>NC_090021.1:246167660-246834445 GCF_037176765.1 Anolis sagrei | reverse complement strand
AGTAGGACATTGTGAGGCCTCCATCTCTGATCAGATCCTGAGGAATAATAGAAGCACACAATTAATTCTGGAGGATCTAAAAGAGAGAGGTTGAGAAAATAGTCACTGCCTTTAATTTTTTTTAAAATTGAAAACAAAATAACATCATATTTGAACAGATAATAAATGTGTAATGTAGGCTTACATTATGACAAAATATTTCTACATTCTTTACAGATTTGTTCATTTTACATTTTTTAAAAAATTTTCCTTCAACCTCCTCCCACCACTCTGCCCTATCCCTCCCACCACTTTTCTCTCTATAACTATATCTTTATTTTTAAACCACAAATACAACCTTTTTAATCTTTGTACAATATCTGTGCTGGATTCATCTTCTTCTGCTCATTTAATATAAATTGCCCATTTCTCTTTAATTTCTTCTGTTTTGTCCTCTTGTGAACCTTTTTGGGTTATACATGCAATAATATCTGGTTGGACTTGCTCAAATAAATAGTTATTTCAATTTTCCAGATTCCATTTTTTTCATCTCTCTATCCCCAGGATATTACCGCTTTCCTGCTAAAATCGTTGCTTTAAATAAGTCTTGGTTCTTCGCAGCAATGTTTTTATTCCCTGTAATTGCCATTAACATGAATTCCATATTGACGTGGATTGTTATTTTGAAAAGTTTCCCCATTTTTAAAAATTATCTTATCCCAAAAAGTTGTTGCATTTAAACAGTTCCACCACATATGTGAATAAAGTAAAGCCTTCCTCTCCTTTACAATGCCAACACATTGGGCTTAGTCCTGTTCCCATATTTGCTAGTTGCGCTGGGGTCCTGTACCATTTCCAGATACATTTCCTTTCTAATTCTTATATTTTTCCATTTTAATTTTCCATTTTAATTTTCTTGACCCTCTTCTTTTAAAAAAAATAGCCACTGCTATGTAATTCCTTTCAGTTTTAAAATTATAATAGGTAACCCGTTGGCCAGAAACAAAGAACTGTAGTTATAATCAAACTGATCAAACCTGATGAATAAATGTTGACATTCAAATATGGGTTCCAGTCCAAATTTGAAATTGCTGAATTCACTGGCTATTTTTTTAATTCACATCCTGAACCAAAAGGTTAGTTCAAAAGTACTCCCTTCAGTTTCACACTTCCTTTTGTGAAGTAGTCTAAGGTTCTACCACATTTAAATCTCCACCAAGAGTTGGGGTTCTCAGAGGTGAATGACAGGAGATTACAGACAGATAAAAGACAGTACAATCTATTGTCGAAAGCTTTCATGGCCGAAATCACTGGATTGTTGTAGGTTTTTTCAGGCTATATGGCCATGTTCTAGAGACATTCTCTCCTGACGTTTTGCCTGCATCTATGGCAAGCATCCTCAGAGGTAGTGAGGTCCTCAAAGGATGCTTGCCATAGATGCAGGCGAAACGTCAGGAGAGAATGCCTCTAGACCATGGCCACATAGCCCGAAAAAACCTACAACAACCCAAAGTACAATCATCACTTTGCATTTGCAGTTTTGACTTTTGATTATTCAGATTTGAATAAAAATGCTTTCTCCAGGAATCTCAAGACCGATATCTACGGTGACCATTTAATGCAATTTGAAGATAGTTTCAAAGTATGGTGGAGAGACAACAAACACTCAAGAAAGGGTGTGAAAGAAAACTCTTAATTCACATCAGTGGTTTGGGCCTCAAACTAGTCTCATAATTTCCTAGGTAATCATCTGTACTGCAATAATCTGGCCCCTAATACCAGAGAATGTGGAGAGCTGACTTAACTTCTTTTAGTATCTAGAATTGTGGCCTAAAATTGTGGAACTCATTCTCATAAACAACCAAGTTGGACAAGTTTAAAGGGGGACTGTACAAATTCATGGCGGATGAGTAGATCAATGGTTCTCAACCTGTGGGTCCCCAGGTGTTTTGGCCTACAACTCCCAGAAATCCCAGTCAGTTTACTAGCTGTTGGAATTTCTGGGAGTTGAAGACAAAACATCTGGGGTCCCACAGGCTGAGAACCACTGGAGTAGATCGTGATCTCTGCATATTATCTTCACTTTCATATGGTTCTAAGGAACATGAGCAAGGAGGCACGATAACATGCTCACACCCTATTTATCAGCCTCCTAAATGCTTGTTATTAATCCCTCTCACCTAAGAAGACTCTTTTTACATTCTGATTGAGTTAAGGCTTGTTCATTTCATATCTTAACACAAGAACATTCAGTTGTCCTCAACAGTTGTAATTTTAAAATATAGAATGGCAAACTAATTAACAACACAGAGGCATGGCCTTGTATAAACATGCTTCCAGCTGTGATGTTGTTCCTATAAGCAAATGGATTATTTTCTGAAGAACAGATTAAATCATATTAAAAAATCATAACTGAGGAAAAAATGATTTGGACTAACTCATTTCAAATAGCATACAGATGTAGATAGCCTGAATGCCTCCTTCAACAGAAGGAACTTTTGATTAAGCTTAATGCATCTAGTTGAAAAGATCACATTAAAGATTTTTTTTCCTCATAGAAAATGAGAAAATGGGTTGCGGGATTTTCTTTTAGAATGAATTATTTATAAAAATTACACAGCATGTAGACTTTTAGAAGTCATGGTCTAATACTCTAAGGGTACCAGATTCTGTCTGATCTTGGAAGCTAAACAGATCATTATTTGGATGGAAGACCTCCAATGAAAACCAAGTTCCGTAAGCTATATTTCAAAGGAAGGAACTGGCAAAACCACCTCTGAATAGGATTAACTTAGAGTTGTGGCCTTAAATGTACATGATCTATAGGCAGAATTCAAAGATGTAGCTGTGTTGGTCTAGGGACCTATCACATAGAAGTCCAGAAGCTGGGGGACAGTGGAGGACAGTGCAGGAAACTGTGGGGCAGCACCCAGCTTCGTCCCCTTACCCGAGTTGGTCATGGCCTACCATCCCACGATGTTTTCCAGCTGTCCATGGCTCCTTCAATGAGGATACGGGTAGCCACCCATATTCCTAGGGCTCTCTCTTAACATGCCGCTGGCATACTGCTGGGACAGAGCCCAACGGAGCCCCGCCAGGAGTAGCCCTGTGCCCTTTGATGGACTCTGTCGGGCTCCGTCCCAGCAGTGTGCTGGTAGCACTCTAGGATGGGGGAAAACCCCATCTGATGAAGTAGTCGATCTAAGATTACATTATGGATAGGAAAAATAAATATATAAGTGGATGCCATAGGGGGAAGTGGGAAGGGAAATGGGAAGAACGGATAGCCAAGGTAAAGGGAAATCGGAAATACAGGAGACTGAACCAAACTATCCTTATGATCAAACAAATAAAATGAATGGTAAAGAGAATGTATGACTGTTTCAAGAGGGAGGGAGGTGAACGGGAGGGGAGGGGGAAAACAGTGGAAAAGGGATGCATACATGTAGGAGATGAGTATGGAATTGATAAGGTGTTGACAATAGGTGACATCGGAAAGGGGCGAGTATATACAGAAATTTATTTAATTTAATTTAATTTAATTTTGAATACATCACTTTTGTTGTTTTCTAAAGATTCTAGTGAGGAAATGTGGATATGTTATATTCTACTCGTGTGATCCAATGATTTTTTAAAAAGGTAGTTGATTGGTATGCAAATTGATCTAATAGGACCTTTAAAAACTACCTGAGAGAAAGAAATTGATGTCATAAACTTTGGTAGACTTAAGTTTATTTCATCAGATGCATGGAATGAAGAACCTAGGAAAAGACTTTGATAGCTCTGAATGATTAGGCTGTATTTGGGAATAGCAACAAAAATGAAGAGATCTATGTGTGTGGTGATGAAGGAACAAGTTCAGTTTTAACAATGGGATAGTTGTTTGGGGACAAAGGCAGGAGAAAAGATGTTCCTTCCATCACACTTGGAAGACACTTGTGATAGAAAGGAAAGATAAGAATGTCTCCCAGATGCGGTTATGCTTTTAGAGAAAGGAAGGGTTGTGATGGGGATTCCTCAGCCTGAAGGCAGAATCAAATTACTGGAACTGAAAGCAAGGGATGAGAAAGAAAACAGTCAAGAACTAAAATAGGTCAATGGGGTAAGAACTCTCCCTTCACTTTCTTTCATAAAATCTATAGAAAATATCACTAAAAACATTGATCAATCTTATGTTAAGAACACATTACAACTATGGTTTGTTTTTTTTCAAAATTATTTTATTAATCTCCATTATTGTGTAATCCAGATTTAATGTAAAAAATGTGAAACATGTCATGGAATTAAGCAGTGCTGTACAACAAAGAAAAGAAAAAGAAAAAAGCTTCCACCAAAACACTAGCAGAAATGTTTTTACTGGAAAAGCTGTTCAACAGTAGAATACGCTGCCCCAGAGAGTGATGGACTTTCCTTCTTTGGAAGTCTTTAAAAAGAGGTTGGGCATCTCTCAGGAGTACTTTAGCTGTATTTTCCTGCATGGCAATGGGATGGACTAGACAGCACTTGTAGTCACACCCAACTCTATTATTCTATGATTCCAGAAAGGCGAATATTGGAAAATAAATACTAAATAAAAATAAGATGCTGGCTCAAAATTAATCCTTTGTTTACCTACTTTTAACAATACTAACATAGAGATCCTAAGCACACTGAACACTGCAATTCTATTCTCAAAAATAAACCCTTTTGAGTTCAGATGAGGTATAATCTCAGAACCCTTTGTTAGAAAAATTATATCAGTAGGGTTTGTGGAGATCTAATGTGCTACAGATTTCATTATGAGCTAGAATATCCACACAGTACAGAAAATATGTTCTGACATGTATTATTTATATTTCATTCCAGACATTATCATCATTATAATAAATGTTGACTTGATATGATACATCAAAGTACACAGAAATCACTGAACATACCTTGGTAGAATCTACAACCAACTGTCCAAATGGAATGAGCAGGTTGGGGAAGACATCCAAAGCATTTACAAGTGTTGGGATTGTCTCGGAGCCACCACACCAAAACATAAAGAAGAAAACCTGTGCATTCAGATAATTGAAAAATGAGCTTTTATCACAAAGAAAAATACATTTTCTTTTCATTTTAGCCTACAATGCCAATTAGTAAAGGTGGTTTTTTTTTTAAAGTGATTTTATATGTTTTATCATTTGTATTCTAATGGAGACCAACCACATCAGTTAGACTAATAAGGCAAACAAGGTTGTCACCTGGTTACAATATGGTACAGCTTTTGATATAATTTCAGATATATGACACAAAAAATCAGGACCCTAAAATGTATTGATCTAAACAAATCCCAAAAGCAATGTTGTCACATACGCACAGGCAGAGAGAGGAGAGCACTAAGTCCATATGAGCCAAGACTGAAATCTTACCAATATCTGTGATAAGGCAAACAGATACACGATTCCTCCTGTGGTCAGTCCATTCCACCAGGCCACCCAGCTGTGATGCAGAGTCCCCCCAGTGCATTTATGGGGTTCTTCTGCCTTGCTGAGTTGATCCGGCTCTCCATCGGCATCATTCAATGGTTCCATCACCACCGGCTTTTAAAGACCTTCAAGTATGCAAGCAGCACAATCAGGAGATAATCAGTAATGCACAGTGTATACTTTTTAGCTCTTTCTTCTATTACAGGAACTACAAAGAACAGGAAAAGCTTTCAATTATCTAACAGTATCTACAGTTTGGAAATGCAACTGATTCTGATATAGAAGTTGTCTCTGCTACCTTCATTGGGAAAATGAAGTGTGGGTGGATACATTACCACATATTTTCCCTGTAGCAACAGAATCACGGTTTTGTTGTCCATTAATAAGCTGTTGTGTACTCTTGCCTTGCTCAGTAATTTAAAGTAATTTACAGCATCTACTTCATTTTTCAATATGCTTCTTTCTGCAATATTACTCAGGGTGAGGTTATGTGCCTTGCTTTAAACCTTTAAAGCATACTTGTTACAATGGTAAACTGCACTAATCACTTCAAGGTGCTCAGCAGCAATAAAAGAATATTTAGCCCAATTGTGCTTATAGTATTAGTGTTTAACAGCATTTGTTTAACTTTGGAGGGTCTTATGGATAATAATACCACCTCTTCAGAAAAATCCTTGCCACAGATGCAGTACATTCAGACTTTATGTTCAAAGGAAGGATACCTTCAATTATTTTTTGAATTGATTCCTAGGTAAGTAGGCACAGCATTGCAGGTAGCATTACATTCCCATGCACACTTGTTTGGGATTTAGCAGAACTCATTTCTGAGTAAAACTATAAATGTTACTGAAAATGTTAGAGTAAAATCCAAATAATAATAATAATAATAATAATAATAACTTTATTTTTATATCCCACCTCCATCTCCCCAATGGGAGCTTACATGGGGACAAACCCGAGATTCGACATAGTTAAAATATAACAAAATACAATTCATAAAAGCAATTCAACAGTATGAAAACATACATAATACAATATATAGCAACCACCTAACAACTGTCAACTGTCTGAGTAGTGCACAATTCTGACCTCAGACGGGCGGGTTGGTGCAATCACTTCCAAAGGACAGGGTTGATGGATAAAGTGCTGAAGGCAGATGCCAAGATTAGAAACTGGGGGATGGGTGGTAGTGTAAAGAGAGCACTATATTTCTATTTAGGAAATAATGATAATGTGTAAGAGCTGGTTTTGGATCAAACTGGGGGCCAAAATTATTTGGGGAACTATCTAATCAAAAGCACATTGGAGCATCTACTTTGTGTGTGTTTATGTGTGCATGTGCATACATATGTATATGTATATAAAACATAGATAATACATAATGCATGCACTTTAGAAAAACAGTTGTTCACTTCCCCTTAAAATCAGAGGTCTTTATTCTGCAGTCTTTACCATAGTAATCAAAGCAATCTATCACTGAAAAACTGGGTGCAAAACCAAATTATAACTGGTAAAACTTGTGCTTTATTATTAAAATAAATGAAATGGACCATATATGCTTCCAAGACAAAGATAAGCTTCCTTCTTCTCTGTGGTTGATGCCTAATTAAATGTACAGATTAACCTGTCTAACAATCCTCCTCTGTGATGGTGATCGGTGTCTCCCTTCTTCCCCCTCTCCTTTTCCCTGTCCCACCCACAAAAGGCCTATTGCAATCTCTGGGCAAACTGAAGAGGGGCTGTGTGCCAAAATGTTTGAGGAGATTGCTTGACTTTAATAGTCACTGCTGAGTCACCAATCCTTTCCACATTAGTCTTCACATTGCTCCCACTCAGTCCACCTGTCATTTTATATGGAATGAGAGATGGGAGGGAAGCAATGTTCTCTTATTCCTCTATGGTGGATGGATTTCATCTGTGGATTTGGTCCCGATTTGTAGGAAGAAATGAACTCTGAGCAAAGATCTTGCCTTCAGCTGCATATAATACACATATCCATGCATGAAGTACAAGCTTAACACTTGATTTCCCCCCTCCATGTATGAGTCTTCAAGTTGCCTGTTGAATTATGATGATCCCATGAATTTCATAGTCTTCTTGTGCAATGAATACTCAGAGGTTCTTTTGCCAGTTCTTCCTCTGAAATATAGGCTACAGTAGTAGATATTCATTGGTGGTTTCCCATCCAAGATTTATCAGGAATAACCCTGCTCAGCATCCAAGATCAGGTGGGATCCCTTGTCTTAAAGGTATCCCATTAATCGATAGGAAATAGGTGAAGCAAGCACCATAAACTACTAAAGAATTTCTTGAAGGTCAGACTACATGACCCATATGTGCACATAACTTGTATTTATGTCCTTGGGCACAACATGCGTTATTCGAGATTGTTCCCCTGCTAAATCAATGGGAAAAGCAAGTATCCATTACAACTGATCCCATTAGCATTTGGAGCCTCTTAAATGGAAGAAGAGTTTCCTCTCTTGTTACATGAAATTTGTGAAAGAGAATGACAGTGGTGGGAACTACCTACTCCCTAAGGACAAATAGGCAAGTCTGAGACCAATACGGGAATGGGAGAGAATCGCATTGGTGAACTTCAATTTTATTAGTTTGGTTCCGTACTATACAAACTTTAAGAAACTATCTTCTATTGGCTTTGCCTAGAGGGAGGCATTGGGATGTCCAATCTGTGAGCCTTTAAGTCATATCTGGCTCATGGCAATACTAAGGTGAACCTATCACAGATCTGTTTTTTGAACCGAATGAGCTGTATACATTTTTATGGCTGTCCTTAGAATATCCTTGCAAGAAACCACTACAATTCATTCTTGGCATCTGCTGTGGTTCCAAGCTGCCCAATAACTAGAGTTCTTTGGGTGATATAAAATATAAAATACATAAATGCATTCAATAAAATTGGCAGCAAAGACTACAACACTACATTATATGAAACCAAAATAGGACAATCAGGGAAACAGCAGAATGCTAAGGCGAAAGCCGGTCTGAGTCCCTCTACGGAGGTTGAGAAGATTGGGATATAAAAGTTTTAAATAAATAGAAGTGGGAAACAATCTTTATACTACCAGGAGAATATGGTCTTTGCTGAACACTAAAAAGATCTTAAAGTAGATACCAGACAAGACCCTTTGACAAAGACACCACCGTTCTCTGTGTTGCAGTCATCTGTCACAACTCATTTGACAAGGGGTGCATCTGCAATGCAGAATTAATGCAGTTTGATACCACTTTAACTGCCACAGCTCAATGCTATGGAATCCTGGGATTTGTAATATACTGAAGCACACCACTCTTTGGCAGAGAAGTCTAAAGACTTAGTAAATCTGCAACTCCCGTGATTCCACAGCATTCAGCCCTGGCAGTTAAAGTGGTGTCAAACAACACTAACTCTACAGTGCAAATGCATCCAGAGACAGTAGGAGAGCCTCATAGATCAGTGGTCCCTGGACTGGTGCCAGTCCAAGCCATAGTCCGTCCAACCTTGGCACACTACACAAAAAGTTACCAGTCTACTACACCAAATAGCTGAAAAACACTGCCTTAGATGGGTTCAGATAGGTGAACATGGGATGAGATGCAGAGTTATGCAACTTTAGAAGTCAAACACAGTCTTTTTATCCTTCCCACTTGGGGAATATTTCAAACCTCAATTAGAACTTTTTAAAAACTTAACTTGCTCTAAAAAGAGCTAGGTATAAAACATAATGTCAAATAACTGTTGTTTTATAAAGAATCTGAATCTTTAGTGAGAACATAATAAAACATATTTGTTTTCATTACACCCACATGTAATTAGTATTTGACTTGCTCAAGGATGCCCTTTTGTCTCTCTCCAAGAGGCCTTCCTTCTTTTCTTTTGAACAGTTAACAATTGTAATTGAAGTCTAACAATTAGTGCTTTTAAAAAGATTAACATGAATGTATTTGCTTGTGTTAAAGAAGTCAACTTTGTCATTTGTTAATACTTAGAAATACTGAGTAATAAAAGTGATGCACGAAATTCAGTACAGCTGTGTTTACACCAATTGGGTAGCCTCTTGACCCTGGAAAGTCACTCAGAAGCTAAGAACTTCCACAGCTGAAATCAAGATCGTCCATCATTCAAGCATCCACTTCACACAGATTGAAAATAAACTTGAAACAAAAATAATGAAGTTGGAGTTAAGAACACAAATATCAGTCCTTACACTTAGGGCCAAATTCCAATTTTACAACAGTAAGAAAAATCTTGAGTCTTTAAAAATATCATTGGTTAGCTGTTAACAAACTAGAATAAGCCTCACACAGTTGGGATTTTGGACCATATGTAAGAGATGAGGAAACAACCTGTCGCTTTAGAGCCAAATGTGGCCCATACTGTGATTTCAAAAGCCTGAGGTGAATTATCAGTTTAGATCTCTGGTACCAGCAACCTCCCTCGCCTTTAAAAGCCCACTGAATCAGAGAAAAGGGTGTGGAAGAGAATGTAAGTTATCAATTCAGGCTTTTGGCAATAGTTATGTGCCGTTCCTTTAATAACCCACAAGTGAAGAGAAACACGAAGAAAAGGGTATAAGGATAAAATAAAAGGATGTGGCAGATAGAGAAAGTGGATGATCCTACCTACTTATGTACCAGTAACACCACCTAGTATGTTCAGTGCAGGAAAAGGGTGATGGTGGTGGTGTCCATCTAAACACAGGATCAAGCCAAATTGGACCTGATCTAATGTCCTTGAAGCCTCAATGAAACTGACATTTCACGCACTCTCTGGAGTTTTTCCCCCAACTTTGCTTGAAGGGGGGGGGGGGCAAAATGTGTGTGTGTGTTTGTTTTTTTAAAATCCAGAAACCTCTCTAGAAGCTGCAATGTGAGTAATTAGCCACAGTGGTACTTGTCCTTGTCCTCTATGCTTTCTTTCCCACCAACCTGGGAGTCTCATCTTCTCACGCTACCTTTTATTTCATTTGGATTGCCCTACCTTAGGGTTTTCATGGCAAATGCATTTTCATTTTTACCATTGCTTCCTTCTACACAGTACTAATAAGAGTCAGTGCCACTGTCTCAGGGAGATCTGCTTTTAGTGTCACCCACTATCACTGTTGATGCCCAATAGAAAGACTATTTTTCAACTCCTATTTGAAAAAGAGTAAAAGCCCACTGTAAACTAATGATTTGAAAAACAAGGTGGACAATTTCAACATTTAGAGCAGACTGTAACATGCACAGTGCATGGTAGCCTATATTCAATATTATACATATTTTGCAAGACTATAATAACATTATTTCTATGCTGTTCCAATTATACTCTTCCTCCTTGTAGCTCACTTCAGGTGAGTAGCATATATCTTTTAACAGGTACATGTCTAATTCAACACAGTGATTCCATATTTAAGTCATTAGACTCATTCAATTTAAAATATGAATTTGAAGCTTGCTTTTATATTTCAACATGTAAAAGTACTTGTAGTTTCAGTCTTAACTCGAGAATTGGGAGATCGTTAATTTGGAATCAGTGTCAGGACATGATTCAAAGCTTGGAAGAACAAACATTTGACTCCTGCCCCTGCCAACATACCTGAAGCAAGGTCAGCGTTAACAAACCTGGAGGAAGAGAGCAGCCCTGTAAGGAAGTGATAGTCAGGAGAAATCATTCACAGGAGTTGGAGAAGGCTGTGGAAGGCACTGGAAGGGGAGGAGGGAAGAGCACTAGAAAAGGGACTAGAGGTACATGGGAAACTTAATAGTGTTATTTTCTTTGTGTGTGTGTGTGTGTGTGTGTGTAGCAACAATAAAGCTGGCTATGTCCACCTGGAGTGTGAGTTAACTGCTAGGAATTATCAGCAGAAGCGTGGAGTCAAGTAACATATTTTCAAAAAATAGAACATTTTCAACTTAAAATCATTTTCAGCTACTGAACTTTAGAATCCCATTTTAGTTAATAGTAACTAAAAGTTACTATTTTTTACATTCTACTGGCCACAACATACACAAGTCCCTTTGACTGCAAGTGGTCCATGGATACACATGCATAAATGTGTGTGTGTCTGCACCTTCAAGTTGCCTGTTGACTTATGGCAATCTCATGAATATGTATACATCTACAAATACAAATGGGCTGTGTGGTCAGTATGATGTACTAGTATGACTGCTGGACTACAACTCTAGATATCAGGATTTGAATCCCTGCTCAGTCATGGAAATCTATTGGACAAATCACACTTTCCCAGACTTAGAGGAAGACAACTAAACAAGAAAGACCAGTAATGGTTTTGCTTTAGAGGTTCCATAAATTAGAAACAACTTGAAACCACACAACAAAAATCACTATTGAATTGTAAGGCAAATATATACAAGAAGCCCTAAACGGTTCCGGCCCAAAATACCTTTCTGACCGCATCTTGGCCTACGAGCCCACGAGGACCTTGAGATCGTCTGGGGAGGCCCTTCTCTCGATCCCGCCTGCATCACAGGCACGGCTGGCGGGGACGAGGGAGAGGGCCTTCTCGGTGGTGGCCCCCCGGCTGTGGAACACTCTCCCGGCACACATCAGACAGGCGCCCTCCCTCGAAAAAGCCTTAAGACCTGGCTGTTCGAGAGGGCATTTAATTAAGTGCTAAGCAACAACATTACGGTAATGAGAACTGGAATGGTATAAGGAAAATGAGACTGGCTATGATTCTACTAAGAGACGAAGCGGATTTTTATGTAGTTTGTATTTGTTGTATAGTCATATGTTGTTGATACTGGCCTCTGTAACTGTCTTTTTATGTGTACTGTACACCGCCATGAGTCGCCCGTAAGGGCTGAGAATGGCGGTCAATAAGTGCATCTAATAAATAAATAAATAAATAATAAATAAGAAGTGGATCTTCAAAACAGGCTAAAAGCACAGAATTGGCAAGCCTCAATCTTCTCATGAAGATTGAATATCCTCAATAATGTTCAATCTTAACTGCAGCTGAAAGTTGGTGTAAATACAGAGTCAAATCATGCTGGGTTTTTTGTAAATGGCAACACTCAAAAAGGTTACTAGTTTTCCAAATTACATCCAGGAAACTTGGGGGAAGCTGGAAGGAATCTGTTATGTTTCAGCTTCCTGCAACTAACTATGTTCCGATTGTTGGGCACAAAACCCCAGTACTTGCTCATCTCTGTCTGCCCTTGTCCTGCTCCCAGAAAAGATATGCTAAATCGGCAAGATAAATTCTGGACATTACCACACAGTTGCTATTATCCCATACTGTTTCTGTGATGTGGGATAGTGGCAATTCATTATCATGATGACAGATGTTTTTACATAGCTGCTGATGTTGAGCCATTGCCTCAGCTATGTAAAGGCTTCCAGGTGAAAATCACAATTCCACTCTACCACTGTGCTGCTTCCCCTTCTTTCTTTCTCTTTATTTACAAGTACTTCTGCTGCCACCGCAGTGGACTGACTTCCTGCACAAGTAAGTCCTGGGACTGTGGTATAATAATGGGTTCATCGTGGGATGTTGGTAGACCAGCAACAGGTATCATATGACATCGTGCACTAGGGACCACCATAAAAAGTGACGATCCTGCTCCTGTGCCAATTCACTACTTTTGTGTGATGAAGTTCTCTATCAGAATTGAGCACTATATTTCTCAGTGAAAGGACTGAACTGTATTTCATTTATTGATACACTGTTTTCCCAGTAGATGCATCTAAAGCAGCTCATAACAGATATCAAATGAAGAGGGTGTTTTACCCCTTGCTGTGATATGCCACCATCATCCTGGTTCATCCCTGCCGAGTCGTTGTACAGTGATTTGCATACTCAGACCATTGCAATTTGTGAAATTGTACACCCAATGAAAAGAAACAGGCATACCATTTGTACAAACAAAACTACCTGCTGGCTCTTAAACAGCTGATCCCCCCCCCCCCCCTCTACAGTACATGCAGATTGAAGGCCTTATTGTTGCAAGCAGGGCAATAGTATTTAGTGAAAACCACTCACTACATTTTTAGAAATACACTGGATTAAAGCTTGGGAGCCATGCTGTGCTTGTGTTGTTGAAGTAACAACACCTAAAATGGAAGAGAGTGTGGATAATTTATTTAGTTTAGCTAATTGCCACCCCTTCCATAGCACAGCAGCATTCTTTTGAATATAAAAGGAAAAGCTGGTGGATACCTGTTTGAAAATCAAAATAACTTCAGTCGTTGAAAATAAATGTTGAAAAGGAGAAAAATGTAGCAACACTTCTTCTATCTCCTAATCCTAAACAAACTCTGTTCTCTACTGCTGTATTGCTACAGGCCGAATGGGTAGACCATAACAATCCAGGGGGAAAGCTCTTTTAAAGGGGTTCATATATCACTTGCTGGTTTACAAAATATCTCAAAGAATACACATTATCTGTACTGTATTTTTCTGAATATAATTATATTCAAATGTAAATGCAGATGGACATTAACACCCATATTCTTTCACAATGAGTCATATTTTCACAGCTTTTTTATGAAATGTCTAGAACTTGCCTGAGACTTGCAAGTTTTACATGCTGTCCAAATGGGTGGGAGTGAGAATAAATTCACCACATTATTTAACAGGGACAAACATAGTTGTTTGAATCATTTTATATAATACCAACATATTATGGCTTTATACGATATTGCATTACATGGTATAGTACATTCGCCACAGACAAAGATATTGCAATCCCCCTCCCCCATGTTTCCATTGCCTTAACAAAATAAACCACTCTTGTTTCAATATATTTGCTGCAAGGTTGTGAATGCATAGCACCAGGAATTCAGGGTGCATAAACTGGTACATTAATGGCCTTAAACCATTAACTGCACTTAGCAAATGCCATACCGTATAAGGGGAGAAGAGGAAAGTACTCCTGTTTAAAAAAACTCCATGTGCTTCCTAATCCAAGATGTCAAGAGATTTTTCTGGTATGGCCAAGGAAGGAAAAGGTAAATTAACTCCAATCCTGCAGTGCTCCTGTAACATAAAAGCTAATTATAATGGAGTTTTTTGTCTATGTTTATTAGTGTTGATATTATGGCAGGAGCTGGTTACATCTGATTGGTTGTTGTGTCACCATGGATACGTAGCCTTTGCAGTAGAAATGTATCCATTTTAGAGTGGCTAGCAAGAAAAGGGGCGGAGCTAGTTAATAAAAAAGAGGGAACATTTTAAAAGGTAGAAGACTCTCTAGCCAGGAGCTAGAGGGAAGAGGATTGGTATTTAAGTTTGTAACTTCCATCATTATACTGAAGTAAAGAAAAAGCAAATATAAGTCTAAATTTTCAGTTAGGTAAAACTGAGAGATAGAGATTCTTTTGGGACTAAGTTTTCAGTCAAACTATTGATAGAAGAGGGTGACTAAAAGTCATAAGCTAGCTAACCAGGAGACTGAGGAGAAATATATTTTGAAGGAGAAGGAAGTGGCTTAACAGAGTAGAAACAAGTTAAACTGTTTGAAAGTTATGTAATAGCAATTTTTATGTAATCAAAGGAGTGAAAGACAGTTGCAATAATATCCAAGTGGAACTGAAGTAAAGTACTTTGTAACAGATATGCTTGTGTGCAAAAGAATTCATAAATAAACATTTCTTTGTTTCAACATATATATTAAAGCCTCGTGTCAAGTTACAGGACTAAAGTTACATGACTGGAAATCAGTCGGTGATTACATTGATGTAGCCTGTGAGGAGAAGTTGGAAGCTACATAATGACTCCAGGTTTGGGTTACAGATTGAAGAAATTTACATAGACATCTAAAAATTACACCCTGTAACAAACACATATACAGAAAGGTAACACAGAGACCGAGAGAGTGTGTTTCAGGTATGAACTACAAGTCACTGAGTTTGTGAGGTTCAATTCCTCTCTCTCCTTGTATTGCCTCATCGCCTCATGTGAACATACATATATGATCAATGTAGGCAGGGGTGGGATATCCAAGGTCTTGGTATACAGCCACTTGGGAATGACTGCCCTGTCTCATTACAGCTCCCTTTCTCAGCAATGCGATCCTGCAGAGGGTCAAGCAGGGATCCCCTGGCATCCATCAATCACAAATGGAGAGAACTGTTGGTGAAAGAGATTTCAAGGACAATCTGGAATTTTTCTAGATTCCTCATCCGTTCATTGGGCTGCCAGGTTGCCCAATTTCTACTACTGTACACAATCAGGGAAAATAAATGTATAAATTTATAAAACACCCAAATGCCAGATTAATGGTTAAGAGCTCAAGGATGTTTATATGTCACCTCTAGTATCAGAGACAGCATATTTCTCTAAAATGTATTTTATTACTTGCCTTTCCTCATGGTTTGAGGCAAGGTAAAATATGGTTAAAACACATTGACAAATGTAGGGATTGCTAGACAGAGAGGACAGCTGCATTCATGGTCTGCTGGTGGAGTTTAGAACTCGGTGAACGTTGGCCACTAGATTGGCTTTTTAGTTGTTATTGTATTAATTGAATGTTTTAACTATTGTGTTTATCGTTGTTATGTATTTTATCTGTTGAATTGTTGGCATCGAATTGTGCCAGTTGTAAGCTGCCCTGAGTCCCCCCTAGGGGGTTGAGAAGGGCAGGGTAGAAGTGCCCGAAATAAATAAATAAATAAATAAATAAATAAATAAATAAACTTGTTGGCTACTGTGTGAGTGCAATAGGCCTTTAGTTGGCATGGATCTTATTTACTTATACTCTCTTCATACCCTCAGCTTCAACAAATTTTGAATGCGTCCACCTGAGGGTGGGAGACCGGGACAGAATAGGGATTCTGCTAGTGTACCGACCACCTCGCTGCACTACAGTCTCCCTACCTGAGCTAGCGGGGGTAGTCTCGAGCCTGGCATTGGAGTCCCAGCGGCTCCTTGTGCTGGGGGACTTCAATGTCCATGCCGAGACTGTCCTATCAGGTGCGGCTCAGGACTTCATGTCTGCCATGGCAACCATGGGGCTGTCCCAACAGATATCTGGCCCCACCCACAGTGCAGGACACACATTGGACTTGGTTTTCTGCCAGGGATGGGAGGAAGGTGGCGGTATTGAGGAGAACCATCTCTCCGTTGCCATGGACCGACCACTACCTGGTCAGATTTAGGCTTACTGCAACCCCCAACCTCTGCAGAGGTGGAGGACCCATTAAGTTGGTCCGCCCCAGGAGGCTTATGGATCCGGATGGATTCCTGACGGCTCTTGGGGAGTTTCCTGCCCCCTCGGTAGGTGATCCTGTCAACGCACTAGTCGCTCTCTGGAATGGGGAAATGACTAGGGCAATAGACACGATCGCTCCAGAATGTCCCCTCTCAAGTAGCCGAGCTAAACCAGCCCCTTGGTTTACTGAGGAGCTGGCAGCGATGAAGCGAAGGAAGAGAGAACTAGAGAGCGTGTGGCGTTCGGATCCGAGCGAGCCAAATCGAACACGGTTTGTGTCCTTTTTAAGGGCATATGCCACGGCAATAAAAGCTGCAAAGAAATCTTTCTTTGCGGCCACTATTGCGTCTGCAAAGAACCATCCGGCTGAGCTGTTTCGAGTTGTCAGAGGCCTTTTGAATCCCACTACCCAGAGTGGGAGCCCTGACAATTCGGCCACTCGCTGTGAAGCTTTTGCTCGGTTCTTTGCAGACAAAGTCGCTTTGATCCGTTCTGGTCTGGATACCATGTTAAAGGCAGTCTCTGAGGATGTAACACGAGCACCTGCTTGTCCAGTTTTAATGGATTCATTTCAATTGGTGAAACCCGAGGATGTGGACAAGATGCTTGGAGGAATGAGGCCTACCACATGCATCCTAGACCCCTGCCCATCCTGGCTTCTAAAAGAGGCCAGAGGGGGATTGGCTGAGTGGATTACGGTGGTGGTTAATGCCTCCCTTCGGGAAGGCAAGATTCCAGCGAGCTTAAAACAAGCTATAATAAAACCGCTGTTGAAAAAACCATCACTGGACCCCACTAAATTCGACAACTTTCGGCCAGTTTCCAATCTCCTCTTTTTGGGCAAAGTCCTGGAACGTGTGGTGGCCTCACAACTCCAGGTATTCTTGGACGACACGGATTATCTGGACTCGGCACAGTCTGGTTTCAGGCCGGGGCATGGAACTGAGACAGTCTTGGTCACCTTAGTGGATGATCTGCGCCGGGAGCTCGACAGGGGGAGTGTGTCCCTGTTGGTGCTGCTGGACCTCTCAGCGGCCTTCGATACCGTCGACCACGGTATCCTTCTGGGACGCCTCGCGGGAATGGGTCTTGGAGGTACTGTTTTGCAGTGGCTCCGGTCATTCCTGGAGGGTTGGTCTCAGAAGGTGTTATTGGGAAACACCTGCTCAACCCCACAACCTTTGTCTTGTGGGGTTCCTCAGGGTTCAATACTGTCTCCCATGTTGTTTAACATCTACATGAAGCCGCTGGGAGAGATCATCTGGAGTTTCGGAGTACGGTGTCATCTCTACGCAGATGATGTCCAACTCTGTCACTCCTTTCCACCTGCTACTAAGGAGGCTGTCGAAGTCCTGAACCGGTGTCTGGCCGCTGTGACAGTCTGGATGAGGGCTAACAAATTGAAACTGAATCCAGACAAGACAGAGGTACTCCTGGTCAGTCGCAAGGCCGAACAGGGTATAGGGTTACAACCTGTGCTGGATGGGGTCGCACTCCCCTTGAAGGTGCAGGTTCGCAGCTTGGGTGTGACCCTGGACTCATCGCTGAGCCTAGAACCCCAGGTCTCGGCGGTGACCAGGGGAGCATTTGCACAGCTTAGGCTCGTGCGCCAGCTGCGCCCGTATCTTGGGAAGTCTGACATGGCCACGGTAGTCCACGCTCTGGTTACATCCCATTTAGACTACTGCAACGCTCTCTACGTGGGGTTGCCTTTGAAGACGGCCCGGAAGCTTCAACTGGTCCAACGTGCGGCAGCCATGATACTAACAGGAGCAGGACGCAGGGAGCATACAACCCCCTTGTTGTACCAGCTCCACTGGCTGCTGATTTGCTACCGGGCTCAATTCAAGGTGCTGGCGTTGGCCTATAAAGCCCTAAACGGTTCTGGCCCAAGTTACCTATCCGACCGCATCTCCACCTATGAACCCACCAGGACTTTGAGATCTTCCAGGGAGGCCCTGCTCTCGATCCCGCCTGCTTCACAGGTGCGGCTGGCGGGGACGAGAGACAGGGCCTTCTCGGTGGTGGCCCCTCGGCTGTGGAACGCCCTGCCCACGGACATCAGATTGGCTCCCTCATTGATGGTATTCCGGAGAAGAGTGAAGACTTGGTTATTCGAACAGACGTTTGAATAAAAAGTGCAATGAATTTTAGGAAATGGAACTACGACTGATGAGTTTGGATCATGATTCTAGTTATGAGACGCCAATTGATTGATTGTCTATTATTGTTAATTGCTTAACTTGTTTCTGTGTTAATTGTTTTTAATTACCTGTTGACTGCATTGAATTTTTGCATTGATTGTTCGCTTTGTTTGTGCTCGACTGTTGTAAACCGCTATGAGTCGCCTTAGGGCTGAGAATGGCGGTATACAAGTGAAGTAAGTAAATAAATAAATAAATAAATTCTACAAGCACCTCCTAGATTTTTTTTAACTGTTTGAAGCAGGAAAGTCTGAGATATATAGCCCAAAACAAGACTGTCTACTACAGTAGTTCTCAACACATGGGTCTCCACGTGTTTTGGCCTACATCTCCCAGAAATCCCAATCAGTTTACCAGCTCTTAGGATTTCTGGAAGGCCAAAATATCTGGGGACCCACAGGTTAAGAACCACTGGCCTACTAGGATATCATACTAATTTACAGAGAATACGTAAAGACTACATTTTCCTGATTTGGCCATGACTGAGAAATTATGATTTAACTTAAGAAGTTTTCTCTACAGTAGGTCACGAAATGTTTGGAGGAAAGTGGAAAGAGAGCATTCAAGCATATTGTTCAATCTCATTACACGGAGCCCTGGTTGGCGCATTGGGTTAAACCCCTGTGCCTGCAGGACTGAAGACCGACAGGTCGCAGGTTCAAATCCAGGGAGAGTGTGGATGAGCTCCCTCTATCAGCTCCAGCTCCTCATGCAGGGACATGAGAGAAGCCTCCCACAAGGATGGTAATACCATGTTATATTTTTATGTTTTATTTTAATTGCTTGTATTGTTGTGATTATTGCTTGTATTGTTGTGTTAGGGCTCGGCCTCATGTAAGCTGCACCAAGTCCCTTGGGGAGATGGTAGCGGGGTACAAATAAAGTATTATTATTATTATTATTATTATTATCAAAAACATCTGGGCAACGTCCTTGCAGACAGCCAATTCTCTTACACCAGAAGCAACTTGCAGTTTCTCAAGTTGCTCCTGACACAACAACAAAAAAATCTCATTCAAACAAAATATAGTTTATTGAACCAGGAATATTATGAATAAAAGTAGCTATCATCATTAGGTTGAAATGATCTTAAATTATGAATTTCAACACTATTAAATTGGCTTTAACTCTACAACTTTCACTTCACAATTTTCCAGTTTAGACTGATAATCTTCAAACCCTCTTTACTCTGTCAAATGGAACTCCGCATGTGCCAGCCATGCATTACCCATATATTTGAATTAGCATAGGTCAGTAAAAGTGTTATTTAATCCTATACTGTACTTACACAAGGAATTGTTTTATTGAATACTGTACTTACACAAGGAATTTTTTACTTAATAGAATTACATCTAAGGTAAAACAAACTCATCCTCAACTAGAGGACAATATCCCTTATCCATGCACTGGCTTGGAAAATGCAGAGTTCAACATGGTAGTAAAGTGGAATTTCATGGAAGCGTCCCTTGTATCTTAAAATATTTCATCTAGTAAACATTCATCTAATGCTAGTGGGTATTTTTTTTACAGACTACATAATATTTATATAAAGGATTTCTCTCCTACTCAATATTTATAAAATAACAGTAAAGAGTCACCACAACAAAGAAACCATTCTTATCCAAGCAGGTGCAGTAATTTGATTTATATGACCAACAGATTCTTGGAAGAGAAATTTATTTTGCCCACAAGACATTTTCCTGTAAGTTATTTTCCTTCCTGGTTTCATTGAAAATACACAGTATATTTGTATACTTTACAGGAATTCAGAAATTGACCAACAATACCTTAAAGAAACTTTGGATGTGACTAATATATGGCTAAGCTAAGAATATCTGATCAGAAACTGATGTAGTGTCTATCTGAGGACACAGGATTTATATCTCATATTAGTAAATTCCAATTTAAATTGAAGCAAAATCGGAAACACAGTTCAGGTGGTCTATAAAAGGCCTAGAGTTATTGTTTTCATTTTGAGTGAGTAGTTGCATTGTTGTTGCTTTTGTTACAATGGCTGCACCTAAAGACTAACTTGTTAAAGACTTGTACATATATGCCTTTGTGGATTCCAGCCTGCTTGGATCGTATCACATGTCATTATGTAGGCTGCAGCCCATGAAAACTGCTGCCAAACAGAACCTTTTAGTCAATACACACTCCTTTCTTGTTCTTATTTTATTTTTACCTCACCTTGACTCCAGTTAGCTCTGAATAGTATACATTCATTTCCCAAACATGGGCCAAATTAATTCCTGGAAACAAGTGCCTTCAAACCAGCAGAAAGGGAATTGGGAAGTAAATTATGTCCGGAAGCAAGAAATCTGCTTACTATATACATATGCAGCCTTCAGTGAATGATTTGTGATTAGAAGACCAAACCCTAAGGCTTATAGGTATGTAGTCATTTCTTTCTTTCTTTATGGAAGCCATGTCTCTGCTGAGTACATCAACCATGTGGACACTGATCGGTTCAGTTCCACTTTATTACCAATGTATCCCTGAAACTAGTAAAAAAAAAGGGGGGTAAAGATTTCCCTTGACATTAAGTCTAGTTGTGTCCGACTCTGGGGAGTGGTGCTCATTTCTAAGTTGAGGAGCTGACGTTGTCTGTAGACGTCTCCAAAGTCATGTGGGTGGCATGACTGTATGGAGCACTGTTACCTTCCTGCCAAAATGGTAACTGTTGATCTACTCACATTTTACATGTTTTTGAACTGCTAGTTTGGCAGAAGCTGAGGCTAACAGTGGGAGCTCACCCTGCTCCCTGGATTTGAACTACCAACCTTTCAGTCAGCGAGTTCAACAGCTCAGCGGTTTAACCCGCTGTGCCAACGGGGGCTCAACTAGTCAAATATTACATAAAAACTGGGTGCAAAACCAAATATAATTTATTTGATTGATGGATTTTCTTCCAACCTAGCTTTCCACTGATATGCTGATCCAACAACCATGCTCAATGCAACTGTTTTCTGAGAATCTGATCTTAAAACAGCTGCTGAGCAAAGTACCACACTCAAGGGCTGCAATTACTCCTAGACACATAGTATAAGAGATTAAGGGCCCCTAACTTCAGCTTGGTATCTGTTAAATAGAAAATCCAACCCAAAAAACTGATGACAAGCAAAGCCACCACCACAGAGCTATGAAACTGGACATTAAGGCTAATGCTTCAATAGCTGTTCCCTGTTATCAGCAGCAATGGTGTGCTATGTCATGGATCCTCCTTGCTTAAAACTCAGCCTCTAGGGCTAACCTTGTTCTAATTTTGCATTGCTGTACAAATTATCTGAGTCTTACTGTAGTAATAGAGAACCACTTGGCAGGATAGGATGAATATTGACAGCAGGCCCTCTTCTTGTATCCTTCACCATCACGATGCTACTTTTTTGGGGACTATGGTGCAAATGAATTTCTTGAGAGTTAGTTTCCTATTCCATAATTAGTCATGATGAATGGCTATGTCTTTCTATCTATCAATATAATTATATATATTCTTCAATATGTTTGGGATTTTCCTAGTAAGCATACTGAAAAATATATAGAGTTACTTTGGGACACAGAATCATTTCCATAACTTGGTTTGACATGTCTCGTTATTGGCACCAAAATCAATTGCAGTATTGTTAAGAAACCTAACTATAAGCACCATACCCCAAAGTCACTCATTACATGCATCAGTGGAATTGAATCCATCATGTCAGCTACTGATATAAACAACTAGCAGGCAAAATTTGACATTACTTAAATCACTATACCGCACTGGCTCTAAATAAGCATTTTAAAGTGTGTGTGTGTTCACGCACATGTAACAACAACAACAAAAATAACTTTATTCTTGTATCTCACCTTCATCTCCCCAAGGGAGATTTTCCATGGCTGAACAGAAGCTACCCATGCTGCTAATGGTTTGTTTCACTGAAAGGTGAAACTTATTTTTTTTAATCTGTATTAAGGCAATACAAGGCCAACTACAATGTCACCAAACAGTGTACTGGTACAGACAACATGATGTAGTGCTTTGTGGGTTGGACTAGGGCTCTGGGCATGGATTTATGCTTAGCCATGGACACCTATTGTGTGACTTTGGACAAGTTAGATTCTCAGTTAATAAATTCAATAATAATAACTATATTCTTGTATCCTACCACCATCTCCCCAAAGGGACTCGGGGCCACTTACATACGGCACAAGGTGTCTAAAAACAGAGCACAAAATAAAACACAATATGAAATACAGTAGGGTAAAACACATACTGTAGGCATATAAAACAACAACTTAAGACTCAATAAAACTGTGCTCAATAACGAATGGCAGTAAGCTGCTGTAAATGTGGCCAGGCTGTAAACAATAGGACAAGTGAATGGGGTAAGTGCAGAGCTGTAACCATTGAAAGAGGAGTGAAGTGCCAGGGTGCATAACTATTGCACAGAACAACTAGGAACTAGGAGTTCTCAAAAGCTTGCTTGAACAGCCAGGTCTTCCTACGGAAGGAGGACAGTGTGGGGGCCTGCCTAATCTCCCCGGGGAGTTATTCCAAAGCCAAGGGGCCACCACAGAGAAGGCCCTCTCCCTCATCCCCACCAACCGCATTTCTGACAGTAGCGTGACCAAGACGAGGGTCCGTAATGCAATGGCAAACCACTTCTGAATGAATCTTACCAAGAAACTTATAGGATAGGGTCACCTTACTTCAGCATCAACTTGAAGGCAAACAACAGCAATAATAATAATAATAATAATAATAATAATAATAATAATAATAGTTTTATTTCTTGCCCACCTTTCCTTACAGCTGGAGGCGGGTTATAGCACTGTGCTGTTACTGATTCCAGGGAGTCTACATTGAACATGAAATGTGAGTAGAAAAAGAAAATATTCCAAATTAGGGTCTGCTAGTAGCTGTGATGATTTCAGGATTGTCCCTAGGACTACTGGGATACAGTGATGCTCAACTGCACAGGTATGTGAGCAAAGATACTGAATCCAAAATAGGCTGTTAAATACTTTTTGCTTTAAGTTGCCTCTGAACATCATCTTCACTTAAAAGCTTTAAATTAATTAAGTTCTGAAAGCTTTGCTATTTATAAACCAAGAGCTTTAAACTGAGGTAACATTGCCAGTATAAATATTTGTCTTTTATAGGAAGGCATATTAGTAACAGGTTGATGAAACTTTCAGCAGGGATGCAGAATAAAACATTTTATCTCAGAATACTCCTCCATTCTAAATATGGTAAGAATGCTTACAGCTTAGTCATTTTAATGTTCCAAAAGACTGTACTAGAGTACACTAGAACATTTTCTAAAGTATACGAAGACATTTTATTTATGGCGAAATAAATAAATATGTTTTACGCTAGGAGACATGCTAATGTACTTACCATCTAATACACCATTATTTCTAGTCACATGGTTAGATTTGCTGGTGTTTCTTTAAGGACTCTTCTGATAGAAACAAAACTTTGTTGTCTTCAAATGTTTTATGCTTTAAATAACCTAGAAACAAAGATTAAAAAGAAAAGAAGAAATAGGGTAAACATTTAGTACCAAAAGCATTCTGGACACATACTTATTTTATTTATTGTGAAGTTCTATTTGTGGCTCAAATGTATTTATATATTTCTCTAATTTATGCCCCCCACCTTTCTTTTGAATGGGAACCAAAGCAGTTCACATGTGGTTTAAAACAAAGTACATGAAGGGTGTGGCTACATGGAAAAGGGGGCAAGATGAGGGCTTTCTCCACCTAAAATAAGTACCCTAAATGAATTTTCTGTTAAATTGCAGAGAGTGAGGCATTGAAAATAATCCACGCCTAGAACTATCTTCTTAGCTGGGTTTGCATTTCCTTCTTCAATTTACCTGCTCAATTGAAGTTTTACATTACTGCTAAAATTTGGGACTTGAAGAAAAATTTAATCTAGGGGCATAACTCTTATTGGGGGAATAATATCTTCATTTTGCTTCCTCATAGATATATAAATTAAGAATAATTAGTAAAAATATTAAAACACAATGGAACAAAATTCCATTTTAAAATAATACAAAAATTTTATGAACCATGATGTGAAAAATTAAGAACAACACACCACACATGCACCATTAAAGACCTTTCTTCAGAACCACCTCATTGCCAATTAGCTAAGAAACAGAAAGCTAAAGGGATAGAAGAGTGGCAGAAATCAAAAGAGAAATTGGGCTGCTTAATTTCGACACAGCATGTTGCCCTTCTCCAAGAGAGTGGCCCTTGACAGAAAAAAAATTGCTCACTCCTGCTCTAACATGTAAGTGTGGAAGAAATAGTCTATGGACATAGTGGGTCTCTCCACGTGGCCCCTAGACCAGTGGTTCTGAAACATTGATCTTACAGGCCTTTTGAACTTCCACTATCAGGAGTCTCAGTCAGTATGATCAATGTACAAGGATTCTGGGATCTGAAGTTCTACACATCTGGAGATCTATAGTTTAAGAGCCAAAGAACTAGTAGACAACTGTCCTATGCCTTGTCTAATCTCCTGAGTGTTTTTTGTTACTTGTTTTTTCTCCTCTGGTCATCTGTTGTCTGATCAGCTCTGTAATGGAAAGAGGTTTTGCAACCTCCATTCCTGCAAATGCTCCCCTAACTTCTCAAGTGATACAAAGGAAACAGTGAAGTAGCAGGTGGAGGGAAATGGGATAGGCACAAAGAGGGGACTTTTAAAAAAACTTTTTTGACATCTTACATGAGGCAGGTGGGTATTTTATGAAGTCTACAATTGGTAGGGGGTGTAACAGAAAAACTAATTATAATGGAAGTTTTGTCTATGCTTATTAATATTGATATTATGGCAAGGGCAGGCAGGAATTGGCTACATATGATTGGTCGATGCGTCACCATGCTTGCATAGCCTCTGCAGTAGAAATGTATCCATTATAGAGTGGCTAGCAAGAAAAAGGGGCAGAGCTAGCTGAGAAGAAAAGAAGGAACATTTTAAAAATATGTGGTTTAAAACAAAGTACATGAAGCTAGAGTGTAGAGGTTCCTAGTTTAAGTTTGAGTCTTCAGTTGTGATACTGAAGTAATAAATGGACCACTTTGAGTCATTCTCTAGTCTGGGAGCTAGAGAGACAAAGATCCTTGTATAAAATTGTGCCTCCAGTTATGGTACTGAAGTAATAAGAGAGTATTCTGAGTCTAAGTCCTCAGTCAGGTGGAACTGAGAAACAGAATCTTTTGAGACTAAGTTTACAGTCAGACTATTGACGAAATAAAGTGACTATAAGATATAATTTATCCAGACAGGAGGCTGAGGAGGAATTACATTTAAAAGGGAAATAAGTTACCTAACCAAGTTGGCGTAAGTTAAACTGTTCTGAAAATTATATAATATCAGTTTTATGTATTCTCAAGAGTAAAAGACAGATGTAACCATACCCAGGTGGAACTGAAGTACTGTGTAACAAATACACTTTATGTGCACAATAATTCATAAACATTTCTTTGTTTTAACTAATATATTAGAGTCTTATGTCAAGTTACAGGACTGAAGTTACATTTCTGAAAGTCAGCTGGAGATTACATTGATGTAACCTGTGAGGAGAAGTTGAAAGCTACATACACATGGATTACACATCAAAGAGATATTTACAGACATTTAAAATTAGATCCTGTAACAAACATATATAAGAAAGGTGACACAGAGACAGAGATAGCGTATTTTAGGACGTGAACCACAAGTTGCTGAGTTGCTATGAGGTTTATTCTTCTCTCTCCCCTTTATCAGCATTATTGCCTGGTGCATACGTATACAAATAGGTTTATCGGCGGCAGAAGGTGGCATATTTAAAAGAAAAGAGAAGAAGAAGTTCCCCTTCCTGCCAGAAAGGGTTTGTTGGTATCCCATTAACATCTTCTCCTTCTGTGTTGAGGGGTTAAAGCTTTTACTCCTACACACATGACAATCAGACTCCTTGAAAGTATAAATGTCATGCTCCCCCCCCCCCCGCCAAGCCTAACAGCTGGTGATAGTGTTGAACTCTATACATTTCAAGTGGGAACAGGTATGTGAAGGCTTGTGAGTGAATGTGTGCAAAGGAAGTATAAATCCGTATTTGTTTGTAGATGGGTATAAATATATATGTACATGAATGCTTTGGCCTTGTTCACTACTGACGTATGTCCATTAAAAGTAAACCAAAATGGGATGCACCAGCTTCAACATGATAAAGTTTTCCTGGCCATGACTGTCCTTGTTGTGATCACTATCCGTTTCAAAGGCCTTGAAATAGAGGAATCCTTTAATTTCTGTCCTCTTACAAAATACTAATTGTACACAAAATGCATCTACATAATTTTTGCATACAAGTATCCCATATCTGAAATGATGGAACTACAAGTTTTTGGATTTTGGAATACCTATATTTGTATATATGTGCATAATGAGATAGTTTGGAAATGGCCTAAACATGAAATTAATTTATGTTCCATATACATCTTCTATACTGAAGAGAAGTTTATGCAAAATTTTACAGAATTTATTTTGCATGGGAAACAAATTTATGTACACTGCACCACCAGAAAGCAATGGTGTCACTTTCTCAGACAATCATGTGGACAATTTTGGATTTTGAAGTATTTTAGACTGCAGAATTCTGGATATGGGATGCTCAACCCGGGTCCCCTGCTGCTCTTGGCACAGCTAGGTCCCTACCTACTAGAGTCTGAAAATTTTGCTCTTTTTTTGGCAATACTCACAAAGCTCCATTCATATGAATGTCTATGATCTGTTTATTTTTCAGTGTTAAGTACCTTAAAAGTTGATCAAAAGTGTCTGTATGCCTATTTATATATGTGACACACACATATACATTAACTATCAACATTAGTTAAATATACATAAACATTGCCATTCCATGCGCCATCTATTGTTTCAGTTTGCTTTTCACACATAAATGTTCGGAGCCTAAGGTACTGATTGTAAAGGTAAGATGTTGTGGTTTAAAACATATATGGGAGATTGGCTTTTTGGTTTTAAAACTGAATGAATTGGAGCAGGAAAATGGATCTAATTAAGCTCTATGGCAGCAACATACAACACAAAAACAATCTACAGTTAGGCAAAATTCTTCCAAAACACAATACAAATGCCTATCTGTGAAATCCATTTCAAAATGAAAAAATATGGCTCTGGAAAATCAGGATTTTCAATTTAAACCTTTTTCTGGAAAAAGACCATCCATGCAAAGCACTTATTACACATTTGGCACAACAAAATACCTCTGTTACGTCAGAACACAATAAGCTCCTTGCTGATATAAACAAGAAAGTTTGTACTGCCATGTTTTCTACAAATAGTACTATAGGCTTATCAGAGAGAAGTATTATTAAAAAAACTTTAGTCAATAACATTTCCCTGGTGTTGGAAGATGCACATTACCTATATGTTATTGATGGGGGAAAAAACCTGAACATAGACTGAGCATCTTGGGTGATTTTTCTTAAACAATATGAAAAAAGAAAAGTGAGGTAAGGAAGAAAAATCCAGCAGTACCTTTGCAAATAAATGGTTTCTTTAGCCTGAGTTTTTTGTGGATTTCAGTCCATTTCTTCAGATGCACTGCATTTTAGCATGAGTTAAAATCCATTTAACTCATCCTAGAATAAACTAAGGAGCCCCCGGTGGCACAGTGTGTTAAAGGGCCGAGCTGCTGAACTTGCTGACTGAAAGGTCACAGGTTCGAATCCGAGCATGGTGAGCTCCCGCTGTTAGCCCCAGCTTCTGCCATCCTGGCAGTATGAAAACATGCAAATGTGAGTAGATCAATAGGTACTGCTCTGGCGGGAAGGTAACAGCGCTCCATGCAGTCATGACCTTGGGGGTGTCTATGGACAACGCTGGCGCTTCAGCTTAGAGATGGAGATGAGCACCAACCCCCAGAGTCGGACATGACTGGACCTAATGTCGGGGGAAAACCTTTACCTACCTTGACCTACAATAAACTAGTTATTCTCCCAGATACTGCTGTATTCCTTCTCCCTGCCTCAACTCTACCTTTTCTTTTTTATATTCTCTAACACTTCTCTCCTTAAAAACCTCCAAAAATAGTAATTAAATTAAAAAGAAATAAAATACTCATTTAAACACACAAGGAGTAAGTCAAATTAGCTCTGTGACTTCAGATATAATCAATTCAAACTAAATTCAAGGCTATTGGTTAAAGTTTTTTCATCATCAATCTACTTTTTCAAGCATGAATGAAACCACTGCCCTCTATATTTTTTCTCCAAAAGCCAAGACATTAATGGACTAAAAGCATTTAGTAAGTACCTATGGCACCCTACCTGGCAGCAATCCCCGCCAACGCTGATAGTGTGGGAGCTCTATTAGTCATCCAATGTGCGTAGTTTATTGGCACCATGCCCTTACTATATTTTGTGCCACAAAGATGATCAATGGTTTTATTTTTACCTTTCCTCTACACCAAAGTCAAAAATAGCACTCTTCTCACCATTCCTCATTATAAAGGTGGTTGTCAGAGTAGATGGATGGATAAATAGCAAGATCTCATTTAAGAATGCATAGACAATGTGAGCAGCAGAGCATGGTAATTTTACTTTTTTTTAAACTCCAGCTTCAAGAATAACTCAATGACCGAGAGATTATTGGAGCTACAGTTTAAAAGAAAACAAATTTTAAACCTCTGGAGAACAGACAAGACACTTTTCTGTTCAGAACCCTCTAAATGTTTTTTCGCTTTACAAAATTTTGATCTAAATGGTACTTTGCTTTTCTTATACATGGAGCGTTAGCAGACACTATAAACTTACCAAGCAGTCAGTCATTCTAAGTATCACAGTTTCATGATTTCTTGAGTTGACTCATCAGTTACTATCCTGTTTCCTAAAGCATGAAAGAAAGAAAAGCAGAGTGCTCTTCAGTGGGTATGAATGAAAAATGTGTTCTAGAAATTAAATAGAACATTGCATTTAGTTGCATCAAAATACTTTGGCACATTCATATAGGAGGAGTGTGGAAACAGAAACCACAAATAATAGCCCATTTTCAAACTGGTAGCGCATTTTTATAAGAATTTATGAATGAGATAGCTGCAACCCAGAAATCTCTTAATAGCATGACATATGTAACGTGATATATCTCTGCCAATATTCTGTTTTGATTTCTTCATTGTGCTTTGACCAAACAAGATTTGTCTTCATTGTACAAACACAAATTTTATGATGCAGCAGCACAACCTAGAAGAGTCCAATTTCTTAGTATCACACAGTTGGAAGGGACTAAAAAGGCCATCTAGTCCAACTTGTTGCTATCCAGTTCTCTAAAGAGAGACCATTCCACAATTGGAGTGCCAGGACTGAGAAACCCTCTCCTATCTCCCAACACAACATATTGATCTCACTGGTAGGACATGAAGAAAGCACACCTTTAACATATCTTAATCCTTAGGAAGGCACCATCATGGAAAGGGATTCCTTCAAGTGTCAAGATCCCAAGCCACTTAAAATTGTAATTGTCATCACAAACACTTTGCATTCATATCAGAAATGTACTGGCAGCCAGTGCAATTATATTTGAACTGTGCTACCCAGAACTGGACACAGAATTGCAGGTGAGGTCTGACCAAAGCAGAATACAGTGGCATTATAAATTTATTTTATTGAGACACTATACTTCTATTCGTGTGGCCTACAATTACTTTGGCTTTTTTGAGCCATCACATCTCAATGTTAATTGCAGAGGAGGGCGACTAAAATGATCAAAAATCTGGAGACCATACTCTGTGAAGGGCATCTTAAAAAGCTGGATATGTTCAGCCCGCAGAAGATAAGGGTGAGAGGAGACATGATAGCCAATGTATAAATATGTGAAAGGATGTCATAAGGAGGAAGGAGTAGCCTTGTTTTCCACTGCCCTGGACACTAGGACATAGAACAATGGCTTCAAACTACAGGAAAGGAGATTCCACTTGAACATTGGAAAAACTTCCTGGCTATTAGTGCTGTCCAGCAGTGGAATTCTCTGCCTCAGCGTCTAGTGGAAACTCCTTCCTTGGAGGCTTTTAAACAGAGGCTGGGTAGCCATCTTTCAAGGGTACCTTGAATGTGCTTTTCCTGCATGGCAGGGTGTTGGACTAGATGGCCCATACAGTCTCTTCCAATTCTATGATTCTAAGTTTATCAAGCTTATTGGTTGGTTGGTTCTTGCTTGGCTCTTTTGTATCTTTTTGAAGATGCAGAGAACATTCACCCTCCTCCAGTCTCCTGTTCTATTTCCCAAGAATTCTCAAATATTATGGACATAAATTCTGAGATTACATTTTCTAGTTCCTTTAGTACTCCTTAAATGAGCTTGGAGACCTAAGCTCATTTAAGAGTAGCTAAGCTTTACAATACTATCCTTTTTCCTATATAGGCTATAATTTCTTTACGGTATCATTGTTCTGTTTGTACTTGGTTGAATGCTATTTTTCTTCTGAGAGAAGACAAGAGTCAAAGCAAGTGTTGAGTCGTTCTGCCTTCCCTCTTTACTGTTTCACCTCCTTTTCCATGCAGAGATCCTACTGTTTCATTGTTTTTCCTCTTAGTTGAAACACCATAATAATTTTAAAAAGAAAATCTCACTTTAAATTATTTTAAACACTCAAGCAAACCTGAACAAATTCTGAGCTTAAGTTTTTACCTTCCTCTCTACAGGTACTGTCTATTCATTTATATTCCTCTTTAGCAATTTCCCCATTTCTTTCACATTTTCACACCCTTTTTCTTTCTCACTGAAATTACTTGCAATTCAATATCCTGCCTTCTTAGAAACTCTCAAACATTGTGAACTACTTTACCTTTGAGTATTTATTAATTACTGGATTTTTTTTTAATTTTTAGAGCAGTTAGGAACAATGTTGTTAACTGGAGGTCTAGAAAGAACAATTCTTTAGGTATGGCTATTGATTCTATTGTTGTCAAAGCTGTTAATGTATAAATGAAACCACATTGAACAAACTTGTGTAATAAGCAAGCCTATTAAACTATACATGCACTATACTTTGCACTGCTTTTGGTAATACTCTATATGTTGCCATGGGCGCTAACTCGTGGCTGCGTATGATTGTCATCAGGGGTAGAGTCTTGCAGGGAGGGGGGGGAGGTCCATAAATGACTGTGAAGACATGGATCCATATGGTCTTTCACATTCAGGACTTAAGACACCCCAAAATCATATCACACATAACAATAATGTTATCAAAAACCGAATGTTCTCTCTTCCCCATTTTTGACAAATACAGCAACAATTTGGGGTGCATAGACAGTATTCACTGCAATTCTTTACAAATACAGCAATGTAGATTAGTGCCTGTTTGTGCAAATAGTACGCACTGCATTGAGAATATAAAAGGGAAATTTGTAAGAATAACATGCATTAGCCAGAAGTAGAAATATTAACTGTGTACTTGTTTATTCTACAGGTGATATACATGACCTGAATCAGTACAAGAAACACAATAACATAACTGCTACCAAATCTCACTAGCCTTGATTTCCTCAAAGTGGAAACATTGGGTTTCTATCAAATCTTGAGTCAACTATAAGAAGTTCAGTGTGACCAAAACTATCATTCAAGATGTGCTTTGCAATGGGCAAGTTGCTGCATCTTCTCTTATTAAACAAGACCTATTTGTGGATTTCTCAGAAATGGAATACAAGACCAGATGGTCTAGTATTCATCAGATCCTGTCGGACTGTTATGATCTTAAGTAGCCTGACATGCATACAAGAAATAGAATTGAATCACCAAATATTATGAGTCAATCTCTCCTATGAAATGCAATGAAGGAAGTACTGCAATCAATTACTATTACTCATAAAATTTAGGCCAATTTCTAGGAATCCTTTGCATTGTTTTGAAGAGCTTAATGTAGTCAGGTCTTAGCCAAAACAGATTTAATCTATCATTGTACTAATTCAAAGCCATTATTTATATAAAAATCAACATTATTTATTACAGAGAGATGGGAAGAGAATGCAATGACAGGAGGAAAAACAAAGAAAAGTCCCTTCAGCAGGGCAAAGGGAGACAATCACAGAATTTAGCAAAACTGAACTAGATGCTCAAGTGATTAAATCTGTCTTCACACAGGAAATAAATATAGTATTATTGCTGTTCCTCAGGTCCTCTAAAATGTAAACATATAGATTTTCAAATCCATTAGTTTCACCAAATTCACAGCAAACTGCTATGTATACTAGCGCATCCAAATTTTTCCAAGGGAGATGAAACAAACCAGTTGGCCTGTGCTAATTCTCTTATTTGCTTTTCTGAAATGTGATGAACTTAAAGTGATCAATCAAGTAGAATTCTGGTTATGATGTATGCTATCAGGAAAGGTGCACTGTCAGAAGAAATGAAAGCTGCATAGCTCAAAGCTAGTAGAGTTCACCTTGAGAGCAGAATAGATAGAATGTTCATGGCAACTACCATTTTCCCATGCAGTCGACTATACATCTGATACTAATGCATGTAAATCCCTCTTCATGTAAATTTGGTACATGAAATGAAACAGCTGACCAAGGGTTATCTGATGAATGAACATTCTGGAATAAACTGGTTTGATCTATAGTTACTCCATTCACCCTGGAAGAGATTGGTTTGATCTGGTCATCTGCATAGGCTTAGTGACTAACAATGCTCAGGAGCATGTGTCAATAAATCTCATGGACTAGTGAATAAACTCAGACAAGTTAAGGCAAATTGAAACTAATAATTAACTAAAGAAAAAAAATGCAATACTAAAAGCTCAAAATTGGGGTGCGGAGGAGGTGAAGAAAATTAGCAAAAGGCTTTAATACAGCAATTTACGACTCTAATGGAGAAGTCGAACAAATGTCAAGATGCTGTCTATTAAGGGAATTTAGCAAGGTCACTGCAATTCAACCCCTGTTAAGCTTTCAGTGACTAATATATGTGACATCATTCATGGAAAAAGCATCTGTGTAAGTACATTTTAAAAAGCAAATCCTAACTATGAAAGGCCGATCTGGACTGGAAATTTAGGGTGGAAGACAGGAAGTCATTAACTAAGTGTTCCGTGCTGAAGCCACAAGTACTCCATTCCCTATATATCTTCAATTTACTTCTTACTATTCACACAATTGTTAATCTTATATAATCCCATCTCTTAACTGTTAGTTATATGCCGTTTATTTCTACTCTCATGAAGTTATTTCCCACTTGTCTGATCTATCCTAAAATGTTGTAGAGAAGTATCAAGTATAATAGGCAAGATGATCTTGCAATCAAACAAGGAAGCACAAAGGCAGACTTACAGTTGGACATTAATAATCCAAAAATAATGACCACATATGATTTACCTAACTTTAGATGATGAAGACAATGAAACAGTTCAAGATTTTTCCATACCATGGTTCAGTCATTAATGAGAACAGAGACTGCAGATCAGAAATTAGCAAAAGAATAGTACTTTGAAGGGTAGCCTTGAAGGAACTAGACAACATTTTGATGTCAAGATATATCATAGAATACAAAAATTAGGATTATCTATCCTAGTTCCAAATTCTATGTATAATTGTAAAAGTTGGACAGCGAAGAAAATTGATAGAAAATCAATTAATTTGAGATGTTGTGCTTGAGTTCTGAAAAGAGTTCTGACAATGCTATAGATGAATAAACAGACAAATAAATGGGTTCTAGAGAAAATCAAACCTGAACTCTGCCTTGAAGCCAAGATGACAAAACCAAGACTTTGGTCATATTATGATAAGGAATAACTCATTAGAGAATATAACACTGATTGGTAAGATAAAAGACAGCATGAAAAGAGGGAGACCACATTCCATATCAAAGAAACAATATCCCTGAGTCTCAATCAAAGAAACAACGTCCCTGAGTCTGCAGGAGCTGAGCAGGGCTGTTGATAATAAGGTGACTTGGGGGTCTCTCATTCATAGGGTCACAATTAGCTGAAGTTGACTTGATGGCAGTTAACAACAAACAACAATCTCATTTCTGTCTATACTGGAGGCTTAATCAGGCTATTTATCCATCCTCCTCAAATAATGCAGCCCACCTGCTCTTGTCAAACAGATTCTGCAAGCAGCTGAAAACAAAATTGGGGAATGTGTACAAACCAGAAGTGGCGAGTTCTCATCCAGACCACCTCTCCTGTATGAAACAAAAAAACTGTTGGGCTAAATCCAAATGTTAGTTTTAACTATAACAGAGCCATTATATGACTGGAACTTGTTAAATCAATAGACAAGCATTATTCTAATGTGCAGCTGGGGACATTCTGTGCAGTAGGAAAATATAATGTGTAATAGGAAATAAAGGGGCCATGGCAGTGCAGCGGGTTAAACTGCTAGGCTGCAGAACTTGCTGACTGGGAGGTCAGCAGTTCAAATCCAGGGACTGGGGTGAGCTCCCATTATTAGCTCCAGCTTTTGCTAATCTAGCAGTTCGAAAACATGCAAATGGGAGTAGATCAATAGGTACCACTTTGGAAGGAAGGTAATGGCACTCCAGTTATGCTGGCCATATGACATAGGAGGCATCTATTCGAAATGGAGATGAGCACCACCCCTCAGAGTTGGACTTGACTAGAATTAATATCGAGGGGCAATCTTTACCTTTTAATAGGAAAGGGGTTGTGGTGCAATTCAATAGCAGGTCAAGGTGATAAGAAAAAGATAAATAAATAAATATTTAAATGCTTTCTGTTATCTTTAAGGCTTCCTAACCTTAATAGGAAATCTGTTACTGGGAGCAATAGTCTGTTACTGGGGGCAGCTGCCTGACTACTTCTACTGTGAATAAGGAGGGGACATACACTCTTGAGTATCTTCATATCTTTGAATCTAGTTGTGTTACTTCAGTACTGTCAACTGCGTCCAGCACTCCTCTCCCACCACAGCATCAAATTCACTGGCTCCTACAAAATCACTACAGTTTATAATGAATTTCACTGCAGCACATATTTGATCGGTTCTAGCTTAGTCAGTGCCATCACTCCTTAGGGACAGTGTTAACATATCTTCAGCAAGTGTCTTGGTGGAGTTGTACTTGTTATTTTCTATAATGTGATGCATGGTCATGCAAAATAACACATGGAGCCAGACAGTTTCAAGAAAAAACATATCCTTGATATTAGCCCTCTGGATTCTTGTCTAGTATAAAATAAAGTTTGGAAATAACATTGACAATGGGTACGTAAGTTCCATTGATTCAATACATATTCTCTAGCAGGGATTAAATTGAATATTGCAGCATTGCTTGTAGGGTCTGGTAACTCTTGGGCTACTTTTTCTGTGATGTAAACAGTAATCATTAAGACAGTGGTACAGTCTCATCCAGAATTTATTATTTTCTTTCTCTTCCACAATCCTGATACAATTTGTGTCTCCAAAACATCTATTTGTGTTTCAAAAAACAAAACAAAAACAAACCCCTACATTGATAGCACAGGAATCTACTTCTCTTGAAATGCAGATAGCAGCTTCTGAGAGATAATTTTATCCTGATGATGAAGAGAAAGAGTTAAAACTTTCCTGCTGCATGGCATAGTGAGTGCATCATAGTCATCTAAACATACACAAATTAACTTGTCTAGATTGGCCTTCAATGTGATTTGAAGCCACTCCTGTTCTAAAGCTCATTCTAGCTGATACTGGCAGTAAGCCGCAGTGCAAGACGGATTGGTTTTGGCTCCTCTGCATTACAGTTAACATTTTCAGTCACAACAGCCACAGAAAAAGGTTATTTCCAGAAATTCTGTTATTCCCAAGGTGTGCCAGCCTTGTCCTAGAATGTGTCTGGCCACTCTATTAAATTTCAGATGATGTATTGTTTGAAAAGTACCAAGTTTTCTCTCTAGGAAATTAGAAATCTCTGAAAACTCTCTTGTTGCTGCAATCTATAAACAAAAGTGATAATCCTCCACACACATGTACACATGTATACGAGTCTCTCTTTTTCTCTCTCTGCATGTATATGGATGAGAGAGAAACTTTTTCCCTAACCCTGTCTTCTTTCATAGTCTCTTTACAGAGATAATTGTAATTGTTGACTGCACTGCAACCTGAGACTAAAATCTTACCAAGTCTAGCATGCTGATCCCAAGAATGGTTAACTGTGAGAATACTACAAGCAAGACATAAACACGACAGTACTCTCCAGCAATTCCTAATAGGAGAGATTGTTACTATACACCTCCAAGTTATTTCATGAAGACCCTAAGGTGGATTTTCTTAGCAAGAGTACTTAAGAGTAGGTTTGCCTTTTCCTCCTTGTGAGGCTGAGAGCATGATCTGCCTAAGGTGTGTTTCTGTGTCTGAGCTACCTGAAACCACACATACAACTAAACATCATTAAATTAGCAGACATTCAGTCCCAGTATACCACAAAATTGAGCCGAAGGATTTAAGAGATTCCTAGAGATATATCCTTTCTGTGACTCTGCTAGGTCCTCCAGCTCGACTCTATGGTAACTTCCAGAGGGAGCATACCATTGAATTTGCTGAAGGACCTAGGAAAGTTTTGGAGAAATCACTTTTCCTCAGTTGTGAGTAAGTGAAACCATTAATGTGGGTTCTGAGATTGCTAGGGCCTTAACTGTATTGGGAATTAGTTATGGTGTCATCTCCCTCCAAATGGTTTACTAAAAAGCCCTAACAAAAATATTTCACAAAACTAATAATAATAATAATAATAATAATAATAATTTTGTTTATATTCCACCTTATCTCCCCAGAGGAACTTAGGGTGGATTCCAGCATACAAAGGCAAACATTCAATGCCACCATAGAACAAACAAATACCGACATAATAATCCCAGAAAAACCTTTCTACCAGTATTTTGTTGTTGTTGTGTCCCTTCCTGTCATTTCCTAGTTATTGCGACACTAAGTGGAACTTTTAATAAAGTTTCCTTAGATTAAGAATGTGTCATCTACCCAAGGTCACCCAATGGCTTTCCACAACCAAGTGGGGAACTGAACACTGGTCTCAACAGTCATAATCCATTGCTCAAACCTCAACACTTTACCTTTTTTGTAAGAAGTTTCAAATGCCTATGGTGGAAAGCGGGTTGGGGGGGGGGGGAATTGCAAAGTGCATATGCAAATTGCAACGAACCATTTCAAAGCAGTCCAAAGTCTATACCTTTAAACTTTGGACTACTTTATCAATACTATTTATTTATAGCACTAGTATATATTTATACTCAACACAGAGATACAAACACACAAAGAACAATTTATTTAATGGCTCCCACTCACAGAGTTATGCTTGCCCATGTATGCATATAAAATGTAAGAAATCTGCCTCATAATGGACATTACATACTTCAGGCAGTGCATTTTAAAGCAATTACAGTGTTTCTCTGGTGATAAAAGGCCATTTGGTCTGCAGCCTTGTACCTTTTAAACATCAATGATAGCACACTACAATAGTCTAGCAAGGAACTGCCTGGGGCGTTTCACAGCTGAAAAGCACTTTCTAAGAGTTAATTTGCTGGAAAGGCTAGATTTCCAGGACACAGTAGAAGGAACAGGTCAACTTAAGCTTTATAGAACTTTGCGTAATGTTGCTTGGACAGAAAAGTAGCACACGTTGAAACGATATTAGACAAACCCTAATAACGTTTTAGTTCACTTCCAGGGGCTTTTAGCAGCATGATACGCATAAAATCTAGGCCCATTTACAAGTAGGAATCTAAGAACCTCATCACAATGAGATCCTGATTCAGGGGAAAATGGGACATCTGTGGGCAGAGGGGCAAATCCAGGGAGCAGTGTGGGAACCTGTTGCCCCATGCCTAGCATCGCCCCCTTCCTTATCCCATAGGGGGATGTGTCACTGCCCAGCTTCCCCCTGAGCTTTCCCTGTTCTATCGAATGAACATGGGAAGCCTCCTGTTTCCAGGGCTCCGTCGTAGAACACTTCACAGTTCATGGATGGAGCCCCAACAGAAGTAGCTGTGCGTCGTCTGATGGAATTTGGTGGACTCCATCCAGGAACTGTGTTTAAAGCATCCCACAAAGGGTAAGAAAGCCCATGTGATGAAGTTGCAGGTGTTTTGGAGCAAAAGACAAGAACATTGGGTTATCGGGCTTCCTATTTGATAACTACATTCAAGTCTTTATATTTTAAAATTCATATCAGTTTGCCAAGGCAAAGAACTCTGTTTAACAGGAACTAAATGTTTGCAGAGAAGACTGAAGGCTGGATTCAACATGCCTCCTTTCTTCTATTGAAATATTATTTCCATAGCCATCTTCAGCCAACATACAAAGACAAACTTGTAAATGTGGGGATTTGTAAAAAGGCACCATGATGTAAATGGGTTGACTGGAAAGACATGTGTCAGCAGCTGATTGGTTGAGCATGCCAGGAGCTAGAATTCTAATTGGCTACTGTCTCTGGCTTGCTGCAGAGACAAACGGTTGTAACTGCCACTTTCACCTCGGAGAGTGAAGACAGCGCAGAGTGGAAACAGCCTGGAAGGAAATGGCTGCCAACACTCTGAAACCTAATAATTGCTAAGGCATGAAGCATATTTTAAATACTGTTTAAAAGGACTGTTTATTCCCTCTGTTCTCTGTAAGAATCCAGAGACTGCTGCATATATTGTTGCTCTGTTTGACCTTTTCAACTGAAGTAAACTTACTGTTACTTGTTACACAAGCCCGAGTGACACGTTATCATACTGCAGGGTATATTTTGGTTCAGAAGCTGTGGTAAAGATTGTGTTTATTTACATTTACAACCTACAACAGTAAATACAAGACCCAGTTATCTGTGATAAATATAATTGCCTCAAGGCCACCAGATAAAAATCCTTTTGTAGCCCGAAAATGAGAATGTTTGCTCTCTTTTTTCCTCAGACTCTACATATGGCCACATTGGCTATGCAGTTATTGGTACTGTAGTCCAAAAACATAACTTTTCCAAGATTCAGCAAGGAAGACAAAACAGTAAAACTCTTGTGGCACATATTCTTTAGGACAAACCTGAAAGGCTACAAATATGACTGTAAATCAACAACTAGAAATCATTTTTAGACATAGAGAAAAGTATTGTCTTAATACACATGAGTAGATCTATAGAGGTTATGTGTTGATCTAGAATAATGTAAAATTTAAAAATACCAAACATTATTCTGCAATCTGCATTTTGCAATTCAACTGTGTAATGCATTTCCTTCTATTCTGAATATTAAGGAGTTAGGTAATTACAGTATGATACTTCTAAGTTTCTGTTCTAGTAATTGTGCTAACAGTGTGCGGTGTATATTGTCTGTCATTTAAAACTCCCAATATGCAGACTGTGCCTGTTTAGATTTCTGAATCAAGATTACATATTGCCTGGGATTCCCCTTGTGTTAAGATTGCTCACGCTTCCCCTCTTTATGCAAAGTCTATGGAGGTTACAAAAAGTCAATGGGGATTAAAAAGGCTAATTTTGTGATTTAGAAAACTTGGCTATAATCCCAGAAAGCATATACAAATGAAGATTTACCGTGTGTTGTTTCATTTCTCAAATTCTTACCTCCCTTCCTACTGCCTGCCTCATATATCATCCCTACACTGCCCAACAGTGACATGCTGTTTCCACCTGAAAACCTCCTATGATGAGAGGAGACACAATGATAAAGCACTCACTGGCAAAAAATTAACTGGATCTGCCTAGCTATAACATATCTGCAGTACCTTTTAAATCAATGATAACAGAAAATCCACTTACTTAAGAAGCACAGGAAATGTATGCTCTATTTTAGTATGTAAGTTGAATTAGAAATGAAGAATATGCAGAAGATGGAATACTTTCCTGAAATTACACATTGGGAGAAGCTCACATATGGAAAAAATATAGTAGTAACATTGATGACCACACATCAGAACCAAGCTTTGTTAAACATTGGGAGTACATGGAAGAACAGCCTTCCCACACAGCTTGCTCTTATTACCAACTTGGAATGTAATGATTAGTTTAATGACTGGCCCATTACCTCTCTACCAGTCCCTTGAAACACACGATCCATTTTCTGTGTTAGTCCCTGTTACCTTGCAATTGAGATTTTTTTTAAAATCCCTACACAACTGCTCTGATCTCTGTTTCATTATGTTGTGGCTTGATGAAATGCTAATTTTGTGAGACAGAAAATAAAACGTTTGTTTTAAGGTTTTTGCCAACTTCTTCATGTCTCTTTACTGAATTAATGCTAAACATTTGTAATTTATCCAGTCATGGAATTTTATATAATTTGTTATCAGAGCTATTTTAAACATTTTGGCTAAGGAAGCAAATCTAGTTTTGGTGTCTCCTACAGCTATGGAACCTGGTGTTTCTGTGTCCGGAAGCTCCTCCTCTGGGTTTATAATACATCATTAGGAATATTTCCATGATTTTTTAAAGCATACATCTGTAATCTGAATGCAGTAAAGTTAACCATCACCCAAGCAAAAACATTAGAGAATGAAAACTGGCTGCACAAATTCAAAGAAGCAGTAATGGGGCACTCAAGATTAAGCATCATTTCAGGATTGAGTTTGGCCAGCCTCTTGAGAGTACTGATAACAGTTTTTGCCTTATAAACTATGTTCAGCTATGCCCGTGGTTCTCAACCTGTGGGTCCCCAGATGTCTTGGCCTTCAACTCCCAGAAATCCTAACAGCTGGCAAAGTGGCTGTAGTTGCAGGCCAAAACACATGGGGAATCAGAGGTTGAGAACTACTAATTCTATGCCAAAGCAAGTGGCCATTGCCCTATTAATATTTCTTCTGATTCATACAGGGCTGCTAGTTTAGGGGGCACAACACTACCAAATCCAACATGGCTACATTTAGATGCTTGGGACATGAACCGAAGATACTAGATCAGAAGGTTATCTGGATAAAGTGATAAGAACTTGTTTGGCTTCCTAGTGTCTTTCCACTATTACAAGGCAACTTGGAAACAGTTCCTGAAATGATGTAAAACAGGTCAAGAAAACAGGGGGGAACATCTAATTTCTTATTTTCAAATGGGCTTGGATATAGGCTTCTGGAAAAAACACATTAAGTATTTTTTATTTATTTGTATACTGCCCTTCTCAACCCCAAAGGGGATTCAGGGTGGGTCACTGTGCAGAAGAATCCTCTAAGTGTGAACTTAAAACTGCTACTGAATTTACCACTGGAACCATTGCAAAGTAGGTAAGCGACAGTTGTTTATGGTTCTGAAATCAAATGGCATGCCATGCCAAGAGTAAGTAACCCCACATAAAGTGTTACTTAAAGGGACCAACTTTATGAATCCACCTCCCAGTTCATAGATCCCTAGGGACACATTTACACTGATGGTGTATAATCCAGTTTGAAGCCAGCTGCAGCAGCTACAACACGTATGCGACAAAGGCACATTGCAGAGTAGATTAAGAGGAATAAAATGTGTCAAGCAAAGTTGTGGAAAATCCAAAATAAACCAGTGAATGTGCATCAGAAAAGCCCCAAATATAAACCACATTGCACACGAAATCTGCTCTGCAGAATCAGAAGCGCATAGTAGACACTCTTGCACACTGAAGTGCTTTCGAAAAATGCCCCAAAGGCAGGGCTAAACAGCAGGAGGCCAACTGGGAGGTGTAATTCATGACTTCCATTGACAACTGTCACTTTTTTCACCCCACCCCACCTCTTATGCCTCCAGTGCTGGTGTGCCCAGAAATGAAGGGGAAAGGGCTGTGAAAGCTGTGGATACTGAGGATGCTGGAACCAGTTTGAGACCACATTCTGGGATTAATGTAATTGCCTCAAAACCTTTCTAGAAATGTCAATCTAAGTGGTGAGTGCAGATGAATCCTAAGTGTGAACTTAAAACTGCTTCTGAATTTGCCACTGGAACCATTGTGAAATACATAATTCCATTTACCTTCCTGGTTTCTAACATCAACAAGCAGAGCCTCTGAACTGTCAGTACTTTCTGTCAATTAGCTTAGTCCATCTTTTTTACCAAATGTCTCCACAGTTCTTATTACTTTTGTTGTACCCTAGTCCATCTCGCTCATTGGAAAGAAGTGGCATGCTTTCAATGTTCACTGTCTATTAAAATCTATATTAAGCCTGTGAAGGATTTCAGACAAACAGAGTTATTATTTGCTTCATACAATCCATGCTCCTTGGCCAACGTGGCCTCAAAGGCAACTTTGTCTCCTTGAATAAGGGCATGCTTTCTATTCTGCTGCAAATTTTCTGAAGACCCAAGGCAGAAAAATGTGGACTCATTCCACAAGGACAATGGCTAGAAGTAAGTTTTTGCTCTACTCAAAATTGAACTGATAAGCAGTACAGAGAGCGACTGACTAAAGTAGAAGGTGCTAGTTATATCTCATACAAAAAAACCCTGCAGATATATCAGATGCAGCTCTCTTTATATATGAAGCCTTTTAAAAATAGCATTCTTTCAAGTATTTTTGGTAAATATAAGGGAGGTTTATGCTATCTACTTTACATTATTACAAATATTCCAAAACAAGAAATTCCACATATAGCTAAGAATTTGTCTAAATATAATATTTAAACCAAACATGATAAAATTCTTGAATGAAAACTATTTTTACTTTTTTGGGAACAGCACATCAGTTCTACACTGCTTTAGAGTATTTAATTTTTTAAAAGGAATTTTAATTGCTTGGAATTTAAATTGATAGGGCCTCACCTAAAATACTGTATCTAATTCTGGGCACAACCATTCAATAGAGATATTGACAAGCTGGAATGTGTCCAGAGGAGGGTAACTAAAACGATCAAGGGTCTGGAGAACAAGCCCTATGAGGAGTGGCTTAAGGAGCTGGGCATGTTTAGCCTGAAGAAGAGAAGACTGAGAGGAGACATGATGAGGGCCATGTATAAATATGTGAGGGGAAGTCATAGGGAGGAGGGAGCAAGCTTGTTTTCTGCTGCCCTGGAGACTAGGAGGTGGAATAATGGCTTCAAACTACAGGAAAGGAGATTCCATCTGAACATTAGGAAGACTGTGAGAGCTGTTCAGCAGTGGAACTCTCTGTGTGGTGGAGGCCCCTTCTTTGGAGGCTTTTAAGCAGAGGCTGGATGGCCAGCTGTCAGGGGTGCTTTAAATGTGATCTTCCTGCTTCTTGGCAGGGGGTTGGACTGGATGGTCCATGAGGTCTCTTCAAACTCTATGATTCTATGATTCTATTATTATTACATTTATATTTATATCTCACTTTCTCTCCCCAAAGGAGACTCAAAGCAGTTTGACATAAAAGCACATAATTTAAAATACACAAATATACAAACATTAAAACAGAATAAGTCACAAACAGCACTAAAATAAATGGCAGTTAAAATCCACCAACATATTCAAAGTTAAAAGCTATAGCTCCCTGAAGCGCTAGGCAGCCAATCAAAAGGTAAACATAAATGATAATGAAAACAATTACGATAAAAAGGTCCAGCTGAGAGCTGTAGTAAATACAACCAGATCCAGAGAGTAGTGATCTTGATAAAAATCTAGTTGAAGAACCAAGAAAAGTGTGTGTGTGTGTGGGGGGGGGGGGGGAGGTCAAATAGAGCATGAGTCATGCTTCAAGGCAGAGAGCCAAAATTGTGAGTCAGTGGTCTCTGGTACAGTATTTCACCTTTCAAGATGCACTACACAGATCTGTTGGAAAGTATTTTAAAGGTCTTGTAAACACTTTAAAAGAGAGAAAAACCAGCAAACCAGCTCCTCTTTGATTGTGCTGAAGAAGATGGCCTGTATGACCACGTCATAAGACATACCTGTTTGAGTGAACAAGAAACTTATCATGATACATAATACACATGGAGTGAAATACAAAGACATGACATGAGGATGTCACGTAGAAAATGGAGTGAGCTTATTTTCTGTTACTTCAGAGAATAAGACATGAATCAACTGATTTAAATTACAACAATGTACGTTTCCTATTTCTTTTCCATTTTTTTCTTGAACACATCCTAATTACAAGATGTGTTCAAGAAAAAAATGGAAAAGAAATAGGAAACAAGTGTTTAGCTCTGACAGAAGCTTTCAGTGATGGTGGCGGAGTGGTGTCTCTCATGTGTCTGTTTTGTCACAGCATTCTAAAATATAGAGTGGCTGCAGAAGAAGCTTGTCCTTTGTGCCTTAAAAACTAATGACAAGGGTTTTTGTTACTGATCTTAGACAACCTGCCCTCCAGATAATTCACTTTAAAGGTATTAAAAGATAAAAGTTTAAATGAGTCTTAATTTTAAATGAGACCACCACTGCTACTAAGATAATATAGGTGCCATACAATTTAACCCCAACAATATTTGAGTATTTTGCACTAGATGAAATTTCCAAATCATATTTAAAAGAAGCCCCACATAGAGACTAGCTTTTCTTGCATATGACTCAATGAAGCAACAGGTAACTTCTGCAAAGGTAACAAGCGCTCCAGGAAACTACCACTACCTGACTACCCCAAGTTACGGATGAGTCCAGAAGAGTTCCTGGACTCATCCCGAACTAGACTCAAAATGAATGCAACTTGGGCTAGGATCAGCTGAAAAACTCCAGGCAGCATAGTTCACTTCCCTATGTATTGTACCTCCCTATTGTCTTGTCTGGGGGAGCCACAATTTCTCTGTTTTCATCCATATCTAATGTTCACTAGACATAGTTTGAAGAGTTCCCCATGGAAACCAGAAGTAAAACTGAGTTTCATCCATGTAGTTATGACAGTTCAATCCAGTCCTTCAGACACCTTCCCCCAGCAGTTTCATACAGATGCCAATGATGATGAAAACATAAGAAATATTCTCTTGCATATCATGAACCAGTGACTACTTTATTTATTATTATTTATTTCAAATATGTATATCCCATTCTTTTCACACACACACACCCCGGGGGAGGGGGGGGGTCAGGGTGGCTTACAACTGGCAACCATTAGATGCCAACAGCAACAAACAATAACAGTAAAAAACAGATTAACATTAGATAAAACAACAAGCGTTAAATATCCATTAAAATATAAAAATATAACCAAGCCCAAATCCAAATCAGTTTCCCATATTATTCCTTAGGATGAAATGGAAACACATAGATAGACCACAAGAATGTGATGGCAGAAAGGGCAGTGGGCAACACACATTGCTGCACTTTGTTGCCCTTTCTGCCACCTGATGAGGGGAGGGAAATGGTGCCAAAGCACCTCACCCATCCCCTCCATGTAATGAGGGGAGAAGGGAAGGACCGTGGGATGCCATGAGCCACACCACATGCCTTCCCTTTCACCAACAATTGCCACCTCAACGGCACAGCCCGAAAGAGCCCTGTGAAGAGGTCCATGTAGCATCTCTGTCCAAATGCTCAAAGTCCTTAATATTGACTTCGATTTAGATCAGGGGATCCATAAACACAGGTCCACAGACCCAAAGTTCAGAAATGCTTGCAATTCGTATTCCATACTTGGAAAATTAAATTTGCAGGGAAAAATAATGTCATATTGGCAATAATCATTTTGGTTGCATATGTTTTTATGACCTGGGGTATAGTCTTTTAAAATATCGTTCAAGGAGGTACTTATAACACTTTGTACAATGCTTTACTCCCCAGTGCAAGCCAACTTCAAAAGGCAGATATGAAATACTTCACTTATTTAGTGGCTGGGAAGGAAGATGTACATTCACGCAGTGTCTGAGAGGAAACAGCTGTCATTGCCCATACCCCAGGTCTCTAGCAACAGATCCTGTTGCAACCCAGTGTATACATGTGCAGCCAAAAGCTTCTGGCCCTGGCTGTGGGTGTGCAATTCGCATCATGAAGTGATCCTTGCCATTGATGGAAGCTGTAAGACTACACAGGGAGAGCATTACGTTTCTGCCCATAAAGTTTCAGACTCTCAGCTGTCATGTTATCAAGGCATTGCTTTACTCAAAGTACATATAGGATAACATTGTTCTGAGCAAGGGAACATACAATTCTCATCATCCACTTATCATATTTCAAATGCAATCATATTAATTATATGCAAAGTGTTGTTCATATGTTTCACGAACTTTCCCCCTAACAGCTTTTATTAAATTCTCAAAGAGGTCCATAAACAACAACAAAAAGGACCATTAATTCAGAACCATAGGCTGACTCAATGTAAGAGTATAAGGCTCTTTCATACACCTAAACCTTCAAGGTGCGTTGTCTCGGCACTTAGGTGCTATTGTTCACTTGATTTTTCATCCCTTGCCAAAACACTCCATACTGCCACAGAAATCTCCACACTAAAAGGAATAAAGACAGAGAACATGGTAATATATAAGATATAATGGACACAGAAACAATAATGAAAGGTTGTTTCAACAACTTTGACAGGATAACAGTATTGCTTGGATGAAATCGCAAAATTGTGATGGGAGTAGCACTGTAGCGAACGAAGTAGCTTCACGTCAAGGACAGATTTTTTATAAAGATCCATACATAAACAGGATATTGTCTCACAGAAATCTACAGAGCTCTGGAAACATGATTTCTTTGCCATAGAGAGCAGAGAATGAAGCTCTGTCTAAATTGCTTTTAAAAAAGAATGGCCTAATTTTTCATCTATCACATGAACATATGTGGTTGCTGCACAAAACAAAAGGCTACCAGACTTTCATGCTCCATCAAGTACTATGTCCAGATTGCAGCTCTTATTCCAAAAAGCATAACGGATGAGGCTTAATTACCAGCAACAATTCCACCATTATTTTTAATACCAGCAATCAACAATAAACCTCATGCCCTTTCCCTTCTGATTGCCTTCTCACTTTCCCATTAAAATCTTGAAAATACTGAAATGTATGGAACCTACAACAAATTAAAACAACAGAAAAACAAAGCATAATCACAGAACAGAATGCTTGGGAATAACATTTGGATAATTAAAAATGTACATATTTCTCATCTATTTGATCACAAAATACAAGTTCCTTGCAACCAGTTTAAGGAGTGCCTAGAACTGAACCAAACCTCATAAACACTGGATATAATTCATGCAGATAGAATGCCTATCTTCAGCTATGCAGATAAGCAGCAATGCAGCCAAAGCACAATATGCCCAAAGCTGTGCAGCATATGGACAAAAATCATGCATTCAAATTTGCTTGTGTACACAAAGTCTCATTTGTTTCATTTTTAAACCTCTAAAGACCTAGTATGAAACTAACTCTGTTAAACCGCTGTGAGTCCCCTTCGGGATGAGAAGGGCAGCATATAAACATCGTAAATAAATAAATAAATAAATAAATTTCTTGACCTCCAGGTGTAAGAAAACCTTCCTATTCCACTTTCTTCTATTTTTGAATTTTATGAATCTCAAGGAATTTCCCTCCTGAATATGCAGAAATTTGCAAATTTCAACCAATCATTCAAAAAGGAATTGAAACAAAAAAAATTATCTATATGACCAGACCAAACTCAACAGGTACAACTAACCCAATATAGAAAGCATCATAGGTGAAGGTTTCCCCTTGACATTAAGTCTAATCATGTCTGACTCTGGGAGGTGGTGCTCATCTCCATTTCTAAGTCGAAGAGCTGGCGTTCTCCATAGACGGCTCCAAGGTCATGTGGCCAGCATGACTGTATGGTTGGCAGAAGCTGGGACTAACAGTGGGAGCTCCCCCCGCTCCCCAGATTCAAACCACTGGCCTTTCAGTAGCTCAGCGGTTTAACTCACTGCACCACCAGGGGCTGCAGAAAGCATTATGTACCTGCCTCATGTGTAGAAATGAAAAATAAGGAGAATCTCCAGAAAGCACGGTGCCTTTAAGTCACCTATTGACTTACAGCAACTCCATGAATTTCATAGCTTTTTCTTAGTGGTATTCTCTAACAGCCTCCCGTGCAAGTACTATCCAGTGCTAGCCAGCCCTGCTCAGTTTCCAAAATCAGATAGCATTTGGTCCCTTTTGGGGTATTGTTCCCTTGATTGAATATGCAGGGATTCAATTCCAGGCTTTTAAAAATGAAAAATTAGTCTAAGTATAGTTCAATGTTCCCACATTCAATTTTTAAAAGAATCTCAAGTTGTTTCCATACCTTCCTGCAAAATGTGGCAAATTCTTACCGAAAAGGAAAGGAAATTCTCTCCCATTCTCACTGATCTTTCACAACAGGTGTTGGTTGAGCAAGTGGCTCCCCCTGTTGACCAAACCTTTCATGAGGCGCATACAAGAGAGACAGCAAAAAAGGTTGCTCTTTGTCCTTGCTTCTCTGAGACCTCCTGCAGCAGGTAGTGCTCTCATCTCCCTCCTATTGTAACACTGATAAACACTGCAGCACATCCCAAAGGCCATACTGTGATAGCATCTTAATTACACCAAGATATTATACCAACCCAAAAGACACAATATTCTCCATAAGCGAGATACAAAGGAGCCCTTTAGCCATCTGCACAGGCACTGGCAAGTCCCACAGGCCAGGCTCCCAGGCCAAGGCTTCACCTTGAACCAGCTGTACCTGTCTGCATCTGTCTCCTCACACTCACCTCCATCAAACCAATCTTTGCAGAGTGTTGCCTGGGCTCTCAACCAGGACTGCAGCACCCACAACTGGCGCTGCTTGTATTACCAGCACTTTCCCTATGTTCAGCAGTGCTGCCTAGCCTGGCAGAAAGTGAGGAGATACCATGTCTTCTCACCAGCCTGGATTGAGTTGTGGCAATTATCTCGGAAAAGTATGGTGGAACAGGAGCAAAAGTTGTTAGCCAGGGTTAATGTCCCACTGGGGCTAGGATGGGGAGATGGGGCTAGGATGGGGAGATAGGTAAGACTACCATCACTTTGGAATTTCACCTTTCCAACAAAGGCTCTGTAGGGTGGTGCTCATCTCCATTTCCAAGCCGAAGAGCCGGCATTGTCCATAGACATCTCCAAGGTCATGTGGCCAGTATGACTGCATGGAGCGCTGTTACCTTCCCGCAGAAGCGGTACCTATTGATCTACTCACATTTGCAAGTTTTCGAACTGCACCACCGGGGGCTCCTTTTGAACTGCTAGGTTGGCAGAAGCTGAGGCTAACAACAGGAGTTTGGGTCCTTTAGGTCAGTAGGTTACAAGTTTAAGCCACTCTGCCACAAGGAAAACAAAACAAAAAAACCCCACCAAAACACATCCATCATCATTTCACCTTTCCAAATCCCTTTGGAAGCCCCTCTTTTGTCCAACCAATGTCTGAAGAAGCGCTTTCCTGCCTGCATTATTATGGACCTTCCTGCCCCTCTTTTGTCCAAGAGCTCTCATGACTTCTGTAATCTCTCCTATCCCGGTTCTGTAAGAGGGTTCACACGCTCCCAAAAGACGCGGGAAACAGACAGGTCAGGCTGCGCGGTGCGCTCGTGGGCATCGTGGTGAGCGCGCACGGAGGGGGATGTAAACAGACAACCACCCCCCCCCCCAAGTGAAAGGGGTGAAAGGGAAAGGAAGGGGTGCCGAGAGCGACCGCTCGGCGGGTGGCTCCGGCCCGCCCGCCCGCCTGCCTGCCTGCCTGCCTGCCTGCCCGCCCATTCGGTGTAGAGGGCGCCCGGGGAGACTGAGGTGAGGTGGAGAGAGCCACTTGCCGTGTCCCCGCCACGACCCCCACGCTCCCTGAGAGCCACTCCGCAGACCTGGCAGGGCGGACCGGGCGCGCACACAGGAGGCGGCTCTCCTTCCGCAAATCTCCCTTCGGCCCAAGAGCGGCCCCCAAGGGAGAAGCCTGGCCGTGCCTCGGGAGCCTGGCGTGGGCCAAGCAAGCGCCTCGGGCTTCTCTCTTCTCTTCTCTTCTCTCCCCTTCCTCCTCCTCCTCCTCCTCTTCCTCCGGGGTCTTTCTTCCCGCCCCTCGCTTTCCCAGGGATGCGCGCTCGCGGCTCCCGCTGCGGCTCCCCCTGCTTTGGCCCGGCCGCCTTTCCCTCGGCCTCCCCCGGCCACCCACATACCTACCTACCTCTGTCTCAGGTACTGAAGGGGCTGCGGGGAGAGACGGAGACCCGCGCCACCGACAGCAGCAGGAGCAGCAGGAGCAAGAGCAGCAGCTTCAAGGCCGGGAGAGACTGGCAGGAAGGAGGTGTGGGCGCGCGCCCTTCATAGTCTTACCTACTGCAAAGCCCCCCCCCCTCCCCTCCTTCCCTCCCCGCACAGCTCGCGCCTGCTCTCCCTCCTCCTCCCAGTCCCCTCCCCCCTCTTCCCGGCTCTCATCTCACTGCTGCAGAGCCGCCACAGACTCCGCAGAGCTCTGGGAAGGAAGGAAGGAAGGAAGGAAGGAAGGAAGGAAGGAAGGAAGGAAGGAAGGAAGGAAGGAAGGAAGGAAGGAGGGAGGGAGGGAGGGAGGGAGGGAGGGAGGGAGGGAGGGAGGGAGGGAGGGAGGGAGGGAGAAGAAAGAAGGAAGTGTGGGAGGAAGAGAGAAGGAAAGAAGGGAAGGAGGAGGGAGGGAGGAAAAAGGGAAGGAGGGAGTGAGAAGGAAGGAAAGGAGGGAAGAAGGGAGGGAAGGAGAAGGGAGGAAGGAAGGAAGGAAGGAAGGAAGGAAGGAAGGAAGGAGGAAGGAAGGAAAGAAGGGAGGGAGGAGGGAGAGAGGAATAAGGAAGGGAGGGAAGAGGAAGGGAGGGAGGAGGAAGGGAGGGAGGAGGGAGGGAGGAAAAAGAAAGGAAGCGACAAAGAAGGAAGGGAGAGAGGAAGAATGGAGGGAGGGAAAAGGAAGGAAGGAAGAAGGGAAGAAGAAAGAAGGGAGGAAAGACGGGAGGGAGGAATAAGGAAGGGAGGAAGAAGGGAAGGAGGAGGAAGGGAGGGAGCGAGAAGGAAGGGAGGGAAGGAGGAAGAAGGGGGGAGGGAAAAGGAAGGAAAGAAGGAAGGAAGGGGGAGGGAAGAAGGAAGGAGGAAGGAAGAAAAGAAGAGCCACTGCGCCACCCGCTGCGGCTTGCAGGAAAGCCCCCACCGCCGGCCTCGGGACCCTCCCCCACCCACCGAGCCATTTCCGCGGTCTGAAGGGCGCCTGCGGGGAAGGCAGAGGCTCTCCGGCCGCACAGGCGGGCAGGAGGCCTCGGTATCCGCTCCTCTTAGGTCGGTAGCGCCGGAGCGGGCTAGACCATTAATGGTCAGGAGCTCACTCTGACCTGGGCTGGCTTTGAACTCATGACATTTCGGTCAGTAGTGAATTAATGCAGCTGGTGATATGGTTGGGAGGAAAAGGCCTTTCCCCGTTGCCCCTTCCAAACTCCCTGGGTTGTGTTCTGTCTCTCAAGATGTGACCCATATTGGAGAGCGTGCGAGGCTGGAGGGGAGCCCACAGCAGCGAGTCCCTTCAAGGTGTGGGGGTTCTGTGTGGGAAGTTTGGCCCGTTTCTATCATTGATGGGGTTCAGACTGCTCTTTGATTGTAGGTGAACTATAAATCTCAGCAACTACAACTCTCAAATACAAAGGTCTATTTTCCCCCAAACTCCATCAGTGTTCACATTTGGGCCTATTGAGGATTTGTGCCAAGTTTGGTCCAGATCCATCATTGTTTAAAATCCACAGTATTATCTGAATGGAGGTGAACTACAACACCAAAACTCAAGGTCAATGCCCACCAAACCCTTCCAGTATTTTCTGTTGATCATGGGGCATTTGCGTGGGAAGTTTAGCCCAATTCTATCATTGGTAGGGTTCAGAATGCTATTTGATTGTACCTGAATTATAAATCCCAGCAACTACAACTCCCAAATACAAGGGTCTATTTCCCCCAAACTCCACCAGTGTTCACATTTGGGCCTATTGAATATTCATGCCAAGTTTGGTCCAGATCCATCATTGTTTGAATCCACAGTGTTCTCTGGGTATAGGTGAACTACAACTCCAAAACTCAAGGTCAATGCCTACCAAACCCTTCCAGTCTTTTCTGTTGATCATGGGGGTTTTGTGTGGGAAGTGCAGCCCAACTTTATCATTGGTGGGGTTCAGAATGTTCCTTGATTGTAGGTGAACTATAAATCCCAGGAACTACAACTCCCAAATGACAAAATCACACACACACACACCCCAACCCCACTAGTATTCCGATTTGGGCATATCGCGTATTTGTGTCAAATGTGGTCCAGTGAATGAAAATACATCCTGTATATCAGATATTTACATGACAATTCATCACAGTGGCAGAGGAAATAATGCTCTGATCGGGGGTCACCACAACAGGAGGAAGTGTATTAAGGGGTGGCGGCTTTCGCCCCCCAGGGAAGGGCTGGCTGCTTGGCTGGCGGCGACAGCGGTTCTCTCCGCCCACGTCCCGCGTGAACACCGCTCTCCCCAGATCTCTGTCTCTTCAGCTCAGGGATGGGATTGACAGGCAGCTTTTCAAAGGCCGCCCACGCACACGCTCCGCGCACACACGGTCACACACACACATACACACACCCCACGGGCGCGCACACTTCCCTGAAAGAGCCAGGGAGGAAGGCGGCGCGAGTGGCATGGGAAACATGAATGAAATATTAAAGCTGCAGAAGTGGCCAGGAGCAAAAGGCGAGCAGCAAGACCCGGCCTGGAGTGAACTTGGTGGCGGAATGGAGCCGAGGCAGCCTGTCTCCCTCCCCAGAGAACAGCAGCATCATTTTGGAGCTCTCCCTTTCAGGAAGCAGCAGCCTCCCTGGAAGGAGTTTTCCCCCACCTCATATTTTCAAATTGTTTTTCACTCAAGAGAAATACATAGATAGCACCCAGTTTTGAGGCAACACACAGGCAATGTGTTCATAAGTAGAGTCAGTTCCAAGCCACAACAAAAGTGTCTAATGCAGGCATGGGCAAACTTGGACCCTCCAGGTGTTTTGGACTTCAACTCCCACCATTCCTAACAGCCTCAGGCCCTTTCCTTTTCCCCCTCAGCCGCTTAAGGGTCCAAGTTTGCCCAAGCTTGGTCTAACACAGAGATCCCCACCACTGTTTGTTTGTTTGTTTGTTTATTTACAGTATTTCTATCCCACTTTTCTCAGCCCGAAGGCGACTCAAGGCAGCATACAAAATGGCAGCAATTCAATGCCATAACAATCTAAAATAATACAATTACGAACATTTAAAACAACATTATAAAATCCATACACAAAACTATTAATAGCCAACATCTTCCTGTTAATGACATTTTCCAATAGCAATGTCTGAGCCGTTCTATGTTTCAGTCCTACAAAATCCGTGTTTTTCTATTGCTTGTTTGAAGAGCCAGGTTTTTACTCCCCCCCCCCCCCAAAGTCAGAAGGGAGGGTCTAATATTCTAATATTCTAATAATCTAATAATCTAATATTCCTAGGGAGGGAGTTCCAAGGCCAAGGGGCCACCACTGAGAAGGCCCTGTCTCTCGTTCCTGCCAAACACGCCTGCAAACAAGGTGGGATCAAGAGCAGGGCCTCCACAGATGATGTTAGTTTCCTAGATGGTTTATGTATCAACATATAACAATGGCTAGCCTTTAGTCCGGTGGTTCTCAACCTGTGGGTCCCCAGATGTTTTGGTCTTCAACCCCCTGAAATTCTAAGATCTGGTAAACTGGTTGGGATTTCTGGGAGTTGTAGGCCAAAACACCTGGGGACCCACAGGTCGAGAACCACTGCTTTAGCCCTTTTGGGTTACATGGGTCACATGACCCAAAAAAGACACCACATGCTATCCACTTTCAAGGGCTTGCTAAAAACAAACTAATGATAAGCATGGTCATAAATGGGGTAAGCCTTCATGCCAGCAGGACTGCTGACTGAAATGTCGGAGGTTCAAATCCGAGGAGCGGGATGAGCTCCCAGCTGTCAGCTTCAGCTTCTCATGTGGGCACATGAGAGAAGCCTTCCACAGGATGGTAAAACATCTGGGTGCCCTCTGGGCAACGTCCTTGCAGACAGCCAGTTTTCTCACAGCATAAGTGATTTGCAGTTTCTCAAGTTGCTCCTCACACACGCACACAAATGTGAAAAAATATTGCAGAGACAGAGATGTTATCTTGCACTTTATTTTGTTTGAAAAGGACTATATATGAAGTAAGTGGGTAAGCTACTATACGTTTAAACCCTTCCAAAACTAGTCTTCCATGTCAAAAGAGAGACAAATTGGTCCTGAGATTTTCTGTGTGCTTGCCAAAGTTCTGAACCTGTTCTGGAGATACATTTCAGCAACTTGGATAGCTCCAGGCATCACAGTAAAGCAGAATTGTTCAAATCCAGGTATCTCTAGTTAAAAACATCAGGCTGTTGGGGAAAGTCTCTTCCTGATACCTTGGAGAACGTATGCCCTGCCAGAATATAGCAAATACTAGTAATAGTAGTATGATACAGGCTTAAGTGGATTAAACTGGGGTGGCGAGGGGGGAAGAGATACTTCTGAATTGGTATCAATAGTATTGCATTGCTAGATGGGTAAATAGTTTGACATGTTATAAGGCAACGTTCTGTGTATAGTTAAAGAGAAATGTGTTACTATGTTGGTATTAATATTCCAGTGTCTAAAATACTTGGATTGAAATGCACATTTGCCACAACAAATCCAATCAACTACATGGCCGGAGTAAAGGTAAATGTTTCCCCTTGACATTATGTCATAGCTGACTCCCGGGGGGGGGGGGGGTGGTGCTCATTTCCATTTCTAAGCTGAAGAGCTGGCTTTGTCAGTAGACACCTCCTAGGTCATGTGGCCAGCATGACTGCATGGAGCACCATTACCTTCCTGCAGAAGTGGTATCTATTGAATGATTTCAATACTGGGGCTCATCCCTCACCCCGGATTCAAGCTGCTTACCTTTTGGTCAACAAGTTCAACAGCTCGGCGGTTTAACCTGCTGTGCCATAATAGGGCTAAATCCCCCATGTCCTAAAGTAACTCAAGTCATAGTGGTTTTAAAGGAATTGTAGACTAAGCCTATGAAATGTTATAAGCATTCCCGAAGTAGAAACTCATGCTTAAATATTTTGAGTAGTAGCAGTATTTTATCTGGAACTGTCATTATTTTTACTCTTCTGCTATTATGTAGAGTATAATTTGTACCCCATAGGCTGTAATCAACATTCCACTTAAATAAATGGCAAAATTCTGGTTAATTTTAATTAAGGCTGCAAGCATCGATGTGATTAATCAGCAAAACCTTTAATCACACATTAAAATTTTACTCTGTTTAAGTAGTAGGCTTGGCTAGAAAGCAGAGGCCATGAGGGCATATGCTGTGTAGATTGTGCATATTAATTGCCTTTGCCATATCCTGTTTGTCTTGGCTGAAGTTAAAAATGGCATGGGGCTGCCACTGGAAATGGAAGCTCTTCCTTGAATTCCTCTTTCCACCTCCATAACTTTTGGTTTGAGAGGTGAACTACATATGTCAACTAAATAGAAGCTCTTTTCATTTACACTACAATTTCTGAGTACCCAGAACTTGGATAACTCTAATTGGGAATCCTACTCTGTTTGAAGCTTACGTGACCCCTTGGTTCAATGTGATTATTGCTTTGGTTGTTATCTTCATCCTTATAGTGATCAATCGAGCAGTAACATTCAAGAAAAAGCTACAATGATTTAATAAGAATCAGCTGTTGAGATAGCTGAATTAATCCTACAAGTTCTTCAAAGAAAGCCTGCGACGAGAGCACTCAGATTAACCTTCAAACAAATGCTAAATCAGGAGGTTGGCAAATGATACAAAGACTGCATATAGTTAGATCAAACTTTATTAGATGATAAGGGGTTGTAGGTTGACCCTTGGACATAGTTTCAGAGATTAAAGTTATAGAACAGAGTCAAAACACAAAGGCCAGGATTCATTTCTTTATTTGTGTATACTGGGGTTATATTTGTCCTGGTGTTGTGCTGATGAGAGCACTTTTAAAGATATTGTACAATGAAGTATCCAATAACTCAGCGCCTTTCCCCTGGCTACATGAGATGTAGTTCTACCCCATCTTCCCTACAAACATCACATCTTCCCCTACGTGTAATGAAGTGGCATTGTGTTGTTACTGTATATTCTTTGTATGTTAACACATGTTGTGAACCGGTCCGAATCCCTCTTTGAAGGTGAGAGGGTCGGTATATAAAACCTCAAAATAAATAAATAATAAATAAATACGAACCAGCACGTACTCTAAGATCCTCTGGGGAGGCTCTCCTCTCGCTCCCACCACCGTCTCAAGCGTAGTTGGTGGGGACGAAGGAGAGAGGCTTCTCAGTGGTGGCCCCTTGGCTCTGCAACTCTCTTCCTAGGGAGATCAGGCAGGCTCATAGGTTGAGAACCACTGCTCTAGGAGGAGAGCTTAGGTTGGGAACCACTGTCCTGGAGTCAGACATAATGTCCAAATTGTGAATAAGCTTCTTAGCCCCCCTAAGAATTATGTAATTTATGAGTTATTATTATTAAGAAACCAACATAATTGTGTATTAAAATCAAAATATTTATTTAATTGAATCATGTATTCTTAGACAGATACCTGCTGCTGCAGTAAAAAATTAAGATGTCGACACTTTAATATCTGAAAGCATCAGAACCAGCATAGTGTGGTAGTTTGATTGTTGGACTGGGACTTCAGGAGACCAGTGCAAGTCCCACTGGATTATGGAAACCCACTGGGAGATCTTGGGTAGGTCACACTCTGTCAGCCTCAGAGGAAGGCAATAGCAAACCTCCTCTGAATAAATTTTGCCAACCCCCCCCCCCCCCCCCCCCCACCACCACCACCACCACCACAACATTATTTAAAACATACTCAATTTATTCTCCTCTTACCTCTTTACTTTTTTAATGCCATGCCTTTTCTCCAATTGGGACTCAAAGCTTCTTAGGAGGGGTTAAGAATAAGTTGGAAGTTACTTAAGATATGTAGCAGCGTAACCACATATGTAGGGCTGATTGGGGTAAATTATAGGGGTGATAATGAAATATGATGTATATACTCAGCTTGATCAGTTTATCAGTTTTATCATGTCTTATCATATGTATTTACTGTATTATTATAAGTGTCTTTAACTTTCTACGTGGAGTGTGATCAGGTCTTGTCAGGCCTGTTCTGTTTCTTATTGTGATATGGCCTAAGGGCTAATCAATAAAATTACTACATATGTAGCAGCATTATACATTAGAAATCAAAAGGCGCTTACTTGCATGATCCAATACAACTGTTTCACCCCAACACATTGTTCCTGCAGTCTTTACTCGCCATTAATTTTAACCAATCATTTTATGAACTCAGTCATTGCCTAACCATTTTCTTATTCCATTCAGTATTAATGAAATTAATTTAGATCAATTAAAAGTAATAGCTTTATTGTGTTGTTGAAGGCTTTCATGGCCAGAATCACTGGGTTGCTGTGTGAGTTTTTTGGGCTGTATGGCCATGTTCAAGTAGCATTATCTCCTGACATTTTGCCTGCATCTGTGACTGGTCTCTTAAGAGGTCTGTTGATGTTACTGGAACTTGGCCATACAGTACAAAAGACTTACAGCAAACTCAACATTTAGTAATTTTACATTCAATATGGATGCTTGGCACATTTACCTTCATTTTGTAATCTCTAGGCTAACATTCATATTTAGAATCTTTGACTCCTGGGTTGTTGTAGGTTTTTCGGGCTGTATAGCCACGTTCTAGAAGCATTCTCTCCTGACGTTTCGCCTGCATCTATGGCAGGCATCCTCAGAGGTTGTGTGGTCTATTGGAAACTAGGAGAATTGGGTTTATATATCTGTGGGAAGTCCAGGGTGGGAGAAATAGCTCTTAACTGTAGAGCAGGGTGTGAATGTTTCAATTGCCATAGATGCAGGCGAAACATCAGGAGAGAATGCTTCTAGAACATGGCCATACAGCCAAAAAAACCTACAACAACCCAATCATTCAAGCCATGAAAGCCTTCGACAAAACATTCTTAGACTCCTATTTATTCACATGAAAGTCTGCTAAAAATATCCAAATGGGTGTTGAAATTAATCTGCTTTCCATCGCCATCATATACAACAGTCTGTGGTTTTTAAAAGGCTGGGCATGCTGAGTCTTCATTGAAATATTTTGTTGTAGTCGAATAAAACAAAAATCAGTGTGTTTTGAATATTTTGTCATATTTTGCTACATGGCGAACACAGCTATCCTGGGTATATATTTCTTGTGATTAAGTTGACCTCCATTGAACTTTTGCATAATTTGGCATCTGCCAAGAATAAGAATATTCCTCTCATTTGTATTATTCCCATTTTGGCTTCAGTCCAGTTAGCACCAATCCAAAAACATTATAGAGATGTGGCAAAAATGATATTGTATCTTTTTAATCTGTTCAAGGTTTCGGTCATGCTCTCTTTGAAGATAAACAACTCCCTTGTTGAAACATCTTCTCTGACTATTGGTTAATTTCTCACAAAAATCTGCAGTCATTTGACAGAAGTCATTTGACAGAAGAGTGTATCAGTTAAAGCAGCCTGATTTGATGTTAAGTGATATGCTATCCTCGTCCTAGTGACTGAAGGCCTGTCTACATCAGTGCTTTAATTCAACATGGACCACAACTAGAAATAAAGAGTAACTGCCTAGTAACACTCTTCCATCATAGCAGGCCATGCCTCATATAGGATTAGCCAAGACAGTATTTCTCAAGTTGTGCTCCTCCAGGCACATATGTAGCTGTAATGAATTCTGGGTCTTTTCGTTGGCTCAATAAAAAATATCACCAAAAATGAATTTTGGCTTTTTGTTTATTCATTTCTTTTGTGACTAACATGGCTACCCCTGTAATGTTCCCAAGAGACCCTGGCAAGAAAGTCTGGAAAGCAATTTAAGTCTCTTATGAAAATACCTTATAGAAAAAATTAATTCATTTCTTTTTAGGTCCTGAGTGAAACAGAGAAGAGGCATTTAATAAACATCAGAAAACAGAGTGAAGAGATAATGCATATGTATGTATGTTTATAATCGGTATATTAAAATATGTAATAAACTAGCTTATGTACCTGGCACTGCCTGGGCTTGTATTTTGTAATGGTATTTATTAGTAAAAATCACTGTTAATTTTATGACTGTAGGAATGGTTCTTTCAACATACTGAAGCATGAAGTATGTATATGTGTCAAGTTTGGTTCAGATCCATTGTTGGTGGGATTCACGTGCCTCTCCAGATGTGGAGAGGCATGTGAATCCTCCATCATTTTTCACCAAAACCCCACCAAAATTTTAAGTTGGTCACAATGTGTGTTTTGTGCCAAATTTGGTCCAGATCCATCATCAGTGGCTCTCCAGATGTTGGGTAGACTGTAACTTCCATCATTCTGTCATCCCCCCAACCCCACCACTATTTTAAGTTGGACCATGAGGGGTACATGCACCAAGTTTGTCCCAGATCCATCAAGCTATATAGGACCATTTGTGGTTCAAATAAACATATAATTGAACGTCATGTTTTGCCTTTTATACATATAGATAAATCAATAGACAATTGTTCCTACATGATGTATGCACAGTTAATAAATCTTGTCTTGCAAGAAAGATAGGTTATAAAACAAATAAATATATACATGCACACACACATACACATATGCCTGGATGTCAGCGGATTGGATTGGATGGTCCTTGTATTATTATTATTATTATTATTATTATTATTATTATTATTATCTTTATTTAACCCCGCAAAATCTCCCGAAGGACTCGATGTGGCTTATAAAGCCCAAGGCCGCCAACAACAATAACATACACATACACAATAAAAGTCATAAGCAAATAAAACATCAAGCAAAGCATTAGAACAATAAAAAACAATGACACAGTGACGCATTTAAAACCAAGGGCCGGGCCAAGTGTAATAGACAAAATTTAAAAGTGCTAGACTTAACAAGTGATATGTAGAGGTTTTTGGAGGTAGGTGCAATGTGCAAATAATCCTGAATCTCTAACAAAGTGCATTTGGGACTTGATGCCAGGAGTTTCCTATTCTGGAAAGGCACACTGGAACAGCTAGGTCTTCAGGTTCTTCCTAAAGACAGCCAGCGTTGGGGATTGTCTGATGTCCTTGGGGAGAGAGTTCCAGAGTTGGGGGGCCACCACAGAGAAGGCCCTGCCCCTCATCCCCACCAGACACGCCTGTGACACAGGTGGGATCGTGAGCAGGGCCTCTCCAGATGATCAAAGGGATCGTGTGGTTCATATATGGAGATGCGGTCATGCAGGTAGGCGGGTCCCAAACCGTTTAGAGCTTTGTAGGTAAGCACCTGCACCTTGAATTGGAACCGGAAGATGAATGGCAGCCAATGGAGCTCCTTAAACAGGAGGGTTGACTTCTCTCTGTAAGGAGCGCCAGTTAACATCCTGGCCGCCGACCACTGGACCAGTTGAAGTTTCCGAGCCGTTTTCAAGGGCAGCCCCACGTAGAGCGCATTACAGTAATCCAATCTTGTAGTCTTATCCAAGTCTGTGTTTCTAGGATTCTGTAACAGCAGAAAGGTAAGACCCATAAGAGATAAATCCCTAGTTGGAAGAAGGTAAATAGCTAACAGAAATCTCTAATAAAACAAAGGTCAGATCCGCTGACATCCAGGCATATGTGTATGTGTGTGTGTATGTATGTATATATTTATTTGTTTTATGACCTATCTTTCTTGCAAGACAAGATTTATTAACTGCATACATCATGTAGGAACAATTGTCTATTGATTTATCTATATGTATAAAAGTCTTTGATACAAATAGCAGCAACAGTAACAAAACAACTCATTTTTCTATAGTACTGGCATAGGGAACCTAAAAGGTCAAAAGCTGCAAGGTGCTATTAGCATGCAATCATCAGTGTTGTCCAGCTCTTCGGGTGCTGCATTTTCCCTTTTTGGGTTTCTACTCTGAAAATGACTTTCAGTTCTGCTTTTTCTATGTATCTGTTGAGGGTGGGTTCACATCCTTGTAAAGAAACACTGACATACTGCTTCCCAGTGCGGGAAAAACTCTATGCTCTGTCCCAAACCACCATCCAGCTTGGCACTGACCAAATTGCCTCTGTCCCCTAGATGACCTTTTCTATGCATCAACAACTCTTCATAATGCCCCACAATAATATTTGAAGTCATGCAAAGTATTTCACTTGCATCATCTCAATAACACACCAACAAAGATAATTCAGTATAGTATCCCCATATTTCCAGCAGAGGGATAGGGTGGAGGGTTGACTGATGAATGGCTTACCAAAGGTCAACAGGTGATGTGATAGCAAGATCTGAACTGAACTGGAGATATTGACTTTTTAATGGAGTTTCCAGTCACTTCAATAAAAGGGGATTCATTCTTTTAAAAGTCATTTTCCAGTTAAACATCCTCCCCAGCAAGCATCAGCAAAGTTTCCTTGATTCACTCAAATATTCAATTGAATGTGCTATCCTCTGAATGAACGGGTGGGGCTGCTTTAAGCAGACAAAGGAAGAAAGTGAACTGGAGGTTTTTGAAGTGACCAAGAAACATGGATTGCATAAGGTAGAGGGATGTTAGTCATAATTGATTTCATAGCTCCTGTATAAGAAATGTGATGGTAGTAAAATTGATATATGTTTATGTGTGACTTTTGGGATTGGAGACTTTTCAGAGCCACATGGCTATTGGGAGGGTGTATCTGCCCACATGTTTTAGAATTTTTATGTTCATTTTAATGTGCCAGCATGAGTCATCTACAGTGCATATTACTGCCAATGCTGTTGCAGACCTTGTTCTGAGTCAGAAAGCAACTTGGTGACAGAAAATTCCAGTGAGCCCAATCCTAGTGATTTTCCCAGTGGGACACACATTGTTAGTAGCTTTGGTATGCTCTGAGTCAGAGCTCAACACAGCAGGTGAAAACAGACTTGCACATGAGGAGGGAAGGAAGACGGTTGCATTACTCAAAGCAAATTGCTTCCAAAATGTCACTCTCATTCCTGAATGGGACACAACAATGATAGTGGAATGGAAAAAAATAAAGAAATCTGTACTTCAACCTTTGTGGTTTGTCACAATAAAATCTAATGTGTTCCCAAAGGAGCAAAGAAATGTCTAAAAGCACACAACAGCACTACAAAGTCTATTTAAGCAAAACTCTGCTTACCAAAAGGTATGGAAAGAAACAGCACATCTTCTTGAGATGAGACAATTATGGGAAATACTTGTTGCTGTGATTTGCCATCAGATCAATTGACTTATGGCGACCCTATTAATTAAGAGCCCCAGTCAACAGCTACACAGCTTTTTTGTGTCATGAGAGACTTGAGAAATTGCAAGTCACTTCTGGTGTGAGAGAACTGGCCGTCTGCAAGAACGTTGCCCAGATGTTTTATTATCCTGTGGAAGTCTTCTCTCATGTCCCTGCATAAGAAGCTGGAGCTGACAGACGGGAGCTCACCCACTCCCTGGATTTGAACCACCGACCTTTTGGTCAGAAGTCCTGCTGGCACAAGGGTTTAACCCTTTGTGCCATCGGGGGCTCCTTAGCTACATTGCTAAGGTCTTAGAAACTCAAATCTTCTTTGATTTAGTCAATTAATCTATAATGTAGTTGTCCTCTTGATCCCTGGCTTCTACTTTTCCCATCTTTTCCAATAAGTCCTGTCATCTCATGATTGATAACTGTGTGTTAGTCATTTTGGCTTCTGAGAAGAGTCAAAGAGCAAACAGGTGTTCCAGATTGAAATCAGGATGGAATGGGATTGGGGAGTGTAAAGACAAGATTGGAAAATGCTGTAATGATCAAGGAGTGTTCCAACTTTTCCTGCTCTTAAAATGGGTGTGTGTTACATTAGATTTATTATGAATGCACAGGTGTACCTTAGTTTAAAAAGTAGATGTGCTTCTGCATATTACTTTAGAACAGTAGGTAACAGAGGTAGAAAAATAAAGGAAATATAAGAAAATGTCCTGAACCACAAATAAGAGTATTTTACCATGTTTCACTAGACTATTTATCCCAAACTAATATGATGCACCAAAAGCCTGTGTTTCTCTGCTCAACTTCACCATCTTTCCAATTGCAATACTGCTGTAAAATTTCCAGGTAGATCGAGATACCAAAGTGGAGGCTGGAAGGACAGAAAAAGGCTTCATTAAAAGAAGTATTTTTTCAGCAGGTACTTGGTTAACTAAGGTATGTCTGTACTAGTAACACAATCATACTGCTTTATGTTTTTCCTCGATGCTCCTCAGATTATTTCCTGCATTGCATACTTTTCACATGCCTTACTTTGTCATCAGAATGTCATTCATATGAGGCTTCTTTGTTCTGAAATTAATGTAACACCACTGCCCTTAGTCTTCCAACACCATGTCCTCACACAAAGGCCAGCGCATCCAAATGACAGGAGACAACCTGACTTCAAATGCCACAAATTGCAATTTAAGGCCATTCATAAAACGAGAAGGGGTACTCCTTCACAAGTTGGGCACTTCTATTAAATATGATAAGGCTGTGCTGGGGAGGGGGGCTCCAGTGACACCATTCCAGTTTTGTTGTCCTGGTTACTGTGATGTCATCAAAATGCCATGGTTACCAGGAGCTTCATTTATTTCAAATATGATAGGAAATGGGGAGGGGGCTTCTTCCAAAATTTGATACTGCATTTTAGATGATTTAACACACACACACACAGCCTTACTGCTATTCCAGTGGTTTGTAATTCATTTGCACAAAGCAATTAGTCATGAGTTGTTCGACTGAATAAGCTAGTTGTCTTGCCTCACTCTTTGAGACAAAGCATTCTCTTATTCCTTTAAGGTTGTATACATTAAGATGTGCCATCTAGTCTCAAGTGCATAATCAAAATGCCATTGATTGCAAATAGTGGTGAGGTGGGAGTACAGCATGACACAATCAGGGACACAGTCCTATATGTATTTACCTGGGAGTAAATCTTATTAAACCCAATAGGATTTCTGAATAGGCATGCAGAGATTGCAACGTATTATAGCCTCAATTTTATGAAGAGAAAAGAACTGAGTCGAAGGCAAAAATAACTAGGAAGGGAGGTATAACTATTTATCATGCACTGAATGATTCACTGAATGATACATCTCAGATAAAATGGGAGATTACCATGACTGTCAGACTGACAGTTTGCCTCTTGGCTGAAACAAAGCAAAAAAAAAAAACTGCATTGAATACAGGTTAAAAAAAGAAAGAGAAAAGAAGACCATTTCATTCTACACAATTACAGGGCTATGACTCCACTTTAACTGCCACGACAACAAATCCTGGGACTGGCCCTTTAGGCAAGGTTATTTATAATCCTCTGGTACATGCGAAGACTACAAACTCCAGAATTCCATAGGATTCAGCCATGGCAAGTGAAGTGGATTTAGAGCACTATAATTATGTAGTGTGAAAGAGCAGAAAGCCAGGTTTTCAATGAAAACTTACACAACTAATGAGAAATAAATGTGCACTTGTTGATCACCAAAAATGGATCTCACACAGAAAGGTCATTTTAAGTACTCATGCGAACACTTGTCACAACCACCAATGTCAAAAAGGATATGTGTACCAGTGGCAGCTTGTGGCTCCAAGCCAATGGGCAATGAATCTGTTTTGGCTTTAAGTTTAAATATTTAGGGAACTTTCCAAGGTAATGAACATCTTTGGGGCAGCTGCTTTAAAGTATGGAGTAAAACCCGGAGAATGTCTGGACAAAGCACTAGCTGCCACTGATGTGTAGTTGCACACCTGAGCATGTCTAAGTGATACCGTATTTGCTAGAGTCTAATGTGTACCCTTTTTTGGCTGAATTATGAGAGTGCACATTAGAGTCCATTAGAATTACACACATAAACCCAGTTGAGAGGGAGTTTTTGAAAACCTCATGAATGAAGCCAGTTGGGAACCATGTGCCTCGACCTGACAGAAGGGTGTAGCTTTCCTTTGCCTGCTGACCGTTCTGCTGCCTGCCTCCCTGGCATAACCTTGCCTGTGTTGTTGGGCCTGTTGTCCTCTTGTTGATCACATTACAATTGCCAGCAAATCCTCTCTTTTGTTTTAGAGTTTTGAAAAATTAGGTGAGAATTATATTCAATGGCACATTGGACTAGAGTACTAAATATGGTATATCTATAGATATGGGCTGGCATTCAACACTGCAGTTATCGATTTCTAACTTAAGAGTTACAGATCGGTAGATGCTTTGTATTCAGATAGGCTACATATTCATGATCATGGAACCATTGCCAGGATCATAAGTATCCCCAAGAGTTTACCTTAAATTGGAGATATAATTTCTGCAGTGCAAGGTAAGGAAAGCATTTCAGGTTGACATAAGCCCATCTACACTGATCATTTAATATAGTTTCAAACCAGCATTGAAGAAAGTGGTTTTACTGTGCAGGTGATTACTAGGACTGTGCATGGATCAGTTTTTCAAAATGGGCTCAGGCTACCTAAAATGGCTGTTTTGTTTCTTTCAGCTACATGTGGAGCGCGTGAGGCTGTGAGCCCTGCTGCCTACCTGAGCCAATCAGAAGAAGAAAGCCGCTCGCATGCTAGTTAGCTCCATGTTCTATCTCAGTGTCTTTGCTGTTCTTCACTTGTTTTTGGATTCAGTTCCAATCTTTTCCTTTGGCAATTTCATTTATTTTTCTTATTTTAGTATCTTTCATTCCCTTTTCTTTTACTAGCAAAGTGAGGGTGGCCATGCTTTGGGGGGACAACTGTGAAAAGGTGCTCGGGGGTGTTTGTTTAAATATTGGGGTGGCTTACTGAAGGGAGCGGATAGCCTAACTCCCTTGAGTTCCCATAGGGAGAATTTAATTCCTCCCCTGGTCTAGTTGAAGGATATTAAGAGGAAAGGATCCCAGGAAAAATGGTTTCTTAAATCTGATGCCTTAATCGAGATCTAGATTAAGGACATTAGAGGAAAGGACCCCAGAAAAGGTGGTTTCTTAAGACTGATGCCTTAAAAATGACAGAAGTTCCTCCATTGCCGCGAATGCTCCAGATCTTCCTGGAGTGAAAACAGATCTTTTGCCTGCACAAATTTGGGAGGCTCCCGAAAAATGAATGTGTGTGTGTGTGGGGGGGGGGGGGGGGGATTACATAGGAAATTTTGGAACCAGTTTGAGGTCTGGAGGATGGTTATACAAACCACAGGACAATTATGCACATCAAGGGCTTTCTTTCACACACTTTGCAGGAGTTTGATGCATGGTTGCCACAGTATGAAGCTAGCTTCAAATTGCATGAAATGGTCAGTATTGATGATACCATAGCTGTCTTCCTAACACCCAGCCAGCTAGGTGCAATGAAGAAGACTGACAAGTCTTGCTTTTCCTCATCTCACTGCAGCTCAGGAGCAGGAAGGGCTAGCCACAGCAATTGTGAAACATTCCATTAGCTCAAGCCACAGTTACAGTTTCCACTGTGTTTAAGGTAGTTCAAGGAGTCAGTTTCTTGAGGTATCAGTGCCATCTAGGTTCACTTTCATGGATGTAGATAAAAAAATGAGTTGCCTTTCAAGGCTAACAGTGTTGAGGTATTTTCAGCCTTTTTTTAAAAAAAAGTTATTGCAATGTTATATGTAAACAAAACTTACATGTAGGAATTCCACACCCACCTTAATGGTAACAATTACACTACCTATGGATACAGAGGGTTCTTGGTGTCTGCTGGGGTTTAGTTCTCAAAATCCATGGGTGCTCAAGTCCCATTGTATACAGTGATGGAGTAAAATATTTTTTTTTTATAAAAAGACAAAATCAAGCTTTGCTCTTTTGATTTTTTTTTGGGGGGGGGGTATCCATGGATACAGAGAACCTCGCAAAACCCTTCACATTTCATTAGAAACAACAGCTGAGATAAATGTTTGCATAAGCATACAAACTTAATTGTCTCCTCTTTACAGCAAGCCATTCAGAGTTGTTTTCAAGACTCTAAACTTCCTAGGAATTGTAGCTTTGATCTTGGAACTTGTTATTTATTTATTTGTTTGTTTGTTTACACTATTTCTATCCTGCCTTTCTCAAGCTGACTCAAGGCAGCTTACACCTGGCAGCCATTTGATGCCATAAATATTATACAGTGTATTATTTAAACACTTAAAAATAAGATTATAAAATCTTACATTAAACCATATAAAACATATAAAACCAGTGCCTTCACTGTTTATCTTATTTTCCAAAAACATCATTTAAGCCGTTCCACAATTCAGTTCCACAGAGATTCATGTTAGTCTATTGCACTGCATTTCCAAAGGCTTGTTCAAAAAGTCGGTTTTTTACATTCCTACGGAAGGTCAGGAGGGAGGGGGCCGATTTAATATCCCTAGGGAGGGAGCTTCATAGCCGAGGGGCCACCACTGAGAAGGCCCTGTCTCTCGTCCCCGCCAGGTGTGCCTGCGAAAAAGGCAGGGCCATCCCAGCTGATCTTAGGCTCCTAGAAAGTTCATAAGGAGAGATACATTCAGACAGGTAAGCTGGGCCAGAACCGTTTAGGGCTTTATAGGCTAAAGCCAGCACTTTGAATTGTGCCCGGAAGCAAATTGGCAGCCTGTGGAGCTGACACAACTGAGGAGCTGCTTTATTACTTATTCCCGTCTTCCAACTTAGACTATCTGAGAGTCCTTATAACTCCTACAACCCAGAATATCAAGGCAGATAATCCACAATATCTGCTTTGAACTGGGCTATCTGAGTTCACACTGCCATATAATCCAATTCAATTGGAATTTTATACAGCTGTGTGGAAGGGGCCTTGGTAAAGCTGTTATACAAACCAATTGCTACAGATTTGAACAATCCAGAACACAGCAGTACAATGCACAGTAGGAGCAATCCAGTTGTCCTGTGTGGGCTGAGAAAAACATTTTAAAAATATTCTGATTACACAGACAGCATAGCTCTAAGATCAGTCATCTCAAGCTATAAGTGTTCCAACACCCACCTGAATCTATTGTGTGGATCCTATAATGGGCAGTCATGGAATGGAGCTGTCAGAGAAGTGGATGTTCTTAAACACAGGACTTCTGTACTTATATGAATGATTACTTGTTCCATGGTGTACATGTGTGTATGTTGGGGAAAGCATATTCAGAAGTGGCATTGAGAACAATAGCAACACCTTAATCCAGACCTTTGGGGAAATGGACTACAACTCTCAGAATCCCAGAGCCAGAACCTTCAACCACACAATAAAAAAAAGATTTTATGCAAACCAGCATTGTCACAGAACAAATATATATTAATCTTGTGTTATTCATATGGGGTGTGAACAAAAGAACCATCAAATCAGAGAGCACACATTTAAGGATGCACAGACTACCTCCAATCTGCTTCCTTTTGAACTGTGTATGTTGGGTGACACTAGTAAATGGAGGTGCTTTTTTACTGAACTATAGATCTCAGAACCCCCTAGACAGCACGGGAAGCAAGTGAATTATAGGTTCTATCCCACAAAAACATAATTTTCCACTCAGGAAATTACAATTGTACAATTACGGCTATACAATTGTAAGTGCTTTACAATGATAGCAGTCACACACCATTTTAATTGCTATGACTCAGTCCCATGGAATTCTGAATTTTGTAGTTTAGGGAGAAGCTTTGAATTCCCTGCTAAAGAGCAGCAATCCAGGGGAATGGACTAGAGTTCACTAGCAGAGAATTAAAATAATATAAAATTGCAGCCGTTACACAGTGTGGATACATCCAGTCTCCTCTAATCATCTGCTCGAAACAAGGCATGAAATGAATGTATTTCTTCCCCCTCCTCAGTCCTAGGAGTATCACGTTGACATGTTCAGTACCACCAAGAAAAACCGTACAAGGTAGAACAAGACTATTCCTCTCAAATTTGAAATTTAAAGTCCAAAGGAGGTCCTATAACAGTGGGGACTTCCTGGTTACAGCGTCAATGTGAGCTGAGAGCAACAACCAGAATTCAGAAGTGAATACACCTCATCCAATGAGGTGAAATGACCTGTTTGTATTCTTCCTTCCAATTACCCAGATCATCTCCTCTAGTCGGCCCTGGAATGAACAGTCATAGACCCGTACCTAATATTATTGTTGCCTGCCATAGCATAGCATTTAATTTAATTCCCGGGCCCCCCAGAATTTTTGGGCTTGCACAAATCTTGGCCCAGCCTTTAAAATGTTTTAAAATTGCCTTGAACAGGCAGGATTTACTTTTAATATATGTGTGTTATGGCAACAATTTTTATGCATATTTTGTTTTGTTAATCTGATGGTTATGTTGTTTTTACTTTGTATGTATTGTGATTTTTACTATCCTCGGGGAGATAGAGCGGTATATAAATAAAGTTTTATTATTATTATATTAAAAATAGACTAGCACCAGTAAAAGGCTAGAAAATACCAGAAGATCTCTGGGTTACCAACCTTTGTAAAATAATACAATAGGTGCTGTAAAGTTTTGAGGCTTCCTTTTTGAAGAGAGAGAAGGCTATCAGATATTCATGGCTCTCTGGACCCTGAACCGATATACCAGCAAAAAAAAACCAAAAAAAAAACCCCTTCTAACTGGCCCTGCAGGCCATTAATGAATGAAATTCTGTTTTGTTTTTAAGGCACAGGGATATATGGAGATGAGGCTTTTCAGCTATATCCAAGCTGTCCACACTGTTCATATGACAAGAAGGAAAAGGAGCTCTTCACATCATTATTTCCATAGAAAAGGAGAAGCTCTTCACTTGCTGAGCCTTCTGCAGTTTATTAACCACCAAACAAAAAGGCCATTAGATTCTAAAATACATAGTACATGGTTGAACAAGGCATCATTGTTTCAATTATTCACACAAATACTGAATTATACTCTGTTTTAATTAAGTGCAGAGGGAGAAACTCTGCATGAATATTAAATAGCTTCATGGAGATAAGTTTCAGTATAATGAATTATCAGTGGAAATAGGAATAGAAACACTACAAAAGAAAATGCCACAGTTTGGGAACTATCCTTTCAGTTGTAGTTCAGAAAAATAGAATGACCTGACCTGGAAAACCTTCAAGGCAATGCTGGTGAGAGTTTCTTATGCTACCGTGGACAGGATAATGTGGAAGAGGTGGGAAGTTCACTTCCTTCGGAATTGCTAAATATAATTTTGTGACAAGTCAACAAATATCTTGTGTGGTCACTCCAAAGGGCCCAAAGACAAAATCAGGCAATGACACAATAGATTTGCCTCAATGCTGCTTCTCGAAAATGGGTAGTCAACAGAGACCAGGTAGGAGTTATTCCTGGCATAGCAAGAGATTCTGGAATATTACAGCTGAAAGATCATCACAGTCCCATGATTTGAAGATACAAGATCACTGAGGCTTGCTTCCCTCATTACCTTTTGCTTTATGGCCAAACCTTCCTTCTTCTTTCTTTCTTCCTCCTCCTTCTGCCTTCCTCCTCCTCCTCCTCCTGTCTTCCTCCTCCTTCTTTCTTCTTCCTCTTCCTCCTCCTTCTTTCTTCCTCCTCCTCCTCCTTCCTCCTTCTTTTTCTTTGTTCTTCCTTCCTTCCTTCCCTCCTTCTTCTAAACAGGGTTTGGTAAGGTGTCCACCCAGTCAAATTCAGCATATATAGTATTTACACAACCCATACTTATGTGCACCTTCAAGGATCTGTGAATTAGCAGCAGAACAAAAAATATTATTTCCTTGTAAAACTAGTCTCCCATTACAACATACTTGAAACAAATGAAGGGCCCCAGCTAAGCTGTAGCACACTTTGGCTACATGTACAATGGGCCCTGGTTCACACCATAATGTCTCTGCTTTATACAAGGTTGGCAGAATTTCCCCCTAGCCTTGTTACCTGAGTGCTTGAAGAGGTGCTGCTGGTGTAGAAGAGGGGTAATTGGGACTCTTCAGGTGTTGATGAACTGAAACTCCAGCTATTACCCCTCGTTTTTCGGCTTTGCTCGGTTGGACTGATGGAAGTTGAAGTCCAACAACATCTGTAGGGTTATAAACCTCCCATCTCTGGAAGAAACAATATTGACTTAGATGGAGCCAATAATCTTATTTAGTTGCAGTGTAATTTAAAAGATTCTATATGCGGCAACAGGAAACAGCCCCTTCTTGGCAGAAGCCAGACCTTTGGCGGGGGGGGGGGGGGGGGGAGGGGGGTAGGGGTTCCCCCCCCCCGAAATTTTTCAGGTTAAAAAAACCTCCTGGTTTACTCATGAATTTTAACTGGTTAACCAAATCCCGATGCTAAGTCTATGAGATGCAAAAAATTAAGAGTCCCTCCAGAACTGCAAGCACTATCTCGAGCAAATATTGACAATTTATTCACACTGTCATTACTTGTAGCAATAGCCGATGTAGTGAGGCAACCAAGTTTGGGGGGGGGGGGTGTTGAATGCTCTCATTAAGGAGGCCAGACTTGGTGGAGGTGGTTGACAGGGGCAGAGCTGCAGGCTATTGAAGGCTGCTCTGCTCCCTGCTGTGCTCTTTGCTTCAGCGTGACCCTACCCCCCCCCCCCCCTGAAATTTTCAACCCTCCCTGAAATTTTTTTCTGGCTACGGCCCTGGCAGAAGCTCTCCCTCTCCAGTTTAAAGAGTAGACATACACCAATTGTCTTTGTAGCAGAAAAAAGACTTTATATAAAAGAATATTTACAATACAGGAACTTTTCTTCAAACCATTCTTCAAACCAACTGAAACCCCAGCTGTTACCCCTCATTTTTTGGCTTTGCTGGGTTGGACTGATGGAAGTTGCAATCCAACAACATGTGTAGGGCTATAAGCATCCCATCTCTGGTATAAACAATATTGACTTAGATGGAGCCAATAATCATATTTAGTCTAGGGCAGGAGTCATCAAACTAAGGCCCGTGGGCCGGATGTGGCCCTCCAAGGTTATTTATATGGCCCCCACTCTAAATATTAGACTTAGGATTGCTCTAAGTCTGAAACGACTTGAAGGCACACAATAACAACGGGCCTAAATAACTTAACTATCTCATCAGCCAAAAGCAGGCTCTTGCTTCTCGTTAAAATACTGGTACGTTTATGTTGGTTAAAATTGTTCTTCCTTTTAAATATTGTATTGATCTTTCATGGTTTTTTGCTCTACAAATAAAATATGTTCAGTGTGCATATGAATTCGTTTGTGTTTTTTTCAAACTATAGTCCCCTCCCCCTCCCAACTGTCTGAGGGTCCGTGAACTGGCCCTCTGCTTAAACTGTCTGAGGACTGCTGGTCTAGGGCAACTGGATATGTTTTAATAAGGCCACTTTATAGTTCAAAATAATGCAAAACTGTACTATTAGCCACATAAAGCTTGCATTACTGTGTAAGGGCTTGGCCTGGCCCAATCACTGTTTTTATCAATGAAACTGTAAAAACAGCAGTATGACAATGAATTAAAGTAACCATTCTTTTTTGTGCTGCTGAAATTTCTACTTGTAATATTCTTGTTTTCCTACTGCCATCTAGTGGTGGATATTTTTCAAAATGTTTTCCAATGTAAAAAAACCCTCATACTTAGGACCTCATAACACTGATGAGACCCTCCCCCCTTGTCCATCCCCCCATCCCATTTTGCTAGCAATCACCAGACAAACAGAAGGTATGAACGGTGACTTGTGGTGAGCTGCGCGCCCTCCCTCCCTTATCACATGGGGTAGGGTGGCAGAATAGCTGCAAGGCACGTTGGTGTCCTGTCACTTCAGACAGGAGAAAAACATAGAATCAGCACATAGCTTCGTTGGAGCTACCAAAAAGACAGCAGACTTACCTTAGAGGCGAGAAGCTCTTGCAACACTTCCTCACCACTTTGCTCACTGATGGCGTGGGGCATCGGATTGCATGATTTGATGGGGAGTATCTGGATCTGTAGCTGAAGAGTCCCAGTGCAGTAAGGGGCAAAAAAAAAAAAAAAAAAAAAAACCCTGTGTGATGGGGTGGTAAGATTTTTCCCATATTAGCAGTCATCTTTATCACTTGTTATTTTTGGCTCGTTCATTATTCTGGCCCTTTTTGTTCTCCTCTAAACTTTATAAACACTTTGTACACTCATTGTGACTGAGATATCTTCTCTTTTTTCATTACCTTATATCACTGTGGCATTAACATTGAGAATGTCTAGTCAACGTGTTGATAATAATTCTTTAGCTCTAATTTGAAAATGTTTTTTTAATCTAAAAACAAACCTTGATTTTACCATTCTATATACAGAATGCCATTTTACAGTGCCATTACACAAATTGGGACTTGAGCATTCATCAATTTTGATGTCTGTGAGGAGTCCTGGAAACAAACCCCAGTGGATAACAAGAAGCCATTGTATTTCCATTTATACTTTATCTTACCCTGATAAATTGTAGTTGCCAATATTTGAAACAAAGAAACAGGAAGAAATGTTCCTATTGAAAATGTTACTCTAAAATAAATTAAGATTACCCTTTCAAGCTTTTTTTTTTTTAATGTTGTGGCTATCCAACTATTTCTAAGTCTTCCATGTGGGTTTTTGCATGAAAGCTGCTCAGATGTGTTATATGATGAATTTTTTTAATGCAAAGATGCAGACTTTTAGATATTGCTCAACTAACAATGATGCTGGGGGAAATGGAAGGTAAAAGAAAAAGGGGCCGACCAAGGGCAAGATGGATGGATGGTACCCTTGAAGTGACTGGCTTGACTCTGAAGGAGCTGGGAGTGGCCACGGCCGACAGGGAGCTCTGGCGTGGGCTGATCCATGAGGTCACAAAGAGTTGGAAGTGACTGAATGAATAAACAAACAACTGAGACTCACTCAGATTTGACTAGCATAGCCAATGGTGAGGGACCATGAGAACCTTAGTTTGGCAGTATCACACTCCAACTCTGTTTTCTGATTGGTATGGTTGTAATCCAATGTTTACTCACCCCTGAAATAAATATGACATTTTTCTCATTTATGGTTCAGTTCCTCAGTTGTGGTAATCCACTGGGTGACCTTTGCGAGTCACACAATCTTGGCATAGAAAACTCTGTTATTTAGTGGTAAATAAGATGTTTGTGATCAACTATCATTCTTTCAAAGGCCCTGTACCTTTGATAGCTTGCAGAGCAGATTGCTGGCCCTAATATGGGAAGCAGAGGCAGGGAATGCCTGTCCCTGATTAAGTTCTGCTATCTTTTAACCATCAGGAAAACACAGAGATACTAACATTGTTGTAAAGTATAAGTCTCATAAGACTCAAGTGCTGGTTCTGGGGTAAGCCAAAGTAAAGCATTATTGTGAATAGAGGCACATACATTTTATTTTGGCCATTACATTCTAGGTCTGTCCTTATTTTCTTCTGTATTTTCCTTTGTGAATCAGGGGGCTTACTGGAATATTTTCATGGATCTGTCTACACTTTTTGCCACCAGTAAGTATAACAACCCCCCCCCCCCCCCAACTATAGTGATCTGTGAACAGCATTAGAAATGTCTGTGCATAACAAATGTGATGATATTTTTGTGGGTCTAATAAAAATACTAGAAAGATTATTGTTATATGAAAAGAACAGCATTAAACATACCTAAATATGACAAAGTGTTGTTGTGGTGGTGATGGTGGTGGTTGCTGTTGTTACCACCCCAGGAATATACTTCATGTCTTGTTATTAATTCTCACAACAACTTTGTAAGGTAAATTTGGTGAGTGGGACTGATGGCCAAAGATCAAAGGGTAAAGTCTACACCCACATAGAAATTTGATCTCGAATCTCTCTGTTACAGGTCTGTTTTCTTTATATATTACTCTATCTCTCAGATAAGCAGCTAGGGTAATTAATAGTACCAAGGATGAAATATAGGGGTAAGAAAAATATGATTTTGTATATGTTAATTTTGTCTAACTTTGGTACGCAAATTAACAAGGGGTTATAGTATGGAAAAGCTACATAGCACATATATCTGGGGAGTGAGGGGGAGATTGCCAATAACGTTTTATGATCTAATTGATAGTTATATGTTATTGTTGCTATATATTAGGTTTCATATGTTTGTGAGGCATTCAATTTTGCCATAAATATGTTGGAAACCACGGCAAAAGTATAATAGCTGGGAGCCTATGCTGGTTGCACAATGCGGGGCAAAATTAATGAAGGGAAGACGTGAGCAATGCGGGTCCAAAAGGGAGGGGGACAACAAACAGCCAAGCATACTGCTTAAGGCGAGTGAAGTAATGTTAGAGTTATGTACTGTTAAATGACAAACAATGGCTTACGAAGACAGTAAACGGGGTAGAAATGTTTCTTCTCCCCCTTTCTGGCAAACAATGTTCCCAGGACTCTGATGCAGCTGTGTCTCTCACTCGCTCCACTGTCTCACACAACTAGCATAGCGTTGGGTTCCAGCTATCATACTTTTGCCAAAACTGCTTTGAGTTTTGGGGTGAGAAAAGTGGTATACAAGTGAAGTAAAAAAATAAATAAGTAAATAACATGAGTGTCCTGTTCCTGCAGCCATTGTAAAACTGCTGGCTAGTGTCCCAGGAAAATGGCTTCTAAGAAGCAGATGTGTGTATCTGTGTTAAAAAGGTGACCTTTGTATGTTACATACAATTTCATCGAGAAACTCTGTTAATTCTCATTATTAAGCACCATTTCCACTATATTTGGTCCACAACATTCCAATATATTACATTATTGTCCACCCAATAAATTTTGCCTCCTTCAGATGCAGAACAAGATGACACCTCCCACCCCAAATGATATCTTGTCCCTCACTCCACCTATACAAGCTGCCTCGATTGAATTAGTTGAACCTGTCTTCAAGGGTTGCTATGGAACAGCATCCTCTACCACAGTGGTTCCACAGTGGTTCTCAAACTGTGGGTCCCCAGATGTTTTGGTCTTCAACTCCTAGAAATCATAACAGCTGGTAACCTGTCTGGGATTTCTGGGAGTTGTAGGCCAAAACATCTGGGGACCCACAGGCTGAAAACCATTGCTCTACCATATACAAAATCTAGCTTAGACAACACAAATGGCCTGGCACAATGTTCTCTCCTCCAACACCTGTTGCTCTCTCCCAGTATTTGCCACCTGAAGCCACTGTCTTACTCTGATAAACAGCAAGTAAGAAACACAGAGGCTTGCAGTCATGACATATTAAAGCATTTTATGTTGGTTTGCTTTTATGCATGAAAAACCACGCTGAGTCCTCTTGGGGAGATAGGGCGGTTACAAATTTTCTTCTTCCTCCTCTTCCTCCTCCTCTTCTTTTTCTTCTCTTTCTTCTCCTCCTCCTTCTTCTTTATCTTTTTAAAAACTCCCAACAGTTCAGCCCTTGAATCAACAGGTGGCGCCCTTGACTGCTGCAAATAATTATATATCAAACTGAAGATCTATATACTGTATCTCCCAGCTATACTGCAATCCATGGCCAAAACAGAAAAAGAAAAGAAAAGCATGGGCCACTTCAGCTGGGTAAGTGGAGGAATTGGTCATTGTGGGTCCTGTATAATATGGAAGATCTAGGATCTGTAGCTTCTGCTGGGCTCCTAAAGGAGATAGTGACATCTAATTCCTACACTCTTGTTCTGAGTGCTGAATGAAGATTTGTATACATAACTTCATTTTCAGTTTAAATAAGAATGGCAATTTCCTTGCAGAAATGAGCCGTATAACCAAACCAAACATTACCAGAAATAATCCGATATTTAGGGGTATTTTTGCCAGTGGATTTGTAGTACATAATGTGTAAAAACTTTGTTGACATCCTACAGCAACAGGTTGAGGAAGTGGGGGTGAACAAGGTCAGTCCATCTGATGTCAAGCACCCCCCCCAAAAAAAACAAGGGATGGTGACTTATAGTTCTGCAAAGGACAAAGGTACCAGACTGCACAATAAGGGTTAAGTCTTGCTCAGTTTGCCAAGGCCTTAACAATAATGAGGACCCCATGAAACTTCGGGAATAGCTAGACCTTGGGGTCTCTGCCTCTCTCGGGAGCTGTAGTTCTCCAAGGACGGGGAGCAAAGCTTGTTTCCAGAGACACCAGGTCCATTTGGACCACTCAAGAACTCCTGCCAGGAGCTTTGTGCAACACCCATGCGTTTTAACCATCCCCCCATGGACACGCTTTCCCCCCACATGGACAAACCTTATGAAATCTTGCCTTTTATGAACTTTAGATATATGAAATGTGTTTTCTGATTTCTTTGTGTGGCAGAAGCCTTTCCCCTTTTCTTCTGACCTTTGTTTCCCCTATATACATGAAGCAACTCCACAAAAGGGACTACAAAGCCCCAAACATCCCTGGACTTCACTCTCTTCAAGGACCCATCAACTTTCTTCAAGACAACTTATGAATTCATGCTGTGTCCTGATATCGTCTGCTTTGTATAATTGGTATTATTAATCTCTCTGGGGTCCTGGATGGGAAGATAGCTGCATATGATTTCCCTGTGTATAATTTCTATATGGTTTTTATGTTTATGTAAGGGAACCCCCTGGCCTTCAGAAACAAAAGACTGAAACCTCCTGCCAAAGACACACTTGCATGGATAAAAGAAGGAGATTCTTATCTCTAGCCTTGGGAGATGGCCCACTAGAGTAAAGCATGGTTTGACAAAAGTTTCTGTAACATAAGGGGAAATCTTCCCCTCTGCTTTTGTTTACTTCACATTAACCTCAGGCTGCCATCATTGTTCTCCTGCCTCACAACCAGGAAGGATCAGAACACATGTTGATCCTTTGTCTCAGAGCACATGGCATTCCTTTGTCTGCAGATTCCTTTCCCAGATTCCTTTGTGCTCCCTCATCCCGCCTCCTTTTCTCCTGATTGGCTGTCGCCACCAGGTGGCAGAGGTCTCCCCATTGGATCCTACAGACCACTGGAGCTTCCTGATTGGTCCAGAGGCGCCGGGGGCGAGAGGGCTGCCTCCCAGGTGTCCGCCCATCACCCCATCACAGCAGGGAACATCAGAGGAGCCGGGGCGGGAGGTTTGAACTCTGGGTTTTCAAAAATGGTATAAATATGCCTGCATCACTGTGCTCTGGCATGCTTGAGGTGGAATTATTCCTACAATGCATCCGATCTCAGCTGAATCGCTAATAAAAGACGCCTCGATTGCTGAACTTCTTCCACTTTGGTGAGTATTATTATTTTTAATATTTTAAATTGCTGAAATTGGCTTCACTGGCCTCACCAAGGTTTATTAAGGACTCTCTTTGGTGCAGTCCTCGGGATCTCCCTAGCTGGGGAGATCCCCCTAAAAGTAGCTCGATATCACATCTTCATCAAGCCCTTCTTAGAAGCCAGCTCCACCAACCTTTTGCTTGCTCTTCCATTGTCAACCAGTAGCCAATTATACCAAACTTGTAATGAGGCTATTCAGCTTGATAGAATGGCTAAGTTATCAAACAACTTCTGCCTGAGTGTTCCTTCTCCCTTTGTTTCCATTTCCTTTTCTCCTTCCTATTTTTGTTTCATGAACTTTAGGGTGTCTTCACATAAGACAATGTGAAAACCACTTTAATTGCCTTAAAGGTCCAGTCTTTGAAAATTCTTCAAAAATTCTAAGTGCCTACTCAATAAACTACAAATCCCAGGATTGTATAAGACTCAATTAAAATGGTATCCAAATCCTATAATTACACAGTATTTGTATTTTCTTACATTTGAGTGCAGGGAATTTCTTCTCTAAAATTTAAAATGCCAGTTGCTCTGAGTGTTTCCTGCTATAGAGCAATATATAGCTGGCATACAGTAATTTGTGCAATATGACTTCATACTCAAGGGAGCAGTACCTGCAAGTATACCCACCCAAATCCAACAAATGAAAAACAACTGCCACTGAGGGTTTTTAAAAATGACAAGTATAATCAGTTTTTTAAAAGTAATTGTCCAACTTTGGACTGGACATTTTAGTCAAATATTATTATTATTATTTATTTATTTATTTAAAATGTTTATATTCCGCCCTTCTCACCCCACAGGGGACTCAGAGCAGAGCACAACATGTATACTGCAAACATTCAATGCTGGGACATAAAACCATAAATATATACAAACATTAAAATCACTTATATCCACTTTAAAATCAGTTGCTTAAAAACCATCTCAGGACACCATTCTATTATTATGGTGAGGAATGGGCTGTGTTTTAGATGGCTATTGTTGGTTCATTTTAGTGACAGGATAAAGAATCAGAAACAGCTTAAAAGCTATCGGTACTAGGGCTATTACAATATCCCAGTTCACCCCACGTGCCCCGGTTAAATGGATCCTGAATCCTGCCTGTGTTGTCTGAGCACAAAAGACCAAGAAGACTGCTTACAAAAGCACCATTCCAGTCTTCTTCTAGAACACAGCCCAACTGTGCCAAACGCAACTTGCAGCACAAGCTAAATCGATGGGGCAATGAATGATGTTTTTTGTCAGACTCTCCACAGCTCTTCTCACTCGTTTTTCTCATTCAGGAATTCCTGAAGAAGAGACTCCACATCACTGTCTCATACTCATGAATATGCCCATTGTTTAATTTTACAGGATGAGTCTGAGCTCTTCTGCTCCTTTACATTTTACAACATTAAGTTATCACAATTTGCATTTTCAAATACGTAAATCCACAAAATATAATTTGACAGAATATAGCTCGCAACTTTGTGGCATTATTTATGTTCGAAAAAATATTAGCTGTGGTCTTAAAAAGCAGGTTTTAGAAGATGGGGGTATATAGTTCAATCAGTGGGCCATGTCTTAGGTGCTTAGATCTTAGGATCCTCTCTACTTCATACCAGAATGAATGAATCTCAGAGTGAAAGTGCTGACTTGATCTGGAAAAGTTTGATTTTTTAACAGCACTGCTACAAGCTGGAGTGTAGTATTGTCTTGCCAGAAGTCCACCTAACTCAACTTAAAGGTGGTTAAACTGGAGCTCTCCTTTTGGGAGGCCAGCAAAAAAGCTCCCATTGGCTATCAAAGATCTTTAGGCAATTAATTCCCTGTCAAAGATAGAGCTATGCTACACTTTTTACAAAGTGATATAATTTAAAATTGCTTTTAATTCAATAAAATATTGTTTAATTTTGATCTAACATATTCAACAATTACCTCTGATTATTTTTATCTATTTCTATGTATTCCCTGCTTTAATGGAACCTTCAATGGTGTAATGGGTTAAACCCTTGTGCCAACAGGACTGCTGACCAATAGGTCAGCATTTGAATCCAAGGAGAGTGGGTTGAGCTCCCTCTGTCAGTTCCAGCTCCCCATGTGGGGACATGAGAAACGCCTCACACAAGGATGATAAACATCAAGCATCCAGGCGTGCCCTGGGCAACATCCTTGCAGACAGCCAGGAAGCAACTTGCAGTTTCTTAAGTCACTCCTCACACACACACACAAACTTGCTTTAATCTTATTGTGAAATACCTTAGCTCCCAGTTCTGAGACAAAGGCTGGTAGTAAAGATAGATTGAGAAATAGAGTTAAATAGATGATAGATAAGACAGCTTTCCTTAAAATGACAATTCCTGAAAATGTGTAATGCCACACATCAAACTCAGCCTTCATTTTGAAAACTGCCCAACAGCACTTGATTATGCCATTCCTGGTTTATTGCAGTTCCTGTTACTCTACTTCCTGATGTGAACCAGGGAAATTTTCCCATAAGTATTTAATGTTTTCTGTACAAAGTTAAGAATATAAAGGGCACAATATAAGAGTTGTTATCCTGTCATTTTACATGAGATATAACTTAGGTGTGACTTTATTTTATATCAGATATAAAAGGATATGATATGGTTGTGTTTTGCCCGTGGTTCCTTGTATGCGATTGAAGGAGTCCACTTGTGCCTGCATTAGTTTATTTTGTGTTGATGTAATTGTTCATTGATTTTGCTCTCAGACTCTGTACTTTGTTCTAGGAAATCTCTTTACTGGGTAGATGAGACATTTGTCTCTAGTATGGGTTAAGTTGGCAATTGCTTAGCCTGATCTGAGGGGGCTTCCACAGCAAACATTTATTGTACTATCATTCCACTTTGTAGTTTGTTAAGGCACGCTCTGGCTGAGAGTTCCAAAGGATCCTCCCTCAATTGCAAATCCTTCAGTTCCATTGAATGAAGCTATTAAAGTGCGATAGTTATGTAAAGTAAAAGAGCTCCTGAATCCTTTTGGAAACTAAGGGATCCAAATCTCTCTCAATATATCTGGAATTCGCTTATCTGGAGTTCTTAATAATGGCTTGACCTCTCTTTAATATTACCATAATAAGTACTACAGTGACCTCCCACTTTTGTGGGTTTAACTTTTGCAGATTTGATCATGTTCTCTCTAGGGATCTCTAGGGACCTTATCAGATGGCAGTATTGAGAGGCCTTGTTAAGTAAAGAGAGGAACCGTGACCTGGGTGTACCTTCCAGTCCTCCTCTGCTCATTTTCATTCGTTCTCCTCTCATCAGACTTTTAGTGCTTCCCCGTAGGTGCCCACTATCTTCCTCATCACACATAGGCAATAAGTCTCTGTCCCCAGCTTTTTTCTTCTTCATGCAAATCTGCCAGAATCCCTTTCCATGGGATGCAATTATTCTGCATCAAAATCCATTGGACCTTTGAGACAGGGATGTTGTTTTAAACCATTGCTTTCCATGGGATGCAATCATTCTGCATCAAAGCCCACTGGATTCTTGAAACAGGGATGCTAGGAAGGAGCAATCACACATATTTATAAACAGAGATGACAGCTCTCTGATAAGTACAATATTATTATTGGAACAAACCAGCAAAGGAAAACTACCTGTTCTCTGTTCTACAATGCCTCTATTATGCTATATCTGTCATTAATATTTTTTAAAGATATTTATGAAGGGAAGGTGTTATTATGCACTTCTGTGAAGAGGGATGACAGCTCGCCGCTAAGGACCGGGCATTGGAACATCCGTTTACATCATGTCAAGCTCCAAAACAGAACAGAGACTGTTATGGACCTCATCACATGTTGTTTTCAACCAGAATAACAGGTCCTTAGTGCTATTTTAGCTAAATTAATGATTTCTCCCCATGATTACAGATCTGCCCAATTTCACGATTGCTCTGCAGTCCTGTGACCGGGGGACAGGAGCAACAACCAGAAGTCATCTGATAGCAGCTGTGATGCCCAGTAAATTTACGGTGACTGCTTGTAAAATTGGGGGGGGGGGGGGGAGGGACACGGACTGTGTGATGAGGTGGTAGGTCCTCCAACATGACTCTATAATTAACTTCTGGTGAATGCTGACAATAGAGTCACACTAGCTAGCCTAAAGACTCCCAGGAAGATGTTTCTTAGTTTAAAAATAATGCTCTTTTTTTTAAAAAAAAAAGTTTTCTGACTTTTGCCAGGGTTTTGGACCCCTAATCCCTGTAAAAGTAGCAGTCCTAACATTGTTATCTCAAGCTTATTGTTAGATATATCATCGTTTGGTTCTTTTTAAACAAAAACAGCATTCAGGGCTGCATGAAATTTTTTGTCCTAGTTTCCTTCCTTTTAAAGTGGGGCCCACCCATTTTATAACGAAAAGCGGACAAACCCAAAGTTAATCTTGTGCCCATTTTTCAATCCTTGGGCAATCAAGCAGTAAATGAAATATTTTGAGTTCCCTTTTCTTTGGAGTGAGCTGTATTTGGCTCTGTTTCTTTCTGTTTCTCTCAAGATCAGTTTGTGTTCCTGTTAGCAACCATTTGCCCCAGCAGTCTAGCTTCCTGAGCCACCAATCTCCCTTGTCACTCTTTCCTCCCAATATCCATCTTGGTTAATCTTCATAACGCTAGCCCACTGCCCCGTGGTCATTAGTGCAAAAATGTCCCATATAAAAAAAGAAAACCCCAGCAACCTTGCTTATGTGTCTAGCAAGGGGGAAGGTTCTGTAAAAACTAAGTCTGTGAATTTTGGACTTTCAACAAGTGCTTGAGCCAATTTCTCTTGTTGAGAGAATTTGTGAAATGTGCATAAATATTTGTAAAATGTTCATAAGACCACCATGGATACATGCACAGTGAGATCAATTTCTTCTGTGTTTTATTCCAAACTTGAAAAGAGCTGGCTAGAGGGCTGAACCCCAACATAGGTTTAACATCTTGCACAGTTTCTTTAAAGTGTGAAATAAAATTGACATGGGATTTATCATACCACGGGCATGGAAGATTTTTCTGGCCCTGCACAGCAGTCATACAGTAACTCCCACCTTGTCCATATTATACATTTATAAACATAAGTACATATGTGGCAAGAAGATTAAGACCAAAGCAGCTGATTGGGGTTGAGGATATACTAATAATAGAGGAGCGCTACTCAATGTGATAATTTGTAGATGAGTGCCAGTCCACAAGCAATACACTGACAATTCATAGTGAGTTTGCAGAAATGAAAGAGTTGCATGCAGCAGACACACATATGACGTGGGTCTTTATAATGAGAAAAATGCTGCTGATGCCCCATTTCAGATACCTTATGAACACAGAGGTACACTACTAGAAGGCACAGTGTGGTATTTGAAAACATTTTAGATGGCAGTAATGACACAGATATACAAAGGAGACAGGAGCCACGGTGGTGCAATGGGTTAAACCCTTGTGCTGGCTGAACTGCTGACCTGAAGGTCAGCAGGTCAAATCCATGAGACAGGGTGAGCTCCCATCTGTCAGCCCCAACTTCCCATGCAGGGACATGAGATAAGCCTCTCACAGGACAGTAACACATCCAGGCATCCCCTGGGCAGCGTCTCTGTAGACGGCCAATGCTCTCACACCAGAAGCTACTTGTAGTTTCTCAAATCACTTCTGACACAAAATAATGGAAACTATGGCGAGGTCACCTTAACTCATTGTTGGACTGGTGGGGAGATCTTTCACTGATCTGAATTGATGGGCAAGGCCCGTCCTGCCATTAGAGCAGGGAGTAGAGCAAAGCAGAAGTCTACTGGCCTTTTCCACTGAATCCCCTGGCTTCTGCTTCAGAACAAAGTCCTGAGTTTGACATATGCCTAAATGAACAATAAGCATATTGCTCCCGACTCCCATGGGGACTTTGAAAAGCCATACCTACCACCATACTCCCCTGCAAAGAAATGGTTACCAAATGTATCTCATGTGTGTGGGTGCCTTTTTGGGATCTTGGGGAGGTCTTTTTTTAGCAACAGAAAGTGACACAAAGTCACTTTTTGTTTACTTCTTTTTTTAAAAAAAATAGGCATCTTCAGAGCCTACAATGATCCAGGGAGCCCAAAATTTTGCAAAAATGCCCTCTATGCCCACTATAGTACATTTGGATATATTCAGGGCACTTTTCCATCTCAAACCCTTGATGGAAAAAAGAGGCCACATACAGTCAATGGTCCAAACTTTACTCATCTTATACCTGCTGCCCTCTGGTTCGTTGGCAGACACTGTCCTGTCACTGGTACTGAAGTCAAATCCTGCTGCCAGCCCAACTCTTGCAAATAAATCAGAGCAAAAAACAGGGTGCTAGTTTAAATCAACCACTTTCATTTATTTATTGTTCATTCGTTCAGTCGTCTCCGACTCTTCGTGACCTCATGGACCAGCCATTGTTGCTTTTTGCTTATAATGCTGCCTAGGGAACATACCTGGGTTTCTTAAATGCATGTTACATAGCAGAGCCACTTTTGTCAAACCTGTGACCAGAGTGATTAAAGGGTGGATTTTTTCTTTCAAGATCAATATCAAGTCAGATTTTTAATCTGAACTTGTTTCTCTGTATACAGAACCAGGAAAAGGGAGTTATATGATTATTATTTCACACAAAGGACAAGGAAATGACCTTGTGTGTGCGGCACTGTAAGTTTTATTTTCTCAGTAAGCATAATTTCCTTCTAAGGAGTAACTGAAATTGCGGCACAGTGATATTGTCCCTAATATCACTAAATTCTCCCTATTGTTTGGATCCCACATCCCCCATTTCTGTAATCCAAGTAGTTGATGCTTTCTGGTTGGTTTTTACATGAGAAATTGCATATCCAAGCTAACCACATTCAGTGAAATAAATAAAAATAGAATATTTAGGTGTAACGTTCCTGTACGCTAAACCCATGGATGTTATTCTGTTTTGGTCATATCACAGTTTACAGTTACATATAAAAAAAAAAGGGTAGCATCATTAGATTTCAACTGAAGCTTGCATTTACTCCTCTTGTCATAAGCAGTGTGAGATTAGGATGGCAAACTTCCCCTCTAGATCAACCCTCCTCTAACAGGAAAGATAAGAAAGACTGGAGTGTTGATATTGAAAAGTGAAGGAGGAAGCTTAAGCTGTTGCAGGTTTCATTTCTAGTACAGGAGTGTATCTTTCCTTGATTCTTCCATGGCAGGGGTGCATTATTTTGTAGAATCTGAGATACCCCACTACTTCCTAGACCTCTGAAGACACTTTTCCATCATTCATGCCCCTCCAGCCAGAAAACATTGGGCAGGACTATCTTGACAATTTGGGGGCCAAAACCTGAGACTTGGGGATGTCACAGAGGTATGAACTTGATAATGTTACAAGGGAACATGACACTTTTCAAGTTAGCTTAGTCACCTTGAGGACTAGATATCTGAAGATCTGAAGATAAACCAAAACAAAATTAAAGAATGCAGATGCAGAGAAGAAGAGTAGAAGGAAGTTCCATGGCAAGGAAAATGCTGACTAACCAGACCCAGACCATAAATAGACCCACATCTAGTTTTCTAAAGGGTATTCCATGTAAATGGATCGGGCTCTGCAGGCATGATTTCCCATTTTTATTCAAATGCATTTTTTTTCAAAACAGGAGGGAGTTCAGAAGGAGCCTAGGGTTGAACAAAATACATTGGTTATTAATGCAACTCCCATGCTTCACAACTGTCATGCCTGCGATGTTAATACGGGCCTTTTTAAATTTTTGTTAAGGTCAAAGGGCTTTTTGTTTTTCTCAGGAAGGGAAGCACGGGGATATTTCTCAGCAGAACCCTGACTGAAACCATTGTGAATCATAAACCGAAACAAAATTAAAGAATGCAGATACAGAGAAGAAGAGTAGAAGGAAGTTCCACGGCAAGGAAAATGCTGACTAACCAGACCCAGAACATAAATAGAATACAACTTTGAGGAGAAACATGTTCATGGGATTGTGTTTCCAAAACAAAGCAGGCTGAAGTGAATTCTGAATACCACATGCAACCTGACTGAGAAGTGTTACATTGCATGGGGGTGGTATGCAGGCATTAAGGCAGTAGTTCTCAACCTGGGGTCCCCAGATGTTTTTGATCTACAACTCCCAGAAATCCCAGCCAGTTTACCAGCTGTTAGGATTTCTGGGAGTTGAATGCCAAAAGCCTCTGGGGACCCCAGGTTGAGAACCACTGCATTAAGGGCATTGATGCTGAGGTTACCTGAATGCCGTTCTCACCCTGACTTTGGGCAAAGTGTGGTTTGTGGGCTGTATGGAGCCCCCTAGAAATAAAATCTTTTTTTTTGCAATAAAAATTTCCCCAAAAATTTTGGTCCAGAATCCCACACCCTCATGCACTAAAATAGAAGGTGTGGGTGACATTTGGACCATGTGTGGAGAGTTCTTAGACCTTTTACCTAATGATAGAAATGATTTTTGCAGTTCCTCGGGTGGGGCGGGGGGTGCCTTGAAATGCTTCAGAATGTTCACCCAATGGAATAGGGTATATTTTAACATCATTTTAGTCCCAGGAGATGACTTTTTTGAAACCCAAAACATGATGAACATGCCCCCATGGATTCTGAAAATGTTTGGGGCAAAAATATTAATTTTTTGTAGTAGTTATGACCCTCCTAACCTCCCACAATTTTCTATCTTACACACTAGGAAGCTCCTTTTGGTAAAGTTAATTGTTAGATATCCAAGAATAGCTATCCTGTCCAAATTGATCCCAAATTCTCTTTTCAGGGGACAAAATGAGATGGTTTTTAAGCAACATATTTTAAAGTGGATATAAGTAATTTTAATGTTTGTATATACTTATGGTTTTATGTCCCAGCACTGAATGTTTGCCATATATATGTTGTGCTCTGACCTGAGTCCCCTGCGGGGTGGGATGGGCAGAATATAAATATTTCAATAAATAAAAAATAAAAATAAAGATTTCAAATTAAGGCTTTGAAGTCATGGATTATGAACTATGCAGCTATTCCACATGACATCACTTGAGATATGGTGGGGACGAGGGACAGGGCCTTCTCGGCCTGGTGGGGACGAGGGACAGGGCCTTCTCGGTGGTGGCCCCGCGACTCTGGAACTCTCTCCCTCTGGAGGCCAGAACCGCCCCATCCATCCTAACATTTAGGAAACGGGTGAAGATGTGGCTGTGGAGTCAGGCCTTCGAGGAATGAGACAACACCATAGGACTCTGGATGGAAGTGGATATAGATCCATCTTAATAGGACGACTGACCACTGTAGTTTTTTTTATATTTAGTGTATTTTAAAGTTGTTTTGTAATTTGTGATATATGATATTTTAATGAATGTATATGTTTTTATGGCTGTAAACTGGGCTGAGTCCCTCAACGAGGTTGAGAAGCTCGGTATACAAAACTGTGAAATAAATAATAAATAAATAATATTTTAAGACAATGGTCATATCACTTCTCGATCTTTTCTTCAAACATACCAAACTCCCTATTCCCCATTAGGCTTGGTTTCCAGAACTTTGGTCATCTTGGATATCTTTCTCTGGACATGTTCCAGCTTGTCAACATCATTCTTGAGAACTGTGTCATTCCAAGTGAGACCCGAGCAAAGCGGAATTCAGCAATACTATGACTTCCCTCAGTTTGGACACTATACTCCTGTTGTTATAGCCTAGAGTAGCACTGGCTATGTTGACACCATATCACACTGTTACATTGGATGGCTTGGGGAGGAGAAAAAGCATAATAGCTGAAGAAGAAATGTTAAGTAGAGAAGGAAAGAAATAACGTAGAAAACCCCAAAGGGGAGGCTCCTTCTTTGGAGGCTTTTGAAAAGAGGCAGGATGGCTGTCTGTAGAGTGTGCTTTGAATGCAATTTTCCTGCTTTTTGGCAGGACATTGAATTGCATGACCTATGAGGTTTCTTCCAACTCTATGATTCTAAGAGTATAATTGGGAGGACCACCCTATCACATTTTGCTGACTATTTATTTACTTATTTATTTACTACGTTTATATACCGCTTTTCTCACCCCTGGGGGGACTCAAAGCGGTTTACAACATAATAAATGGCAGATTCAATGCCTCACATATATATAAAATATCACATATCTAAATCAATAACATATAACTGTAGATAAAAAACGTTAAAAATATAAAAATATCAAACATAGACACAAGCATGAAACGTATTTTGCTGCAATTAACAATGTAGACCCTGTCTCCCCCCCCCCACTCCCCAACTCTCTCTCCATAGCGTTTCAGCCCTTCTCCCCCCACATCCCAACAGACACAAAGTTATTTAGGTCCATATTGAATACGAAATGGGGAGGGTAAAAAAAGGCCTTCTTGGGGGATGGTAAATGTGATATGAGGTCCTTGGGGTGGGTGGAGGGAGAGTCTTATCTGATGATGGTAGTAGGCTACTGATCGGTTTCGTAAAAGTCCAGAGGAACATAGATTTTATCAGTTGTGGTGTCATAAGTTAGGTGTAAGCTATCACTTGCCAGTAGACTGAGGATGGGGAAGGGCAATGTAGCTGCCCCTGAAGAAAATTGAAGTGTAAGCTGCACCTGGCACCCTGGAGGAGCTGAAGTCTCCTGGCCTCCTTTTCACCTCCTCCTTGCTAGCTCTTGGAGGGAGGGGGCAGCGAGGTGTAGCTGCTGCCAAGGAGAGTTGGTGTGTAGGCTGCACCTTGCACTCTGGAGCTGAAGTCTCCTGGCCTTCTTTTCACCTCCTCCTTGCTGGCTGTTGGAGGGAGGGGGTTGCGAGGTGTAGCTGCTGCCAAGGAGAGTTGGTGTGTAGGCTGCACCTTGTACTCTGGAGGAGCTGAAGTCTCTAACCCTCTTCCCAGTCACTGAAGTCAACATGTTTTGGTACATAAGTAAAAGCATCCCATAAATACCTCTCTCTCTGCATAGGACTTTAAGAATAATGTTACTAATAAAATAAATACATAACAAGTTCCTACTTTTTCATTTCACCCAACACCTGCTGGCTAAGGAGTCTAGCACTGGTCAGTGGGTATGCCACTGTTCTACCAACTGGCAACATAATTGTCCTGGTTCCAGGCACAGAACTACCAGCTCACTAACTCCTGCTATGGCCACGTGAATGAAAAATACCAATTACCACTGTGACAGATATGAATTCTGACATACAAAAGATATGTGGTTTTCCTAGGATCACAAAGCAGGCTCATCAGTGAGCAGGAATAGATTTTCAATTTAATTAAACACAGCTTTACTAGTCCAGCTTCTCTCCTGTTGCTCTGGTCACTTCCAGATGGTAGGCATTTAGTTTCCCTGACTTTCCACTTTGGCCTGCAATGGATATGGGTCTGTCTTCTAAGAAAGGAAGCCTAAAGTGAAAAAAAATTCTAAGACAGAAAGGCTCGAGAGAAGAAAACAATTCCAAACTGTTAAGCTGGGGAGAAGTCTTGGAAAAGGAAGGGCATAGAGCAAAAATAGAACAGAATGTCTAAGATAATGTCCTGAACAGCCCTCTAATTCATCACTATTCGATCCAAAAAAACCAGTCACAAAGTCTAAGTGGTGCAGCCCAAATTACTGCTGATGAATTGAAGGAAATTTGCTCCGAAGAAAATTCATTGCTTGCAGTGAAAAGCTCATAATACTCCACCCGCCAAGAATAACAGCATGGGACAGGAATTCCTTTAATTTTAACAATACCGTAATCTAGAGTTCATTGGAGGCCAAACAGTAGCTCTATCAATGGCAGCATTAACACCTAATTCAAGCGCTGGAATGTGGGCACGCTGTATAACAAAACAAAACAGTTCATTTTTTAAAGAGTTGTTTATTGTGCAATATTTCATTTGCTAAACTTTGGGCTACCTGGTAATTAGTTGATCTGGCGTCCTTTCACTCATCTATCACAGAGGTGGGGTATGTGCTGCCCCCAGTGTAGCCTCAAATCTTCAAGGCCTTTGTGCAATCTTTCCTCTCTGAAAAAATACCCTCTCCCCAAATGTCCAATCTCTAGGGGTATAGTGTGCATAAAGAATTGGTGTGTATTGACACCACAAAGTGTGTGAAAATGGGGTAGGCATGCCCCCTGAATCATTGGCAGCTCCCCACCCTTGATCTCTCAGAAAGATTGTGTCAGCCTTTGTGTAACTTAAACATTATGTTCCATAGTTTCCCCTTCCCTTCCTTTTCAGTCTCCCTGTGACATTCTGGCAGTACAAAAAAAGTAACTTTTCCAAGCTCTGGATGACATTTTCATCATTTGTCAAACCTAGGCAAAATAGTATTTGGTGTCTGTAGGTAGATGCTAAAGCTCATATCTACTGAGTTTTGCATTGCACAAGTGTAGGGGAAAAATATTTGTACTATGTGAAGAAGTGGTAAAATTTCCAGTTTGGTAATACTGGAAAAGTTTTGAAAATCACGAGAGAGCTCGGTCTGTCATCACAAAATGAAGAGACAAGGAAATGTGACACAGGCTCACTGACTTGGTTGAGAAATGGTTCTTGAATCTGACAGTAGAGAAACTGGAGCTCTACTAGGAGGAAACCTTTGTGCAGAAATTTTAATGACTCAATAGATGCAACTAAATCCTATGGTTAGTCCCAATTAACTAGAACCATTGAATCAAATCAACTGACCGAAATGTTGACTTACCAAATACTTACTGGTTTAATTGATCTGCTCTTGCTTGCCAAAGGTAGGAATTATGTGACCATTCAGAAGCTCTAGGACTTCAGTTCTCTGCACTTCTCACAATTAGTTATATTGGCTAGGGCTGTTGGGACTTGCAGTTTGACATCTGGCAGACTACATGGTTCTATCCTTGATGTATCCCACCGTAACCCACCTAGGAGTTGTGGAATGGAGGAATCACAGAGCCATCACCGCTACAAATTAGCCAGACAGGTAAGGAAAAATAGGTGAAAAGGTGGCTGGGCAATGCATTAAGGGCTTCCTAACAATATGCAAGCCACCAGCAAGTTGCATCAAATTCTTTACCAGTTTTCTGAGCTGCCTAAATAATTCTGCAATATAGAGAAAGCAAGGACAAAACTGACCTCTCCACAGTCGCCTTTTGCCAGCACGTGGGAGAACTTATTGTCCACATTGTGGGACATAAAGTCTGGGTCAATGTGCCTAAGATGGTACTTTCAAATAGGAATTTGGTGACCAGAACTTGGAAAAATTGCCTTCCTTGGATGACAGCTCCCAGAATCAGTTTGTTTTTATTTTGGTACTTCTTATGCTGTTAAGGACTCACAAGACAATATATATGAGTGACATCAAGTCAAGAAAGTTTTGATCTAGAATTAGGGTGGGTTGCAGTTTTTCCTATTTGTTTATGTGCGTCTCATGTGTGTTTAACATGAGAATGCAGTACCTTCACTGATGAGAATCAACATTATTTTCCTCTTCTCCTTTTTGAAAATTCACCAGTGTCCCAATGAGCAGGAGAGAGGCTCAAAGGGGCTTTTTAATGTTGTGCAAAATCAATCATAATTATCATCAAGCAAGATTAAAAAAGAGGAAGGACTTGCATTTCCCTTCCTTCATCTCTTGGCAACACAGTCATTTTTATACACAAAGATACATTTTTTAACTTTTGAGTTTAGCTTAAAGGGAACATGAGGGTCATTTGATCCACTTTCTCCCTACAGGCTTTTCACTCAGTCACTTGTGTTTTGTATGTTTCTTTCAATAACAAATCAAATGTCCATGTTCAGAAACCTCCCTGTTGTCACCAAATGATGTAATAAGATAATTGGTCTTACTTCCACACAAGTTAAATCACTCCCCCCCCCCCCCCACCACCACCACCCACACACTATATAAAAGAGGGAACTCCTATGTAAAGCAAGTCATGTTTCAGAACAGAAGATCAGTGACAACACAACAGGCTTGAGTCAATCTAACTCCGGAAACAGATGCATCCTCTTTTTCCTAACATAAATTATGGTTTTACACCATCCTACCCCACACTCCTGAAGTCTACAAGGAGCCCAGAGGAAAAGAATAATTAGTATAGTATTAGTGTTATTATTTCCTGACATGAACTGCCTGCTACTTGTTCACCCTCCTGCTCAGCTCCAGATTGACACTGCCAAGCAAATTGCTAGGAATACCATGCCTCCACCCTGGTTTCAGCATGCCCTGAAATGTCTCAGGGTAGAGTTAAACCTTCCTTCTAGGATATTCTGTAGGTTATTCATAGAAAACAGCTGCCAAAATAATTTGACTAGTTATTGGGGGAGGTTATGGGAGTGCAATATTGAAATTTTTGCAGAACAATACATCATTAATGAGTAACCACTTGAGTAACTGCTTACTCATTACATGTAAAAAGTTGTGGTTTGGATGTGTGAGGATCACTTTGGGAATGTGAGGTTGATTTTTGGCCATTTTTTCTGATTTAAAGTATTTGCTGCTATTATGTGTCTACAAGTCAACTCCAATTAATAGCAAAGTTCTCCTAAAGTTTTCTTGGCAGCATTTCTTCACAGGAAGTTTGCCATTTTCCTCTTCTGAAGTGGAAAGAGTTTGACTTGCCCACAATCATCCAGCAGGTTTTCATGCTCAGATGAGGACTGAAATATTGATATCCTAGTTTCCTAGTCAACTCACAAATCACTATAGCATGCTAGATCTCATTTTAAGGTCTATGTTTGTATAAATAATATTTTAAAATATCTTCAAAATAAACATTGTTGTGAAAGTTACAACATGACCAACACATATGGTTTACTTAAAACAGCAATGATCTAAACTATGGTTAACATCACCATTCTGATTTTGACAAAGTGACTTAAATCTATCCAGATTGCGACATTAAATAAGACCCACTTTTCAGCCTCTTCCACCTGGAACTCATCCTCACAACGCAGAACACTTTCCAGTGGCTGAAGTATTGTGTCAGACCGACTAACACTTACGAAGGGCTCATAATTAAGAACAAGGGTGCAACAACAGGAAGTGAGAGAAATCTACCCCTTGGAAGGGAAATTCACTCCTGGAAGATTTGTCATGGGGGAATGGGGTATCCACTGAAGCATTATTACCAATCCTTGTTTCTACCACAAGCCACGTTTTTCAAAATCAGAATAGCATGGGGACAGAAAGTGAGGTGAAATGTTGTGAAGAGGGCACTGACAGCAAAACAAACACCACAGGGGTGTTAACCCTTCCCTATGCTACCCATAACTACTCTAAGAGAGCCCCCCTTCTCTCTATATATGACTGAAGTTGCACTTAAAAATATACCTATTCTAACTTACATACAAATTCAATTTAAGAACAAACCTACAGAACATATCTTGCTTGTAACCTGGGGACTGCCTGTATTAAGAACCATTGTTTCTCCAGATGTTGTTAGATTCCACTTTCTGTAATCCTTCACCATTGATCATGCTAGCTATAAAATCCAACAAGATCTGGAGGACCAGAGACTCTCCACTAGCCCTCTGCAGCTGAACCTCCTTACAGAGTAGTTTTCCATATTGGGTGCTACATTACCTGGTCATAGAAACAGATCTCATTGAAAGTGTCAGGGATTAGCATCCCATTCATCAGTTTACGGCAGTGCATTTAGGGCAGGAACAGCAGGATTAAACCATGTTCTCTGATCTTTTTTCAAGTTAATCCCCATTATAGGCTCTGTCTTCTGCAGTGAAGTAATTTACATTAAACAAGAGATGCTATATCATTGCTATCATACCCTCTGCGAAAGTGCCCTTCATCTAAGATGATCCAGATGGTCTTTATGCAGTTTTTGCATAAAATATTTGGTGCAGTGTTTAATTCCTATTCTTAAAAAAACAGAAAAACAAAACAAAGGCATCCACTCCCTGATAATAATTCCAGTTGCATAGTTCTCTCCGTTATTTATTTACAGTATTTATATTCTGCCCTACTCACCCCACAGGGGACTCAGGGCAGATTACAATGCACATATACAGGGGCAAACAGTCAATGCCAGGTAGACATACAACATATATAGAAAGACACAGAGGCAATTTAACATTCCAGCTTTTCCGGCTTCATGAGGGTATGCTCAATTCTGGCTCGATTCTGGCTGCCGCTTCACCATCCATTGTGACACCAAGTCCTTTGATGGAGTACTTCCTCATTCTTCTGCATGCTGCTGGAAGGTTTTATGGTGTTGTAAATTAGTTAAATTAGCCTCCCCGCATAAAGTGGTACCTAAATTTCCTACTTGACAGATGCAACTGTCTTTCCGCCTGCATAGGTCGACAGCAAGCTAGGCTAATGGTCAGAAACTCACATCGACCTTGGCTGGCTTCAAATTCATGACCTCTTGGTCAGTAGTGATTTAATGCAGCTAGCTGCCAGCTAGCTGTGCCACAGCCCGGTCCTCAAGATGAACAAAAGTTAAAAGAGAGAGAGAGAGAGAGAAGTAACAATTGCAATGTGATATATGTGTAGGATCGTTTTTTTTAATTTTTATTGGTTTGCATACAAAAAACAAAACTGACACCAAAGAAAAACCGAAATAAGTAAAAAACAAAAAAGAAAGAGAAAAAAACAGAAAAAAAGGAAAAAAAGATATACAAAAGAGTATGCAAATTTGCAGAATGGTATACAGTCAGCGCTCATTAAACATAAAAAATCAAATTTGACTGTACAGTTATAATACATTAACATTTAATGTCCCTCTAACCCCACACCCGTGAACCCAACCCCTGTGACCTCCGACACCACTCCGTATGGATCACATAACTAACCCACAACTACCCACGTGTCTTCTTTCACTGAATCCCCTTTATGGCGATCTTCAAATCTACTTTTGTCTTCTTTTCCAGATATCCAATTGCCAACTGCCATTTTTTAACAAATTCTTCATTATTTCCACCTCTGCTGCTATTTGTCAGTTTGGCCATTTGGATATAGTCTACTAATTTATCTCTCCAATCCTTAATAATTAACTCTTTTTCCCCCTTCCACGATTTAGCTATTATTAGTCTCGCAGCAACAAAACAATACTGACAAATTTCTTCATCTCCTGTGCTAATACGCCTCCTAAATATTCCTAATAAGCACATTTCTGGGTTTTTCTTGATTTTTTTGCTAATCATTTTGTTTCTTTCATCACTTTTTCCCAGAATTCTTTAACTATGTTACAGGTCCACCATACGTGGAAAAAAGATCCCTTCACCTTCTTGCATCTCCAGCAAGCCCCTTGTCCTGTTTTCTCTATTTTAGCTAGTACCTCTGGGGTTATATAGGTTCTGTAAAACATTTTAAGCATATTTTCTCTAATTGAGCTGGCCACTGAGAATCTAAAGCCCTTATTCCAGAGACGTTCCCACTCTTCCAGATCGATATTTCTGCCAACATCTTGAGCCCACGTGATCATAACGGATTTTATTTGGTTGTCTACTAAATTATATTCTAAAATATATTTGTAAAGTCTGGATATTTGGCCTTTGTTGCCCTTCTCGAAAATACTTTCTAACTCCGATTTATTAGAGGCAAATCCTACTTTTGCATCCTTCCTAAATCTGTCGTGTAGTTGGAAAAAACTGAACCAATCTTTTAACCCAGATTCTTCTCTGCTTTTAAGTATCCATTGTCCTTTCTCATTGACCAGATAATCCTTGTATGTGCCAGAGTCAGTATATGTGGCCAGTCTCTGGACTGCTTCCAATGGGCACAACCATAGGGGTTTTTTTGGCTCCATACCCTTCTTATATCTTTTCCATGTTGCTAAAAGGCTGGCTCCTATTACGTGCCCGTTGAATTCTTTGTTCACCCTGTCCTTATAATCCCATAGATAGGCGTGCCATCCATATCTTAAATTATGGCCCTCTAACTTAAGCAACTCCTTATTGTCCATTTTAATCCATTCCTTTAGCCAGCTGAAATTTGCGGCTTCGTAGTAGTACCTGAGATCTGGCAATGCCAGGCCCCCTCTGTTTTTCCCATCAATAAGGTTCCTGTAGGCAATTCTCGCTTTTTTACCTTTCCAAATGAATTTGACCAAATCTCATTTCCATATTCTGAACACCTTTACTCCCTTAATAATTGGTAGGTTTTAAAACAAAAACAACATTTTGGGCAATACTATCATTTTTATCACTGCTATCCTCCCTAACCAGGTGAGTTGAAGTCTTTGCCAATTTTCCAAATCTCTTTTTATGTCCTTCCAGGTTTTGTCATAATTATATTGGTAAAGTTTACTATTTTTGTTACTTAGCCATAGTCCAAGATATTTTACTTTGGGGACTACCTTACAATTAGTTATATTCTCCAATTTAACAATATCACTTTTAGATAGGTTCTTAGTTAGAAATACCAATTTCTCCTTGTTAATTTTAAAGCCTGACACACCGCTAAATTCATTAATAATTTCCAATAAGGCGTGTATGCTACATAAAGGTTCCCTTAAAAAACAGACCAAATCATCTGCATATGCCTTCCCTTTAAATTCATACCCTTTTACTTTAATCCCTTTAATTTCATTAACTTCTCTAATTCTATTATTCAAAATTTCTAATATCCAAATGAACAGTAAGGGCGACAAGGGACAGCCTTGTCTTGTCCCTTTTTGAATTTCTATATAATTTGACATTTGATTATTTATTTTTAGTTTGGCTCTTTGCCTTGAATAAATAGCTCCTATTGCCTTTCCGAAATTTTGACCTACTCTGAAATAGTCCAATACTTTAAACATATAATCCCACCGCACATTGTCAAATGCTTTCTCAGCATCTAAAAACAATAACGCGATCTCTCTACTTGGATCTTGTTTGGCATATTCTAGTATATCTAACACTGTTCTCACATTTTGGCTCATATGCCTGCCTGGGAGGAAGCCTGCTTGATCCCTATGTACTATTTTGGTTAAGATTTTTTTCAACCTGTTCGCTAAAATTTCTGCGAATAACTTATAATCGTTATTATTCTTATCAAATGAATTAGAAAAGAAAATTATGTATAATAGGCATAAATTTTTTGAAAACACTAATAAACCGGGCAGGCTCTTGGCATGGCAAGTGAAAGATCACAGGGAGAGACCAATAATAGCCAAGATAAGGCACAAAGGAGAGACAATTACAAACATAAGAAGAATTCAAAAAGTTTTTTGAAGACTATTACAGAAAATAACCCAATAGATACTAAAAAAATAGACCAATACCTAGCTGACATGAATGTTTCCAAGCTCACAGAAGATATGAAATCAGATTTGGATAGACAAATTACATGGGAGGAATTAAACACAGCTATAGATAAACTAAATTAAATAAAGCCCCAGGTCCAGATGGTTTCTCGGCTCTGTTTTATAAGGTGTGTAAAGAAGAATTAGGCCCGCTATTGCTTTCTACAATGAATCAAGTGCTCCAAAAAGGAGAGATGCCTGAGTCCTGGGAGGAAGCTACAATAGTTCTTTTACCTAAAATAGATAGAGATATTGAGCAAGTAAAGAATTATAGACCAATTTCATTGGTCAATAATGAATATATGTGTAGGATCTTGATGATGTTATCCAGACTTTTGTTACTACTGTGCTAGATTTTACACATGAAAATTGTATGCAGTAGAGAATCAGGAACTCAATCAATTTTTATTCTTATGATTGAATATCAAAGAAGAGAGTACTTGGTCCCTCTGTCCAGTATAGTTCCTCCACACCCCACTCCATTTTTATTTAATGGCATCCAGATTGCCAAGCACAAATCATGACGTGATCACCCAGAACTATCTATAAAGCAGAAAACATCCAAATCCATTGATTTTTAATACCAGACTTATAAATTGCTTTTCCAGTATCTCAAGTCCATCTTCAATAAAATAAAAATAGTATAATTAGAAAATGTAGCAACACAGCACAAAACAAGAACTTTATTTTAACATGAATTACAATAATTAAAATAATCAGTGTACTGCATTATCGTGTACTCTTTCAGAAAAGATTCACAGTTGTACAGGTTTTCAGATGCTTCATAAAGTGCTTGAGGAAATCAACCGTGAGCAAAATCCTTTTTTTAATGTAACAGTAGCAAGTTCTGATCCTCTGGCTTTATTTCTGCACTCTATGTGGCCACTGATACACTGTATGATTGTAATGAATGCACCTCTCAGAAAAGATTGGGTTCTATGGCTTTCTGTACAAAGTATATGAAGAGACGAAGGTCTGACCCCAGAAAGCTCACTACAAAGGCTGAAATGAAATGTTCCAGCTTAATGGGATTGTGGGGGAAGGAAAAGATGCCTAGCTGTATTTGCGATGCTTTATACCAGCCAGTCCATTTCCTATCAGTGGGCGTAAGGTTTAACATTCATTAAAGGCCAAATCTTTCTTTGTTTCCTGCCACCTCCCCTGTTCTAATCTCTATAGATCCCTTTGCAGTTCGGATCCATCTCTCTCTACCTCTGATAGCCTTTCATTCATACCTCACAAGAGAAATGCTGAGTACAGTCTCATGAAACAGAGATTCATTGACTTACTTTTGGCTCGCATGTAGAAGCAGTTAAAAATAGTTTGCAGCTAGAAGCATTCATGGGTTCATCGACAATATCAACCAGCAATTACAGATTCTCAAAACAGATTGACAACACTAAATTGCATGTGGCCATTTTGGTTTCCCCCTCCATGCTTTGTGCCACAAATGCATTCACTTCCTCCTGTAGCCCCATTAAAGGTCCTTGAAGATCAATAAGAAGGGTATCTTTAACTAAAGCCTATGATTAAAAAGTGGGAACCTCTGGCAGGATTCTATTCCTGTCTCTCGAGGGCCCTCCAGAATATAATGCAAGGAATTCTTTGGGCAAAAGCACTTGTAGTGATGAGAGGCAAGAACAAGCCTTTGGAAGAACAAAAGGATGCAATTTTCCCTTTTTCCAAAGAGAAAGCCATTCTAACCAGTTGTAGCAAACACAGCTAAGAGATATGTGACACATTAATAACACATTTAGGAAGGAACATTTTAAATATATTCAGCTACTATCTCTGTTCACACCTTCACAACATCAGGCAAGGAAAGGTCAGAAGTGAATGGGTTGGACCAGGGCCAAAGACAGAATGGCCAGCCCTGCTCCCTCCCTTGCCATATTTTTTTCAACACAAGTAGGCTCATGGGTTAAACCTCTGAGCTGCTAAACTTGTTGATCAAAAGGTCATAAGTTCGAATCCGGGGAGCGCCGTGAGCTTCTGCTGTCAGCCCCAGCTTCTGCCAACCTAGCAGTTCGAGAACATGCAAATGTGAGTAGATCAATAGGTACTGCTCCAGCAGGAAGGTAACGGCGCTCCATGCAGACATGTCAGCCACATGACCTTGGAGGTGTCTATGGACAACGCCGGCTCTTCGGCTTAGAAATGGAGATGAGCACCACACCCCTGAGTGGGACACAACTGGACTTAATGTCAGGGGGAAACCTTTACCTTTACTAGGCTCAACACCCAACTAGATTTCTACTGGAATCAAACATATGGAGGGGAGTTGGGGGTTTAAAATGACTTGATAATAACAGGTGTATAACTATTATTAACCTGGTGGCACAATAGGTTAAACCCTTATGCCAGCAGGACTGCTGACCAATAGGTCAGCGGTTCAAATCTGGGGAGAGTGGGTTGATCTCCCTCTGTCAGCTCCAACTCCCCATGCAGGGACATGAGAGAAGTCTCCCACAAGGATGGGAAAACATCAAAACATCCGGGCATCTCCTGGGCAACATCCTTGCAGGCGGCCAATTCTGTCATACCAGAAGCGATTTGCAGTTTCTCAAGTCGCTCCTGACACAACAAAAAAAACCCTCTTTGACATTAAAAGGATCTACAGTACTATGTGATCAATATGCTATGACAACCGGGAATATCTGTTGACAAAATTCTTCTACTGCTAGAGCAATATGTTTTATATGGGAAAAGATGGCCAAACTAACTTGAATGCTAATGGGGTAGAAAGAGAAATGTGATGGGAGGGAGAAGAACTGCTGAGGTTAAAGGTGAAGAGTCCTATTTGGCCCATTCAGTTCTGCTGGGCTATACTGGCTGTTTAGGGTAACTTTCATGTGTATTATGTCATCCAATAAAATCAAATCGTTCTTAAAATTCAAGCATTAATAGAGTAGTAAAATTAAATAAGTAGCAAATTTTCTGCTTTTAACATAAAATACTATTGAATTCTTGAGGTCTGTGCATAAAAGCCCCAAAATATTAGCTGTTTGATATAAGGAAATCTTTTTCCCCCCTGCTGCTTGAAAGTTACAGCTGCTGCTGTAGACAAAATATAGAACACTGAGTCCCCCTTTTAAAAATTTAGACACTCAATATGACTCTTTGTTCGGGATGCTGATGTTAAAAGAAAAAACCTTTTGTTTGTGTGCCACTTTGACCTACTAGCTTTCTCTGCTGTTAATAATAAAACACTTCTTTCAGCTTTTTGCATAGCCAAAACCCTAGGCAACTTTCAGAAATGAGTGAAAAAATGGTTTTTGTTCTTAAAAAGTATAATGTTGTGGTGGATGGGGGGTGGGGAACAGTTTGAGAAATGTTTTAACTTTATAGGTATATCAAGTTCATGATAGGCAGGGCAACCCCGTTATGTTTGGCAAGGCAAAGTGCACAGGATGAAAAAAGAAACTGGAAAGTCCATTCTCAGTGTAGTTTGCCTGGCTTTGATAATCCATAATCTCTTCTAACTATCAGTGAGTGACAAGGAGGAAGAAGTTTTTTAAAAAGTTTTTTTAATACAAAAACTGGACTCTTTTATAACAGATTACGTTGTAAAGCTGGAAATAAGATTGCCCAATGAGGAAGGGAAAGAGAACTGAGGAGGCTAAAAGCTTTAAAGCGATTTTAAAAAACTAATTTTAGAACATGAGCACATGTTATGAGTCATACTTTCTTGCCAGTGTTTCTTTATTTTGAATTTCAAATGCAGTATACTGAAGATCTACCAAGTTACATTCTATACAATTTGGTGGAAGCCCCATTTTCATTTGCCACAGTTCCCTCCTTTCCCAAGTTCTGAATCTTATGCAGGAATATAAAAATTTACATGGATCTGTAGTCATTGTAATTCACAATGTTAGCAGAAGAAGAAACACAATATTCTAAAATCCAGGAGGAAAATCACAAAACAAACAATTTTAGTTCCTATGAATGGGAAAGTAGAATTAATGAAGCAATTGCCAGAAAAAATAACCAAAACTTTTGGCAACTAGGGTAATTATCTATCACCTGATTTAAAAAATTAAATCTGGCGCCAGTCATACCTGTTGATGAAGTTATTCCATAACCTCAATTTCAGATTAATTTTAGCTTACCTTGCAAATCATTACTTCCTTTTGAAATTCCCAGAGAACTTCCAATAGTATATATCACCTTTTAAATTAATGTCTGAAAGTTTTGAACGGTAGAGAATGTTGAATTCAATTAATAAAATCCACCAGTGTCACAATAATGGTGATAGCAAACATTTAAAATATTCTGAGTACCCATTATCTTGGCAATGACTTCATATTCAATTACTCTTCCTTCGAAGTCAGTGTAGATAGGAATGGAATTACAAAACTGAAATTCAGCTTATAAAATTTGCCATCAGTGCTACTTCCTTGGCTCCTTGCATTCTGTTATCAGTGGCCACAATTTTAGAGACACCTATAAGCCCATTGAAATCTATACAATTTAAGAGCACACTTCTAAATTCATCCTAGGGCTCTGCATCTAAATGTATATTGACATCACATGCATCCTTTGGGGCAAGTAGTCTTTGCAAATCACTGTAGACAGTTATACTCCTCAAGGAGTTTCCAACTTCATTTTAAGCACGCAACCTATCACTCTGATGGTGCTAACTAAATATAAGATATAACATATTTCCTTGAAAGCTTATATAGGGGAAGCAGGACTAACTTGGTAGGCTGGTATCATTCAACAGTGGTAGTTTTTTCTGTCTACCCATCAACGCTCACCAGAAAAACTGCTGGGAACCCAGAGTTCTGTAGTTCAGCAAGAGATAGCAACTGAAAAATATTAAACATTTTAAGCAATAGTTATAATTTTTTATACAGGGATTCACCAAGCCATGAACATTATTTCAAGGGTTCCTCTCTCCAGAGTAAAAAGATTGAGACCACATCTACATGATCAAATTAATATGGGCTATGACTACAGGACCAAAATGGTGGACTTACTGCTCAGCTGCTATTGTGAGTATACATGATGCATGGGCTGGATTTGCAACACATCCACTGCATCCAGCCATTACTTTGCAACAGTGGATCTGGAGCTTTTCTGGAAAATCTGAAGTGATTCCACAATGTCTGATGTATAAACAACTGGAATCAGGCTGGATTCAGCCTGATTTACTGTCCACAGCACCAGCAGACCCACTGCTGTTGTCACCACCAACAAGTAGCCCTCTCCCAGTAGCTTCCTGGTGACATTGCATTTCAGATTATAACATCTCGGGCCAACTGACCAGAAGTGCAAGCCTCTGAGAGATAGCTGCAGGGGAGGCAACCCCAAAGCTCCCTCTTGTTGGTCACATGAATGGTTAAAGGTTCCAGAATGCACCTGCGACTGCATGAGAGCAGCTATGGAGCCCTTCAAATCTGATTTTTTAGTAAGTGTGATCTGGCCCCCAACTATAAGCTTGTGGGCAACAACTAAATAGAGGTATACCTCGGTTAATGAAGCAGAGGTGTTCCTAGGCATTTCTTCTTTTACAGACACTTCAGTATCAGAGGCAGAAACAACATGTTTACCAAACAGAAGAGCAGTTTAACATGTTTCAGCAAACTTTTAATTTAAAATTAAACAATGCGCACATGTGAAACAAAAAGACTGAGTCTTTCAAAAAACAAGAAGGACTGAACTTCTAGATTCCTGTTGAATATTTGGTGATGACACAAGTTTATATGCTTTTTCTTTTCTTTCTACCATGCTATTCACTCAGATATTCTGGAAGCATCTATTGCAGTGGTTCTCAACCTGTGCGTCCCCAGATGGTTTGGCCATCAACTCTAAGAAATCCTAACAGCTGGTAAACTGCCTGAGATTTGTGGGAGTTGCAGCCGAAACATCTGGGGACCCACGGGTTGTGAACCACTGATCTATTGCTTTACCTCATTTATTGGATATGAGCACACACAACTACAGATTGGTTAGAGTAAAATCCCATTATTTCTGAGCTCAGGACTTTGTTTACTGAAGACATCGTGCTGCAACTCTGTGTTTTCACAGCCTTCCTTCACAATCTTCATCCAACCCCAATGCAACTAAAAACATCCAGCAAGATTGGGGGGGAGGGTGTAGTGAGGGGTGTCAAAGGTAAAAGGTAAAGGTGAATTAAGTCCAGTCATGTCCGACTGGGAGTTGGTGCTTATGTCCATTTCTAAGCTGGAGAGCCGGCGTTGTCCGTAGTCACCTCCAAGGTCTTGTGGCCAGCATGACAGCATGGAGCACTGTTACCTTCCCGCTGGAGTGGTATCTATTGATCTACTCACATTTGCATGTTTTCGAACTGCTAAGTTGGCAGAAGCTGGGGCTAACAGCAGGAGCTTCCCCCACTCCTCCAGATTCGAGCCTGTAACCGTTCGGTCAACAAGTTCAGCAGCTCAGCAGTTTAACCCATTGTGCCACCGGGGGGTGTCAAAAGATCTTATAAAAAGGAGTTGGTTTTTGTTTATTTGTTTTGTCAATGGCTCTATTAACTAAGGTGTGCATATATTGGATTTTTATATGCTGTTCTGGTTGCTTTACTGTTGAAGAGTATTTAAATGCATTAATAAATAACAAACATATAACACAGAAACAGTGAACACCTTTGTTTACTCAGAAATAAAACTAGGTTCAGGCCAGAGTGTTCACAAATATATTTGCATATGGGTGTAACCAAAATCACTGACTGAAGAACAATCACAGCAGACACAACTGGCCTAGTGAGTTCAAACATATATATAATTTTTTGCAGCTCCAGTGCTTCGTGTAAACCAACTGCCCTGTACATTGGGTTTATTTGAACAACAGGAAAAAGGAAGCACTTTAACTTTTAAAGAGGTAACAGGCAGCTTATAAAATATGCCACATTGAAATGCATGGGGAAGAGGATGGTTTTGGTGGCATTCCTCTCATTCTAGTATCAGACTAAACTATTTTGCCACCTGAGGCTAATTGGTAAATGTCTTGCCACCTGCCACAGACAAACCTTTGGCAATTGAGGCCATACAAGCCGCTTACCTCTGGTATGAAAATAAAATTAAAATTAAAAGATTAACTAAAAACTACAACAAATATCTTGACTCCCCATGTTTTCACCGTTTTTCTGTAGGTGAAATCCTATGGCTCAGAACCAAAGAGAAATGAACAGAAGGATATTCATGGAGAAAAAGTTTCCAGTGACATTCGGTAGTGCCTGTATTCTTCCTCTTGGATTTGGGGTGCTTTACTTGATCAATGCAGTCTGGGGTATAGGGGGCTGCTGACTAAATATAAGGTAAAAATTGATATAAGCAAAGGCCAGAATAAACTGAATGAGGAAATGGATTGCTGCAAGTTTTCCGGGCTATATGGCCATGTTCCAGAAGCATTCTCTCCTGACGTTTCGCCCACATCTATGGCAGCTTCAAAGCATGTCTGATTGCTGCCTGGGGGGGGGGGGATCCTTTGTTGGGAGGTGTTAGCTGGCCCTGATTGTTTCATGTCTGTTGCTCTTTATTGACTTTATTTATTGTCCTGATCCAACAAAGGATCCCCTGGTAGCAATCAGTGGGGCTTTGAAGCTACAAGGCCATTAATGTTAATCAAAGTGGCCAATTGCGACATTCACACTTTCCTCAAGCAGACAAGAGTTCTTTCTCCCACCCTGGACATTCCACAGACATATAAACCTCACTTGCCTAGTTTCTAACAGACCTCACAACTTCTGAGGATGCCTGCCATAGATGTGGGTGAAATGTCAGGAGAGAATGCTCCTGAAACATGGCCATACAGACCAGAAAATTCACAGCAACCCAGTGATTCTGGCTATGAAAACCTTTGACAACACAGACACTCAAGTTGTTTTTGTTTTAATTTATATTGTAAGCTGCTTCCGATTCTATACTAGGAGAAAGGCAGGTTATAAACAATCTGCTCTGGCGCATATATGTTACACTGCGATTATAAACTGTTTTGTTATTAACTGCTATCAAGGCAACTTTAATGCTGACCCTATGAATGAAAGACCTCTAAGTCACTTTATTCTCAACAGTGACAGGAGAGAATGCTTCTGGAACATGGCCATACAGCCTGGAAAACTCACAGCAATCCAGTGATTCCAGCCATGAAAATCTTTGACAACACAATGAATGAGGAAGGTATCCAAAATCAGGAAGGGGCTCAACAACATACTCCCAACTTTAGGAGAATCCCACATTCTTCAGCAGCTCCTTGTGCTTCCTCCCACATTTTTCAAGAGACTCTTCCAAATGTATTTGTTTACTTAATTCGTATCTGGCTTTTCTGAGAGAACCTTTCTGAGGTCACAAAAAAAGAAGAAGAGATAAAATGTCCCTTTCATTCGGATCCTTCTGTTCTCCAATCTATGCATTTAGTGTACTAAACGCTGCTAATTGTGAGCAGTTCTGTTTGAAGCTTAGGAGATCAGTCTCAGCAATTATAAATGAGCAAATACAGTCAATCCTTTTAGTAACAAACATCTTTTTCTTTGCAACTTCATCACTGTTTTCTTCTTTGAAAATATTAGTCACTGTATTCATCCAACAGTGATAAAGCTCAAAGAACAAGTCATGTATCCTGGGAATTAATGGTTTGTGGCCTTGTGACACACCATTGGTTGTATGCAGATAGTTCCTCTGGAAATATTCTCAATGTTCATTTTTGGGCTTCTGAATATTATTCTTGTTTGTATTATAGGCATCTAAATATCAGATATGTGTGATGAGCATATCAAGCAGCCTGTTAACTATAGCTGGTTCCATTAATACTCTATACACATTTTTAAAATGTTTGAAATCTATCCAAACAAGATAACCTCTTCCTATTTCCACTGAAAATTGGTGATTCACAATCCCCAAAAGTAATTAGTTTGCTGCAGTAAAACTAATTAAGTATCCAGATAACTATTATAAAATGAATTACTTCGTAGCTCTCTCCACCATGTAAAAAAAACCCATGGCATCTTGAAGAGTAAAATTAATGATAACATAGCTATCTGATAATGGTGCCATCAATTGTGATGTGCACCTCAGTTTTGAATGTGTGCATTGCAAAAAAAAAAAATGTTGTTGAAAGTAATATGCAGCTTCCCCATACTTGTCAGCCATTCTGCTGCCTGCCTCAGAATGGCCAATGAGCAAGGGGAAGCCGTGCCTCTCCATCTGGCCAAGGCTGGTGAACTCAGCCTGACAGATGGGCAGCAGCTTCCCTACTAAGCCCTCATTCACAAGGCATTCAAAACGGAGGGGAAGGTTTCAAAGGCCTTGTGAATGAGACAAGTTAGGAAACTGTGCCCTTCCATCAGGCTGAGGCTGGCAAGTTTACTGGCCTCAGTCTGGTGGAGGGGGGCAGGTGGGTTTATGTGTACAATTATAATGTCATCAATTCTAATGCGCACCTCACCTTTGGCTATGTAATTTTGTCAAAAAAAGGTAAGCATTCAATTTGAGAAAATATGCTAATTATCTTGTTTTCCTCATAAATCTGCTGAATGAACAAAAATTCAGGAATTTATGACTATGAATTTAATGGTGTGGGGGCGACAAAGCCGTCCTGGCTTCTGAAATCCTGGACAAACATAGTTGCCCATAAGTTCCTTTGAAACTTGAAATGAATGTAGTGTGTTGCTGAAGAGAAGTGTATAGGATTTCACTGTTAGTTTTAGAAATAATGTTTGTGATGGATGTACTGTATAATGGAAACATGTTGACTGGAACTGCAGTTACCGCATGTGTGAAGAAAGGACAGATTCTGACCTGTCTGCTCACTTTTCTCATCAGATGTGGCCACAGGCAGCCGGGAATACCTTTTAACTTTGAATATGCATTGAATATGTTTCAAAGGTTTTTAACTGTGAATTTTTAATACTGTTTATATTTAATTCTGCTTTAATGTTTGTATATATGTATATTTTAAATTGTGTGCAATTTTTTTTTCATGTCAGGAGTGACTTGAGAAATTGCAAGACACTTCTGGTGTGAGAGAATTGGCATCTGCAAGGATGTTGCCCAGGGGACGCCTGGATGTTGTGATGTTTTACCATCCTTGGCTTCTCTCATGTCCCCGCATGGGGAGCTGGAACTGACAGAGGGAACTCATCCACGCTCTCCCCAGATTCAAACCTGCGACCTGTTGGTCTTCAGTCCTGCCAGCATTAGGGATTAACCCAGTGCGCCAACGGGGGCTCCTGCTAATGCTTTTATGTTAAGCTGCTTTGAGTCCCCTTCAGGACAGATAAAGCAGAGTATAAATAACAACAACAACAACAACAACAACAACAACAAAGCAAAAGAGGTAAGGCACCCAATGAGCAGGCATTCATCCAATGAACAGGCATTCAGTCATTAAAACTATAGCATATTCTTGACTCAGGAGCAAAGCACACTGAAATGATAGGAGCATAATCTGGCCTAAATGCCCTGTTTGATCTTGGAAATTAAACAGGGTAAATTCTGGTTAGTACTTGCAATGGGAACTGTGACCAAATTCCAAGTGTAAAAGTCTATATTTCAGAGGAAGGAACTGGCAAACCAGCCTCTGAGTATTCCTTGCCTTTAAACCCCCTGTAAAATGCATAGGGTTGCCTTAAATTCTTTGGGAACTTGAAGTCATATACAATCATGGGTTTGTGCATAAATGTGGTCAGTCAAAGAGCAATTATTCTTTCCCCCCTCAAAGAGACAGTCTTATTAATTCTTGTTCAAATTAAAATTACCTTCAGTAGAATACATATTGACATATATTTGAAACAATAAGTTTCTTGTTCTGGGTGTTATCCAAAATCTGTGAGAGGTGGTCTACTTAAAAGCACCCAACAGCAACAATAATGGAGTCTTATGAGCCAGTTTCACACTGCCTAAACCAGGAAATTGCAATTAACATTTAAATGTCATTCCATGCTAAATGTTTCTGGCATGTCGAGCTATGCTGTTTTTCCAAAGCAAACACAATAAAAATAATATAAGGAAACTGCTCTCCAGAATTATAGTTATTTCTTTCTGTTGGTGGTGTATATGTACCATCTGTCTAAATAGAACACGTAATATTTCAGTGATCATAAACCATCACCACAACACCAGGACTTTGACTTATTTCTATTTACTACTTCTTTATTTCTCATTATTTCCCCGCCTTCTTGTTTCACTTCTATAAGAAATATTGGTTATAAACATTACTGAAAACAACAGAGTTGAGGAATACTGCCCTTGAAGATGAATGATGGATTTAAATTGAGCTTCTAAATAAATTGTTCATGAGACTGTGTTAACTGTATTAACGTCTCCCTGCCCCCAACACATTAGTTTAACTTCCTGAATTATTCTCATACAGAATATGCAAAACTAAGTACAAAGAATAACCAGAACTCAGTTATAAGTTAGGGACATTTCTTTCTTTCTTCAACAGTGGTTGAAAAGAACATCAATTTAAAATTACCAAATTAGCACGAAGGGAGGGAGAGTAGATTTGCATCGTTTTACATCATTTTAAACTCGGTGATCATGTTGCTGAAAATTATGAAAATATATAGCTACATACATATAAAGTATAATAGGAACTAGATAATATTAATTGAAAGCTAACTATTCATTAGAATTACCAAGTTGCTATTAGCAATAACAATCCTCCACTCATACTTGACTATAATTATACACACACATATACACACAGAGAGATACTTAAGTGTAATTAAACTGCATTTAATTTATATGATATTAATTACAGACACTGATGTAAAAAGGACTACACTGACTGTGATATTGACTATCCCACTAACTGTAGCATTTCCGATTAACAGTAGCACACCAAATTTCAGCAGCAACACCACAATGTGTTTTCTCCAAAGTAAAATATCTAGCATGCACTGACAATGTGCAAAAAGGACTTGGGAGGGGGGCATTTTGCTCACCTCATCTTTTAAGCAAGATTATACATGTTTTAAGCAAGATTATACAAGTTTATCACTCATTCAGAAATCTGAACTCTGAAATACTAAAAAAAAATGTATACATGGGTAGCTGAGACTCTGATCCATTTGCTTTCTGATGGTTCAGTATACACAACCTTTTCTCATGCACAAAAGTATATTAAAATAACTAGCTGTCCCCAGCCACACATTGCTGTGGCATACTCTGTGGCAACCCCCTTCTACCCTCATGGTGAAAAAGCACAATCAAAGCACTTCTGACAGACATCCAAGCAGTCTCTGGTTGATAAGAATAATAGAATGGTAGGGTAGGAAGAGACCTCCAAGGGCCACCCAGTCCAGCCCCTTTTGGGAAATGGGAAAAGCACAATCTAACCACTCTTAAGAGATGGTCAGCCTCAACTTGATGATGATGGAATCCTATGGTAGGAAGATACCTCCAAGGGCCATCTAGTCCAGCCCCTTCTGGCCTAAGGGAAAAGCACAATCAAACCACTCCTGAGAGAGTCCCTTTGGGGAAATGGTGGCAGGATACAAGAATAAATTTGTTGTTGTTGTTATCAATCAATCAATCAATCAACCAATTAACTTTATATCCCACCTTTCTCCTTGTGGAGACTCAAGGTGGCTAACAATCACACAATTGGATCAAAACAAAGTAAACACATTAAAAAATTAAATAGTACTGTGTGGATATAAAGTTAAAATACAATTAAGAAATAAAAATACAATTAAAATGATATTTTCAACCCACCACCCACCCCCAAATACTACCCATAATCTCCTCAGCAGCATGCCCCTCATCCTCTCCCAAAAGCCTGCTGGCACAGAAGGCTCTTTACCTGATTGCAAATAAAACAAAATAAAATCTAAAATCCAAAATAATTCTGGTCTAAAACACTTTGGAAAAAGGATACACAATGTGCTCAAAGTGGAGGAATTCTTTCTAAATTTGTTTACCCAGAGCAAGAACTATTGAGCTACATGGGAAATTTGTATAGAATTGCAACCTAAATAATTTATGCTCGCAGCCCACTGAAAAGAAAGTTCCAGAGAGTTCAATTTAGCTTCCTCTAAAATTAGCTGAAGACATAGGATTGCAGCATATATCACTTACAGTTAGGTACATGATGTTGAAATAAGTGGGACCTACTTTGCAAACACGGTGGTGATGCAAGACATTTTACTGTCTGAGGCACAGTAACCAATAGTGTTCTTTGTCCCTCCATCCCCTGTCGTTATTTTGAGAAGATGCAGAAAATTAACCTGCAACCACTACTTCCTCTCTCCAGTAGTAAAAATACAATAATTTTTTTAATGATTCACTGTCCTGTCATCATACCTCAACTCAGCTACTATGTTGATCGACATTACACACATTTATTTATTTATTTATTTCTGCTACTTATACCCCGCCCTTCTCACCCCCGAGGGGGGACTCAGGGCGGCTTACAAAGAAGGCACAATTCGATGCCCTTATACAAATACATACAGATAAAAACAGTAATTAAATAATTAACAGATTAAAAACATCAACATATAGCACCATAGCACAACAATAAGCAATCTCATGGTCAGTGTTTCGCGTTCCGTAGGTCCAGTAGGTTGAAATAGGTTCCTACAGTGTTTGCCCTTCATTATGGTCCTTCTTTTTAGCTGCCAGAGTTTCCGAAAGCCTGGTCCCACATCCAAGTTTTCAGCTGTTTCCTGAATGAGAGAAGGGAGGGCGCTGTTCTAATCTCCCCGGGGAGTGAGTTCCACAGGCGGGGGGCCACCACTGAGAAGGCCCTGCCCCTCGTCCCCACCAGTCTCACTTGTGATAAAGGCGGGGTCGAGAGCAGGGCCTCCCCAGAGGATCTTAAACTCCGAGGTGGTGTGTAGAGGGAGATCCGTTCGGACAAGTACACTGGGCCGGAACCGTATAGGATTTTATAGGTCAAAACCAGCACCTTGAATTGTGCTCGGAATTGGATCGGCAGCCAGTGGAGCTGGCATAACAGGGGGGTGGTATGCTCCCTGTATGCCGCTCCGGTGAGCAATCTGGCTGCCTCCCGTTGGACTAGTTGAAGTTTCCGAGCAGTCTTCAAGGGCAACCCCACGTAGAGTGCGTTGCAGTAATCCAGCCGGGATGTGACAAGAGCGTGGACCACCGTGGCCAGATCCGACTTCCCAAGGTACGGGCGCAGCTGGCGCACAAGTTTTAATTGTGCGAAAGCTCTCCCGGCCACCGCTGAGACCTGGGGTTCCAGGCTCAGCGATGAGTCCAGGATCACTCCCAAGCTGCGAACCTGCGTCTTCAGGGGGAGTGTAACCCCGTCTAACACAGGCTGTAACCCTATACCCTGTTCGGCCTTACGATTGACCAGTAGGACCTCTGTCTTGTCTGGATTCAACTTCAATTTGTTAGCTCTCATCCAGTCCGACACAGCAGCCAAGCACCGATTCAAGGTCTGGACAGCCTCCTTGGTGACAGGTGGGAAGGAGTGACAGATTTGGACATCATCTGCGTAGAGATAACATCTCATTCCGAAACTCCGAATGATCTCCCCCAACGGCTTCATGTAGATGTTGAATAACATCGGGGACAGAATTGAACCCTGTGGGACTCCACACAACAACGGTTGTGGGGCCGAACAGGTGTCACCCAATGACACCTTCTGAGACCGACCCTCAAGGAAGGATCGGAGCCACCGCAGAGCAGTGCCCCCGAGCCCCATATCCATGAGGCGTCCCAGAAGGATACCGTGATCGACGGTATCGAAGGCCGCTGAGAGGTCCAGCAGAACTAACAGGGACACACTCCCCCTGTCTAGTTCCCTGCGCAGATCATCTACCAAGGCGACCAAGGCTGTCTCAGTACCATGTCCCGGCCTAAAGCCAGACTGTGCCGGATCTAGATAATCAGTGTCTACCAGAAACCCCTGGAGTTGTGTCGCCACCACACGTTCCATGACTTTGCCCAAGTAGGGGAGATTGGAAACTGGCCGATAGTTGTCGAATTGGGTGGGATCCAGTGATGGTTTCTTCAACAGCGGTTTTATAATAGCTTGTTTTAAGCTCGCTGGAAACTCTCCTTTCTGTAAGGAGGTATTAACCATCACCTTCACCCACCCTGCCAAACCCCCTCTGGCTTCCTTGATCAGCCAGGAAGGGCAGGGGTCTAGGATGCATGTGGTGGGTCGTACCTCTCCAAGGATCCTGTCCACATCCTCAAGCTGAACCAATTGAAATGCATCCAACAAAACTGGACAAGCAGATGCTCTCGCCACATCCCCAGAGACTGCCGTTAATGTGGCGTCAAAGCCCGACCGAATCCGCCCAATTTTATCCGCGAAGAATCGAGCAAATGCTTCACAGCGAGCTACCGAGTCATCAGGGGCCTCGCTTTTCGGCGGATTTAACAGACCCCTGACAACTCGGAACAGCTCAGCTGGACGGTTCTTCGCAGATGCAATGTTGGCGGCAAGAAATGTTTTCTGTGCCGCCGCTATTGCCACACCATAGGACCTTAGGAAGGCATTCAGGTGTGTTTGGGCAGGGTTGGTGGGGTTCCGGCGCCACACGCACTCTAGCCTCCTCTTCTTTCGCTTCATCGCTGCCAGCTCCTCGGTAAACCAAGGATCTGGTTTAGCTCGGTTACTCGAGAGGGGGCGTTCCGGAGCGATTGTGTCGATTGCCCTGGTCATTTCCCTATCCCAGCGAGAGACCAAGACATCGACAGAGTCGCCAGCCAAGAAGGTGGAAAATTCCCCAAGAGCCGTCAGGAAGCCTTTTGGCTCCATAAGCCTCCTGGGGCGGACCATTCTAATAGGTCCACCACCCCTGCGGAGGTTAGGAGGCGCAGCAAGTCTAAACCTGATCAGGTGGTGATCGGTCCATGGCAATGGAGCGATGGTCAGCTCCTCCACACCGTCACTTTCACCCCATCCTTGAGAGAAGACCAAATCCAGTGTGTGCCCGGCACTATGGGTGGGACCAGCTACTAATTGGGACAGGCCCATGGTTGCCATGGTGGCCATGAAGTCCTGAGCTGCACCCGTAAGAGAGGTCTCGGCCTGGACATTGAAGTCCCCCAGGACTATAAGCCGTTGGAAGCTCAATGCCCAGTCCGAGACCACTCCCGCTAGCTCAGGTAAGGAGACTGTTGTGCAGCGGGGTGGTCGGTACACCAACAGAATCCCTATCCTGTCCCGGTCACCTATCCTAAAGCCGGCACACTCAAAAGAAGATGATTGTGGGATGGGGCACCTGATCAGGGGAATACAAACCTTATAGACCACTGCGACTCCGCCTCCCCGCCCTCCAAGCCTCGGTTGGTGCTGAACGGAGTAACCCGGCGGACAGAGTTGGGAGAGATTTACCCCTCCCCCCTCGTCCAACCAGGTCTCCGTTATACAAGCCAGGTCAGCTTGTTCCTCCAGGATTAGATCTTGAATAATGGAGGTTTTCCCATTTACCGACCTGGCATTGAACAGCACCACCTTTAGCCTGGAGGGGCCACCAACCTGGCACCTCAGTTGTATCTTGTCAGGAGAATATTTTGGAGTTGTCAATGGGTCATTGTTACTTTCGGGCCGAATGGGTTGTTGAGATGAAAATTGAGTGATCTTTGGAGTTGCCAATATTCTATTATGAATTTTGGGCCGAATTTGTTTATGTCTGGGATTGCTTAGGTTCGCCAATTTATTGTTATAAATTTTGGGCCAAAATGAATCTTTTGTTCTCCCTTTCCCGTATCTCCCTCTACCTGTCACCACCTCTATGGCGGCCCCCCCACCTACGGAACCACCGCCCCCGGGGAAGTTCCCTCCATTCTCCTCTGTTGTTAATCCGACTGTCAGCATTTGATAACAGATATTGTTATTATAATTGCACATAGCTAGGTCCTGGCCTTCCCGCCCCTTAATACATCCTGTTCCTTTCCCTATGCCAAGGATCGTAAAGTGCACTTGTATAGGTAGTTGATAAATTGTCAAAAGCAGCACAATTGGCATAGGTGGTGACATAAGGCTTAAAGTGCAGCTAGTTCACAGTATGTGTGATTAGTTCTAAAGTGACAGTGCAGGACAGTGCATTTGTTACAAAGTGCTATAGTTACAGTAATAATTGGATCATAGATATGATAATTTAGACCAATCAAGTTGATGGCGCGGACTCTGGCAGATTAAAAAATTAAAGAAGGACTGTAAGGTGCTCGGGCTAAGGTGCCTTAGTGCAGGAGCCAGTTCTGTAGTTCAAAGTTAATGTCTCTAAGAATAGGTCCAGATCATTCAGTCAGGGCAGTCAGTTCAAATCGTGGGAGCCCAGCTTCTTGGCCCCGTGGAGAGCAAGCCGGCAGCCAATGGTCAGGTCCCCAGATCTTCTTGGCTGTCCAGAAGAAATGATGGAGATGTTAGCGGCTGAGATGGTACAATGAAGACAATAACTGTGTTTCCACTGGCTGTCAGCACAATATTCCAAGTTTTGCGAGATGATATAACTTGCACCACTCGGCTCAGCCAGAGGGGGCAGTGTGGAACAATTAGCTAGATCTTAAGTCTAGGGCACTGATGGTAAAGCCGCAAAAACGCTGAGTCATGAGGCGGACATATCTTCCGGTGGCTGTTAGGTCCTGTGCGTCCGCAGCTATGGTGTTGTCAAATTGGTGTCAGTTTGATGTTAAAAATATTGACACCACACAGCACAGGCCCAGCAAGATGAATTGGGAGCGCGGAGGAGGGAGTGCGGGCCTCCACCTCCGCTAGAGATGGAGCGCGGAGGGGGAAGCGCGGGGGAGGCACCAAAATGGATGTTCCCTCCGCTGAGAGGCGCCCCTCCCTTCCACTGGAGCCTCCGCCGTCGATGGATGGGTATGCGGCCGCTGTCCCTCGATGCCTCTGGATGCCGCTCCAGCTGCTAATGCGCGCCTGAGCCTCCGCTAGATGGAAAGCAAGAGGATGCAGCAGCTCGATCCCTCCACGATGCATCCGCCAGATGGAGAAGCGGGGAGGGTGCCGCAGCAGCTCGATCCCTCCGCCACCCAGCCGCCAAGCGAAGGGAAGCGTGGGAAGGCGCAGGAGGATGCAGGGGGATGCCGGCAGAAGGGACAGGACGCAGGGCGGACAGACACGCCGAGACGCCGAGGAAGAATGGCCGGCCGATGGAAGAGCTGAGCGGGCGGAGCGGCAGCAGGAGACAGGCCGCTCGACCCGCCGGTAAGTTACAAGTCCTGCAGTATTCTCGGGCTGTGGCTCGGTCGGGAGGGTTAGCAGCAGTTGGTCCGACAGCAACAGTCAGTAGCTCGGGGGAGCGCTCTTATGCTCTTACAAGGCCCCAAGATGGAGGTGGCCTCAGCGTTCAACCTCTCCTCCCTCTTCCTCTTAACTCCCCTTTTCCAGATGGAAGCTTACCAAAAAGACACCCAGAGGGCTCCTTCAAGCCCCCGGGCGCCAGAGGTGGCTGTTGGAGGTCTGGGGAGGTCTGGATGCGAGGGATTAGGCTTAGATTGAAAATCTCACCGGACTGCTCTGTGAGGGCTGTTACCTCTCCGCCATCATACCGAACATTAAGTTTTCCGCACTGCCACATCTTGACAGAACAGGGGTGGGGAAACTACATCCCATACTATCAAAAAAGTCCTGTAAACCCTACTGGTAAAGGTTCACAGCAATCCCTTGGAACTCAGACAAACCCTATTTAAAAATTGCATAATGTTTGTGTAAAGGTCTTTTTTCTATATTATTTCATGTATACCTCACCTTTCTTCCAGTATAAGATCTGAGGCAGCATATATCCTTTTAAAAGCAAACTATCTAAAAATCTCTTAGTACAAAAGTTAACAGAATTACATTTACATTCTATTTAAAAAACAAAAGTTATAATGCAAGTTAAAACATTTATCATATAATAAAGTAGAAACACTACACATAAACCCATTAAAAGATCAAACTGTTTCAACATATTAGAAATCAAAAGTTTGTTAAATAAAAAGGTATCTACCTGCAAACCGAAAGACAGCCAGGAAGAGATCAACTGAACATCCTTGTAAGAGAGTTCCATAATTTAGGAGTGGCTGTTGAGAAAGCTCCGTCTTCTGTCCTAACCACGTGTGTCTGGTGCTGTGGGGCTGGGGGTAAGAGATAGCCTCCCCTGCAGATCTTAAAGGTCAATCTAGCTCAGTGGTTCTCAACCTGGAGTCCTCAGATGTTTTTGGCCCTAAACTCCCAGAAATCCTAACAACTGGTAAATTGGCTGGGATTTCTGGGTTGAGAACCACTGATCTAGTTCATTTCATATTTGCTGTAGTCTGCTTCGCTTGATACTACCTGAATGAATATCTTGTTCTCAGTATTATAACATTAGGGTCTGAAACTGATAGTGCCATCTAGAATTATCACACAGGGTAAAGCAGAGGGAATAATCTTAATTCATTCCTTACCATCTGTTCCCGTCTTTTGGGAGGACCGGCCATCCCATGTCTTTTCCCATGCTTCCACCCAATTCCTGCAAATTGAGTTTTCTCTACGTTTTAACATGATGGCAACATGAATTTCCATGGGCAGCCACCAGAAGCAGCCATGTGTTGTGGGATGTTCTCTGTGAGGCTCTGTTTTACTAGCGTGTTAAGAGAAGGTGGAGAAGTCATAGATATAGTGGCTCAGTGAAATTTGCACAAATGTTGCTTTACAAACTTACCACTGATTCAGTGGGTCTGTCCTTTGTGAAACTAGGTGTGCTGTATTAGAACAGAGCACAAGGTCTATATTATATTTGATAAACTAAGTAATGGAAATGGAAACGCTAAAAGTGGCTCACAACAATAAAATGCAATATAAAACGTAGAAGTATGCAGTCAGCCCTCCACATGTGCTAAGGTTAAGGACACAAGCTCCCTGTGGAAGTGCAAAACTGTGAATAACAAAATTGCTATATATTTTTGTTATCTGAGAGAACACTTCTTTAGGTCTTCCAGTATGATTTTATAGCCAACTTCCACTGGAACCTAACCAGGCAAAGCAAATTAATAGCAGTAGCTGGGTGGAAAGTACTTTAGGACTTCTCTCTTGGCAGAAGCCGTTGAATCTCTGTCCTGTTGGATTCATCCTTCAACTCCACAGCTGGGATAGATGGAAGTGCTGGCAGAATCTCTTAAGTCAGGGCTCGTGGTAGACCTGAGTGTGCAAAGAGGTGGGAACACTGGATTGTCCCTCCTCAATTCAACAGTCAAAGCACAAGAGCAGCAGTGGCTTTATTTTTGGGCTTCCACTCTTGGCAGGAGGTGTTCAATCTACTTATGAACTGTGAAGGAAAGTATCTGCCTTTTGCAGACTCAGGACCACTGGTTGCCATTTCAGTTGATCCATACAGGCAGAAAAAGTTATTTTGGGGCTTGACTGGGTGGATGCAGCCATGGGGGCATAAAATTGGTCACACCCTGTATAATAGTTTCCTCCCATCAAAAAGGAAAAAGCCACATTAGCTGCATTCATGAATGCATGCAAACTAGGTCAGTTGGGCTCCTTTATGGCAATGTGATATCAGAACAGAGTAAAGTCTCTTTACAAAGGAGATAAGGAATGGAGCAATTTGCTACAAAGTGTTATTATGTAAATCAGTACTTGAAAAGCCTCCTGGTCAAACATTACATCAGCAGTACAATCCTGTTTTTATTGTTTTACTTAAAAATAAATCCCACTAAGTTAAAATAAATGTATTCTCGGGTAAGTGTTCTGTGATATAGTCACTGTAACACAGAAATTGCTTAAAGGTACTTACTTACTTAGGCGATCCCTCATTGTCTGAGTATGATGGTCTTCCAAGCGTCGAGTCTTGATGGTGGATACATAGATGACTGTAGAGTCCTATTCTTGACCCACATGTCCTTCCACAGTGTGGACATCGGTTTCCAGGTGGAAGGCAGTTCCGGTCAGGGTTGGCTTAACACGCCTTCCTCATGGCACATTTCTCCCTTTCACTCTCCATTTGAGCCTCATCAAATTTCACAGCACTGCTGGTCACAACTGATCTCTAACAAGGCCCATGGCTTCTGAAAACCACAGTTATGGTGTTAACCATGCCACTGGTTGGGGCCCTCACCCTGTTAAAGGTATACCACAATGGTGTGCATAAACTTACTGGCTAAAACTATGTTTGTGTTAATAGGGCCAACTCTAAGCCTGATTGTCTCCTATTGCTTTGAGAGATTGGAAAAGAACAATATTTTTGAAGGGAGAGCCCGTGCCGGAAACTGCAGTGGGCATAGTCTGGGGAGCTTGCATTTTGGACCACCCAGTCCCTCATCCAACTAGACATGTAATAAAATAAAATAAAAAGATTCCAGAAAGTAGTTATGAGCCCTACCAAGATGCTCAAGTCTTGGCAGCTATCCAATAATGCAAGGTGCATGGGAATTAATGCCACGAATGTAGGTTTTAATGATATTATATATATGTTATTTATAATGTGGTGGATGAAAAAAAGACACATTAGGGGACTCACATTAGGCCTACACAAACTGTGTATGTAAAAGTTATTTTGTAAGTCTGCAACTCCTCAAATCTCCTGAAATAGTTCAAAAATATCTTTCCAAGCTCTGTTAACAGCCTTTGGTGTAGTGGATAGGAGCATACAAGAGTTTGATCTACCTAAGCAAACATTTTGTCTAAAAAAGGAAGACTACAAGCATGATTATGGATAAGAAACCTCCTTGGAGCAACCGCAGACTCCATATTTAAACAGAATATCAAAGCAACACCTCTGTATCCTTGACTAAAGTACTGAGACTAGTACTTCTCTTTCCAGCACTGGAAACTTGCTACCAGATTTAATCATGCCACACCCAGTGTTTCCACTGTGAACTTCAGGAAGACTGAGTGGGATATTTGCATAAATAAGAAATAGCTGTGGGGCTGAAACTGTGTGTGACACACATCAACACTTTATCAGCCTGACTAGGAAGAGATGTAACAAATAATGATAATAAAAATAAAAATAACAATAATAATAATAATAATAATAATAATAATATTTATTTGTATTCTGCTGTATCTCCCCGAGGGGACTCAAAGCAGATTCCAATTAAAAACAGCAAACATTCAATGCCATAGTACATTCATAAATACAAGTACAAATAACAAACCAACCAGATCCCAAAATAAACCAGCATCTAAGACAAAATTATATTATACAACCAGAAATTAAATAACATAACCTGTCAATTAATTTACATCTAACATAAAAGCATAAACATACATTTATATAAACCACAATTAAAAATTCATTTAATGGCTATTAAAATTATTATGTGGCCATAAAAACCAACAGACCTAGAGTATAATACGATCTCCAGGAGATGGTATATTAACTGTATGTAGACTTCTAATCTTCCTCCTCTCCATATGCAAGTGAGCAAATATCAGTATTTAATTGTTGTTTAATGGAGAGAAGGGAGGGGCATTTTTATTTCATTGGGGAGGGAGTTCCAGAGGCGGGGGCAATCACGGAGAAGGCGCTCAAGTGAATCTCTTCCTGTAGGGAGCTCTGGTTAGTAATCTGGCTGCCGATCTCTGCATCTGTTGAAGCTTCCAAACTGTCTTCAAAGGCAGCCACATAGAGAACATTGCAGTAGTTCAAACAGGATAATAATAATAATAATAATAATAATAATAATAAGACTTTATTTATAACCGGCCCTCTCTCCTTGAAGGGATTCAGGGCGGTTTGTGACTAAGGCGTGGACTACCATGGCCAGATCTGGCATCTCAAGGTACGAGTGCAGCTGGTGCACAAGTTTTAACTATGCGAAGGCGCTCCTGGCCACTGACAAAACCTGAGGTTCCAGGGTCAGCGATGAATTCAGGATCAACCTGTGAACCTGAGTCTTCAAGGGGAGTGTAACCCCATCCAACACAGGCTGTAATCCTATACTGCCTTATGACCAACCAGGAGTGTCTCTGTCTTTTCAGGGTTTAATTTCAACTTGTTAGCCCTCATCAGGACAGCATCCTTAGTTTTTGATGGAAATGAGTAATAGAGTTGGGTGTCAACTGCATAAATATGACACCAAACTCCAAAACTCATATGATCTCTCCCAGCAGTTTCATGTAGATATTAAAGAGAATTGATGACAAGATGGAGCCCTGAGGGACCTCGCAGGCCAAAGCCTAGGGGGTCAAACAGGAATCACCCAGCATCACCACCTGGGTTTGATCCTCTAGGAAGAAACTGAGCTACTGATAACAGTGTCCCCTAATCTCATCCCAGGGAGTTGGCCCAGAAGGATATCATGGTTGACGGTATCGAAAGCCGCTGAGAGGTCCAGGAAAACCAACAGGAACACACTCCCCCCTTCTAGGTCTCTTCGTAGATCATCCACCAAGGTGACCAGTGCCATCTCTGTTCCATAGCCAGGTCTGAAACCAGATTGAAATGAATCCAGATAATCTGTTTCATCCAAGAAATGTTGGAGCTGAGAGGTCACCACTTTCTAGAACCTTGCTCAGGAAGGGGAGATTTCATACTGGAAGGTAGTTGTTCAACTGAGTGGGATCCAGTGCTGATTTCTTTAATAGAGGTCATACTACTGCCTCCTTGAAACTAATTGGCATTATGCTTTGAGTCAAGGAGGCATTTACCAGCACCTTCACCTCCCCCGCCCACCCCAGGATGGGCAAGGGTCCAGAGGACAAGTGGCTGCCTTCATTTCTCCCAAAATCTTGTCCACTTCCCTCAGGCTGCACAAGCTGTTCTGCTGGATCTGAATGTCCAGCCCAGAGGGCCAAAGAAGGAAACGCTGGGTCGAAGGCTGAGCAGAAGTAGGGTAAAAAATTGAAAGTTTTTGTGAAAACTGCAAATGAATTCCAGATGTTATTGCAAAAAAAGGGGGTAGTGTGGTGTTTAGCAGAAGATGTAGTTCCAGCCCCCATCCTTCTCTGCCTTTCTAACAACTCCACACTGGCAAAACTGTACCAGCTGGATTTCGTCCTGGCACACTATTAAAAAGATAGCTTCTGCAAGAAAAGGAGTATAGCAATCCTGTAGCAGAAAAATCTCTAGAGAACGGACCAAGCATTAAAAATGTTGGTAAGTTGCAAACTTTTCTCATGTTGTCTTTGGACTTCTCTCAAGAGTTCTTTCAAAGAGTCCCAACCAGTTATAGGGATAATGAAGCCTACAATATTCTAGTTTGTAGAAACTCTGGCCAGCTGTAAAAAATGTAATTTTTAACCTATATGGTGGCTGATTCTGCAACACTACTTCAACTTTGTTCTTGTTCTATCTCCTGCATATTTCTCCAACTCTAGAAATAAGATGCGGAAAACTATGCCTTGTAGATGTCACCAAGGGAGATGCAATTTCCATTAAGCTTCCCAGTCACCACTGAATGAACTGGCTTACTTTCCCCATGTATTCTGTTGAGTAAAATCATGAAAAAACAATCTCACACACAGGAGTGATTCTGGGGCTATTAACATAAGGAGCAGAATCACAAACTCCAATTGATTAAAGATTTAAGATAAGGAATGAAGGAGAAAGCAAGGTCATGCTGAAAAGAGAATACACACATATTCTCAAAATATCCTGTGAAAAGACAGGATGGCTGCCTTCATTTCTCTCAAGATCTTGTCCCCTTCCTCAGGCTACGCAAGTTGTTCTGCTGGATCTGAATGTCCAGCCCAGAGGGCCAAAGAAGAAGAGGGCCATGGTGGAATAGGACTTGTCTATTTTTAAACCTCAATTTTTTTAAAAAAATTTAAACCTATAAAAAACATGTTTTAAATTGGCATTGCAATCAAAGCAGTTCAAGTCCTCCTTGGGCCTCCGGTGAGGAAGGGCATTTCATAATTACAATGCCACGGCAAGCCAGTGAGTGCCCCCAGTGCAGAATATTGTTCCTACTCAGGCTCCATCTACACTTTAGTATTTACTATTCCAAACCTGTATGAAAGATGCACAAATCACACAAAATGTTTTTTTTTAAATGACACAAATCTAATCATGGATGATTAATGGGGGATAAATTTTTGAAAACAAACCTCATTCTTGTATTTCTGCATATTTAGCAGGAGGAGAATCTTCTAATCAGGGGACAATCTGGGAGGCTCGATAATGTTTGTATGTACTTGGGAGAAAATAACACAACACTAGACAAACAACCTTGTGCAAATGACTTCTCCAAATTTTCCATCAAGGCAGTACTGAAGAAATGTAAAAGGGGGTAGAGGTGGGGATATATTTTTTTACTTCCCCTTGCAGAATGAAATTATTAAGGAACTGTTCACTGCCATGCATGACAGAACATCTACTGTGACACAATACTTAAGCTATCAAGGCCAAGTCTGCTGGTTTCCTAAAGTGTAGATGCAACCTGAGTGGGAACAATATTCTTCACTGGGGCACTCACTAGCTTTGCTGTGGCATTGTAATTATGGAATGCCCTTCTTCACTGGAGGCCAAGGGGGACTTGCACTGCTTTAATTGCAACGCCAATTTAAAACATGTTTTTTATTATAGCTTTTGAGGTTTAATGGTTTAGTTTAGTCTATATCTGCACATGCGTATGATTTTAAAATATTTTAAAATGATGACATGATTTAATCTGCTTTTACTGCATTTAATTTTTATTGTTCTAAAGCCTTTGATTCATTTTACATGAAAGCCATGAAAGCCTTTGACAACATGTTTTAATAAATAAAAATAAACAAGCCCTATTCCACCAAGGCCCTAATCCAGACTTTCTAACCAAAGAATAATGCATTTAATGTCAACCTAGTTTTTCCCTGAAGCTTCTACTTCTTTTGTTTCACCATTAGCACACACGTGCAAAAGAAAGAAATACAACACAGCTTTATGTGAGTTTGAATCAACTGGAGCATTGTTAATGGTGAAGTAGGATGGTGCATTGATTATAATGTTTCGGCTTCTCTGTGTCACATATGGACATACCATATATACTCAAGTATAAGCCAACCCAAATATAAGCTGAGGCACTTAAATTTTCCACAAAAAAGTAGAAAAATGTATTGACTTGAGTATAAGCCAGGGGTGGGAAATGCAGCAGCTACTCGTAAATTTCAAAAGAAAAATGGATACTAACAAAACTACATTAATTGAGGCATCAGTAGATTAAATGTTTTTGAATATTTACATAAAACTGTAATTTAAGATAAAACTGTCCAACTCTGATTAAATCATTATTCTAAGTTTCTTCAATGTAAATGTGTTTACATATCCATCCAATAATAAAAAATAGAGTAAAATAATAAATGTATTAATAACAATAAATAGAGTAAAATAATGTGTAATAATAATAATAAACAGAGTAAAATAATAAATGTAATAATAATAGAGTAAAATAATAAATGTAATAAAAATAATAGAGTAAAATAATGGAAATATAATAATAGTAATAAATAGAGTAAAATAATAAATTTAACAACAACAACAACAACAACAGAGCAAAATAATAAATAACTTTGACTTGTGTATCAGTCAAGGGGGGCTTTTTCAGCCTAAAAAAAGGGGTGAAACACTCAGCTTATACTCAAGTATATATGGTATATATTCAATACATAGTGTATTCATAGTTCTTGACTTTTTTTCTTGTAGCATTGTATGCATTTGGGAACGACCATTTCTATTTCCTGCTGCTATGCAGTGGGAGAGTCAGGATGTGGTTTTTCCTTTAGAAGAGCATGGGTGCATACCATGACCTGCATTTATAGCAATATTTAAATATTTAAATGTAAACGTTGATATTACATTGGCAAAAAAGATTAACATAAATTAACTGCAGAGAATGTGTGGTAGATTTGGGGCTTCATACCCCACAAAAATGGTTGGATGATGGGGAATGTAATCCAAAAACATCAGGAGGGCAAAGCTCTCCTCATTTCTGGGCTAAATATACAACAAATCAATTTTGAGTTTGGTAAAAGAACACCGAGGGTCAGGATTTTAGGTAAGCAGATGCATGTGGAAATACTGAAATTAGCTGAATAATAGTTATATCAGCTAGTAAAAGCAGGGAAAGATCTTCACATTTCGAACAACAGACGTTTTGGGCCTTTCTGTAAAACTGGAAAACTGCAAGACTTATTGGTTTATCCACATTCTGTGCTTTTTCTCTGAGTGGAATGGACTACAAATAATTTGTTCGCATTGCACAAATTAATTTGGCTGATGTTTCACAAAGCACTCTTATTAAACATGAAATATAGCAGGATGGTGAAAGTCAGAGAATGCTTATCTCTTTGTGAGAATGTTGAATTAGGATTGTTGAGTAGACAAAACGGCCACTTCTTCATAAATTGACTGCTGGGGCCTCTTTCCCTTTATTTCATCCCTGAAAGCAGAAGTGAAATCTAAAGGTGCATGCATGGTGGTGGAAAAACACTCATAACTTTTTCTACTGCAATTGTTCCACACCACTGTCACCCTGCACCTCTTAGGGTGCATCTGCACCATGGAATGAATGCTGTTTGACACCACTTTAATTGCTATGGCTCAGTGTCAGGGAATCATAGGAGAAGATTGGTGAGGCACCAGCACTCTTTGGCAGAGAAGGGAAAGACCTTGCAAAACTACAATTCCTATGATTCCAAACATGGAGCTATGGCAGTTAATTGCAAAACCTTGATTTTGCAATTTTATACAAAGGATGCCATTTTATTTACTTATTTATTTATTTACTATATTTATATCTTGCTCTCTCTCACCTCGCTGGGGACTCAGAGTAGCTTACAACACGACAATATTAAATGTTGCACATTCAACAAATAATTCAATACAATACATTACATCATATAATAATACAACAAAACATATAAACACCATAAAACTGTTAAAACATGAGGCCCAATCCTAAGTCAACATTTGTGTGCTACATTGTGATGATTCCACATTGCCCTATCCAAAACACCTGATTCCAGAGCCAGGGCTTTACTTGTTTCCTACATACCAGGAGGGAGGAGGCTGATCTGATCTCACTGTGGAGGGAGTTACATAACCAAGGGGCCACCACTGAGAAGGGCCTTTCAATCATCCCCACCAGTCATGCTTGCGATGGGAGTGGTTCTCAACCTGTGAGTCCCCAGATGTTTTGGCCTTCAGCTCCCAGAAATCCTAACAGTTGGTAAACTGGCTGGGATTTCTGGGAGTTGTAGGCCAATACACCAGGGGACCCAGAGATTGAGAACCACTGCCAAACCGGTTCATAGGGAGAGAAATGTTCAGACAGGTAATTTGGACAGGAGCCAACATTTCACAATATAATGGTGCCCCTATATATATAATTGCATATAATGGGACTTGAACATAGCATGGACATTATTACCCACAGGCTGTGTGCATGTGCTGGAAGCAGTCCTCAGTGAATATATTTCTTGTCCAAGAAAACCCTGTAAAATTAATGGAGTCACTATAAATCGACAGACAATTTGGAGGCATACTAGCCAACCTCCATCATTCATGGAAATGGAATTTTACAGAATTTCAAAACAATGGGGGGAGGGAAGGGAAGGAACCAATTGAAGGGAACGCTCAATCGAAAGGAATACAACTCACAGAATTCCTCAAGCCATGCATCTGACTCTGGGATGAGTGGAGGTGTAGTCCAAAAAAGAACCCCACCCCAACATTTTCCAGATATGAGGGGCACAATCTGTATAACTACACTGTAGAATTAATGCAGTTTGAAAACACTTTAAGTGCCATGGAATTATGGGAGTTATGCTTTGTTGAGGGACTGGGCACTCTTGGGTGGAAAAGTCCTTGTCAAACTACAACTCCCAGGATTCCATAGCCTTGAGCCCATGGCAATGAAAATAGTGTCAAAATGCATTAATTCTACAGTGTAGATCAGGCCTGGGCAAACTTGGGCCCTCCAGGTGTTAGAAATTGTGGGAGTTGAAGTCCAAAACACCTGGAGGGCCCAAGTTTGCCCAGGCCTGGTGTAGATGCACTCAACATTGTCTTGTGTCCTTTCTCACACCTTCTTTCTTCTTTAGTGCTTGGGATATATCCCCACAAGATGAGTCCTCTAGCTTCAATCATCCAAAGAGATTGAAAAGAGCTTGAAAATGCTGCTACACTTTCTGGACTACAACTGGAGACATGGGGGATGAATGCATTTTGAAACCACTTTCACTGCCATGGGCTCAAAGCTATGAAACCCTGGGAGATGTAGTTTGGTGAGGCTCCAAGCACTGTGTGGGCTGGGCACCTAAGACCTTGAAATACTACTCCCAGGATCCCACAGCATGGGGCACAGAAGACCTTAAATTACAACTCCCAGGATTCCACAGCTATGGCAATTAAATCCTAGAATCCTAGAGACCTCGTGGGCCAACCAGTCCAACCCGTGCCAAGAAGCAGGAAAATCGCTTTCAAAGCGGTGTGGAAATGCATTAATTAATTCTACAGTGTTGATCAGGCCTGGGCAAACTTGGGCCCTCCAGATGTTTGACAGTGGAGATGGGATGGCTTTGAAAGGGGTCTGAAGTTGGGGGGGAAAGGAGGGAGGCGTTTATTCTGAAGCAAAAAAATAATAATACCCCCCAAAGGCCCAATGCTCTTCCTCGCCTCGCAACAGGAGGCGAAACAGTGTCGCAATAATTACAACCAACCGGAAGAGAGGGAGAGACAGGCAGACCCCCCCCTTTTTTTTTTTCACCCGAAGGCATTTCGAGAAGTCGAAGGAGGAGTGTGAGAGAGAGAGAGAGAGAGAGAGAGAGAGAGAGAGAGAAAGGGAAGGCAAAAGAGGAGGAGGAGGAGGAGGAAGGGGGGAAAAACCGCGGGTGGGAGGGGAATGCCAGCCTGAACAACTTCCTACGAGGCGGCACGAAGAGGAAGAAAGGAGAGGAGGAAATAAATAAATAAAGACATGAAACCAGGGCGACCTTTTCAACTCCTGCCAACGTCGGCCGGTCCCTGCCCCTTGGCAGCGTGAAGGAAGCGATGAATGGGCCCCAGAGGGAGGAGGCGGCGGAGAAAGAGAACCAGGAGGAGGGCGAGGAGGAGGGCGAGGAGGAGGAGAAGGGCTCCCGGTCGCCGTCCTCGTCAGCCCTCGCTGCTCCTGTTGCCGCCGCCGCCGCCCGGCATCCCCCCCTCTCCCCTTGACTGGCCGCCCTTGCCCAGAGGAGGGGGGCACCGCAGGCCAAGTCTAGCTGCGGGCAGCCCTGCCTCAGCCTCTCCCCCTTTCTTCCCCTTTTTTGTTTTGGCGGGCGGGCTGCAGTGCCTCTGCCATGACCCCGGAGTGAAGAAGCCGGATTCCACACGGGGAGAGCGCCCTTGGCCCCCCACGCCGCCTCGCCCTTCTTGCCTGACTGCAAAGACCATGAGGAGCCTCCCGCGGGGGCTTCTCCTCCTCCCCTTTCTCCTCTGGCTGTGCCTCGGCGAGGTAAGGCAGAAAAGGGGGCCGCCACCCCCCCCCCCAAGTGTCTGGGTTCAGTGGCCTTTCCTCCTCTGTTGACCTACCTCTGCTTCCTTCCTCCTCCTCCTCCCTTCCTATCAACCTTCCTTCCTTTCTTCTTTCCTTCCTTTCTTCTTTTTTACCTACCCCTTTCTACTTTCCTTCCTTTCTACCTACCTTGCTTCCTTTCTATTACCTTCCTTCTTTCCTCTCTACCTACCTACTTCACTTCCTTCCTTCTTTTCTGCCTTCCTTCCTTTCTACCTTCCTTCCTTTCTACCGTCCTTCTTTTCTACCTACCTTCCTTTCTACTTTCTTTCCTTCCTTCCTTCCTTCCTTCCTTCCTTCCTTCCTTCCTTCTTTTCTCCCTATCTACCTTTCTACTTTCCTTTCTTTCTGCCTACCTTGCTTCCTTCCTTTCTACCTACCCTCTTTCCTTCTTTTCTACCCCCCTACCTTTCTACCTTCTTTCCTTTTTACCTCCCTCCCTTCCTTTCTACTTTCCTTCCATCCATCCATCCTTCCTTTTCTACCTTCCTTCCTTCCTTTCAACCTACCTACTACCCTTCCTTCTTTTCTACTTTCCTTCCTTCATTCCATCCACCCATCCTTCTTTTCTACCTTCCTTCCTACCTACCTACCTTCCTTTTTTCCTTCCTTTCTGCCTACCTTGCTTCCGTCCTGCCTACCTTGCTTGCTTCATTTCCTTCCTTCTTTTCTGTCTTCCTTTCTACCTTCCTTCCTTCTTTTCTACCTACCTTCCTTTCTACTTTCCTTTCTACCTACCTTCCTTCCTTCCTTCCTTCTTTTCTCTCTATCTACCTTTCTGCTTTCCTTTCTTTCTGCCTACCTTGCTTCCTTCCTTTCTACCTACCCTCCTTCCTTCTTTTCTACTCCCCCTTCCTTTCTACCTTCCTTCCTTTTTACCTCCCTCCCTCCCTTTCTACTTTCCTTCCATCCATCCTTCCTTCTTTTCTACTTTCCTTCCTTCATTCCATCCACCCATCCTTCTTTTCTACCTTCCTTCCTACCTACCTTCCTTTTTTTCTTCCTTTCTGCCTACCTTGCTTCCTTCCTACCTACCTTGCTTGCTTCCTTCCTACCTATCTACCTTCCTTCCTTTCTACCTGCCTCCTTTCTCCTTCCTTTGCTGTCACAGGGTGCCTCTACACTGTAGAATGTATGTAGTATGCCATCACTTTAACTGCTCTGGCTCAATGCTATGGGATCCTAGAAGTTGTTTGGTGAAGGCACCAGCAGTCTTTGCAGAGAAGGCTAATGACCTGTTAAAACTACAGCCTCCAGGATTATATACAATATAACAGGCATGGGCAAACTTGGCTTCCTTCCTTCCTTTCTGCCTCCTCTCCTTCCTTGGCTACCACAGGGTGCCTCTACACTGTGGAATTAATGCAGTATGATACCACTTTAACTGCCCTGTCTCAATGCTATGGGATCCTAGCAGTTGTAGTTTGGTGAAGGCACCAGCAGTCTTTGGCAGAAAATGCTGAAGACCTATTAAAACTACAGCTTCCACGATTATATACTATATAGCAGGCATGGGCAAACTTTGGCACTCCCACCTTGTTTTGGACTCCAATTCCTACCATTCCTAATAGCCTCAGGCCCTTCCCTTTCCCCCCTCAGCTAGTTAAGCAGGGTCTGAGACTGTTAGGAATTGTGGGAGTTGGAGTCCAAAATACCTGGAGGAATGGCCCAAGTTTGCCCATGCCTGCTATATAACAATTGGGTGCATCTACGCTGCTGGAATTAATAGAATTTTGATATCATACTGCCAGGAGCCCCCGGTGGCGCAGTGGGTTAAACCCCTGAGCGGGCAGGACTGAAGACCAACAGGTCGCAGGTTCGAATCTGGGGGGAGGCGGATGAGCTCCCTCTATCAGCTCCAGCTCCTCATGCAGGGACATGAGAGAAGCCTCCCACAAGGATGATAAAAACATCAAATTATCCAGGCGTCCCCTGGGCAATGTCCTTGCAGACGGCCAATTCTCTCACACCAGAAGCGACTTGCAGTTTCTCAACTCGCTCCTGACACGACAAAATAATAATAATCATCATACTGCCATGGCTCAATTTTATGGGCGCACTTGCAATTTCTTTTCCCATATAGTTGTGGTTCCCAACCTTTTTTGATCAGAACCCACTTTGACCAGGCCAATTTGACCAGGGACCACTTTGATCAGAGACCACTCTCCAACATTAGGACCAGAAGGGGTGGGGCTGGTCAGCTCTGCAAAAAGGTACAGAAATTAAATAAATAAAATAAAGAGGAAGGAGGTTCACAGACTGGATTTTAGTTCTCGCAGCCCACTGCTGGGCCGCATACCACAAGTTGGGAACCACTGCCATATAGTGTTTGGTACCTCACCAAACCATATCTCCCTTGATTCCGTTGCATTGAGCCTTGGCCAAAGTTAAAGTCATACCAAACTTCATTAATTCTACAGGGTATTATATGTGCCCGTGGACTGCTTTCCTTCGTTTTTAAAGGGCTGCAAAATGAACAACTGAATGGATTTCTCGGATGTATTTTGTCTCGGACCCCTATTGTTGAGCCCTCCTTACAAGCTGATCCCAGGTGGAGTTTAATGTTTCTGGACACTGGTTAACCCCCCCCCCCCCGATCAGGAATAAATTGAACTGAAGGATAGATCATCCACACTGCGGAATTGAAGTAGTTTAACTTCACTTTCACTTATGGAGTCCTGGAAGTTGTCGTTTGTGTCTGACAAAGATGGATTATTATTATTATTATTATTATTAATAATAATAATAATAATAAAAACAACTTTAAAACCCACCCTATCTCCCCGAAGGGATTCAGGGCAGTTACCAAACAAAAAAGTGGCAAACATTCAATGCAGTAATGCAAACAAACTAACAAAATCAAACTAACAAATAAACAAAATTAATATAAACTTATAATAACTAACCAATAAGTAAGTAAATTGGAAACAAAACAAAATAATTAGTTTAAAAGCATAATAAAATCTCATCAAACACATTTACTTCGTAATAAAATCCGACCTCTAAAATGCATTAAAGTATAAAATTGTTTACATTCCAGTGGTTTGAATATGTTATAGAACTACACATTCCAGATTTCCATGGCATTGAGCCCTGGCGGTGAATGAGCTATCAAACTATTATAATTCTTCATTTTGGATACAGCCAGAATAAGGAAAGAAGAGCCAGGGCTATCTAGCTTCTGTCCTGGTTGCTTTCTTATATTTGGACTGCAGAATCTAATATGAGCATTCGGCTTTAGATTCAGTGTAGCTGGGGAGTATGTGATTCTTATTGAATTTAGGAGAAACATAAAACATTTTGTAGGATCCTAACAGTTACTTGTGGAAGTGACCTCCAGGCAGGTCTGCTGATCCTAAGGTGCTAGAAGAGCTACCTGTTTTCACTTCAGCACTGTGTTCCCCACTCTTCTTGCACGTTGGAGCATTTACTGAAAAGCACTTGACTTGCACTTGGGTCCATTTAATTTTCTTGCTATACAGTGCTTACAAATTAGCATGACTAAATGAAGATAAAGATAAAAGATTCCTTCTTTCCCATTTTCAGTATATATGTTTCAGTTTAAGAGTACAAGAGAAACAAAGGCCTCAATTCCAGTGTTGCTCCCAATTGGCAAAGACCACAAAAATTAATGGTACCCTTAGTTAATCAACACTTACATACATTCCATTATAAAAAGGAGGAAGGGAGCAGGAGGAAAATGTGGCACCACCTTTAAGTTTTTTATTATAGCATGACCTTTTGTTGAATATAAACCCACTTCTTCATTTTTAGAAGTGTGATATCAGACATGGGTCATAAAGCATACATTCCATTGATTTGTTGGGTCTATTCAAGCAACTGGATTTAGAATCAAAATGCTAATTTGCTACAAACAGTGTAGATGATAGGGTTGTTTTGAGTTTTTTGGTTTGTGTGGCCATGTTCCAGTTGATTATAGTTATTCATAAGTATAATGGTGTGATAGTGGAGTATAATGGTGGAATAGGGAAAGATAAGAGAGAAAAGGAGTGCCAAGACACCTTTAAGACTAACTGGTATAAATGAAATATTATGTGACATTGATGTTATGGGAGGATCGTTTTAATGTTTGTAACTGTAAATAGGAATTCCTGTTTGGTTAAGATTCATTAATCAGTCTAGAATGGGATTGATTGATCAGTTGATCTTTTATGCTGTAATCTTAAATATATGGTCCTTTCAGTGTTTTAAAAAGTGCTTGTCTTAGAATAATTTTGTCAAAAGCGGTGAAAAACCAAGTTGGTCCATCTTTAGCAATATGTCTATCCACCTCTATTACATCCACACTTTGTCAATGTTATAACACTTGTGTTCCTATAGCAATCGTGGCATGTAGTTCTCTTTGCCTTACTGTGAATATGAGGAAGTTCAAAATGAGGAAAAATACAGTTGTTTGAAGCGCTGTAGTGTGGGATTTGTTATGTTGAATGATACGTATTGTTCTGTTCCTTCAAGTTGCTTCTGACTTATGACAATCCTGTGGCAAACCTATTGTGAGGATTAGTTCATAGAGGGTTTGCTTTTGCCTTCCTCTGAGGCTGAGAGAGAGTGATGTGTCCAGGGTCTCTCAGTGAGTTTCCACAGCCAAGAAGAGTTTAAATCCCAGTCTCCACAGAGTTGTAGTTCAATGCTCAAACCATGCTGATTCATTCTTTATACGTACATTTAATAGGTGACTTTACTTTTTGTGACATGGGAGATTGGGTATGTAGATAGTAACATTGGCACCAGGCCTCAGAGGGACACTTTGGTCTGTTGTCATTGCTGTTTCATTGTTCATTATTCTTTCAAAACTCTGCTCCCTAGAAAATAACTTCTTTTTCTCCTGGCAATGGAAAGAGAATCATTGTGTTACTCTCTGTTGCACACACCACATCTTTTCCTTCCGCCTGTTGAATAGTAATTAAGGTACAGCAGAAGAGATTATTGGGTCAGATTTTATTTTAATTTGGATAAAAAGGTTGCACCATGGTCTGAACATTGCTATTTCTTTAACTCTATTGACAGAAAAGAGCAAACTATTTACAATAGAATGGTGTATGTTATAGTTCTTGTTAATAGATATCTAAGGTTGGAAAATCTAATATACAGTACAATTTTGTGGTAATAAATGACAACAGAAATTATAGAATATCACCATGGCTTGGAACTATAAGTCTTTCAGATCTACTGGAAGGATTATACCTGTGGAGGTATCTCAAGAACTATTTTGACTTCATGTTCTCCTATGACATTTAATAACTTTTTTTAGCCTTTTGACATTTGAAAAAAAATGCCCTATCCCAAATTAGGCAATAGAAAGTAGATTAGAAAATAAATTGTGGATTCTGTGTCAGGAGTAAGGCACCAGATCCTGTCTGATCTTGGAAACTTAACAGGATCAGCTCTTATTAGTACTTGGATGAGACACTTCCTATGAATACCAGGTACTGAAGGCAATATTTTTGAGGAAGAACTGGCAAAACCACCTTCAAGTATTCCTTACTTAAGAAAACCCTATGAAATTCATGGGGGTCACCACATGTTGATGGATGACTTGAAGGCATATACATACATAGAGATGCCATTGTCGGCTCTTCTAATTTCACCTTCTAAAATCAAGGGTACATGCAAAATACATGTGCACACACGCACACACATAGTATGTAGTAGGGATTCATCACATGTCTTTCACCACTTCCTCAGCAATTAAATACGTGGCTCTGCTTTCACAGAAGCAGATGAAGAATGTTTAGCCCCTGGGGCAATGTGCCATTTTGAACCTTGTTTCATATTGTATTTAGCAGAAAGTGGAACTTCTAATGCATAAACATTAATGTCATTGGAGAATCTGCAGTGAATTTCGAGTTGAATGCTGTAGTTCCTGCTACAACGTTGAAACAAAAAAATTAAACTACCTGCTCTCAGTAAGTAATCTTCAGCCTTTCTGTGAGTTCCATTTGCTGTCATTACCAGTAGTCCTACAATAACCATTTAAGAACTATAGCCATTGATCTAGCCTATCTTATTGTTGTGTGCTTTCAAGTTGTGTCTGACATAAGGCAACCCTTAGATGAACCTGTGTCAGGGTTTACTTGACAACATTTGTTCAGAGAAGGTTTGCATTGGCTTCTCTCTGAGACTGTGTGACTTGTCCAGTTGGTTTCCATGACTGAGCAGGGATTCAAACCCATGTCTCCAGAGCCATAGTCCAAGTGCTCAAACCACTGCATAATGCTGGCTTATCTTTTTTTAAAATATGCAGAAAGGTGACTGGTGCTTATCAAGAAGTGAACTGGGCAAGGAGCAGTCCTAGAGTTCAAGGTTTGACAATGTAAAGAGCACTCATTTCAGCAGTGTGTGGCATCATCATCAGTATTTATTACTTGCCTCTCTGAATTAATTGAGGTGGAGAACAACATGAAATGACATATGACCTCATTTAAAAAGCACATAAAACCAATACATTTGGCATATACATATTAATAAATACTTTGAAATGTATAATTTAAAAATAATTGTGATAGGTCTACCGTAAGACACAGCTTGACTCCATTGCTTCACTTTTGGTTATAACTGGTTTGGTAAAATTGATAGGAGTTGTTGCTTGTGTCATCCTGTACAGATTTATTGGGGAATAAACTTTTGTGGAGCAGAAATAACAGTTCATCAGATTACTACCAGATTCCTAATATTGCCCCAAGTCTATGGCAGCCTAAAGTCACAAGGCTTTGGTGCTCTGGACTAAGACCTGTGGCATTTCTAATCAGCCTTGGTGCTTTATTGGTGGTTTTGAGATGCACACTGAGCGATGGAAACAGAACCTTGAAAGTCATTCTGAACCCCTAAGAGCGTCAATTAAAATGTTAAACACTTCTTCTTTTTTGATGAATTTGCATTCCTTTCCAAGAAGCTGTTTACACTTTGTTATGACAAAGGTTTGAGGAAGACAGTCAAAGTTCCCATGCAATGTGCTTAAGCAGTGTTGCTACTGGTTAATTAATAACAAATGCTCTTATTGCAGCCAGCTTTTAAATCCCATTTACTTCCTTAATCCTAGGAGAAGCATATCACAGTACTTTTATCTGCTTTTCACAGAATAATGGATACACAGAGAGGGAAGGAGTGGCAATCAACAGGCATGTGCTAGAGGTTTAAAGGAGAATACCCTCCAGCCTGTGAAATAATTTCAATCACACCATTATAAGATACTTTTCAAAAAAGTCACATTTTCTCCCTGAACAAAGCAAAACTGGAAAACTCAGAGCCTTGGCCACTCAGAATATCACCTCAGTCGATTTTGCTTTTTCCTCCCCCTTTTCTGACTGAAGAAGTGCAGGTCAAGTAAATGCAGCTGATACATGAAGAGTAGCTCTTCCAGGTTTTGGCAGATATATGTAGCCTACCATACCTGCCGTAGTTCTATGTTTTAACATCCCCAATTTTGCCAAACCAAAAATCACTTTTGGTTTGATTTTTTGGCAGTTTGGGGCCTTCTATGGCGCATGGGTGTGCATCATACTTTAATGGAGAATGATTCCTACTGGTGTTGTGAGTCATGAGATTTTGCGCCAATACCAGATTTTTTACATTTAAATGTCAGAGGTCTCTAATGAGGCCTGAGAGTCCCTTGGAGCAGCTTGCAACCAGAAGGGAGATAAAGCGGGGTAATAATAATAATAATAATAATAATAATAATAATAATAATAATAATAGCATGATTCACACCCCTGGCCTACTGCTTGCTGTCCCAACCAGAAAAATGAGTGAAGAGCAAAGTCAGCATGAAAGCAACTTTGCACAGAGAATGGCAAAATGAACCAGATGCTAAATTTACCATTGTGTTTAGGTGTGCTTAAGCACAAGACCCCATTGGGTAGAGGACCCATCCTCCTGCCAAAAAAAAATCATGATGGATTTTGCTTATGTGGTGTAATTCTAAATTTGAAGGCATCTGTTTCAGAGTGATTCCAGACATGTAATGATAGAGTTGATAGTCTGTGGAAGCATGCCACAAAGTAGACGGTGTAGGCCTACTAGGTCTACTTCCTTCAGAGTCCAAGTCAAGGGCCTCATAACTTAACCAGCACAGGGCCTCATTTGTCCTGAATTGGCACTGGCTACTTGAGAGAGGACGCCCCCCCCCCCCCCCCCCCAGCTTCAGTATCCCTGTCTTAGTCCTGGGGAGCATCAGACCACAGGAACCAAGACTATCCACCCATCTTATTTTTGTTACATAATTCTATGAAAGTATAACCTCTACATTCACCCAAGATTTGACATATTCAGTACAATGTTAAATAGTGATGAGAGCTACACAGCTATTCAATAAGTTGAAAATGTCATGGTTGGAGAAACAAGAAGGACTTAACCTGATGCTGAAATAAATAGAGTAGATTCTCTGTTAACCGATATCTATGAGGATTGGAAGATGCTAAACAAATGTAGTTTCTGGTTGTTTGAGGATTACTATTAAAAATAGGCCTAGTTATACCCCATACTATACCACACCACAAACTCTGTATTGACTTGATCTCAATGTTGAAATATAGTAATTAAAAGCAAATTAAGATGTATAAAGATAAACTTAATGTAACACAGGTTTACCATATTATAAAAAACAGTTATGTGAATGCAGTATTATTTCTTCAGTATTTGCGGGTTCCTGGAGAGTTCCAGTTGGTTGAGTTCCTGGTTAATTGAGAATCTACTGTACAGTGTCGGAATGAGGTGCAAAAGGGCATGCCAGAGTCAGGTGATCAGTGAAAGGAAGCTTCTATCATTTGCAACCAGCTTCTGAAAATGGAATGTGAATTTACTTACAGTACTTATTTTCCTATTTTTTTTAGTATTCCACTTTTTTCTTTTAAAATGGCTGCCTATGAGCCTTCCACATTCACAGGAGCTGGGGAAGACAACACCATACCTTCAGTGACCAGCATACTGGCGATTTAGGTCATCATCCACCCTCTATCAGAGCCTGCTAGTTTGTAGACTTTGGCGGGTGGGTGGGGAGTTGGCAAGCCCTCCACTACTTCCATGCTTTCCCAAAGCTGAGTGGAAGTAGTGAAGGGCCTGCCAGCCACCCCCTGAAGCCTATGTACCAGCAGGCTTTGGAAGAGCAGCAAACCTGTGAATAATTAAATCTATGAATGTCAAACCCATGAATGTGAAAGGCCAACTGAACACCATTAATTTTTAATTGTAATTCACACATCCATTTCATATGTTATGGCTATACTAAATGATGTGGGTACTTTAAAACATTTTTGGTTTAAAAGGAGTTGGCAGGAGTGAGGAAATTCCTATATATGAACATCACATTTATGGACCCAACCAGCTCAGTGTGGGACAGAAATAGTTCAAATTCCTGGATGACAGCTTATTTTTCTTAGTATCCAGGCAACCATTATAATAATTATGTTTACTGCAGGGTTCCCTTAATTAATGAAGTTTTCAAACAAAGTTTTTATTATGCAGTGACCTTGCCACCTCATGGAGTTACTCAATGTCATATTCTTTTAGTTGTATCTTTTCATGTTTTCTTACCACTTCTTCCATTTTTCTACTTTCCACAAAATCTATGCTAATAAGGAAAAGATGGAATATCTGCACAGTACCTTTTGATTTATAGTACTAGGAGCTGTCCATTTTGGAGATATCCTTACATACTATATGGGCAACAATAGATGATTTGAAAGGTAGTGTCATTTTTAATATTTTAATCTACTAACTAAGCAGTTCAAGTAATATATCTGTCGCACATAGGATAGCTTACATCTGCATAGTGGTGGTAATGATAAAAATGGCAATGATGCCTACGCTACAGAATTGTTGTAAGGTTAATTGGGAAAAAGCATACGGAAAACTTCAGAGTAAACTGTGTCTATTAAAGTGGTAATCTGTTAGTACCATTTCTGGGATCCACTGAAAGAGGTCTCTACTATCTATTGTGTGTCTGACGTGGTCTACTTTACTTGATATTATAATATTTTCCTTTTTATATTGTCAGCATTGAAACACTAGGGCTTGAATCTTTTTTTAGTGCCAGCTGGAATAGATCTGATGACTTACTGGAATTTGCTCAAATGTTGTTTTACCAAATTACCATTGATTCAGTGGGCTTACTCTAGTTGGAAATGCGATAGGATTTAGACCCAGTAGTGTGAAAGTGTGTGTGCTGTAATGAATTAGTACACAAGCTGTATATTATAATTTACAAACTAAGTAATTAAAATGAGAAAGCTACAAATGGAAAAGTTTAAATTGCCTACAACAACAACAACAACATGCAATATACAATGTAGAAGTTTATAGTCAGTTCTCCATATTCACTGGGGTTGCAATTAGGGGCACAAGACCATGAAAATGAAAAATGGAATCAATAAATTGCTAAAAAAATTAACTGAGATAATGCCTCTCTAGAAATTTCCTGGTGTTCCATCATGACTCTAAGGTTTATTTATGTGGAAACTGACCAAAAAATCACACTGGAAGACATAGATTTCTGAAGAAATGTTATCTCTAGAAATCTCTAGGTCCTCTAGTATTACTGGAGAAAGTTGACTGGTAATGAAATCCTTGGATCAAAACCACAAAAGTCAAAGTCGCAAATGTAGAGAGACAACTGTACTTCAGAGCATAAAAACAAATGTTAACAAAGTCTTTTTAAACAAGAAAGAAAGAATACCGCATATACATCAGGCAAAATATACTTAAACAACATTTATGCATCCTAGCACTGCTTACCACAAGGTATTTGTTAAGCTTGTCCATCTTTTTGGTGCTAAAGGTTGGCAGCTTTTTTGTGTGTGTGGCAAGAGAAAAAGGGAGAAGTAATGGGAAAACATGAGAATATTACAAATGGAAGATGGTGATCTCTCAATATAAAATTCTATGAATAAATCAAGGTAACTGGGCAATAAAAGCCCATTCTGAAAACACCCCAAGTCCTGCAAAACTAAAAGCCTGCATCTTCCTGCCAGCAAAGTGACAACAAAGTTGCATCAGTTTTTGTTTTCCTTGGTAAGGAGTCACGGAGCCTGGGAGCCACTCCCCAGCCTTATGTTGCCTTGGTTGATAGTCTGCCTGCTGCATTCTTGACCAGCTGATGTTTGTGAATACTTCCCCAAAGGTCACTCCATGTGGAGAGCATTACAGTAACATCCAGACTGGATTTTTTTCTTCAGAGAAGAAGAATTTAAGTCATAGAGTGTATGATGTCACTACTCCTGGAGGGACTGCCAATGGCTGGTTTATTGTTTTATCTTTTGCATCTTTCTTTGTTTTGCGTATTTTAAACTATAAGCTACCTAGAGTGAAGAGGCAAAAAGCTGTTGTCTAAATGCAGTAAATAAAGTTAAGTCTTTTTAACTGTGCATTCTCTGAGGGCTTCATTTAAAATCAAAAGCCTTTCACAAGGCCCCAAATTCAAATGATCCTGCAGAAGGTTTTATCCAACACAAAATGGTCAGAATCATCAGTGTGAGAGTCAGCAAGGTGTGGTGGGCAATGATTCTGAGGCACCAAGGTTCACTTTCCTGTTCAGCTATGGAAACCTAGTGGGTGACCTTGGGCAAGTCACACTCCCTCACCCTAGAAGAAGGCCATGGTAAACTTCCCCTAAGCCACCACCCCTGCTCTATAGGGTCACTGTAAGTTCCATTTGACTTGAAGGCATATAACAGTGAAAACAGACCAAGTCTGATGTGTCTTATGTTATGACCCTCCTGGGTTTGTGGATGGTAATGAAGAAATGCTTCTTTGCAAACATTACCTGGAACTGTGTTACTTTAAATGACTGAATATTTATTAATAATGTTCTATAATGCTGTAGTTCTTGTGCATGTGTGTGCGAGCACACACAAAATTAGGTGCTGTTTATAAAATGAAAGACATACAATAATTCCCTAAAAAAGTTTAAAATCTTCTGTGTAGTGCACAAGGGGTAACCATTAGGCTTGTGCGCAGATCTGTTTTAGCCGTTTTTCTTCGGCCAATTCGGCTTCTTCAGCTTGGTTGGGTGGCTGTAACAGCAAGGGCCCAACTGTCATGGATTCCCATCTGTAATGGGACCAATTGAGATCTTAATGAAGGATATAAGGTCAAAAATGCCTAAAATGACAGAAAGGGGAGCCTGGGTAGTCTCTCCATAATGGGCTGGATAGGGTGCTTCCTTAACCTCGTTGCTGAAACCCAGGCTCCTTTGAAGGAAAACTGGTTGAGGTTTTGTGACAAAACGCATAAGCCTAGCAGCAAAAGTATATGATAGCAGCTTTTTCTGTAACATTTGATGCCAACCCCAGGAGTCACAGGCCTGTATATGTTTTGGCATGTCCCTCAGTGCTACCTAATACGGGGAGCTTACTATGCAGCATTGTCATGCCATATATATTTCTCTTTGTTAAAGAAATGTGAAGGTGTGTTGGAAGTATAATATGGGTACACAGTGCAGAAGACTAATTACTATTATGCTAACATTGGGTTTACGGCTGGAGAATGTGGACATTGGCTAGCTTCAAGACCTAGCAATGGAAGTATTCCTACTTTTAGAAACAGTGTTTCATGCATATGCAAAACTTTATAGAGTCATCTCCTCTCGAGACAAGAAAAAGGTCTGCATTCTCTTTCTGCAGATTATCAAGTCTGGGTAATTGTACCTCTTCAGTTAGAAGTCAGAGAACATTTACAATTGCCTTCCCCCAAACAGATAAGCAAATGGATAGCCGAATGCAGGCATATAATAATGGGCTTTGTATTCAGAACAAATATTAGCTCTCCAGTCCACGAATTACAGCAAGCATTTCACCCCCAAGCTACTCAGGTAGTTTCCATTCATACAAGGAAACAAGTATGCACATACACATACATGCACATTCCTATCATATCCTTAGTCTTTCTAAGTTGACTTTTATTTCTTTCCTTCTACCAGTGGTACTTGCTAAAAACTTCCAGTCTCAGCTTTCTTATCTATAAAATATGGAAGATCCTTCCATGTTGACCTGTCCTTATTGTGGTTATAAAATGTCCTGGATTATAATTCAACACCAGAAAGGCTAGTTGTGGAGCATGCAAGTCAGGACCTTTTCGACAGCACCATTCCTTTCTTGTTCCCTTTTAGAGGGACAGTAAAAAACAACTAAATGCCATAAAGGCACCAGGCCCTACCTGATCTCGGAAGCTAAGCAAGTTCAGCCTTGGTTAGTACTTGGGTGGGAGACAGCTAACAAATGCCAGGAGCTGTGGACTGTTTCAGAGGAAAAAATGGGCAAAACCAACGAGTATTCCTTGCCTAAGCTGTATGAAATTCATAAGTTGACAGGTGAATTGAAGGGAAATACACAAATACATGCAAGAGTATCCTTTTTAGTGGACTTTTGATATGAAATGTTTTAGTACACTGTAATTTTATTGACTGTATTTGTGTTTTATTTTATGGCTTTATTCTGGGTATGTGTACTTTTTAATGTTTTATCATATTCTGCTGTGAGCACTTGCTGAATCAATAGTGTTATTTTTGTGACTGACAACATAAACAATTTTTAAAAAGATATTTATATGTCTTTAATATATTTCATTTCTTGATATTTTTCTTTGTGTTTGTGTACTTTACATGTGACTTGATATGTAACATGAAGCTTGGCTTCTCATTTAGATTTTAGTATCATAGAATTGTGAGGGGCCTCAAAGAGCAACAAATTCTATTCTCTGTTTAGTAAAGGATGCAACTATATTAGCATTCCATAGAGTTATCAAAAAGAAAGAAAGCTACATAAGGGATAACATACATTGAAATGCACCAAAGAATTTCAAATAAGATCAGCCTGGGTTTTATAGAGTATAGAAAAGTCTTTGATTGTGTAGATCAGGCATGGGCAAACTTCATCCCTACAGGTGTTTTGGACTTCAACTCTCACAATTCCTAATAGTCAGTAAGCTGGGTGGGATATCTGTGAATTGAAGTCCAAAACACCCGGATGGCTGAAGTCTGTCCATGTTTGAACAGCTGTGGATCATTTTTAAAGGAATGGGTGTGTCACAACATTTAATTACCCTTACGTGTAACCTGTATTCAAGATAAGAGGCTACGGTTAGGAATGATTCCCAATTGGTAAGGGGGTCAGGCAACGGTAGATTTTATCACACTATGTGTTTAATTTGTATGCCGAACATATCATACACAATGTACACTTAGATTTGGAGGAAGAAGGTGTGGAAATTGGAGGAAGGAATATCAACAGTTTAAGATATGCAGATAAAACCATATTATTAGCAATAAACAGCAAATATTTGGAATTAATATTGAAGGTCAAAGGCAGGTTTACATTTGAACATTAAAAAACAAAAATAATGATAATACATGATTTACATTGCTTTAAGATATATAATGAAGACATTAAAATAGCTCAGTATTTTCCATATCATGGTTGAGTCATTAATGTATACTGCAGTCAAGAAATCAGAAGGCTAGAGCATAGAAGGGCAGCTGTTAAGGAACTAGACAAGATCCTAAAATGTAAGAACATATGCTTGAGCACCAAAGTTAAGATTGACCTCACTTCAGTGTAAACCTGAGAATAAACTGGAGAATAATGCTACTAATACTTAGGAATGCCCTGATCAGGGCAATTGATAATAGTGTGACTTGGTGGCCTCTCATTCATAGGGTCATCATAAGTTGAAGACATTTTGATGGTAGTTAACAACAAGAAGAAGAAGATATGGTTGTTCAATCCCAGTTTAGAATCAGAGTTGGAAGAGACAGGTGGGCTATCCAGTCCAATCCCCTGCCATGTAGGAAAAACACAATCAAAGCACCCCCAATAGATGGCCATCCTGTCTCTATTTAATGAGCCCAGGACAGAACCCTGCAGCACCCCACTAGTCACTTTTTTCCAGAATGAAGAGGAATCATTGGTGAGTACCCTTTGGGTTCAATTGCTTAACCAATTACAAATCCACCTAATAGTGATATTATCTAGCCCACTTTTTACTAGCTTGTTTGCAAGAAGACCATGGGGGACTTATCAAAGGCCTTACTTTAATCAAGATAAACTACATCCACAGCATTCCCTACATCTATCAAGTTTGTAAGTCTTATAAAAAAGAGATAAGATTTGTCTGGCTTAACTTGTTTTTGAAAAACCCATGTTGACTTTTAGTGATCATAGCGTTCTTTTCTAAGTGATTACAGACTGCCGCCTTAATGATTTGCCCCAGAATCTCTTCTGGTATGGATGTCAGATATACTGGAATGTCATTGTTTGGGTCCTCTTTTTGCACCTTCTTGAAAATAGGGGCATTTGTGCTCTTCCAGTTCCCTGGGACTCCTATTCCCCAAGAATTCTCAAATATTATTGCCAGGATTTCGTTTCGGGGGGGGGGGGGCTGAATTTTTTTTCAGGGGGTTTTTTGGGGGGGCTGAGTTTCGGGGGGGGGGGCTGAGTCTGAGTGAAAGAGGGTCTAGCCTAGCAAACCTTTTGTATCATTACCCCAATACCCCCATGCATATGGGATATATTGAGTATGGTGATCAGATCATGATATGAATAAACGTAACAGTTTAAATAATGCACCAATGAGGCCTTTTCGCAAACCACCATGAAAATTTCGGGGGGGGGGGGGCTGAAGCCCCCCGAGCGCCCCCCCCCCCCCCCGGCTACATGCCTGATTATTGCCAATAGTTCTTAAATTAATTCTGGTAGTTCTTTCAATACTCTTGGGCTTGGAGACTTGAATTGATTTAGAGTAGCCAGGGATTCCTTGACTACTTCTTTATGTATTTTGAGTTGCATTCCCTCTATTGCCTCATCCACTACATATTGATCAGGTTGAACACTATTTAACTATTTTAAGTGAAGAAGGTTCACCATGTTGTTCAACTTTTATTGTTAGTACATTTCTCGTATATAGACTTCTCACGATTTCCATCTATTTGTTCTTGTTTTGTACTCAGAGAACAAGACAGAAAACAAGTGTGTTCCATCATTTTGCTTTGTGGGTTCTGAAAAATGTCTGCCTGGAGCCAAATAAACTTTAACCCTGGGGCTTTTTTCAGAAGTCAAAATGTTGTCTTTCAGGAACTGACAACTCTGCTTTTGTCCAGTATTGGTATGTGAGCTTTGGCCTAAACACTTAATCTCATGTGGTGCTACACTGTAGCTTACTCCAAGCCCTAAGGTAGAATGGGATAATCAACATAGTTGCTTCATTGTCTGTTACCTGATATGTTTTTCCTACTGCTATGGACTTTTATATGTAGTATAAAGCTTGGTATCTTTGCTGATTGGCAAGAGCTTCCTACATTTTCTGTCTTTAGTATTAATAATTTGTGTCTCCTGGTGCTGAGTAGGGAAGGCGCCTCTCAGTTTCCACTACAAATGGAATGCCCAGAGGTTGCTTTAGGAATAACATGTCTTCTCAGATTTTTCTTCAAAATTCATACCCTGCAATTTGAGATTCTGTGCATATATATTGACGTAATGGAACTTTTGTTACAATATAATAATAATAATAATAATAATAATAATAACAACAACAACAACTTTATTTTGTACCTCGTCACGAAGTGCCTAAAATAATACATAAACTAAAATAAACACACAGTACAAGATAAACCAGTAGTATATAAAACAACAAGTTGACTCAAAATCGCACCCAATAATTTATAGTGTCGACTGTCATAAAAACATGGTCAGTTGTAAATAAGAAGGGAAAGGGATAGTGCAAGTTGTAGCTAAGGAACAAGAGCATGGGATGAAAGTGCTGTGTTGTATCATAATTGTGGATCATTGGGCTAGATATTCTCAAAGGCTTGGCTAAACATCCAAGTCTTCAACTCCCTCCGGAAGGAGGACAGGATGGGGGCCTACCTAATCTCATTGGGGAGGGCGTTCCAAACCCAGAGCCCAACTGAGAAGGCCCTCTCCCTCATCCCCACTAACTGTTTTAATAAGGGCATTGTCTCCTCCCTATAACTAGCTCCACTTAGCAACCTGGCTGCCGACCTCTGCACCAGTTGCAGTTTTCAGACCATATTCAAAGGCAGAAAAAAATGGACAGGATTGTGAAGACTTTTGAGTCATAGTTTTTATTAATTTGTAAAGAGGTGATAGATACCATCTGTGCCTACTTTTTGATTTAAATATGTAGAGTGAATTGTAAGGAGGGATATTTTTAGTTAGTTAGATACAATTACTTTATTGAGATTATTTTGTCCTTATGTACAGTGGCTTATATGTTAAGAAAAAGAAATGTGACATGCATTTTAAAAATATGACACACCTGCTTTGAAACCAGTGCAGTTACCATTATGTGGATGAGTTAAATGTTTAAAGCTGTGAGAAAAGAATAAAAATCTATTTCCATAAACAGAGAACCAGGAAGTAATATTAAAAAGCTTCAGCAATGCATGAAGGAATACGTTAAACTAATGTTCGTATAGCAACAAGATGAGTCAGCAACTAGAGATGGACTTCAGTAATCATGGACAATATTGATATCAACCATAGATGTTTGACTTCTGAAGTTCTGTTCATTTATGAAACGGACAATTTCCTTCATAATTTTCATGTACGAAATAGGTTATTTGTTCATCTTATGATACAAATAAGCTATTTAGTACATGAAAATTATGTGTGTGTGTGTGTGTGACATATGTTGTTGTTCATTCGTTCAGTCGTCTCCGACTCTTCGTGACCTCATGGTCAAGCATGTAGAAAAGTCCTCTTACTAAATATGCTTTTTTGTATTTACTGCCTTTCTTTTAAGGCCTTTAATATGGGGACCCTTTATCCCGAAGAAGCAAATCAGCTCCTTGGTGGCTGCATAACACATACAGTTGATTTGAGTTAACACTGGTCAAGGTTGCTTAATGCTACATTGAAGCATATTAACAAAAATTGTGGGATACTCTGGAGCTTCTCTAAATGACTTGAGGCTTTTGGGCAAGTGAACAGTTGTACCTCTTCCTATTAAAATGTCTGCAGCTCTTCACACTGCCATCCTGCTTTTCCCAGGCTTGGGGACAGAGGATAGCACCTACCATACCCTATGTTGCATTTGTTGCTTGGTGCCTGGAGTGATGCTACCCTGAGCGATGAAGCAATCTGAGAAGGAAGAGGCAAAAGGAGGCAGCAATTCCACATTCCTCACCTCCCCAACTTGCATTGCTTTATTGCTCAGGTTATCATCATTAGAGGTGCTGAGCGGTGGTGACCAGTGCTATTTTCATGCTGGTGTCAGTGTAGACGTCACCCAGCCCCTGAGTCAGTGGCCCGTAGTGAAGCTGATCTGGAGTATCTGTTTCTGGCTCATGTAGATGCAGTCATAGCTGCAGCCAGTGAAAACCTATGTGCATAGTGAGCTTTAAAGTACCAGTGATCTGATATAGTGCAAATTTTCTGGTTCAAATTCTACCTTGTTCATGAACTCACCTAGTTGCAGACAAGCCATTAATTCCCACAACACCTAAATCTGCAACATGGGGCAATAGTACTGATTGATCCATGCAAAGTTATTGCAAGACTTATTGAGGCAATGATTTGAGGCTCTTTGAACACACACAAAAACACTCTAAAGATTGTTTGTGGATGCTGCTTTTCTACTGCAATTGTCTCCCAAATTGGTTTACTACAAATAAAATCTTTAGGCAGGGGAAATATAAGAAGTACCTGAAAGGATCTTGACTATTTATCTTCACAGTATAATTACTGGTATAAATATTTTGATGATCAGTCATGCCACATATTTTCATATGAATCTACTTTCTGTAACACCCCTTATGCACTGCTATTTTTTCCATCATTTCTAATGCACTGCAGTATGTCGTTCGACTGGTTGACGTTTGTTTTCATTCACATTCTCTATACTCATTTTGAGGAACGGTTTCCTGGTTTAACATGAAGTAAAGAGCAAAGTCTTCAGGTCATTGCTGATAAGCAATAGTGTTCTTGGATATGGACATTGTATAGAGAATGTCCTGGATTTCAACATTTTGTACCAGCCTCTGCTCTTTGTGTTTCATGGGGATTGGGGGAGATCCATTATGCATTAGCATCTGGAAAGATATGTTCACACCCTAAGCCAAATTTCCATTTCATGAAATTAAATTGTATTGATTTTAATAGAACTTGCTTCTAAACCACCACACATATATAGTAATGTTCTGGAGTTCCATCTTACTATTGGCCATACTGCTGAACCTCATGGTAGCTGTCCCTAAAACATCTGTCTGTAGTCCTGTTGAGGAAGATACAGAGTGCGATGTTGTTCATAGAAAAGCTGTAACAACTGCAACTCATGTGTAAAAATGGGACAGCAATTGTTCATACACTTAATACCACTACACTAAGATAATCTGATTGAAAAATCAAATTCAACTAACCCTTCTGAGATTAAGGCTTTCAAAATATAGATAAGGGGAGCTACAATTTAGATGTTTTTCTGTGACAAACATTTCTAAATCATTTCTAAACCACCCTGAGTCGCCCATGGGCTGAGAAGGATGGTATATAAATGTGGTAAATAAATAAATAATAAATTAATCATTAAGAATATGGAAGCAGCCACTCTGTGTGGGAGACTAGCACATTCATCTGTGTGAGGAGGACACTGTCATCTTAGAGGTTGGATTTTTTTCCCCAAGACAATCCAGGCAGTCCACAAGCTATGAACAAGATAGGTTTGTTTGGTTTCTATGAGTTTTGCTGTTCTTAACTGCCATCAAATCTCACAACCTCTGAGGTTGCTTGCCACAGATACAGGCAAAACGTCAGGAGAGAATGCTTCTAGAACATGGCCATACAACCTGAAAAACTAACAAAAACCCAGTGGTTCCAGCCATGAAAGCCTTCGACAATACTTTGCCATCAAATTGATTTTGACTTACCGGGACTGTATGGATGAGAGGCCTCCAAGTCACTCTGTCACCAACAGTCTTGATCAGATCTGGCAGATTCAGGTCTATGGACTGCCTGGAATGTGGTCTTACTATTTTCCTACTGTTTAGTTCATTGAATCCATAGATTTTCATCCTATCAGCTTTCATGATTCAGCTTTCACAACTATACAGTAAAATGGGCATTACAATAGCATAAGTATTTGGTTCTAAGCCAAGACTCAGTTTGTCTTGGAGCATGATATCAGTAATACTGATGCAGAGATATATTTCCAGACTGTGCTAGATGAAGGCATGAATTATTTCAGTGCAAAGTTAGAAGTCAAGGTATTTTATTAGCAGCAGAGTCCCTAAAACTGGACAAGAATTTAGATTTGTTTTAGAGCTAATATTGTGATGTCCAGTAAGATTTGTTGGAGATTTTTAGATGTGTTTAAGGAAGTAAAAATTAGTAATGATGCATTATCTAGGAATTATTTGTTCATCAGCATGGCCCTAAAGAATGGTAGGGAGAAAAAATAATGTGAAAGTAGCACCAGTTTTTGTAGAATTAATCAGGGATTTCTGAGGATGATTACCTGAACATAAGATAGATTTATCTTTGTACAGTTAATTATAAAATATGACACCTAGTTCTCATATTTTGGGACCCTATATCTGCTGATGACAAAATTGAGTAACCTTCCTTTGAGGTCCCTGACACCCGCTTTAAAGGACAGTGAACTGAGAGCTGTAGGATGTGTGTAGGTGAAATGATAAATAAGCTGGAATGGGTTGAGTTGTGTGAGAGACTCTTGAGACAATAAAAGTCTCTCTTGGATATATTTTGAAGCAAGAGAAGATGAACAGGCGAACAAAGGTGAAATTGTTCCATTTTGTTATTATTTTGCTTCAGGTTTATTTACTAAAAGGAGTGGTTTTTTAACCTGGAAAAAGAGCAAACAATATGAGGGATATGCAGGGCACAATCAGGAAGGCTATAGTTCAAAAGAGCTCCTAGATGCTTTCAGTGAATTAGAGTCTTCAAGGTTGAAGGAATCTGCAGGGTTGTGTGATCTTCTGTCTACTCTTCTTGAAACATTTTGGAGAATGAACGTTGTGCTGGAAAAATGAAAATTGGTAATTTTTTCACCATAAAGAAGGAAACAGATCAATCCAGATGTCTGTGCCAAATAGAACAGATGTTACAGCTAGACAGAATTCTCATATAGGGGCAGTTTCTAATATCTGATTAATTTGAACAAGCTAGTTGCGTACCTTCAAGTCATTTCATACATATGGTAGCCCTAAATGTTGTTGCAATATATGAACTTGTATGAAGTATGCACTTCTAAACACTACCTAAAATGTATTACATTTTGAGTATATTTGGAAGGCTTGAGCATTTTGAGTTTTGGATTTTTCCAAATTCTGAAATATTTGCATATACATAATGAAATATCTTGAAGATGGGATCAAGACATCTCATTATTTCATAGATTGTTTCATAGATATATTTATTTATTTATTTATTTATTTATTTTGTATCAACAACGGCATTGTCTGTAGCCTCCAACAATTATTCCTCCGTACATTATACACATAGCTAGAAAGTAATTTTATTAAGAATATTTTAATAATTATATGCATGAAACAAACCTTATGTGCTCTGAACCATCGGAAAACAGACACACAGAATAATGGCTTCAAAGTACAAGAAAAGAGATTCCACCTGAACATTAAGAAGAACTTTCTAATGGTGAGAGCTGTTCAGCAGTGGAACTCTCTGCCCCAGAGTGTGGTGGAGGCTTTTAAACAGAGGCTGGATGGCCATCTGTCAGGGGTGCTTTGAATTCAATTTTCCTGCTTCTTGGCAGGGGGTTGGACTGGATGGCCCACAAGGTCTCTTCCAACTCTAAGATTCTAAGTAACTAAGCCACCCATATGGGCAAATTTTGGAGCATTTTGGATGTTTTTGGGATTTCCAAATGAGGGATACTTATTCCGTACTAGCACAATGCCACCAGATTGTACAGGTAAAAGATTTTATTTTCAGCATCTTCGATGGCTTGCAATTGTTTTGTTGTAGAATTTTGTGTTTCTCTAACACTCTTTATAAGCTACATTTGAAGATATGGTGGAACCTGTACCAGCATTTGAATAGAAATTAAAAGATATCTAACCAAAGCTAAAAAAGGAACTTGTACAAGAAGTCAGTAGTTAAAAGGTGCAACCAAAGCTAAGAAAGAAGAGGTAAAAGAGGTCACTAATGCAATTTTAGTTGTTCTTTCATGTAATATAAAAGAACATAACCATTAAAATTCAAATCTATACTTTAAAAGCAGGTGGAAACAAACATTTTTAGGTTTGTGTAACAGTATAGAGAGGCTAAATATATATCAGAGTGGGGAAGTTTCACAACTTAGGGACTACCATTAAACTAATTTTGAGGAAATACACTTTTTTGTTCCAATATCTACTGTGAAATTTGCAGGCATACCAAATAACATCTCATGATTACCTCAGGTTTGTGCTTCAGCAAAGACTGCTTTGTTTGAAAAGTGATGATGGGTTGTGATACCGTTCATACTTGGCAGTCTGAGAGGGATCATGATTTATACAGTTAGTTAAAAATATAGCTGTGAATCTATATGTATGGGCCTAAATATTGCCTTCACAATATTGTTTATAGTAACTCTTAACTGTTTGTCTTGAGTATGTATTGTGAACACTTCCCCAGCTATTGACTTCAAAACATTATCTACAAATGGCATTGCAATATCAGTGTTGACATCCAACTTGAATGTCACTCCCTGAATATCACATGTTCAGTGTTCTGTAGAACTGGGTCATTACTGAAAGATTTGTGTCTTGGAGATACTGTGAGTGTCTTTCTTACCTTTTTCCTGCACAACATAGTTGCTGAAACCTAAATTTCTTTTTTACTCTTAAAAAGATCTGCCAATTTCAGTGTAGTATGGTCAGGTGAGATTGTCCTTGTTCATGAAGACATTGTTCAGTATATATTCAGTGGGAAGGTTTGAAGAGAATCCTGCCCTAGCTGATCTATCGTGCAAACAGGATCATGTCTGGATGCTGCCTTTCAGCTAACTGGCTCCTGCAAAGTAGAGCTCTATCTCTAATATGAATTGCAAGTCAAGATTGTAATTTCCTGTTTGTACACCTGTACAGCCCTTCTGTAAGATGACAACTATTTCCATGTACTTCAGCCAGAGGCAAACCGTACAATGATTAATCAGATTCCTTTACAGCACCCATTCTTTGCTGACATTTCAATAGTGAATGTGAAGAGGAAAGCTCCTCTGTGATTATTTCACCTGTCCTAAAGCAGCTTCAGTGAAGTATTCACGTATAGCTGTTTTGGTTGATTGTTCGCAGAAAGCTCTGACTATGATTCTGTTCAAGAAACTGGCCATGAAAACGTCAGCATACACAAGTCAGAGAATAACAGCTTCTTCTTCACAAGCTGCTCAACTTCCATAACCTAAAGCCAGTATAGTTTACGTATTTATTTGTTTGTTTAGCATTCTCTCCCTTTCTCCCACATGGAACTCAAAGTAGCTTACAATGTAAGTTGATGAGCCCCCGGTGGCGCAGTGGGTTAAACCCCTGTGCCGGTAGGACTGAAGACCGACAGGTCACAGGTTCGAATCCGGGGAGAGGCGGATGAGCTCCCTCTAGCAGCTCCAGCTCCTCGTGCGGGGACATGAGATAAGCCTCCCACAAGGATGATAAAAACATCAAATCATCTAGGCGTCCCCTGGGCAACGTCCTTACAGACGGCCAATTCTCTCACACCAGAAGTGACTCAAGTCGCTCTTGACACAAAAAAAAGTAAGTTGAAAACAAAATGGCTAAAACAATACGAATTATCAAAGTTGGGGGGGGGGGGGGAACAGTCAAATTGAAACTCCACTTCTTAAAACAGTAACTTTAAAATATTTTTTAATGAAGTACAAAAATATTGTACTTCAATAAAAAGCAAAACTGTCCATGTTTCTCTTTTCTGGTCAGTTACTGCCAAAGGCCTGTTTAAATAGGAAGGTCTTAGGCCCACATAGCTGTATAAAATTCACATTGAACTGGATTATATGGCAGTGTGGACTCAGATAACACAGTTCAAAGCAGATATGGTGGATTATTTGCCTTGATATTCGGGGTTATATGGCTGTGTGGAAGGGCCCAGAATCTACAGTTGAAGAATATTTTTTATTCTGGGATAAAAGAGCCCAACAACACAGTATAGTAATTTGGTATTGCTATACAATCAGGGCAACATCGGAAATAGATAACAATGACTCTCCAGGTGCTGTTGGATTGCAATTCCCATCATCCCTAAGTACTGGCCATGTTGGATACAACAGGATCTGGGAGAGAACACCTTCTCTGTCCCTGCTCTAATTAGTTCTAAATGTTTTACGGAAGAAACCATATCTAACTAAAAAGGAAAGGGAAATGTTATTTTTACAGGGCACAGAGGCTTCTTAAAGAGACAGTTATAAATGCAAACACAGAGATTAAAGCTCTGAACATGAGCTCATTGATATAGATTGAGGCAAGAATAAGTATACTAGAAGCTAACACAACATGTAAAATAATGAACAAGATGCCTGCAGGCTTAGTGAACACTGCATTGCATAGAGGTAGCTGAAGCATAGCTAAACTTTATGGCTTCTTTGCTAAGAGTTAAAGTTTACATAAGCTTCTGTAATCTTACTTCTGTAAAAATAGGTTTTATTTATCTATTTAAAGCATTTTAATTTGTATTCCTTCCTTCCTTCCAAGACTTCCAGAATGGCTTCCAAATACCAGCAAAAGTTTTTTTAGTGTAGAAGACATGGCACCAAGTTTTTTAGTGCAAAAGACATGGCATAAAAGGAAAAAAAAAGATTTGGTGGGAAGAGGAGGAAGAAAAAAAAAACAGATAGAAGCGCTTAGTTGCAAAATTCATTAAATAAATCCATTCATATTTAAAGTTAAGTCAACTAAATTTGTTTATATAAAAATCTTTGACAGATTTTCTTTTTAGGCATTCTTTGAAGAGTTTTGCAAGGCTTCCTTTCTTATCCATGGTGCTGGGGAGCCCCTCTCTCTCACAAACTGTGCCCCCTTCAGAGCATCACACTCTGCTTGTTTTTTCCATTGTTTGTAGGCCTTTTGGCCACCTGTGCTGGTTATATAGTGGTTTAGCGTCTGGAAATATTGGTCAATATGAATTAAAAGCATGAGTTAATCATCAGACTCAAGGGGGAAATTATTTGATCTCTAACAGCTACTTAAACATATGGGTATTTGCTGTTCCTCATTACAGAGGATAGTAACAGAAAAATTATTCTTACCCTACACATACACTGCCGTAGAGACACACTTCTGTAGGGTATAATTAATCTGCATCTGTGTAGGTGGATGTGCCTCCATTTTATATGAGAGTGTGTTACCTTTTTAATTGGATCAGAAGTACAATGGATTTTATGTGCTTATCTCTTAGCAAGGAAAACACTTTATCATTGCAGTCAAGTACCTTGATGGCAAAGATATTTTCTTCTCATATAAACTGTCTTGAAATCCCCAGCCTGTTTTGAGGAATCCTCGGATAAGAAATTAATACCTTGATAAGGACAATGGTATTGTTTTATTGTTGCTCATTCATTCAGTCACTTCCAACTTTTTGTGACCTCATGGACCAGCCCACTCCAGAGCTCCCTGTTGGCCGTCACCACCCCCAGCTCCTCCAAGGTAAATCCAGTCACTTCAAGGATGCCATCCATCCATCTTGCCCTTGGTCGCCCACTCTTCCTTTTTCCTTCCATTTTCCCCAACATAATTGTCTTCTCTAAGCTTTCCTTTCTTCTCATTATGTGGCCAAAATACTTCATCTTGGCCTCTAATATCCTTCCCTCCAATGAGCAGTCGGGCTTTATTTCCTGACATATGGACTGGTTAGACCATCTCGCGGTCCAAGGCACTCTCAGAACTTTCCTCCAACACCATAGCTAAAAAGCATCTATCTTCCTTCGCTCAGCCTTCCCTATGGTCCAGCTCTCACATCCGTAGGTTACTACAGGGAATACCATTGTATTGTAGGCTTTTAAAAATCCATTTCTTCTGTGCAAGAAATTCTGTTATTTTCCTTTTTGCTTGTTAAGACTCAACATAAGAGAAGATTAATTCTGTTTAGCAACAGTCTTTTGACATTGCTGTCTTCTGAAGAGGACCAGCTTCCCCCTCCAACTCAAAACCGGAACTCGCTTGGAATGACATTCTGGTGAAGCATCAATCTGCTGACACATGGTCAGAGATGGAAACATTTCCTTAGTGACTCATTGTGATATGGCAGATAGGGATGGGAGAATCTAGACTTCTTGAAGAAAAGACTAAGCCTCTATGCCTGAGCACACTAGGAAATACACGCTGTTATATGTATAAGGCAGACCCAGTGTCCAAATTTTATGCTCCCAAAGGAGCAAAGCAAACGCCACTGAAAAACCTACAAGCTGTAATTTGGAATCAAATTAATTGCAATGCTAAACACAAAGCATCCAGGTAAACATATTGGGGTGAGCAGACTATGATCCAGAGTTTGATGACCAGCTTCTTGATTTGAAACAGGACAAACATATTCAGCTTCTATATTCTTCTAAACCTACCAGCTGCCTAAAAATAAAGTAGATATCTGAGCAATTTCTGTTTCATTTTTCCAGTTTAGGGGAGGACTGGATGAGGTTTGGTTCAGTTTGCAAAAAAGTGGCCCACCAGTATTTGTCCGTAAGTCAGAATGATGTAGTGGCTTGGACATTGGACCAGGGAGAGCAGGATGTGAATCCCTGCCTGGTTCTAGAAACTCACTGGGTGACATTGGGCAAGTTATGCACTGTCAACCTTAGATGAATGAAGGCAAGTGTGTCCTCTAACAAATTCTGCCAAGAAAACGCTATGATAGCTTTGCCTTAGGGTCACCTTAATTAAAATATGACTTGAAGGCACACCAACAACAAGTTTATACATTCCTTCCTGAAAAATTTGTTAAGCTATAACCTGGATCAAGACAAACACAAATAGAATCAACTCTCCCATCTGGTTTTTAGCTTAGCAATTCAGCCCTGTTGTGTGTGTGTGTGTGCCTTCAAGTCACCTTCTGACTAATGGTGCGACTCTGTGGATATCATAGGGTTTTCTTAGGCAAAAAATACTCAGATATTGTTTTTGGTAGTTCTCTTATCTGAAATGTAGACTGCAGCACCCTGTATTCGTTGGTGGTTTCCCATCCAAATGCCAATTAAGGCATCAGTAAAATTGGATAGCAATTTATATACTGAAACTTACATCTTAAATCAGGTAATTTTTGGTGACCAGGCATATTTTTTGCCCTCCTAGAGATCCATGTTTTAGAGTTGTTACAACATCCCGAAGTGCAAGTATTTGAGGGGAAAGCTAAACTTAAAAGGATTTTAACTTTGGGATTTCAACACTGAAATTAAGGCCGCAAGAAAATGCTTTGTAAACTGAAGGATGTACATGTTCTTCTCATTCTACTGCATTTGAATCCAGTTTGTGTCATTCTCTGTTATAATACAAGAACTTTATTTTTTATTTTTGTTGAAACATCCCATCAATTAACAAACTTTTGCCATATAAGACTTTCTCAGTATACATTATTCCAAAAGTAAATATTCCTTACATGACATTTTATACATTCCTTAAATGTGTATCACCCATCATCCACACTCCTCCCCCCCCCCACTCCCCTGGAACAGCAATTCTAAATGATGTCATTGCATCAGTTTAACCATGTGGAAAGCCTGGTTCAAAATGCTAAATCTACCATCTCCATCTATTTTGTTGATTAGAACACACCATTTCCTATACCAGTCTTGTTCTGTATGACTATTTATATACTTGTTTTTCCTTTGATTAATGAAATCATTGATTATATATTCTGAAAGATAAGCCCGCCAAGTTTCTAAATCCCATCTTGTGTTGTCTCTCCACCCATGGACTATTGTAGCCTGTATTGTGGCTGTCATATATTTTAGAATTTCTGTTCAATTATTGTTGTCTTCTTGTTGTTGTTCTTCGTTTAGTTTCCAGCTTTTCATGACCTCATGGACCAGTCCACGCTAGAGCCCCCAGTTGGCCGTCACCGCTCCCAGCTCCTTCAAGGTCAATCCAGTCACTTCAAGGATGCCATCCATCCATCTTGCCCTTGGTCGGCCCCTCTTCCTTTTTCCTTCCTTTTCCTCCAGCATAATTGTCTTCTCTAAGCTTTCCTTTCTTCTCATCATGTGGCCATAGTACTTCATCTGTGCCTCTACTATCCTTCCAATGAGCAGTCGGGCTTTATTTCCTGAAGTATGGACTGGTTGGATCTTCTCGCTATCCAAGGCACTCTCAGAACTTTCCTCCAACATCACAGTTCAAAGCATCTATCTTCCTTCGCTCAGCCTTCCCTATGGTCCAGCTCTCACATCCGTAGGTGACTATAGGGAATACCATTGCTTTAACTATGCGCATTTTGGTTGCCAGTGTGATGTCTCTACTCTTCACTATTTTATCAAGATTGGTCATTGCTCTCCTCCCAAGAAGTAAGTGTCTCCTGATTTCCTGGTTGCAGTCTGCATCTGCCGTAATCTTTGCATCTAGAAATACAAAGTCTGTCACTGCCTCAACGTTTTCTCCCTCTATTTCCCAGTTATAAATCATTCTTGTTGCCATAATCTTGGAGTTTTTTTTATGTTTAGCTGCAACCCAGGTTTTGCGCTTTCTTCTTTCACCTTGATTAGAAGGCTCCTCAGCTCCTCCTCGCTTTTGGTCATCAAAGTGGTATCATCTGCATATCTAAGGTTGTTAATGTTTCTTCCAGCAATTTTTACCCCAGCCTTGCATTTGTCAAGCCCCGCACATTGCATGACGTGTTCTGCATACAAGTTGAACAGGTTGGGTACGCCTTTCCCATTCTTGAACCAGTCTGTTGTTCCATGGTCAGTTCTTACTGTTGCTACTTGGTCCTTATACAGATTCCTCAGGAGAGAGATAAGGTGATTTGGTATGCCCATACCACCAAGAATTTGCTACAGTCTATTATGATCCACACAGTCAAAGGCTTTAGAATAGTCAATAAAACAGAAATAGATGTTTTTCTGAAACTCCTTGCCTTTCTCCATTATCCAGCAGATATTGGCAATTTGGTCTCTCATTCCTCTATCTTTTCTAAACCCAGCTTGTACATCTGGCAATTCTCTCTCCATGTATTGCTGGAATCTTCCTTGCAGGATCTTGAGCATTACCTTACTGGCATGAGAAATAAGGGCCACTGTATGAAAGTTTGAGCAGTCTTTAGCATTTCCCTTTTTTGATATGAGGATATAAGTTGATTTTTTCCAGTCTGATGGCCATTCTTGTGTTTCCATATTTGCTGGCATATGGCCTGTATCACTTTGACAACATCATCTTTCAAGATTTTAAACAGTTCAGCTGGGATCTCATCGTCTCCTGCTGCCTTGTTGTTAGCAGTAATTGTTGTCTTACTTTGCTTCTACAGTGAGAGACATGAATCTGGCTTTATCCCACTTTAATTCTTTCCATATTATTTCTTCCATTGCATTTCTTATTTTACTATAATAGTTCTGAATTTTTCTACAATACCACCACATGTGGGAGAATGAACCCATTCCCTACATTGGTTAAATCATTGAACTTCATTTAAAACAAAAGGGGGCCTAAAAGACAATCTTAAAAGACACACGTTCAGTGTATTTGTCACATGCACTTGATGTTATATGGCATGAATATTTGCATACTTCATCATTTTGAAAGTTGTGTGTGCCCTAACAAATGCAAAGATGGAAGGGGAAATTATTTGAATGTGCTAGTCTAGCATAGCAAGGAACAGTTGCTTGAGGTTTTGTCATCTGTTTATATCTGAATTATAATTCAGTTTATATCTGAATTATAAATCACTTATCACCTTGTATATAAGCTCACCTGCTGCCTATTTTAAGTTAAATAATTGTTCCAAGTAGAGCTTTGCTGTCATTAAAAAAAGTATTTCTGCACATGCTGTTTTGGTTCTGGTGTGCAAAATCAAAATATCTCTGTTGTAGATTAGTTTATGAATAGATTGAATTGCACCACTGAAGCAGTTTCTGTAAACAAATGTTGTTTCTAAGCAGCATATAAACTGTCAGAGCTACACCAGGCCATCCATCCTGTGCACCTGTAGTGTTAAGTCAATCTAATTGATAGATAATGTTTCTGGTCCTGAAAGTTAGTCGCGGTGAAATAATAGTTACTGGGCAGCTGGCTAAACTGTAAAGCTACTTTAAGGTGTCCAAGTCTCAGAAATGTGGCTTCCCTTTCTAACAGAGTGGCTACTATAGCATTTAATGTTCCCATCTTTACCTTTCCCGGCTTCTCATTTTCTTTGCTCTTGTAACTTCTTGTTGTAGAACTTCTTGGCCCAGTTGATGTCTCTCATTCTTGAATGCTTACATAAAACTTGCAAGCCTAGGGCTGCTTTTAGAAGCTGTGCAACTGGTTTTTATGTACATTTCTTTACAAATCTCACAGGAAAAAACTAAAATATTAAAACTTGAAAGGGTTTTGCAGAGCATGATATTTTTTTCTTTAATGATGCTTTGCTTAGCATTTCCTTCTTGTGGTAAAATGCTTTGGCCTACATATTATGCTGGGGTTGGGCACTTTGCAAACTGGGGGCCTCAGTGTGCCCTGTGATATGAACAACATGTGTATTGGAATACACCCAAATCGTAAGCCCTAAGTTCACAGGTGAATGCTACAATATTCTCTTTCAGAGCATTCATTAGGCTATATCTAATGTAACATTTGCAGTGTCATTGACACTTTTTTCTCCCTATCTCCCCTACAATCATTTGTGGTGCTGAAAATCTGCTCTGAAAGATTCTGTAAACCTCTAGAGCAAGTTGATAGGCTGCATGGTAGCCCTACAGAAGGAAAAAATATTTTCTCCATCCTCTTTCACTGATATAAGACCTCCTATCAACAGAAGTACCTCATTGGATACTGACCTATATTTGTTGAAAGACAAATGGGTACAAGTCTGAATGGCTGAGGTGATAGAAGAAACAAAACTGTAGCACTGCTCTTGAAGCTATAACTTCTGCTGGCACTTCAAACAATGCTATCCGTCATGTTAAGTTTTGTGCGGATTGCCAGCTAAGCCAAGTTCTTTCTTGTATATGCTGTGGTTTCAGTAAGACCATTGTTTCCTTTTTGCTGCCTTAAAACATTTGTGTTGCGATAATAAAAATCTGGGGGACAAGATGTACCCACCATAAAACTAAGGGAGGAAAAGAAGCAAATGCCCCAATAGACATAACAATAATTAGTAGTTAAATATTAGCATGGGATGCTATGGAATAGCATACCATTCATCTCAGAGAAGACAAGAAAGGAGAGGCCAACACGGACAACTATCTTAAATTATAAGCATGAGTCAGCTATTTTGAGGATGCCTGTGGAAGACCCAGGGCACATCTACATTGCCTACTTAGTTCAGCGACTGAGTGAGTCCCCGTGTGACTTCACAGTTGACATGCTGGATGACTCTAACATGCTGGATTGGCCCTTTATCAGCCTGTGTAGATCTGCACCAGTCTTTTAGTATTAGCCATGCAGATGGAATGAAAAGTTCTATATTTAGTGGTAAAGAAATACGTAGTGGTAATGTTTGTCACATTACCAAAAGCATTCAATAATGTGAAATGCAACTGTTATTCATTTGAAAAACCAGATTGTAGCCTGAAGTACATGTAATTTCTGATAAACAAAGTTGTTCAGGACTGGCAGACACAAAACAGGGTGTGATGTAATCATCTTGTTAAGAAAAATCTTCTCTTTCTCTTTCCTTCCTTAAAATCATCAGTTCAATGTACTTTATCTTGAAAGCCTTGGTATGCAAATATTCTATTTATAAACTGAAGGGAGGAGTGGGATGCATATGAGCCTAAAGCCACTGAATCTTTGACGTAAAATTGCAAAGTTGCAGAGTAAACAAAGTTAATGTTGTAGCTGAGTGAGACACAGACATGTGCATGTATCTTCTTGACAAAGGTTGGAGCCACACACTTAACATCATGCTATGATGTACCAAAAGATTCAAATTCTGTTGTTTCATTCCTTCTTTCTGATTCTTTTACAGTTTTAGGACTAATGGTTAGTACAATCTTAAAGGGTTAAACATCCCACTTTTTGGATGAACTTTTGTTGAGGAACAACCAGCTTTTTTACTTTTTGTTTAGAAGACATTGACCACCTTTGGGCAGAAGCCTTTGGCTTCAACAGGATGAATTTCTGATAACAATCTCATAACGTGAAAGAATGCTTTTCCAGCTAGACTGACCACTGTCCGTTTTGGTTGGAGGGGTATGGAAACTGAAGTCAAAATAAGGAACTTCTAACTTTTCCTAATCTCTTTGAAACAAGAAGTCAGCATGTCCCAATGTGATGCTCTGGAAAACACAAAATGAATCCTGACAGTGGGTACTTTAAGCAACTACATTAACCCATTTATTTACAACTCCAAAAGAGTTGATAAGTGATTTAGGGTTGTGAAGGTAGTATCTTTTTAATAATAATAATAATAATAATAATAAAAATAAAAATAATAATCCCTTTTGTTATGTCTTTTAATACTGTTGTTGGTGTCAAAAATGGCATGGTTCTTGCAGCAAAATTGAAAATGATATGATGTAGCTCATTATGTGGGAATCTTGTGGCTCAGAGATATTGCTGGACTTTAGTTCCCATTAGCTCTAACTAGCATTTCCTTTGGGAGGAATGTTGGGAATTTAGTTCAGTAACACCTGGAGGGCAACTCTTTACATACTTCATCCTGAACAGAGAAAAAATATTCCCTAAAAATCAGGATCTTTAACATCAAAACATGGTGTCTGCACATTAGTCATTGCCAGGTTCCTTTTCATTCTGATTTGTTTTCCCTTGCCATTTGTTTAAAATTAAAAATGTAATCAGGAAGGCTAGTAAAGTTTCAGTACCCTGATATTCCTGTGAAGCATCACTTTAAATAACACATAGAATCATAAGAGTTGAAAGAGACTTCATGGGCCATCTAGTCCAACCACCTGCCAAGAAGCAGAAAATCACATTCAGAGCACCTCTGACAAATGGCCATCCAGCCTCTGCTTAAAAGCCTCCAAAGAAGGAGCCTCCACCACACTCCGGGGCAGAGAGTCCCACTGCTGAACAGATCTCACAGTTGGGAAGTTCTTCCTAATGTCCAGGTGGAATCTCCTTTCCTGTAGTTTAAAGATATTGTTTCTCGAGGGCAACAGAAAACAAGCCTGCTCCCTTCTCCCTATGACTTCTCCTCACATATTTATACATAGCTATCATGTCTCCTCTCAGCCTTCTCTTCTGCAGGCTAAACATGCCCAGCTCTTTAAGTTGCTCCTCATAGCCTTGTTCTCCAGGAAGTAACCAATGAAATAGTGGACATATAGGAATAATACGCAACCTTTATAATGAGTGACTGTGATTTCAGCCTGGGTACTGCCATCCATTTCTGGGCAAAGGAGATTTATTTATTTATTTGAAACATTTATATTCCGCCTTCTCACCCCGAAGGGGACTCAGGGCGGAGCAGAACATATATATGACAAACATTCCAAGCTGGGGCATAAAACTATAAATGTAAACAAACATTAAAATCACTTATATTTGCTTTAAAATCAGCTATTTAAAACCATCTCAAGACACCATGCTGCCTTCGGTCAGCGGAGTAGGTTTCTTATTATTACCTCATTGCACTGCCCCAAAGGCTTGGTCCCACAACCAGGTCTTTACCATCTCTCTGAAGGACAGGAGGGAGGGGGTCTCACCAGGAAGGGAGTTGCATAACAGGGGGACAATAACTGAGAAGGCCGTGTCTCTCGTCCCCGCCAAACGCACCTGTGATGGTGGCGGGACTGAGAGCAGGGCCTCCCCAGATTATCTTAGTCTTTATGGTGGTTCATAAAGGGAGATGGGTTCAAACAGGTAAACAGGGCCGGGGAGATGGCTGGAAAAAGACCTGAAAGGTCAGGACAGATGAAGTGATGCACTCTGAATCCCAAATAAAACCAATCAAGTTAGGTTTGCTACCATAGCAGTCAGGTACTCGGTTTCTGGCTTCATTTGCATCTCTGTTTTAGTCCCATTACTTGTCAGAACCCAACATTCCGCTGGAGGGGGGGGGGGGAGCCAGAGAATGCCTAGGTATTGACATATCCTTTTATCAATAGTTATTGTTCTTTTATGTCATAATGTTTGTATTCCACTTTGACTAGTCTAATCTCCTATGTCTTCCAGATTGTTCTCAGTTCAGATTGCTCTCATGTTATGGTGTTCTTTCCCCTGTGTTATCTCACCATCTTCCAAGAGTAATTGTATAGCTTATTCCTCCTGCAGATTTTTCTTTAAAAACACACTATGTATGATCTTTCTAAAATGTGTTCTTACTTTCTTTCATCTTACAGTATTGGGGCAATTAAAAAAATCATATTCATGCATTCTTTCCATTCTTCCTGAAAATGCAGATTTTATATCCATATTTTAAAATGTACTATTTTACATACTTTTCTCAATTAACATTCTAAGCAAAGTTTGGAAAGAGTACCTGGCTTTGTGTATATTTCGTTTTACTGAAATGTTCTGCAAATTTTGTAAATGTGTACATTTTTGAAAAAAGTGTGCTTGGTGTCAAAATAAATCTTGAGAATTTTTTTCTGGGTTGCAAGTTTTTCAGGCTGTATGGCCATGTTCTAGAAGCAAACAAACAATCAGTAAAATGAGGGAAGATATATTTCACTTTTGTTTCAAAGTCTCTTTTCTCGGCATCCTTCTCTCCCCTACAGTAGGAATTTTGACATGCGTCCTCTTGGGAAGATAGAGCAGAATATAAATAAGGTGCTGTTGTTGTTGTTATTATTATTATTACTATGATTATTATTAGCAGTTATGAGTGCAAGTATTTCCAGTGAAAAACTCTGGAGGTATTGGTGTTTTATAATAGTTGTTCATTTGATGGAGAAAGTCATACTATTCAGATCTCCCTGCACACTTTGATGTAGTTGCAAACAAACAATTTTCCAAATAGTTTCAATGGATGAGACCATATTTTTTTGCATGTGTGAACTGTCCCTTTCATCAAAATGAATGGGGAGGTTACTGTGCTGAAATGCTCTCTTGGGAGTATTAAAGCTCATGCACTCACAGCAATCCACTGGGTTCAGAGGATGAATGCGGGGCACTGGTAGTACTGGAGTATTGGGCTTTGCATGACATGAAATGTGTTGTTGTTTTATTTTATTTCTTGCATTACTGAGAAAAATACTATTTATAAAATGGGGAAAATAAATTATAGTAATCTGATGAGGAATTGCTTTATGTAGTCTCTGATTTACACCGGAGTACTGAGACATTTATAAATTCAAAACAGCAAAAAAATAATCAATAAGAAACAAAGCATATCATTTTTCTAATTTTATTAGCAAAACAAGCAAACATAATATAGCCTGGTTCCTGGCAAAATAAAACATTATCCTTTAAAAATATAATTTTTGAATATTCATCTCTAAAGTTGTTATCACAAGACATCTTTGTATTTTAGATTTTGATTTTGGGTGTTTTTTGTGGGGGGGACAGTATTTTTAAAATAATTTAGCTTTTGTATTTATATCTTGGCCTCCTTCTGGGGAGTTTGGAAAGAAAGCATGGCATTACTTTTAGTAGTAGAAGCCAGATCTGCTTTTGCATATACTCACCCATAACCATGCTATAGCCATAATTACTGTTGTTTATTTTACAGGAGCCAAAATAATAGCCTAGCAAGGATTAAAATAAATGAGCAGTTTTATTAGATATGCTCATTTGGGGTTTAGGAGCTCATTCTAATTAGAAGACCTGGTGGGGCAAGCAGTGAAGTACTGTAAATCTCAGAAGAACTAAGTTGGAAGATTTGGAGCAACCGATAGTAAGCTATCACTTCTGCCTTTTGCTTGTGTGCAAACACTTTCCCTATGTTATTTGTATTCATTCATTTGTGAGTGACATGCAACATTTTTAGTCATGGAGAAAGTTTCAGCACCAACCATTTTATGTTACCAGGCCTCTTTTATTTACTTTTTCCCCTAATAGAATCAAAATGGTGTATGAATTGAGTCTTTGTGAGGTTACATTTGAATGATAGAAAAAAATTCTATGTAAATGACTATCTGTCCTGATGAAAATCCTTAATAGAGAACTCATTGTGTGTATTTTTTTTTATATGGCTATTATTGGAGATGGGTAGATACTAAATGATTTTGACCAACATGCTGAAAAATGTCAGTGTTGGAGACATTCTCTTTTTTGCCTGGGATAATGACACTACTTTGAATTCAGACATGGAATTTAGTTAAGGGGAGTACAAGATCCACTGCTCTGTCCACTGTGTCTATCTCTGGCACAGTGGATCACTTTAGGGTCTGTAACAGTAACCCCGTTGTCTGTATAGTTCAGTTAATCTTTTATTGCTGGTTTCAATGAAGTACCATTGTAGAGTAAACCTATTATGGCACCTACTATAGTTCTAACAACACTTGGACAAAGCACAGCTCAAGAAGAAGCCCAACAGAGGATTCTCTTGTTTTGGTTCCTCAAGCCTGACTGTTGGGTCCTACTGAGTTGCACTTATTGTAGGCTGGTTTCTTTTATTGCTGGTTTCAGTAAAGTATCATTGTTAATTCATCTTTGGTTTTATAGTGAATATTGGTCAGGAGAGATGATTGGAACTGTATCCACTGGCCCCTTCTGTGTACATTAGGTTACCTAGTGAACAGACCCTATCCTTGTACAAAACTAATTATGACTTAAGATTCTGCTAATGGTATTTGCATCAAACAGTCTATTTACAATTTGTGGACATATGTAAAGTCTTTTGATCATATTAAATAAAAATGTGTTCACCAGGGCTGGAGATGCAATACTAATAGTCCTGCAACTGACAAATACACATTACATGCTATGTTAACTGTAGTTTCCGTATGACTAGATCTGATTCCTTAAAAAAGATTTCTGCCCCTGCCCTTAGGAGAAATTGATGTAATGTTGAGATCCCTTTAATTTGGACTAGGAGATGTTGATCAGTTCTTTCTTCACACAGATTCCTTTTCTATGGTAAAGGAGGAAGACACTTTGATTTTTCTGTTTAATCCGCTGTGGTTTTCTTCAAGTTTTCTTCAAGTCCCTCTATCAACAAATCGTGACTTTGAGTTTTGGTAATGTTAATTTACTTGGGAGGAAGACTGCCAACAATTATAGGCGCAGTCAGCTGTATTTCAGAGGAAGGGACTGGCAAAACCACCTTTGAGTATCCCTTGCATGACAAACAGGACCGTAGCCAGAAAAAAAATTGAAAACTGATTTTTTTTTAGTGAATCATGAAAAGTAGTCCCATAACACAAAATAATTTAAATAGTATGGTTCATTCTATATTTTATATAGACTTAATTAAATCAATTTTCTCATCTCCTTCACAGGGTGCTTCAAATCCCTCCCATGCCTTACCCTTTGCCTACCAGTTGTGGGTGGGCCAACTTGGTTGCTTCCACTATATCAGCTATTGCTGCAAGTAATGACTGTGAATAAATTGTCAAAATTTGCCCCCAGAACACAACTTGAAAACCTTGGCAGTTCTACAAGAATTAGTAGGGAAGGGCCAGTGATTTTGTTTCTTCCCAGTGCTACTGCTGGCTTTGCATTGTTGATATTGGGGAGTAGAAGAGATACAGACTCCTGTGTAGACATGAACAAGGACCTGGATATAGGTATTGCTGTGGACATATGAAGAGCAACTCGAATACATACCCAGCCTATCATTCTGTTCACATAATAGCCCACCAATTGTGTTGTTTCATCTAAAGCAGTCTTCTTCAACCTGTGGCCCTCCAGGTGTTTTGGACTTCAGCTCCCAGAATTCCTCACTATTGAACAAGCTGGCTTGGGCTTCTGTGGGTTGAAGGTACAAACACTTTGGGCTTCTGTGGGTTGAAGGTACAACACTTTGAGGACTGTAGATTGAAGACGCTTGAAAGGGTTACTAGAACACAGTAGCCGCATTAAAAGGAATCTATCATGAGAACACATATGTGTTCTCATATTACATGCTTAGATCTTCTATACAGAAAGTCCCTGAGTTACAGACATCCGACTTACAAATGAGTCATAGATAAAAAGGGGGGAAGAGGTGAGACAACAGGAAGTGAGAGAAATCTACCTCTCAGAAGGGGAATTCCTTCCTGGAAGAGTTATCATGGGGAAAAGGAGTCTCTATGAAGCTCCAACAATCCTCGTTTCTAGAGCAAGCCATTTTTGTCAAAATCCAATGATCACAGGATCAGAAGTGAGGTGAAATCTTCTGGACAAGGACACAGACAGCAAAACAAATACCACAGGGGTGTTAACCATTCCCTATGCTATCCAAAGTTCTTCTCTCTCTTTCTCTCTCTCTCTCTCTATCTATCTATCTATCTATCTATCTGGAATTGCACTTAAAATGTAACTGTTCTGACTTACATACAAATTAGTCTTAATAACAAACCTACAGAACCTACAGAATCTTGTTCATAACTTGGGGACTGTCTGTACAAATAGGATTTCAGATTATATCTATCTACTACTTCAGCCCAAGAGCTGTTTCTGCACAGGAAAATTGACTGCCAAGTTGCCTTCTTTTTTGTTCCTAATTGTTTCTTCTGACTCTAATTTGTATCTGCTGAGGACTGTAATATCTGGGTGTGATATCTGTAATACAGGGTTAGTCAAAATGCATAGGCCAATAAGCCATTCAATTGAATGGCTTATTGGCCTATGCATTTTGACTAACCCTGTACATGAATGGTGGATGACCTCTGCTGAGAACAAAAATAAAAGAGGCTGCACTTCCTCTGAAAGATCAAGTTCATAGCTTATGTGTTTTCTTAGGGCCCTTCCACACAGCCCTATATCAAGGCAGAAAATCCCACAATATCTACTTTGAACTTTTAACAAGGAAGCAAAACAACCAACGGTCCTTTTCAGGACCAACCATGACAATAATCGCAATCAACATCGAAGGCATGTCAGCTGCCAAAGAACAACTGCTCTATGAACTGTGCCGAGATAAGAAATGTGACGTGCTGTGTGTCCAAGAAACACACAGGGATGAACGACAGAAACGACCCAAAGTTCCAGGAATGATCCTAGTAGCGGAAAGACCACATGCGCAGTATGGAAGTGCTGTCTTTGTCAAACCAGGCCTCCAAGTCAGCAGTGCCCACAACACTGAAGAAAACAATATCGAGGTTATAACAGTAGAGCTTAATAACATCACCATCACCTCTGTGTACAAGCCCCCAAATGAAGATTTCTGTTTCTCCTCCCCCGAGAACTTTGACAGGCACCAAAGGGCGGTAGTAATTGGTGACTTCAACAGCCATAGCCATGTATGGGGCTATGCCCAAGAGGACAGAAATGGAGAGGCTGTCCTGTCCTGGTCTGAACTGCACAAACTATCACTCATCCATGATAGCAAGCTCCCACCATCCTACAACAGCGGGAGATGGCACCGAGGTTACAACCCAGACCTCTTATTTGTGAGCGACAGCATCGTACAGCAATGCACCAAATCAGTGGGACCACCAATCCCAAACACACAGCACCGACCAATAATATGCCAACTGTTCCCAACAATAAGGCCTCAGGAAGTTCGATTTAAACGAAGATACAACTTCAGAAAGGCAAATTGGACTAAATTCTCAGACATGTTAGACGACATGATCACATCGGTCGCGCCAATCCCTGAGGAATACAAACATTTTATTGAAATAGTGAAAACCTGCTCATGGGCCTCTATACCGAGAGGCTGCAGAACCCACTACCTCCAGGGCATTACTCCTGAAACAGCTGCCTTGTTGGAAAACTACTACAGGCTCCACAACGAAGACCCATTCAGTGAGCAGACTCTTCAGGCAGCGCAGAGCATTGTGTCCTCCATCTCTGAAGCCAAGAAAGAACAGTGGATCAAGTTGATCACAGAGGTCGACATGGGCAGGAGCAGCCAGAAGGCGTGGAGGCTGCTGAGACGGCTGAGCAACGATCCCTCACAAACTAATACCCATGCCAACATAAAGGCAGATCAGATAGCACACCAACTCTTGAAGAATGGGAAACCCAACCTTGCCACCAAAGTAGGAAAGAAACCAATAGCCAGACAACCAGAGATTGAGAACAACAACCTCCATGAACCCTTTACATCTACTGAATTGGACATGGCTCTCAACAAATGTAAGAATGGCAAAGCAGCTGGCTTGGATGATCTACGGATGGAACAAATCAAGAACTTTGGTCCAAAAGCAAGGCGCTGGCTGCTGGAGCTGATGAACAACTGCACTGCATCCTGTCAGATCCCCAAAATCTGGAGGAAAGCAAGAGTCATCGCCATCTTGAAGCCAGGCAAAGACCGTAATGACCCAAAAAGCTACAGACCAATCTCCCTGTTGTGCCACCTCTACAAAGTTCTGGAGAAACTTATTTTGCATAGAATTATGGAAAATATAGACCCCTGTCTGATCCCACAGCAAGCTGGCTTCAGAAAAGGCAAAAGCTGCACATCGCAAGTGCTGAACCTGACCCAGCACATAGAAGATGGCTTTGAAAGGCAGCAGATCACAGAAGCTGTCTTCATAGACTTGTCAGCAGCCTATGATACTGTGAACCACCGCCTCCTCCTGAGAAAAATGTATAATATCACAAAGGACTACCACCTCACCCACCTCATAGGAAACCTGCTACAAAACAGGAGCTTTTTTGTTGAGTTCCAGGGCCAGAGAAGCAGATGGCGGAAACAGAAGAACGGCCTGCCTCAGGGGAGTGTGCTTGCTCCATCCATGTTCAACATCTACACAAATGACCAGCCACTGCCAGAAGGGACAGAGAGTTTCATCTATGCTGATGATCGTGCCATTACTGCTCAAGCAGGGAGCTTTGAGATGGTAGAACAGAAGCTCTCCGAAGCTCTAGGTGCTCTTACTGCCTATTACAGGGAAAACCAGCTGATCCCTAATCCATCTAAAACACAGACATGCGCCTTTCACCTTAAGAACAGACAAGCATCCCGAGCTCTGAGGATTACCTGGGAAGGAATCCCACTGGAGCATTGCAGCGCACCCAAATACCTGGGAGTCACTTTGGACCGTGCTCTGACCTACAAGAAGCACTGCCTGAACACCAAACAAAAAGTGGGCGCTAGAAACAACATCATACGAAAGCTGACTGGCACAACCTGGGGATTACAACCAGACACAGTGAAGACATCTGCCCTTGCGCTATGCTACTCTGCTGCTGAGTATGCATGCCCAGTGTGGAACACATCTCATCACACTAAAACAGTGGATGTGGCTCTTAATGAGACATGCCGCATTATCACGGGGTGTCTGCGCCCCACACCACTGGAGAAATTACACTGCTTAGCCGGTATTGCACCACCTGACATCCACCGGGAAGTAGCAGCCAATAGTGAAAGGACCAAGGCAGAGACATCTCCAGCTCATCCCCTGTTTGGGTATCAGCCAGCACGTCAACGACTTAAATCAAGACATAGTTTTCTTAGATCTACAGAGACACTCGCTGGAACACCCCAGCAAGCGAGAGTCCAAAAGTGGCAGGCCCAAACCCAGCACCTCAATTCATGGGTGATACCAGATGAGAGACTCCCCCCTGGGCACTCAGAAGACTGGACGACTTGGAAGGCGCTGAACAGATTGCGCTCTGGCACCACGAGATGCAGAGCCAATCTTAAGAAATGGGGCTACAGGGTGGAATCCTCAGCATGCGAGTGCGGAGAAGAACAAACCACTGAACACCTGCTGCAATGCACCCTGAGCCCTGCCACATGCACGATGGAGGACCTTCTTGCGGCAACCCCAGAGGCACTCCAAGTGGCCAGATACTGGTCAAAGGACATTTAACCAAATACCAAATTTACAAAATCTGTGTGGTTTTTTTCTTTCTTTTTTTTCTTTTTTCTTTTTCTTTTTAATCTCTGTGTTTGTTTTGCTCTGTTAGAATTGTAATACAATGGTTGCTGATGACACGATAAATAATAAATAAATAATATACTTTGAACTGAGTTATCTGAGTCCACACTCAGATAATGTGGGATTTCCTGCCTTTATATTCTAGGATATAGAGCTGTGTGGAAGCGCCCTAAGAAAACACATAAGCTATGAACCTGATCTTTCAAAGGAAGTGCAGCCTCTTTTATGGTGGAGAGAAGGGGAGAGAGAAGTTCAAAAGTTAACATCCACTCTTTCAGTAAAAACAAATGGGAGACAACCCCTCACCTGAATGTAATTTTAGGTATACCTTTGAGCACACTGTTTCTGTCACATATTGCACATGATTGACACCTCTGTTTAGATATGACTCAATGTGCCAGAAATCTACGTGTGACTCCATTTTGTCCCATTTTTGTTGTGAAAAGAAGGAAACTTAAAAATTCCAATGTGATGCCTTTGTGACTATGCACTGAAGGGCAAAGGGGACTACTTTTAGTCCTTGAACAGCTCCTTTAGCTATTTTCTTTCTCTCTCTCAGCAGTCAAGTTGTACTTGTAGGCATGACAGGTAATAACAATAAGGAATTATCTTAGAAATTGCCAGGAAACAAATATACTTTTTTCATGGCAATGGTGTGACCCATGAAGCAGACATAAGGAAGCAAACATAAATACCAGAGCATGGAACAGAACCAATAATTCAAAATTTCTTCTGTGCAATGCTAGATATTCAATATTCATAAGAAGAACGTAACCAAGATGATTTCACAGATAATGCATGGCTAGCTTTGTGTGTTGTAGGAATGACGAGTGCTTTAATTTCAATGAGGAATAATCCTAGGATATCTACAGAGATTTTGAGAACTTTCAAGAGGTTTTCACAGGTAGATGCTAGACTACATTCTTTCAGCATGTTTAGTAAATATTCACAAAGACTATATTGTTAATAAATAACTATGTTATTCTTGGTGGCTCTTTTGCTTGCTTTCGCTTTTGCTATTTGAAATTAATGGTACAACATAGAAAACTGTGCTCCTTCCCCCAGTGCAGAGAACACAGTGTTATTGTGGGCATTTCATTTGACTCATGTGATATGCAGGCGCAGGTTGGAAAGATTTATTTATCCCTTACTTTTAGAAATGGTTGAAGTCCAGTGTTGAAATAAGTAATTATTAACTTTGAATGCATTCCTGTCACTGGGCAGGGGAAAAATCCATCTCCTAATATTAATTAGGGCTATAAGAGATTATACAATATCGTTTATCATTAAATCAGGTGTTTTCTCTTACAAATGCATTCAGTTTAGGGCATTTCTAGAAGACAAAAGAGTAATTCCTTTTACCAACATTGGGTGCCTCTGTCCAGTGGCGACCCCTTAATACACTTCTTCAGGTTGTGGTAACCCCCAACCATGAAATTATTTTTGTTGCTACTTCATAACTCTAATTTTGCTACTATTATGAATTTGAATGTAAATATCTGATATGCAGGATGTATTTTCATTCACCGGATCAAGTTTGGCACAAATACCTGATACGCCCAAATTTGAATACTGGTGGGGTTGGGGGGTGATTTTGTTATTTGGGAGTTGTAGTTGCTGGGATTTATAGTTAACCTACAATCAGAGAGTATTCTGAAATCCACCAATGATGGAATTGAACCAATCTTGGCACACAGAACTCCCATGACCAACAGAAAATAATGGAAGGGTTTGGTGGGCATTGACCTTGAGTTTTGGAGTTGTAGTTCACCTACATCCAGAGAGCACTGTGGACTCAAATAATGATGGATCTGGAGCAAACTTGGCACAAATACTCAATATATCCAAATGTGAACACTGGTGGAGTTTGGGGAAAATAGACCCTTGCATTTGGGAGTTGTTGCTGGGGATTTATAGCTAACCTACAATCAAAGAGCATTCTATTTTTTTATATAAATAATTTTTATTGAGGGTTTTTTAAACATACAAAGATAAAAGGGGTAAAAAGGGGGTACGTCTAGGAGAAATATATGCTGGAGAATGGGGAGGACAAAGGAGAAGGAAGGGGTGGTGGTTTTTTCCACACTTTGCATAGGGTAAGCTGTATCATATTGTCCTTGTTCTCTCTTCAGTATTATCCTCTCCTCTCTGGCAGTGGTTTCTTTCTTTCTACATATCGAGGAGGTTTTGTTAACCCCCCCCCCCCCATTTTTTCCTCCTCTAAATTAACAGTTTCACTTTATTTTCTTTGATCCAAGCTGTCAAAGAGCATTCTGAACTCCACCAACAATAGTATTGGGACAAACTTCCCACACAGGACCCCCATGACCAACACAAAATACTGTGTTTTCCAATGGTCTTTGGCAACCCCTCTGACATCCCTTCGCGACCCCTTAGGGGTCCCGACCCCCAGGTTGAGAAATGCTGGTCTAAGACAACAGCTTTAATTTTATACACTTTAAAGCTTACTTTTATATGCTTTGACTAGTATATATACTCATGTATAATAAGTCCATTACATGTATAAGTCAAGAGAAGTTTTTGGAGAGACTGCAAAGACTATTTTAATAGGGGCACACAGACGTTTTCAGCACACTGTTATTTAAAAACGGCTACCTGACATCTCCCCACCTCCTCCTGCTGCCCACTCATATCCCACTCAGGAAGGACTGGTGGATGTCACCAAAACCCCTGTTCCATGTCATCCTCTCCAGCAGCAACAATAACAATGTAACAGCACTCCAAGTGCTCATCTCCAGGGGATGATGCACTGGCTCTTCAGCAGCTTCCATTATGGTCCAGCTGCTCCATTCCCCCAGACTAGCAATTGCTGTCTGGCTTCTGCTACTGCATTATGTTCCCAGAACATAGGAGTAATGAACTACAAATAATGCTCTACATGCTACTAATTATATTGGAGTGGGACATTGAATCATGTTTCAAAAATAACAAGAAACAGACTTGAATTATTTTCAGAAATTACTTTTAAAAGCCATTGTTCAAATTTCCCCTCATTTTCTTATCAGCCCCAAAATGTTTGTCTTGAAAAGTGACAAAACTCCCCATACTTTTAGCTTCTTCCATCCAGATAGGTAAAGATAGGGAAAGGGATGTTAGGAAAATTCCTATGTGGGCAGCTGGGTGGGTGGAAGAGGAGTGGCATGTGCTTAGCTTCCACCTACCTATGGATAAAATTATATATATAAGGAAATGCTTCTGTGCTGGGCATAGAGTTTCAATGCAAAAGGTAGAAACTTGGGTTGGGGGGGGGGGTCTAGAGACATTCCTGGTATTTTCACTTTCATAGGGGTCCTGTTCCCCTAACCCCCTCACCGGTGATTGTGAAGGACTGACTGTATGCATGAATTTAAATATTTATGTCCTTTATATCATGGGATCCCAGGGAATGAATAAATAAAAACCATTTGAACAATTTTAGATTAAAATTAAGCAGCATTAAACAATTTAAACAGAAATGGAAAACAGTAGATAATAAATTAAAGAAATTAAATGCATAGTGAACAATTTGACACCATATTTTAAAACCATACATGTGTAAACATTTGGACAAAATCAAGCCATTTTTCAATTTTCTCCCCACTTTTTATCAGTCCCAAAATGTTTGACTTGAAAAGTGATAGAAAGTAATGGAAAAGTAATACAACAGGTTACTCTAACTATTGTAATATGCGATGGCAACAAACTAACTTTTAAACACTATACAACAGACTCTAAGTTAACTGGCACCCATGGGGATTGGTAGATTCCGGATAGATGCAGTGTCTGGTTGCTTGAGAGTTAGTATTAAAATAGGCCTAAAACTGTAACGCATGCTATACTATACTGTAAACTCTGTGTTGACTTATTCCTAATATGGAAATGTAATTAAGAGTAAATAAAGACAAATAAAACCAAACTTAATGTAACATTTCCACTGTAAATTGATTTAATTTTAATTTTTATTTAAAAGTATTACTTCAGCTAATTTTTGGTGGCTGCTGGAAAGTTCTGGTTGCTTGAGTTCCAGTCAACTGAGAGTCTACTAAATTGAGTTATAAAGACATTTACTTTTTAAAAAGTTATGTTCTGAGTATTTCAGATGAGGTGTCAACAATACAGGCAATGATATTTTTTGTTAACGGATTTAATTCCTCAAGGATGTTTTAGTTTTTATTTTAATTTTCCATCAGTTACCTGCAATGATCTTTTAGTTAACTGAGATTTTCTGCGTCTACTTACAGTTGATAAGACCTCAGTCATTGAATTATGGCTATGATATATGACATTTGTGATATTCATTGGTTGTACTATTAAATTCATTTCATTGCTGTTACTCCTCTGGCTAATCCTATAATCTTCAAATGGAAGTGTGTCTGAGTGTGTAGTGCCTCCCAAATTGAAATCAGTATGTGAAGTTCCAGTGTCACCAACACACCCTTATTTTCCTTCTGAAGAAGAGTAAAACAGAACTCTGCTATAACAAACCTGCATATTGTTTTTCCCACATAACAAGCAATGGGATTACATTTAACATAACCATGAGGAATCCCACCCTGTAGTAAAAACCTCTATGTTTATCTCAGATACAATTAAATCCAGATATAGCCTAAATGAATATATTTCCTACTTCCTGGGACTTCTTGCCAGCAGAGTAAAGGAAATGAAAATTGCTGAAGCAGCTGTTATGTAGTTCTGCATTCAAAGTTCCCTTTTCCCCTATGTTTTTGTGTAATTTTGTCTTTTGCTGCTCTAGAAACTTTTGGAGACACCGTTTTTGGGTACTCCTTCCCATTTACCATGTACTTTCATCATTTTTAACATATTTCACTTTCATGACTGTTCAGATATTGTACTATTCCCAACAAATTTGTTGCTACATATTGCCATCAGGTTGACTTTTACTTCTGGTAACCCTATGAATGAGAGACCTAAGTAACCCTAGCACAAGTTAAGTTCTTTCAGAGTCAGAGCTATGGCTTCCTTAAAGGAGGCAATCCTTTTGTAATACAGTTGTCTTCTCATCCTATTACCTTCTACCTTACCACTGATTTTTGTCTTCTCTCGGAAACCATGTCTTCTCATGATATGGCCAAAGTACAATCATCTCATTAGACATCCTAGCTGCTAGGGAGAGTTCAGGTTTGATTTGCTCTAGTACCAATTTATTTGCCTTTTTAGCAGTTCATAATATATGTAGAACTTGTCTCCAACACTACGTTTCAAATAAACCATACACAGAAATGGTATACAAGTCACAAAACATTTGCATTCATGGTTCTTGACCCTATTTCTGTCACATTTTACTTTTGCTTCTCACCTTAACTTTTTGAAGGGTTTATTTCTGACAGTGTCCCTGGCTTCAGTTCAGAGTTCATCTGGCTCCCGATCAATTAGACTTATTAGTGCAACTTATTTTATGTTATCTTTAAATTCTATAGATATGTTTTTCAGGTGGTATTTTTGGCACAATGTTTGGTTTTTTAGGTTTACTCAATTTTTGATATCAGTAGTACATGGTCTGGGTGACAATCTGTTCCTAGTCTTGTTTTTTTACAGAGAGAATGGAGTGTGCCCATTTTCTGCTTATGATGATGTAGTCTAATTGATTTCTATATTAGCCATCAGGTGATGTTCATGCATACGGTGGCTTCTTTGGTTGTTTGAAGAATGTGTCTGTGATGAGCACATTATTAGCTTCTCAAAATTCAGTCTGTCTCTCATGCTCCATTTCTTGATCCAAGTTCAAATTTTCTTGCAATCTGTGATGCTATTCTGACTTTTGCATTCCAATTGCCTATGATCAAGAGAGGTTTTGGTTTGGTTTGTAGTCTTCCTGAACTCCAGCACATACATTTTCAATTTCTTCTTCTGCCTCTGTAGTTGGAGCATAAATGCGGACTGTGGTTATACTGATAAGTTTTCCTTAAAGATTACAATGCTACAAATATTGGAGCATTGGCATGTACCATAATGAAATAAATGTTGTTGTCTTTGCTGTTGTTGCGTGTCCCTCAAGGCATTTCCCAGTTACCATGACCTTAAGGTTAAGCTATCAAGGGGTTTACTTGGCAAGATTTATTTGGGGGGGTGGTGCCTTTTCCATTCTCTGAGGCTAACAGAATGTGACCTGCCCATGGTCACTCAGTGAGTTTTCATGGTTGAGTGAGGATTTGAACCCTTGTCTCACAGAGTCTTAATCCCACACTCAAACCACTACACCAGCTCTCAGATATTCTTAGTTACTACAGTAGGCCCTCCACTTTTAATGGTTTAACTTTTGCATAGTTGATTATTCATGGATTTGATTAATATTGTTCCTCTATAAATCTCTTTTAAGTCCTCAGTGGTCAACTTCTTCTTGACTGGAGAACCTGAACATTCCTGGAGAGGTATTTTTCATTAGCATTTTTCCACTTTTGTATGGGAGACCTGCATCCCTAACCCCAGCAAGTATGGAGGACTGTATGGTTTACTAATCCACATGGCATCCATTACTTTAAGCTGCCAAAAGGTAGCACCTTGCCAAGAGGTGCTAGTGTTAATGATGGTTCAGTAGAAATTATAATGGGAAACTTCACACTTAAATGTATTCAATAGCTATTTATCTACAACAGACGTGGGGAATGTGGTCCTCTAAAAGCTGCTGGATTACAACTCTTTTTGGGCCTAATTTGCATAGGTGGTTGTAGTTGAAGTAGCTGAACAGCATTGGAGGGATGAACACACAGACAGACAGACACTCGTGGTCTTCATTTTATTTTATTTTTAGTGTGCTCCTAAGACTCTTGCCCTCTCTTACCTCACAATAATATTTCTGTTCTGGCTTTTATTTTTTTTCTTCTGCTCACATTCTTTTCGACCTCTTATGAGCTAGGTTTCCTATTTCCCCTTTGAAGTCCCATTTCTTTCTGTGATGTGTGTGTGAAAGTGTAGGTGAGGAGTGCATTTGCTTAATTATGTGTCATTGAGATAATTGGGACTTAAAAGATCTGAAGAGAATTTAAACCAAGATACAAACCCATCTATTGTGTTTAAAGGTTGTCAGAACATGGTTAACTTTTGTTTTGCCAATACTAACTTGGGTAGCGTAGTATGTTGCAGAACTTAGAGAACTTACTTTGCACGTGCTTACTTGGGGTGTGTATCCACTTACACACAGAGAGAGATATGCACTTGTGGATCTTTTAAAGTCTTTTACTGAGCACCTATTATGAAGATAGGCTTTATGGTGAGGAGATTTTACTTTCTTCAGCTCGGATTCTGAGCTCTTTCTGGGAAAAATGGATTATACTTATCAGTTATATTTATATATTATATCTAGAATTTGCTGAAGTTTCTAGATTACTTGTCTCTCCAAACTTTTCCTTCTCTCTTGGCCCTCCAGCATCATTTTATTTGGGCTTTTACCTTCTTGATATTATTAGAATGCATTTTCCTTTTCTGCACTCACTGGTCCTGGCTTCATTTACATTTGTATTGCTGGCATAATATAGTACATAGAATAAACTATATGAAATATGTAAAAATTGTCTAATCTTCTATATGTGCATGTGGCAAATTATAGCATTATATTGTTTTGTATAGTATACAAGTTTCTCAGCTGACAGAAAACACATTGTTAAACACAAGTTTGCTTTAACTGATACTTGGCTAGATAACAAAAGTATTCAGAGACTTGGATTCTCTAGCATCATACAACATGCTTTCCATTCCAAAAGCTTTGTGAAATTATGAGCTGGTTATTTAGAGTTCGCCGGAAGGTCAGAACATAGAATTCTGCCGGAAGAGAGATCCCTCCTCCCATCATCCAGTTTTCATTTGGGATTTTCTTTTCTTTTCTTAGTTTCTTTTTCCACGTTGTGTATGCTCTCCAAAGGCCCTTGTTATGGTAGCCTACTATTAAAGGGACACATTGCTTTTGAGGAATTATTGGTAGGTTGTTTAAACCAAACATTTAAACAAAGAGGAAATATTGTATTTTGCCTCCTTTGGAACTTACATGATAGAAACCTGCTGAGGTTTATTGGTAACTAACAGTAGCCTTTTTCAGTGTTTAAGGAATACATAAAGAAGAAGCCCTGTACACAGCCATTTGACTGTCTTCATAGAGCTGACACATATATGTACAGAAGCCTGTGGTAGGGTTTCCCATGTGGACAGAGGTCATGCTTTTTCGCTACTCTTTGGTTACATGTTTCCCTTTGGTGTAACAAACCTATTGAGCAACTGTGGATGTTAGTTTTCATATGGATAGTAATAGGTTCTTTCACTTTTTAAAACATTTGATTTTTTAATATTTCCTTTATTGTATGGATAGAACTCTGTTCACATGCAGTTTTCTATAGATGCATATATGGAGGGTACTAATTTAAGAAGAACTGATGTAGCAAACAGAATCTGGAACAGTGAGCCCTTTCAAAAGGGTGCTCTTGAGTTGCTCAGACTAGTTTTTTTCCCCCTCACATGAATTTTTAGGATAAATGGCGGAATAACTTTGCACTACACTGAACTCTTTTATAAAAGGACAAGATATAAATGCAAAGGAGTTATTTTTTCTTCCTGTGTTTCATTTTCCCCACCCTTCTTCTGATGTGAGAGAATTGGCCGTCTGCAAGGATGTTGTCCAGGGGACGCCCAGATGTTTTGATGTTTTACCATCCTTGAGAGAAGCTTCCCCACAGGATTACAACACATCTGGGCATCCCCTGGGCAACATCTTTGTAGACGGCTGATTCTCTCACTCCAGAAATGACCTGAAGTGACCATCCTTGTGGGAGGCTTTTCATGTCCCCGCATGAGGAGCTGGAGTTGATAGAAGGAGCTCATTCGCGCTCTCCCCAGATTCGAACCTCCGACCTGTCGATCTTCAGTCCTGCTGACACAAGAGTTTAACCCATTTCTCAAGTCGCTCCTGACACAAAAAAAATTCCCTGCTCTCTTTTTTGGAAATAACCATATATTACAAATCAACCTTTTTAAGCACCTATGTTTCTTAAAGCAAAAACATTCCGGAAGTATGAAATAACTGTCTTTGCTGATGCTTCAGCATGGGCAGCCAAGAGCACAGATGCCTAATTAGAGTAGATTCATCCAATCAATGGGATTTACCTATTTGGTGACTCACTAGTCAATAAGTGGTTGGATAAATGTACTGTATTTGTGACTAATCAATAGAATCCCAGCTACTGTAATAGAGGTACTAATCTGAGTGAAATAGTACCAGAGGCTGCCCTAGGATAAGGGGCTGCTGAGCAGTTCTGGCACAGGGTAGGACTGGGAAGGCAGGCAGATAGAAAGAGACTTGTGATGGACAATAAAAGAGACTAGTCAGTCCTAACAAGTAGGTCAGGATCCCAATAACGCCTAGACCAAAGCTGAAATCACTTGCAGTCAGGCTAATCTCAGGGACAGCTGAGAAAATAACACAGCCATTTTCATTATTCACCTGAATGCAGGAATAGCAGAACACAGATTAACCACCACTGTCCCTGTTCCCTAGTCTTCATTTCCTTCCTGACAATGACCTAGTTGAGTTATAGCAGCAAAGTCAAATTTATATTAAATGTGCAGAATAAAATTATGCAAATAAACAAAGGCCTAAAGTCCCAAGGACTAAGAGGCTTGCATATTCAAATATGAAATGTAGTGGAAATGCTTTTGACGTTGACTTGCTGCTTTGAATATATGTGCCATAGAACACAAAAGTTGTGTGTCAAAATCACTTCCACCATACTTTAGACTGAATGTTTGTCTTCAGACATAACTGCTTGCAAAAGTTATGTAGTGTTTTTTGGAGTGAATGTTCAGTTATTCATCTGCAAAGTAGGGCTGTGCTTTGGGAAAGAGCTTTCAGGAAATGGGGCCACTTTTTATAAAGACCCCAAAACAAATCTGTTTCATAAGTAACCCTTTTAACAGACACATATAGAATTCTCTCAATACAACTGTTGAAGAAAAAGAAGATTATGTATGTGTTCATATCCAAAATCTAGAAAGGCAGAGCCAGTTAAATGATTTGAATGGGACAAAAGTGAAACCATCACAACCATCGCAAACCAAAATTGCCAATGACCACATTGACTGGAGAATGATGGGTTCTGTGGACCCACAGATCAGAAGGCTCCAAGTTGAAGATGGATGGGTGTTTCTGTTTGTTATACATGGGTGGGGAAGGGGGAAAGGGAGATTAACATGAGCAATAACAAGAATTTAACTCTGAAAGATCCTACAAGCGTATAGACACTATGAGAATCTCTGTGATGTGGCTACAGTGTTGGACTGAGAAGACAGAAATTTCCTTCTCAGTTGCTATTAATGCCATTAATTGACTTAACCTTCTACACTTTTAAAATAGAAGAAGCTAGTTCAAACTGTACTATCAGTTAATTCCTTATCAGTTTCTCAAAGATGATGAACCTACTCAGCTTGGGCTGTGCTCCTGTATGGTTCACTAGTTCCCAAAAATGTTTACTGATTTCCCTGTGGCTGTTTCCTCCTCATGATTTTGGTTTTGTTGCAGAGTCAATGTTGGGGGGAAAAGAGTATGTGTGTTACACTTTCACATTTTCTTTTCCATACTGGAGTATACAGTGTCATTAAATGCGAAACAGAGATATTTTCAGAATATGTAGGTGGGAGAGAAAGCATATCTAACATGCTCACATACTTGTAATCTTAAAATAGCATCTCTGTTGTGCTCTAATGGGTTCTGTTTAGTAATGGTAGCTGCAAAGATGGAGCTCCATTCTAGGTGGTGCTGGTGGGATGCAGCTGAAGTTGAGTGCTGAAATCCTGGCAAGAATTGATCCTTCCCCGTTTGGTTGGTTGGCTGGTATGGTGTTTCTTCATTATTTTTTTAATGTACCACATATGTAAATGTCAATAAGAAGTTACGTGTCTTAATATATTAATTTCATCAAATCATTCTAAAAATCTTGTCATCAAGGGATATTTCAGCCAGTCTGACTTGTTTGGGAGTGGCTCCCCAATCTTGACTGAAAGGAAATAATGAGCCGTTCTGTTTATCATTGTGCCTGGAGTGTTTTGGACTGAGTAATCAGCAGAACAGAATAGCCTGCCTAGAGGAACTTGGCAAGTTATATTTTTATAGTCCCCTCATACCATTGTGAAGGGTTTTTAAACACTTCTGTGACTGGTGCCCCAGATAAACCTAGAGATGTTCTCTCAAATGTTCATACAGAGAGAAAGGAGGTTTCTGTGAGAGATGGAGGGAATGGAGAGAAATGTGCACCAGAAATGGTCCAACCTTTCAAACATGGTAAAATACTTAGTAGCCTGCAGAAAGGTTTTCATCACTTCACGGACCAAAGATACAATGAAAGCCATTTATTGCCTAGGTTTGATAAAGCTTGGTTGCCTGGTGTTGGAGGATTTTCTTGTTGTTTGACATGGCTGAGCATATGCATACTTATAAGCCAACGCTCTTTGGGAACATGGCATCAGCAACCATTCTTTAGTTATTGTTCATGTATATGAGGGCTTAGCTTCTTTTACCCCACATTTTCTTTATGAAGGACAGGGATAGAATCATAGAATTGGAAGAGATCTCGTGGGCCATCCAGTCCAACCCCCTGCTAAGAAACAAGAAAATCACATTCAAAGCATCCCTGACAGATGGCCATCCAGCCTCTGTTTAAAGGCCTTCAAAGAAGGGGCCTCCACCACACTCTGGGGGTAGAGAGTTCCACTGCTGAACAGCTCTCACAGTCAGGAAGTTCTTATAGAAATCATGTTGCCTTCCAGAGGATGTTGAATCACAAGTCTTAACTTATCAAGTCAGCCATTCAGGAAGCTGAGCCTCAATAGATCGCTTCAGAAAGCACCACAAACCAGAACACAGATCTTTAGAGGCAAAACTGAACTAAGGAGGATCTCTAAGCAGTGTAATCCATCCTGACCCAGCCTCCTAGACCCATTGTGATAGCTATAATCTTACTTAGTTTTTTTTTTCAGCTGCCCAATCCTTTACCAAGTATTAACAACAGGAGAGCTTGCATATTCAGTTAGGTTTCATAGCAGTAATCTATTTAATACTTGCATAGTGGGACTTCAACAAAGTATTGTAACACATATCTCCTTTTGGGTTCATAATATATGACATTTGGTGCTTGGTACTCAGAGGTAATTTTGCCAGTTCCCTCCTCTGAAATATGGCCTACAATAGTGCTGTTCATTGGCAGTCTCCCTTTCAATATGATAGTATTATTTATAGGTCTTATAACAAAAAGCTACTAATATTCATTCTATAGAGATACCTCTAATACAATTTTATGCTAGTGGCCAACACTATACCCTCCAAGAATTATATTTTGTGGTTAATTTGAATGGGATTATATACATATTGAACCATTATACATTTGTAAGTGGTATCTATTGCATACTAGGGAGCTGAGGATTATACTCTTTAAAGTGAGACTGCTTTTGACTGCTTTTTTCCATTTTCCCTGAAAAACAGCTTTGGGTTGAGTTGTGGCTGCCATTCACACTTAATTATGGGTTATCTGTAATGTCTGAATTATTTATAATTGCTTGTGTGAACAAAGATTCCTAATATGTTGTTATTAATATTCGATGTTGGCAGCAAGCATATTACATTTCTAAGTGCCATCAGGAAGAAGGATAGTTTAGCTTAGGGAATCTGACTTGCTCATTTTCTGTATACAGAGAGATTTGTTGAATTACAGGAGTATTTTATTAATCCTCCCTATAATCTGAAATGGTCTGGGGAGAGATGTGCAATCTCAGTAAAGAAAACAGCAGAAAGCACATTCTTTTTTTCTTCCTGCCAATGGAAAAACAAAAACACAGCACTATTTTCTGCTTGAATACTTGCAAAATCTCCCCTACTCTGGCTCTTGCATTTCTAGGCTTGGTCCATCAAAAGTTTCACCATGTGATTTCCATAAATGTGACTCTTCTTTTGACCATTGACTGTGAAGCTTGTCTTTCTTCAAAATACCCACATATCCTGTTGAAATAGGTCATCTAAAATTGTATTGCCTTTTCTTTCTCCATTCTCATAATTTCCCAGTCATTATTCAGCTTAAAAGGATATCCAGAGAAGCTTAGGAATCAAATAAGATTCCAGTTCCTAGAATACTCATTCCAAAGGTTCCAGCACATCCACGAGTCATACTTGGTCTGTAATAAAACTTTTTTTCCTACAATACTGTCTGCCAACTGTTTCATTTTTTCTACTGAAATAAATTTAAAGACATGTGGTTCCACTTATTGGTCCTTTTCTACTAAGTCATGTTTCTAGTTCATGGGTGGTGGTCCACCCTGAAGTGATACACACCCTCCATTTCCCAATTAGAGAGGACATAATTGAACACAGAGCAATAAATTCCTTACTGTTGTTAGTTCTAGCTCTGCTTAGCTCTACTTAGTGTTGGCCGTGCTGAATGGCTCCAGTTAGATTTATTAAATGCTCTGGCTGAATTCCAAACTAGCTGAAAGCAGTGAAAAATCTGGTCACTGCCTTCTCAGTGAGGTCTCACCTTTGACATATAACCTCACTCATTCAGTGTAGGATCAAGTCCTGATTTACAACATATGCAGAATAGCTATTTTCCTACAATCATTAGGTTTATGCTGCTGAAGAAGCTGAAGCAATGATGGCAACTGCTACAGTTTTGATTCTGAGGCTTCGTTTCCTAGGAAGGCAATGAAATTTCAGCAGTCCGAATCATGGAGATATTGGAAATCATAATCTAGATATTACTAATAAAACATTGCCTAAGAGATTTCCATGTTATCACACCAGGGCTTTAAAGCGAGCAGGCCCACATTTCTGCCACAGGTGGAATTATGGGAAATGTAGTTTAGGGAGGTGCCTTTTGAATTCTCAGCTGCAGAGGTCCCTCACCTTTCCAAACTACACTTTCCAGAATTCTACAAGCGGGAAAAATGTGAGGCTGCCTGCTTTCAAGCCCTGGTGTGATAACCTCGATAGACTCGCCACCAGAGCAAAGCAACTGTGGTGTCCTTGTGTTGTCAAAGACTTTTGTGGCCAGAATCACTGGGCTGTTGCAGGTTTTTCAGGCTATATGGCCATGTTCTAGGAGCATTCTCTCCTGTCATTTCACCTGCATCTATGGCAGGCATCCTCAGAGGTTGTGAGGACAAAAAACCTACAACAAACCTGTGGTGTCCTTGGTTGTGGATAATTGCTTAGCATTATTTTTTTGCTCTGTTTGGGCTATCCTATGCTGTCTTTTTATCTATTGTTTAACAAGAGATTTGTTTTTGTACTAAGAACTGAATTAGCATTATGATAGATTTAAGAACTTCCATTTAAAAAACTGGATCCAGGCCACACGCAGTTTGTTGCTCATATATCATCAGCCATAGAGATGACATCACCCACAAAAGGCTTCATGGGGTTTAAGAACAATTGGAAAGTTGCTTAAAGAACAGATCCTTTCAAGGATATCTCAGGTTTATTACATTAATTATGTTACAGTCTGTTTATATATATATATATATATATATACACACACACACACACACACACACATATACTTCCAGAGATTATGCAAGATAGGTGCCTATTTAGTTTGTTGTAGATATATGGTCATAACCATGATGACATGGAGGACAGAACTCCTAATGAAGAAGTGACAGCCTATTTCTAAATGAAAAAAAGTAGAGAAACCAAAAGCCTTCAGAATCCTCTTTACTTTTGTTTATATTCCTCAATGGAAGTCCTGAAAATGTATCAGTTGTGTCGGTATGACACAGAATGTTGAAGGTATAGTTGGCCCATCTTTTCCAGAAGTGACTCAGTTTCAAGTCTATATGAGCATTTAAACAATCATATGTGTGGGAGGGAAGAGGAAAAATCCAGCCATAAACAAATGTGGTTAACTGTTCTGGATGTCACAGCAATGATTTACCGTAGATATTTGTTCAGAGAGAATAGCATAATATAACTGGTGCTTTTAGTCTTTACTTCCTCGTTGCTGTAAAATTGAGTAGGTTCCTTCTGGGGAAAAAATTAAAGCCCTAACTTGAGGACAGCAAGCAGGAGGTTAAAATGAAAATACTCCAGTGCAAATTAATATTGTGAAAACTTGCAAGACTTTCTCTCTCTCTCTTACAGCAGGTTCTCCTTAGAAAGTGAACAGACAGTTGTCTTTTATCTGCAACAGCATCACATTAAATGGCATTAAATATCTCCCTGATATATTTCATCATGTTCTTGTGAGGAGGGGGAATAATGACTGTGTGGCTGAGAAGGCACTGACATCAGAATCTGTGCAGATCATGTTTCAGATGCCACCTACACATACCATTGCAGAAATTCAGCCCAACTGGTACTTGTGTTGGCACTGAGGTACATGTGGGAAAAGACAAGAGGTCACTTGGGCCATTTTCTGTGCTGCGTAGAACTCATAGAAGATATATAGATTAGAACTGCTTGACCCAGGCAGGAAAGCCTGATATTCTTCATGTATGTTTCTGATGCCTTCTTCTGAGTTATCTAAATATGAGGAAAAGTCATAAGAGTGTGTGCAGGCGTACATGTTTGTTTTTTATTGTGTCAAAAGCAACTTGAGAAACTGAAAGTCACTTCTGATGTGAGAGACTTGGCCATCTGCAGAGACGTTGCCCAGAGGATGCCTGGATGTGTTACCATCCTGTGGCAGGTTTTTCTCATGTCCCTGCATGGGAAGCTGGAGGTGACAGAAAGGAGCTCACCCCTTCTAGCGGATTTGAACCGCCAACCTTCTGGTCATCAGTTCAGCCGGCACAAGGGTTTAAGCCATTGCTCCACTGCAGCTACTACATGTTTGTTGAAAATACTGCTTGGCCAATACCATGTACAACAATATGCTTCAACAGGCAATAGAGATCTTGTTTCAGTTTTTCATGGACCTTTTTTTACAGTAGAGAATGTGGACAATGGTAACATAGCCAGACCTTCCTGGAAACAATTTAATTTCACAGCAGACGTACCAAAACATCAAGTTGATAATCATGAACAACCATATAGACTTATTATGAGGAAGCCTTTGCTCAACAAAATGGAACTCCCCAATAAACACACTCAGGCCTTTGTGAATGAGCAAAGAAGTGTATGTTTTCCTTTAGTGTATATTTGTTTTAGCAATTAAGAAGTGTTTATCCTAGGAAAAACTCAGTGAAAAGAAACAAAATTATGTAGTGACTTGTGCTTAGCAATGTAAAGTTGCACCTGTTCAATTAACTTGTGTTAATTGAAAAGTGTCATAAGTGGAAATCTTGGTTTTGATATCTAGCATAATATCAATAATAGTTGGTGAAATTGGTTTGATTACCTAATGCCCAAGAGCAGGCTAATAAAAAAATCGCATTAGATTTCAGTTGTATTTGCCATGCTTTCTTGTTTCCAAAAAGTTATTCTTCATGCATCAAAATAAACAATAAACCACAAGTAATCCTTATCACATCCCCAAGTTGTAGTGTAATATTTGTGCATTTGTTGCCCGGGGAAGATTATCAACTGGTCAATTGGCAAAGGTAAAATCTTCCATGCTGTAGAAAAAAAAATGCTTGCTGCTTAGGATTGAGGAGAAGGATCCTGTGCAATGATAGTTTTTGAACCTACCTTTTTTTGGCAAGAATAGATATTTTTCTTGTAGAAATTTCAAACAACAGCCTTCAAACACAGAGTGTCCATTTATTCTGCATGTTTTGGACTGGAGAAAGAGTTCATGAAAGCGAACTATGGCGGTAGTTCCTTGAACTGTCATTATTAAGGGCCGCTGATATTTTTCTGTATTTATGATTTCAAAATTCTAATGCAGAAGTGAAACTACTGTCTCCTTGCTTTGAAGTTGTTCTTCATACTCTCTCTCCTGGAGACCCCTTTCACACTGGTGGGTCTAGTCTGACTCTTTGGAAGCAGTTGTGTTGGTTTGTTTACTTGACCTGTTCACTGCTTTTTTCAGAAACATTATTAGGAACACTTCATAACTTCTATCAGTGTGATTTTTTCCTTTTATAGGAAGAGGAATGGATGCTTTTCTTCTGCAATAAGTGAAGTCTTGTGTATGATTAGGCAGTGGGGTCTTCATGTACATAAAGTCTATAAAGGAGAAGTCTCTCCAGGGTGGGATGGGAGTCTTGCAGTGATCTGCTCCCTGCTAAACATGTATGGCTTGAATATCCTTGTTACTAAATGCTTGTCAAATTTTCTTTGTATTCACCCACTTATCTGCACTATATATATTCTTTTTGGGTGAATTCTAATGTCCTCAGAGACAGATTTATGAGGAGGTTAGTTTCCCTCATTTTAAGACTATGGGAATTAGTAAAGTGAAGCTACTAACAAAATCTGGAGACTGCTTGAACATTAGGATTATTTTATTTCAGGGCTTCTGACTTCTGAAATCTAGGGTTCAGAATTGTTCTGCTCAATAGATTTGTGTGCCTTCAAGACGTTTCCAACTTACAGTGACCTAAGGGCAATCCCGCCACAGAGTTTTCATGACAAGATTTGATCAAAAAGAATTGTCTTCCTCTGGGGCTGAGAGAGTTTGACTTGTTGAAGATCATTCAATGGATTTTCATGGTTGAGAAGAAGTTCAAATCCCAGCCTTCCACAGTCCTATTCCAGTTCTCTAACCACTATACAATACTAAGAAACTATGATCTGTTGGAGTGCAAGTTAAAATGATGGTCCAAGGAGAACAGTTCTGTGAGCTATCAGCTGCCACTCCATCGCAAGCTATGAGAAGAGAAATCAATAATTGTCTTCTGCCACAGTAGAGGGAAAATGTCAGTTCTCAGATACCCTGAAAAACACTGATATGGTATAATCAGAATTAAGAGATGCTGCACATAAAACCTCTACCCCACCTTCCTTCCCCCATATAATAGAGTACAACATTGTTTTTGAGAAAAGATTTACAGTATGGGACACTACATATAGATTCCAGAGTATGCAAATAATAGAGCTGAACAAACACATGTCATTGGATGATATCATGGAGACTTGCTGGTTACATTATGCAGAGAGACATTGTAGCACCTTTGAGACTAATTGAGAGAAAGAAGGCAGCATTAGCTTCCATAGGTTTAAGTCTATTGCAGTTTAGGACTTTGACAGCTTATGCTACTAACTTCTTTCTCTCAATTAGTCTCAAACGTGCTACAGATCCCTCTCCATACTAATCCAAGCTAACACGACTATGTCTTTGAGTTATATTGTATAATAGATATATTCTCTTAATAGATATGTTCTGTTGCATTCTGTCAACATGCTTGTTTAGAAAAAATATTGGTCTGAATCCAACTACCCCTTCCAACTAGGTGAAATCAATCGGAGTTACAAAAGTCAGTTCTAGGTGGTTTTAATAATTGGATGTAGGTCATTGTATCAATATCTAATACATCATTCTGCATTTGTTTGGAGTGTAGATAACATTTTCAAAGGTTGGAGTAATGTTTCACATAAATCAATATCAGTGTGTTCTGTGATAACAGTTCTATAATTGTTACACTTATCTTTCATTAAAATATTTATTTTAAATCACAATTGTTTAAATATTTAAATAAAAAGTTATCCTATTATTGCATGTTTAATAAAAAAATACTCTGCTCTAAAGCACAGTAAATACACCTCAATATAAAGATTACCAACCACATTACAAAGTGGGGACTAAAATAATATATTTTAATGACTGTAAACAGGGTATTGGGACTAGTCAGAGTTTAGAAATTGTTCCTGTTTATACTGCTTCTCTGAGAATCCCCCGATTGACATGGCTGCAGGATCTTTGGGAACTATTGTCCAAAAAATAGCTTTTTGCAAGGCCCTTGTTCCCATGACTGCTCTGAAAAGGTGGGTTCTAACAGTCCAGATGAGGCTGCAGCCATTAAATCTGATAAATATACGATGTTGTCTGGACCCAATCAGTCTCCACTAGAATGTCCCAGGGAGTAGTCTTCACATGCAGTGAATCCAGGGCAATGACTACACTTTAAGCTGGGCTGAAAAAATAGCAGATAGGAATTGCACAATCTGACTGTTTGACATCTACTAGTACTTGAGCGGGTGCATTTTGTACAAGTTGAAGTTTTCAAAAAAGTCTTTACAAAACAGCCATTTCATTGTATGTTAGGATATGTTTCCTTTTCAGTGGTGTAGGGCTTTCCCCCCTCCCCATTATTTTTGTTGTGTTTCTTGCTGTTTATTTGTGTTAGCTGCCTTGAGATCTTTGAAACAGAAGGGCAGAGTGTAAATGTCAAAAATGAATATATTTATAATAACCTACTCTATACTATCAGTCCCAGCAAATACACATGCATGTGGGATTTACCTGTAAGTCTGAAACCTTTGACATTTGGAAGAAATCTTATTACAGTACTGGACATTTACTGCTGCCAGATCCTGAAGGCAGCCCAGCAAAATGTATCCATTGGTTGACAAAAGAAACCCCTGTTGTCAATATTAGATATCTCAAAGTACTTCATAACTTTCATAGTTTCATTGTGTCCTCTAGTGGTTTGCTTTCAGTATTACAAATTATTCTGGGTTAACTGTATTCCGGTTTGAAGTGACAGAATGAATCATAGAATGAGAGAGACCTCGTGGGCCATCCAGCCCAACCCCATTCTGCCATGAAGCAGGAAAATCGCATTCAAAGCACCCCCAATAGATGGCCATCCAGCCTCTGTTTAAAAGCCACCAAAGAAGGACCCTCTACCATACTCCGGGGCAGAGAGTTCCACTGCTGAACAGTTCTCACAGTTAGGAAGTTCATTCTAATGTTCAGGTGGAATCTTCTTTCCTGTAGTTTGAAGTCATTGTTCCACATCTTAGTCTCCAGGGCAGCAGAAAACAAGCTTGCTCCCTCTTCCCTAAAACTTCCTCTCACATTTTTATACATGTCTCTCATCATATTTCCTCTCAGCTTCTCTTCTGCAGGCTAGAAAGCCCAGCTTTTTAAGCCGCTCCTCATAGGACTTGTTCTCCAGACCCATGATCCTTTGAGTCACTCTCCTCTGGACACATTCCATATTGTCAACATCTCCCTTAAACTGTGGTACCCAGAATTGGAAACAGTATTCCAGGTAGCAGACTAGAGGGGCAGCATGACTTCTCTGGATCTAGGCACTAGACTCCTATTGATGCAGGCTAAAATCCCATTGGCTTTTTAAGCTTTTGCATAACATTGTTGGCTTGCGTTTAATGTGTTGTCCATGAGGACTCCCAAGATATTTTTCGCATGTATTGTTGTCAAGCCAGGCACCCCCCCCCCCTTCTTAACTTTGCATTTCTTTTTTCTGCATAAGTGGAGTATCTTGCATTTGTCACTGTTGAACTTCATTTGGTTAGTTTTGGACCATCTCTCTAATCTGTTCAGATCGTTTTGAATTCTGCTTCTATCTTCTGGGGTATTGGCTATCCCTCCCAATTTGGTGCCATCTGCAAACTTGATGATCATACCTTCGAACCTTTCATCTAAGTCATTAATAAAGATGTTAACAGGATCAGGCCCAGGACGGAACCCTGCGGCACACCATTTATCACTTCTTTCCAGGATTAAGAGGAAGCATTGGTGAGCATCCTCTGGGTTCTCTCGCTTAACCAATTACAGATCCACCTAACCATGGTTTTGCCTAGCCCACATTTGACTAGTTTGTTTGCCAGAAGGTCATGGGGGACTTTGTTGAAGGCCTTACTGAAATCCAGGTACACTACATCCATGGCGTTTCCTGCATCTACCCAGGTTCTAACTCTATCAGAAAAAGAGATCAGATTAGTCTGGCATGACTTGTTCTTGATAAATCCATGTTGACTATTAGTGATGACCGCATTTGATTCTAAGTGTTTGCAGACCACTTCCTTAATGATTTTTTTCAGAATCTTGCCTGGTATCGACGTGAGGCTGACCGGGCAGTAATTGTTTGGGTCACCCTTTTTTCCCTTCTTGAAGACAGGGACCAATAAGACACCTCTAAGACTCCTAGTCATCATAAACCCAGCTCTAGATTCCTGGATTGAGTCAATCAGTCTGTAACATGGTCTTTCTCTTTCCCCCCTCCTGTCAGCCATTCTTCCCTGCATAATAATCTTTTCCAGGGAATCATTCCATCTCATGATGTGTCCAGAGTATGATAGCCAAATATGATAACCTCAGTATTTTGATTTATTGTCGGACTGTGTTCAATTTCTGTAGTGTTATTCCAGAACAAGCCTTTGAAACTTATTTTGAAATAGGGTTTTCAAGGATAAAAAAGTGTTGTTTTATCATTAAATCTTTGATTATAATGGCAATGCTTTGCTAAGTGCAACTTTTAAAATTATTCTGATGATATAGGTGTTGCTGAGATAACAAAACAGCAATTAGTACAAACCTGTAGAGACATTCTAGGGGGCGAGTCATTGTTTTCTTCCATTTTCTTCCTGTCACAAGCAACAGAGTTGCTTTAAACATTTTGTTGGCCTGGCAGCATGGAGGAGAGATGGTCAACTATGCAGAGATTTTCAGAAGTACAGCTAACGGTACAGGATACGAAACATAAAACATAAAACATAAGTAATACATACAAAACTTAAACAAATTGAATCAACCGCATATGATAACACATATTTGAATCAACCACATATGATAACAAACATATTTGTTATCAAATATGTTAAAATAGAGATGGCCTCAGTATCTATTAACATATCTAGCTTTCTCACTAGGGAAAGTGGTAAGATATACATAATCTTCTCCTATATTAATTTCCTCACTTTGTATATTTCTTTCTTCTCCCATTTTGTTTGTATGTCTTCATGGGTCTTTATTTGAATAAGTTACCTTTTATGAGTCAGTTTTATTCAATGTGATTTCACATGCTTTTATCCATCCTGTTGGGATTCTAGATCAAGGGGATGGAGTAGATCTATGTATCCAGTGCAGACCACACTGATGTTACTATGCTGAAACTGGCATCTCAATGAAGTGAAAACAACAATGGCTCCTTTCATATCTTGGCTTCACATATCATTTTGTCATTTAAGCTATAAAAATAATATTGACAACAAAAGCCATAAATGAGCAATACCTTTATAAGCCAGCCACAATGCAAAAATAAAACATGCTTCAATGCCTCTTTCATTAAACAAAGATGTTAATAATTTGCAGGAGAAGAAAAGTGACAGTGTTAGTGTGACAGTTCTGTAGTTTGTCGCAGGCGTTCTTTCTGTTGTCAGTTAAGAGGGACTATAGTCCAGGCATGGGTAAACTTCAGACCTCCAGGTGTTTTGGACTTAAACTCCCACAATCCCTAACATCCAGTAGGCTGTAAGGAATTGTGGGCATTGAAGTCCAAAACACCTGGAGAGCCTAAGTTTGCCCATGCTTGGACTATAGGGGTATCAAGGCAGATTTCTGGACTACATGGGGACCTGGGGCAAAGGGCAATAAGACAGGAGATAACATTTCGGCTCAATTAGCAGAAGAAAAATAACTTCACTTGAGATCTGAGCTGCCTCTGGATTTCAAATAATGATATTTGTTACTTTTGCTTCGAAAAATTATTTGTGAGTGTTCTGAGAGAACTGAAGTTCTGGCTCTTAATCCAGTTACTTTGTGTTAAAATGGCTGTGTAACATGTTACACATTAACAAGACAAATAGATGCAATCATGAGGATAAAGTATTGCAGATGTTTTAATAATACTACTTTTTTTTCTTTATTTCTTTTTGTAGATAAGAGCGGCTCCTCTGTGTAAGTACCATTCTACCATGTTTCCTGCATTTCACTGTTCTGTCTGGTGATGAATTACAAATGAATGAAGATACCTATATATATGCTCATAAAATCCTGACCCCCTGTATCCCATTCCCAATCCCCCATATCCAGTCTCCAAACCAGTCCCACCAACACCAGTAGTGCAGTTAATCTTTTACCTGAGGTTAAGTAGCATTAAGTAGTTTCCTAGTATGAGAAGTCATGTTTCCTTTAATATTAAATGTGTTGCTTTTGTAAATAGCAAAGGCATCTTTGGTCCTGCCTCATAAGCTGTAGTCGGTTCATAGTGTAATTGCCACATGTGCTCAGTACTTTTAGGAAACAGAAGGCCAGTGAGAGTATGGCTCACTCAATACCTTGCCCTTCTTTTTGTCTGCTACTGTCATGATAATGCCCTGCTACAGTATTTGTGCAATGCCGCTTTTGTCTGGACACAATCAGGAGACTCTAGTGCCTTGTCTTCTTTGAATCCCAGAACTGGACAACACAGATACCAGCCCTGACACTCTTGGGAAATGTAGAAGCATGTCTTCTTATCCTGTTGTTTTTGTTATTGTCATCGTTGATGATGATGATGATAAATTATACACATGTTGATTATCCTTATTGCACCCCCGGTGGCACAGTGGGGTAAACCCTTGTGCCGGCAGGACTGCTGACCGAAAGGTCGGCAGTTCAAATATGAGGAGAGCGAGGTGAGCTCCCCCTGTCAGCTCCAGCTTCTCATGCAGGGATATAAGAGAAGCCTCCCACAGGATGGTAAAGCATCTGAGTGTCCCCTGGGCACAGTTCTTTCATTCAACCAATTTTCTCACACCAGAAGTGACTTGCAGTTTCTCTAGTCACTCCTGACACACGCACAAAAAATCTGTAACGCTTTGAGACCAGGAGTGCTTTGGGTTGGGAATTTTATTCTTAACTGGATTTTGAACGATCTATATTTATATATACATGCATACAAATATTGAAGATTAAATCCAAATCAAAAAATGAAATTCATTTATATTTGATATATAGTTTATACATATGTCTTCAAGATATTTTATATAATATACATTTCATTAATGATTTGGTGTGCATTGAACCATTAGAAAGCAAAGGTATAACTATTTCAGCCATTTGTTGTTGTTTTTTTTATTTAGAGTATTTTGGTTCTGGAGAAGGGATGCTCAACCTGTATGCTTAGTAGTAGAACATTTAGTTACATAAAATGTATGTAGTATTTTTCTTCTTTTTTCCTACATAGGTTCCAACAATTGCAGTTCCATTGATAATACAGAAATATCAATATCAACAACGGAAATTCATATCAAGTTGCCTGTTGACTTCAATATAACCAGTGTAACTTTTGCAAATGGAACAGAAGTAAATACTTCAATATCCAATGGCTCAATATCTGCACTTGATCCTGGCACAGAATATATTATTTATTTTATGAATTCTACTGAAACATGCTGCAAATTCATTACAACAAGTAAGCAAGTTGTTCCAAGAAACATGTAAATCCTGTATGATTCGTACAATGATTATCATAGGATTCAGTGTCAAAGTTACAGTCTCCCAAATAGTTCCTTAATAATAATGCTTTTTGATTTTATTTTTCTGCTTCTAAAATTGCAGTAGAGGTAATGGATTCTTCTCATGATTGCCCTTTATTTTAATTTGGCAGTTTAAAAAATTGATTTCTATATTTTTTAGAATTATTCATTCATAGAATAAAGAAGGAGATATATTGTTGAATTGAATAATAACTGTATAATCTACGATTCCATTCATACATTACAATACTCTTTGGTTATTAGCTAGAACGTGTAGAACAAAACTGTGCCTCAAGAGTAAATTAAATTCCTTTACATGTTTGTGTTAACCATAAAAATGTACAGAACTGGAGCACAACTAAAATACTCTTTATTTCATCATAGTTCATTTCTGATAGCACCATCTAAAATTTTTTCCTTCAATAATATGGATACAACCTCTTTTCCCCCTTTCTTAAACAGAACCTAGTCCAGTTTCTGCCTTCCATGTTGAAAACATTACTGCTACAAATGTGAGTTTAACTTGGAAATATGATGGCCTAAATGTATACAAATATTTAGTACAAATAGAGGGAAATGGGACAAATTGGAATGCATCTTTTGATACCACCAGTGCCACGATTAGTGACTTGGAACCCGCCACATTGTACACATTCAGCATCTTTCCAGTAGCAGCTGATAAACATACTCTGGGAGAGCCAAGAAATACTACTGCTTTTACAAGTAAGTACATTAAATTATAAGATATGATGGGTTCCGATAACCAAGTTAATCAAACAGGCATATTCTACACTTTCACAAATGGAAACAAACCAAAAAATTATGTAATGAAGTCTGTACAGTGAGCTCTCAATATCCACCAGGGTTTGGTTCCAGGACTCCCAATGGATACCAGAATCTGTGGATGCTGAAATCTCATTATATACTACTAGCTGTCCCCTGCTACGTATTGCTGTGGCCCAGTCTGTGTATATGTGTTTTGTGTGTGTATATGTGTGTGTATATTTTTGTATATGTGTATATATGTGTGTTTGTGTGTATATATATGTGGTTTTGCGCATGCGTTGTAATGTATTTTGGGTTTTTTTTATTTTTAAGTGTCTTCTGCTTTAAGTGTTTTTATGAGTGATCGTCACTTGTTGGCCTGATATGTGTATTGTGTCCAAATTTGATGTCTATTCATCCAGTAGTTTTTGAGTTATATTAATCCCACAAACGAACATTACATTTTTATTTATAGAGGTGGCATAGTAAAATGGTATCCCTTATATAAAACAGCAAGATCAGTGTTTGCTTTTGGATTTATTTTGGAGGGGGTGCATTTTCAAAACAGTGGAATCAATGAGTGGAAAACTCATTTACCCAATTTACCTGTCCGAATGTATCCCCCCCCCCCCCCCCCCCATGAACCACCACAGAGATTAAGTTCTTCTGGGGAGGCCCTGCTCTCAGTCCTGCCACCATCACAGGTGCATTTGGTGGGAATGAGAGACAGGGCCTTCTCAGTGATTGCCCCTCAGCTATGGAACTCCCTTCCTATTGAGATCAGGTCAGCCCCCTCCCTCTTGTCCTTTAGAAGGATGATAAAAACATGGCTGTGGAACTGAGCTTTTGGGACTGTGTAATGAGGCGGCGATAGGAACTCTTAGTATGCCAACCAAGTTCGATATGGTTGTTGAGACAGTTTTAATTAGAGGATTTTAACGTCAAGATAAGTGATTTTAATGTTTTTGTATGTGTATGGTCTAGTATGCCATTTATATGTTGTGCTCCGCCCTGAGTCCCCTTCAGAGTGAGAAGGGTGGAATATAAATGCTTTAAATAAATAAATAAATAAATAAATAATAAAACCCATAGATAAAGACACTGCAGTGTATCAGAGCACCATAGCTTTTCTGCATGTAATTGTTTATTAAATTACTTTATGATTCATTGTGTTTTCTTATGATGCTAATCAATGGAAATTACTTTGTAAATTTTGTTGTTATTGTTCACAATATTTCCCATGTCTAGGGGCCATGTCCCATTGCCCCATGCAGATGTTTGAGGCCCAGGATATGCATTTTGCTATTCGGGGAGTAAACCTGAAAAATGCTTGGAAAAGACATTTCTGGCTAGAAACAGTGGGCTAAAAACAGTCAGATGGGGCCAAAATATAGTGAAATCTGCCCTGCAACCTATATAACAAATTTCAAACAAAATTAAATAGGAGAAGCTCAAGAAAGGGAATGAGAGGGGAACAGCCTTCTAACACCACATGGTGGAGGAGTCGGCACAGCTCGCCATTCCCTGTCAACCCTTTCTCCTAGGCCACATGGCAATGGCATAGGACTGACAGGACTGGATTCAAACCCTGATGTGATCCTGATTTCTTTATGCCCATCCAAAACTGAAAGTATATTGTCTCAACAAACATAATCAGCCAAGGTTGTTGTACGTTTTTTTGGGCTACATGGTCATGTTCTAGAGGCATGCCTCTAGAACATGGCCATATAGCCCAAAAAAACCTACAACAACCCATTGATTCCGGCCATGAAAGCCTTTGACAATACATAATCAGCCAACACTGTTCTGGTTTATTCTTGCATATAAAAGCTGACTTGATGGAGGTTCATGTAAGGAAAAGATGATTATTTTGAAGTATTAGCATCACCTGTTTCTTATTGTTGTGATGAAAATGTTTTTATTGGGGGAAAATTTCTGCTAATGAAATAGCAATATACCCATAACTGTTTCAATAGACTTCGTAGAATTATAGATTTGGAAGAGACCACAATGTTCACCCAGTCCAACCCCCTGCCATGCAGCCACACCCAGTCAAAGCATTCCTGATAGACGGTCATCCAGCCTCTGCTTTAAAAACTCCAGAGAAAGACACTGAACCACATTCTGAGGCAGCATTTTTCACTGCCAAACAGCTGTTACCATCAGGAAGTTTTTATAATGTTTAGGTGGATTATCTTTTCCTGCAGTCTGAATCCATTGCTCCCTGTCTTAGGGCCCCTTATGCACTGCCATATAATCCAGATTATCAAAGCAGATAATCCACATTATCTGCTTTAAACTGTATTATATGAGTCTACACTGCTGTATAATCCAATTCAGATCAGATAATCTGGATTTTATGCAGCTGTGTAGAAGGGGCCCTAGTCTTCAGAGCAGCAAAAAACAAGCTTTACCCCTCCTCAATGTAACATTCTTTCAAGTATTTAAACGTGGCTATTATGTTCCCTTTCAACCTTCTCTTCTTCAAGCTAAACATACCTATTATAGCACTACACAAATATTGTGACAACTTTTTCATTCATTCGTAGTGATAACCTCTTTCTCTTTCCAAAACAGAGCCCAGTCCTGTTTCTGATCTGCAAACAGGAACTATCACGAATTCCACAATAGCTTTGGAATGGAAAAATAGTGATTCTAATGCCTTTAGTTACACGTACAGAATACAAATTGAAGGAGACACTCTTCCCAGGAATGAATTTTCTAATGCCACCAGTAAAGTATTAGAGAACCTGAATCCTGGAACATCGTACACATTCAGAATCTATCCAGTAGCAACTTATAATCAAACTGAAGGAGATGCAGAGCACATAACCGTTTTTACAAGTGAGTATATTCATTTGTGTGGAGATAAATATTCACTGTGGTGTTCTTTAAAATACTGTATAATTCAGGCAGTCCCTGAGTTACAAGCATCCAACTTACAAATGACGCATAGCTAAGAACGGGGTGAGACAATAGAAAGTGAGAGAAATCTAGAGTCAAGGGAGAAAGATGTCCCCACTGAAGCTTTAAAGCCAATCTTTGTTTCCACAACAAGCCACATTTTTCAAAATCGAATTGTCACAGGGACAGAAAGTGAGGCGAAATCTTCTGAATAGGGGCACAGACAACAAAACAAGCACTGCAGTGGTACCCTTCTCTATGCTATCCAAAGCTTGCGCGTGTGCACATGCACACACACACGTGTATTTTTATTTGACTGAAGTTATACTTAATAAAGTACCTGTTCCAACTAACATAAACTCGACTTAAGAACAAATCTACAACTAGTAACTACTAGTAAACAACTAGTAAATCTACAACTAGTAAACAACTAGTAAATCTACAAATCTAGTAACTTGGGAACTGCCTGTATAAAGATTTCCCATCTACTGCTATTCTGTCTCTAATACTGAAGCTGGTATGAATCTCTCATGACTGGTACTCATTGATAGACTTTGTTGTTGTTGTTCATTCGTTCAGTCGTCTCCGACTCTTCGTGACCTCATGGACCAGCCCACGCCAGAGCTCCCTGTCGGCCGTCACCACCCCCAGCTCCTTCAAGGTCAGTCCAGTCACTTCAAGGATGCCATCCATCCATCTTGCCCTTGGTCGGCCCCTTTGTTTCCACAACAAGCCACATTTTTCAAAATCGAATTGTCACAGGGACAGAAAGTGAGGCGAAATTTTCTGAATAGGGGCACAGACAACAAAACAAGCACTGCAGTGGTACCCTTCTCTATGCTATTCTCTATGCATTGATAGACTTTACTATCCATTTATTTGCAAAATCGCCTATTAAATTTAAATTTGCATCCCTCTTTGCACCTTGTGCAAACAAATTTCATAGTTTAAATATCTTCTGCGTGTTTGTTGTGTGCCCCCTAAATTTCAAGCTTCTCGGGTATTTAAATAACATTTGATTTTACCAGAGATGAGGTTGGGAGAGAGGTGACTATGATCCTTGCCCCCGGCATCATCCATAATTTGATATGTTTCTATTGTCATTCCTTTGTTCCCTAAACTAAATACTAAATAACTTCTTTCCTCATAGAGCATGTTCCCTTGATTTGTTCTTCCCCTTTCTCTTTTCATATACAAAAACATCACAACATTGGCCTTTTCTAATAAAGGCTGCTGTATGGGCAAACACATGTGTATACACATCCACACACTGGTCCAAAGGCAGTTTATGTGGTCCTCCTTGTTGAATCAATACTTCCCTTGCATTTGGGATGATGTTATGACCAGTAGCCTTCTGCTACAAGTGAAATTCTGTGGAAGAGAACTTTTCAGCTACCAAGTGCATCAGCTGAGGCATCCATAGGAAGCTGAGTTTAATGTATATCTTTTCGGGTTTAGTGGGAAATTTTAGACCTTGTGTCATAGAAAGACCAAAATAAGTCTTTTAAAGCCATTTTCTAGAAAGGTGTCAGTAGAGACAAGTTTGCGAAATAAACTTTCACGGAGGAAAAAAGAGATGGTATTCTTAAAATATATTAAACATTAGTTACCTCAATGCTGTGAGGAGATTTGTTTTTGATGTTGGCTGAAAAAATAGTTTATTCTTCAAGAAATCATGTTTAAAAAATCATCTAGGTTAATTTGTTAATCTTTCTAAAAAGCAGCTCTGACCTCCACAGTTAAAAGCAGTGGTTTAACTATGTGTGCTCTCTTTCTTAATATATCAATTATGTCCTCCAAATTTTGATTCTGCCATTCTAAGAATTATAGGAAGGGGATTGAAAACAGTATTGCTATGTCGACTTAGACTGAATAACTACTCTTTACAAAGTACATGCTTCTTGGATACAACTTGTTTCCATTTCAGTATAAATGAAAGTTTTACTTTGATTATTAGAAAAGCATAAGAACTAGAGAAATGAAGTGGGTTGTTGAGTTTTCATAACCAACAAGGTGATCTGTGTGTTAGGAAACAAGGAAGTACACTACAAAATAATGCAGTTTGAATTATATGGTCAGTGTAGAGCCATGAAGTGCCTGGTAGTATTTGTAAACTGTGTACCAAATAGTCAGGTTGGTCACCATGTGGTCAAGCCAACCACGAAAAAGACAGCAGTTTATGAAATCAGTTGCGACAGAGTCTTTATAAATAAGTGGTTTTGTGTGACAGTAAATGCCACCATAATATTTTTAAAGCTTAAGGAACCACAAGGTTTTTTGTTGGCTTGTGCCAGTGGTCAAACAGGCGCCATTGTGGAATTTGATCCAACTCTCTGTGGTGAGTGGATAATCTGTTATGAGGACCAACCATCTGTCCCTGGCGAGATCACTTATTTCTTCAGGTTGACTACTTTTCATGTCCAGATAATGCCTTTTTTCCTTTCACTAAACACAAAGCCATGTTTTAATTTCAACTGTGCCAAGGTATAGAGACTTCGACTTTTTCAATATCTTCATCATCCCTTTTAAAACTATGTAACTCATCTGTGGCCATTCTTTTTGTTTTCTTAAATATATTTTCCTTTGCAGTTTCTTCCTTGAATTTCTTAAGTCTTTGCTATACTTTGCTGGTACTATTGTGTCATCTGCATATTGTAAACCTCACAAAACCATAAACAAAAAATACTCAAGAGTAGCAAAATAAATTAAGATAATGTTTACAGTATGGATAACAAATGATGCACACACACAGAGAGAACAATCAGTAAATATATATTGAACAATGCCAAATGTAGTATAACAAATATAATAGGAAATTTAAAGTACAAGGAGCTACCTTAGAAAAGAATGTAACAAATTGGAAGGACAACATTCTTGTAGTTACAACAATATGCAAGCATGCGAAGTCAAATCAAGTCTCCTAAGGACAAATAGACTTTGATTCTGTATATGGTCTAACACTATATACTGGTTTGATTGCTCAAGTAGGAGGGGCAATAAGATTATAAATGCAAATTGTTCCTTTCCTCACAAGTTAAGCAAAAATAGACTGTACGCCAATAAGATACATTTGCCATAAACTAAACTCCACTTAAGACGTTCAGTTAGATACACTGCCAATAACAATCTCATTGCTTCTAGTCACAATGATAGAATATTAGTTAAAAACTAATGGATATATCTTCCAAAAGATTAAACATTGTGTGACACTTGTGGTACTGAACTGTTACAATTAAAAGTATATTCAGCAAAATGTAAAGATTTTTCAATTTTTTTATTTTAATGATATCTACCACCCTGAATAAAAGGGGATGGTTTTTTTGTAATTGAAGTTTCAGTGCCCTTTATACCATCTAAAATTGAGAAACGTACTTCCATTGAAGTAAAAATATTCACTTTCCCTTCCTTTCCTAAATAGAACCCAATCCAGTTTCTATGCTCCATGTTGAAAATATCAGCAATACTACAGTAACTTTAAAGTGGAACAGCAGTGATTCAGATGCTTCTAACTATATGTACCGAATAAAAATTGAAGGAAATGATACTATCAGGCTTGAATCTTCCAACAATACCAATATAGAAGTTTGGAACCTGGAACCTGGAACACAGTACACATTCAAAGTTTATGCAGTAGCAGCGGATAATGCCACTGAGGGAGATTCAGAAGACATAATCGTTTATACACGTAAGTATATTTAGATATATGATTTTCACAAGATTTATATTTTCACAAATATTTATTTACTATATTTCTATCCCGCTCTATCTCACCCCAGAGTGGCTTCAAATTTGCAAAATTCATTGCCACATTTCAATACAAATATTAAAATAGATAAAAACAAATAAATACAATTAAAATAGTTTAAAACATAAAACCTTATCCCAAAGTCGTCAATTCATGCTGCTATATGTCAGTTCCACATTGCACTAATCTCCTGAATACCTGGTGCCATAACCAGGTCTTGACCTTTTTTTCTAAAAACCAGGAGGAAAGGGGCCAATCTAATGTCACTGGGGAGGGCTGAAGTCAGGCATACACCTGAGAGCCATAGATCAGACCCAGACTATGAACTTTGGATGGCGTGTTTTCTAAGTTTTTAATTTTAATCTGTTTTAACTCTCTTTTAATATGTTGCAATTTTTGAAATGTTTAGGTAATTGTTGAGGCACTACGTGTGCCCCACTGTAAGCCGCCTTGAGTCCCCCTGCCGGGATAGAGAAGGGTTTTGAGAAATTCAGATCTAAAAGTGAACATGGCTTCAGTTGCTAGATTGTGCCAAGTTGCAAATAATTCTCTACTCCTGAGAAGCCCCTTACTTAGGAAAGAGGCTACCTGTAAATCCCACTATGGAATAAATAATGACCAGACAAAGAAAATATTCACTAATCAAATTATCGGTTAATAATGGCCATTCAGCATAGGGAGGGAATACTTTAATTCACAGTCTCTTTCTTAATCAGGACCTAATCCAGTTTTTGACATCCGTATTGAATACATCAACACCACAACAGTGAGCTTAACATGGAAAAATGATGACCTACATGTTTTTAACTACACTTACCGAATAAATATAAGTGGAAAGAGCGCTGCCCGGAATGAATTTTCTAATAACACCAGTGCAGTAATTTGGAACTTGGAACCTGGAATACAGTACACATTTAGCATCTGTCCAGTAGCAGCTGATAATCATACTGTAGGAGAACCTGAGAATATAACTGCTTATACACGTAAGTAAATCAAATTAAAGGAGGTGTTGAGTTCAGATTTTCATGTTAACCACAAAGGTATTTTGTACATGCACAGTATATAGTAGGCCCCTTGATATTGGTTGGGTTTGGTTCTAGAATCCCACATGGATACCGACATCTATGAATGCACAAATATTTTTATATAGAATTGCAGAGAAATAGTATCCCCAATATAAAATGGTAAAATTAAGGTTTGCCTTTTGGATATGTAAATATATAGTTCTGGAGTATTTCAAGCCATGGATAGTTGAATCTGTGGACACAGAATTTGTGGATACATAGAACCAACCATAGCTCTTTTGCACAAATGCTTTGTAATTTCCTAGAGATCTGTACAATTTTGTATGCTTCGTTGTACTAAAATAACACTGTGTAACACAATTTTTGTTCTGGGGTTATAAATGTCATTTCCTAACTGGTTCTAGCATAAAAACATGAAAAAGGTTTAATAAACTGCAAAAGCTTTGTTTTTGCAGGACATTCTGCAGCACATTTTGCTATAGTTTTCAATTAATACGTATAGAGTTTCAATCATAGATTGTAGCAGCCACAAAAGCGAAGTTTCTGGAGTATAACAAACAACTGCTTCCAAATTAAACAGGTAATGACACTTTCAAACCAGTGTCTAAGAGCCCGTGTCAATCTGATTTCATCCTAAGTATCCAAGTGAAATCGTAAACATTTTATTTCAGTTTGTTGTAGGTTTTTCGGGCTGTATGACCATGTTCTAGAAGCCCTCTCTCCTGACATTTCACCTGCATCTATGGCAGGCATCCTCAGGAAAGAAGGCTCCTAGAACATGGCCACACAGCCCTAAAAACTTACAACAACCCAGTGATTCCAACCATGAAAGCCTTCAACAATAGATTTCAATTTGTTTTCCTTCTTATTTTATTGGATTTTGTTTCTCTTTTACCAAATTCACATATACCAAACTTGAGCAAGTTATAACCTCAGCCTTAGCAGAAAGCAATGGAATCCCACCTTGAAGAAATTTTGCATTCACCATTGGATTGTCATAAATTGGAAATGCCTTGAAGGCACTCAACAACAACAATTCAAAAATCCTGATTTGTTGTTGTTGTAATGAAAATCTATTAAGAGAACTATTAGGTAATTAAAGTGTAATGATGCTGTATTCATTTGAAAAGACTTGGTGCTGTACACATTCAATATTGTGATAACTTTTTCATATTTTGGACAAAACTCTTTTCCCCATCTTTCCTTAAAAGAACCCTCCCCAGTGTATGACATCTCTGCTGAAAATCTCACAACTGACACAGTAACATTACAGTGGAATAACAGTGATCCAGATGCTTCTAGTTACACTTACTGGATAACAATAGAAGGAAATGGCACTTCTAAAAATGAAAGTTCTTCTACCGAAAGATTTGTCATTAACAGCCTGGAGCCTGGAACATTGTATAAATTCATCATCTATTCAGTAGCAGCTGATAATAGCACTCATGGAGATCCAAATGATATAGCTATTTATACGAGTAAGTAAATGAAGATGGTGGGAATTAGCAGTCACAGTATTTCTGCACTCGAAGGGTAAATCCCATAGATTCAAGTTAAGGGGAATATACCCATTCAGATAGATTTAGTAAATTAAGTGGAGAAGTATGGTTTGGTTGTTTCTGATAGTAACATGGATCACACATTCATTTTGTACCTTTACACAGTGGAGATAAATAGAGTGTTTATAACTTTTTCCCCAGTAATGTGTTACGTATTTTGATGCATCCTTTTAAAGTAATGCCCGTATCATTTTAATATAGCATAATTACAATTACTGGACATTTTGTTTTCCTCATTTTTTTCTCACCTATTTCCCCCTCTAAAGTAGATGTTTGTGTTTAGTTTTGCTTTTGTTTTGTTGTGTTTAACATTTTCTGCTACCCAATAGTTTTCATGTATATGTTTTAAAAGAATCAGAAGTTTTTAAGTGAACCCATATTAAATGAAAAAGTGAAATGTTACTGTTTGATATTGTTCTACCACAAAAAATTGTTTGCTCACAAACAACAAACTGGTGCTATTAGTATGTCAAATTGTAGGCGTTCAGAGGATACGTATATGTAGGATTCAAGTGTTACAATGGCATAGAACTTTCATACTCCAAAGCAATGCTATAATTCTTTTTTTGTGAACATTTCTTCCAAGGTCATGTAGTGGTGGCGAGAGAAGGTGGACAAGATATTTTAGCACCAAGCAGTGCAGTTCCCATGTCTTACTCCCTTATATTACTCTTTGGGGAATGCTGAGAACCATCCATATAGTGGCATGACAAAAATTCCTTTAACAATGTATATATTCATAAACAAATTCCTTCAGACAAAGAAGTGCCACTCTCTTGAGAGCCCAGATGACACAGATGCACATCCACCAAAGTGGAATCCATAACCACCCAAATGAAGCTGGGGCAAGTTCTTTAGAAACAGTAACTCTGAAGATATTATTTTTATCCAATAGTTGTCATTCCTGAATAATATGGGGAATAGATTTCTTAGAGGCAACAAATCCCCAACATCTATCATAGAGAATACAATAGAGATTGACTTGAATATTCCTCAATGTATCCCTGAATGAGAGATCCGTTAGTTCGCCCCTAGGATCACATGGACATTCCCCACAAGCTCCCTGCAGAACAGAGCAAGGATTAGTTGCTGCAGCAAATGTCCATATGATGTCAGACTGAATCTTTATCAATCTGATGCAATTAAATAGAACAGATCAGTGAAAGGGTATGACAACCATAATCAAACAAGGTTGAGTATAGGCGTGATGAAACACCACTAAAATTTGCTTATGTTATTATCATGTGTCCTCTGTGTATAAACATTTTGTTACAGCAAATGGGACAATTAATGGAAGATAATTGACCAGGGTATTACAAAGAATGTGACTAACCAATAACTACACCCCCACCCCACCCCCCGAGATATTTTGATACTGTAATTGCTGTCATGTTCCTTTTGTGATATCTGATCATGTTTGGATTCTTCATGTTGGATCATTTGTGTGTTTTTAATGTAAATTACCTCAGCTGAAATTATTCCGTCCTGAGTAAATGAATAGAGCAGGTAAATGTGTATGTTTTTTTTTTTAAAAAAGTGACAGATTTTTGATGAAGCTATCTCTTCATTTGTTGCATATGAGGGCATCTGGTGAAGCAAACTCATAATTGGATGATTTAAATTGACAGAAAATTTCTTTGTTTTGTAGGACCTCATCCAGTTTCTTACATCTTTATTGAAAGCTTCAGCAATACAACAGTGAATTTAACCTGGAAAAACCATGATCTACAAGCTCCTAGTTACACATACCGAATACAAATAGAGGGAAATGATACTTCTCGAAATGTATTGTCTAATACCACCAGTGAAGAAATCAGCAATCTAGAACCTGGAACATCATATACATTCAATATCTTTACAGTAGCAGCTGATCACAAAACTGAAGGGGACTTAAACACGACAACTCTTTATACAAGTAATTAAAGTAAATTATCTTAGTATTGCTAACCTTGCAATGTTTGAGTTTGCATTTTGATATGACCTGTGGATAAGTTGGGGGTCATTCTGCAAAGAAGGGAAAATGCTTGTGCTACATCAAGGGACCAGCCCCATCAGTAAGTCCTGCCTTTCTCATAGTACAGTCTTTTCTTTTTCTAGCCTGAGGCAGCTTTTCTCTACAGATTTTTTCTCACTCTCTGTCTCTGCTGCACACATAGGTGTATGTGTATGTATATAGTGGAGGCAAAACACTCAGGGCTACTTCTAAATTACAGAAGTTGTGTGTAAAGAAGAGAAGGAAGGAAGGGAGTGGAGGAAGGGGTGAGAAGGAATGAGGTATAAATATGGCTCCTTTGCCTTGCCTGATTGCAGCTGCTCCCCCCATTATTCAGCCTCCTATTGGGTTGGATTTTAAAAATCTCTGCCTCACTCACAGATCCTCTTCTGTCTCCTGGAGATGATTATATGATGATAATATCATCATTTATGTCTTACTTGCCTTTCCGCAGGGCTCATGGTGGGGTAAAACATAGACTTCAATTGCAATAAATAGAAACATAAAATTATTTAAAACACATAGATTAAAAATCCATAAACACAAGATTAAAACACACAATAAAATCATCCAAATATTGATTTAAAATTCATATTTTAAAATTGATTAGGTAAGCCTGCCAAAAGAGATAGGTTTCATTAAAAAAATACCTGATGGCACATTTTGCCGCTAAATCTCTTTCCAAAAAGGAGGTTGGGGGGGGGGGGGCATCTGCAATCAGGTAAAGCCAAGCAAAGCAACCACTAGCAGTAGCGACAGTGAGCAAGAGAGTGAGGACAGTCTTCCTTTCCATTTATGGCAGCCCAGTGATGCTATCTCTCCCACCCGCATGCTTCATATTTTCCTTTTAGCGACTTCTCCTACTCCATTTGCTTACTTATAAGTAGATCCCTTCACCTTGCCCCCACCCCACCCCTACGCCAAAAGAATTCTGGTAAAGCAGCACAAGAATTCTGGTAAAGTAGGTCGTAATTGGGGATGACACCATCTTTCCCACATGGTTTTGGGGGTTGCACCTATAGCAGTCATTTAGTGGTAGTACTTCTCCAACTGTCCTCAAGGTATTTCTTTATTTATCTCATTTATATCCCCCTTCTCACCCCAAAGGAGACTAGGGTAGCTTACAACACAGTTAAAATACATTGGGGGAAAACATAAGACCATTAAAATACATGTACATAAGACCTAAGATTAAAGCGCATAAAAATAATTCATATTAGCAAAATGTAAATTTAGATTTAGAGTTGAAACTTGAAAGGTCCTCCGGGTGACCGTTACCAGTCAACTTCTGGCTGGTTGATGTGAACTTCCCCCAGAGGACCAGAGTGTACAGGGTGGGTTGTATTTGACATTAACTTGTGTATAAGTTGATCCAAGTTTTTGTGTCAATTTTTAATCACTTCTCAAAAATTATTTATACATGAGTATATTCAGTAGGGAGCCACCTGTGGCGCAAGGGGTCAAACCACTGAGCTGCTGAACTTGCTGACTGAAAGGTTGGTGGTTCGAATCCAGGGAACAGGTGATTTCTTGCTGTTAGCCCAAGCTTCTACCAACCTAGGAGTTCAAAAACATGAAAATATGAGTAAATCAATGGGTATCGCTCCGGCGGGAAGGTAATGGGGCTCCATGCAGTCACGCCGGCCACATGACCTTGGAGGCATCTACGGACAATGCTGGCTCTTCGGCTTAGCAATGGAAATGAGCCCCCCCCGGCAGAGTCGGACACAACTAGACTTTACCTTTTCCTTTTATATTCAGTAGATCTGATTCAGATGGTTTGTAGTTCTTGACCTTGTTTACCTGTAGAATTATGTTTATTAAGCATACTGCCTTGGAAGGAATATCTAGTGAAACAAAACCTTTGCTATCATTTGTTTGAAATATGCTTAAGATAGTAAAACATCTGAATGTATGCTATGCTACTTTCCAAGTAAGTCGGTTCTCCAATACGTTATTTGTCCTCAGACTAGTACAAAGGATAGAGATGTCACAGAATAAGAACTCCTAATTTATCTATTGCTACTGCATAGATGCTTGAAAATGTTTTAATTTAACTCATTCTTTCTTGGACAGGGCCCAGTCCAGTTTCTAACATCCACACCGAAATCATCAACACCACAACAGTGAAATTAACATGGGAAAATGGTGACCAACGTGCCTCCAGCTACATTTACCAGATAAAGATACAAGGAAATAATTCTGTTGATAATGCATATTTTGATAAAACCAGTTCAGTAATTAATAACTTAGAGCCTGGAACATCATACATGTTTAGCATCTATCCATTAGCAGCTGATAACAAAACTGAAGGAAGTGCAAATACTGCAACTGTCTATACAAGTAAGTAAATTAAATGGAGAAGTATGGTTTGGTGGATTCTGATAGTAACATGGATCACACATTCATTTTGTACCTTTACACTGGAGCTAAACAGAGTATTTATAACTTTTTCCCCAGTAATGTGCTACATATTTTGATGCATCCATTTAAAGTAATGCCGTATCATTTTAATCTAGCATATTTACCATTATTGGACATTTTGCTTTCCTCATTTTTCTCTCACCTATTTTCCCCCTCTAAAGTAGAGGTTTCTATTTAGTTTTGCTTTTGTTTTGTTGTGTTTTACATTTTGTGCTACCCAATAGTTTTTATGTATATGTTTTAAAAGAATCAGAAGTTTTAAAGTGAACCTATATTAAATGAAAAAGCGAAATGTTACTGTTTGAAACTGTTCTGCCACAAATAAGTTTTTCTTCACAAACAACAAACTGGTGTTATTAGTATGTCAAATTGTAGGCATACAGAGGATACATGTAGGATTCAAGTGTTACAGTGGCATAGAGCTTCCATACTCCAAAGCAGCAGTAGAATCCTTTTTGTGAACATAGGGCCACGAAGTGGTGGCAAGAGAAGGCGGACAAGATATTCAGCACCAAGCAGTACAGTTCTCCCATGTCTTACTTCCTTCATGATTGCTGCATTTACTCTCTTTTTTCTACATCTGTGTCAGCAATGTTAGATTGGCATACGGTGCCAGCAGGAACCTGGGCCATGTGTTCCCGTCCTTCTTACAACCTCCAGCTGAGTAGCGAGATTTGAAGGGAAGTGTATTTTTCACATTCAGCTTAATGCATGGATCACTTCTGACATCAGGGTTCTTGATCATAGGGAGGATTATATATCCAAAGGAATATATGCTCCATGTGGGAAAGAGAGGATGGAACCAGTGAGGACAACACAGGCAGGTAGCTAGTACTTTCCACACTTGAAATATTTTTCTTGGCCATTTTTCTCATTCTTGCACAAAAATAAGACAGTGGAAGCTAAAAAGCACAGCTGTCTATTGTTAGTTTCCATATTGTTGTGCACTTACCATGGGACATCTGTGTGTGTAGATTGTTAATATTGGCTCTGGCGGACTTTAACAATCAATTCAAGTAACTTCTGCAGTTTTTGGTGGCCATTTCATTGTAGTTCAATATGATCGCATTTGCTAGGGTTATGGGCACAGAACCCTCATGAAAGTGATAAACTACAAATAAAGGAACTGCTGGAAAGTGACCACGGAATTGCATTGGAGGATCTAGATATTCCTAGAGGGGTCCTTTCTAGAAACCTCTTAGTGTTCTGGGATTATTAAAATAATTTGACCATAGGAACATACTGGAGGACTTAAAATTCCTAGAGGAGTTTTTTTTAAATTAAATCTATGAATAATAAAATCTGCAATAATCAAAACTGCAAATGGGGAGTTAAGAATAAGAGTATCCCATGGCTTTTACACTCTTCCTTCTAGTCGAATCTAGCACACCATTTAATGAATGGCTATTGTCAAAAATGAAAAAAAAAAAGAGCTAAGATAGTGTTTTCATTCATTCTCTTGGAGTTATCAAGGAGTTAAACAGTGAGTAAGTATTTGCCCTGATAATAGTAAACAATCGTATTAATTCAAACTGGGAAAATAAATCACAACAATGATAAAAAGTTTTAAGATACAGTCCATATTTTTGCAATTTTGACTTTAGCAGATTTGAGCAAAACTGATTTCTCTAGGATTCTCTAGGTCCTCCTGTGTGCCTCTAGGGCCAATAATCCGCATTACAGATACTTTAACCGAGTGGTGTTCATTGCTCATGGTGCAGAGGAGGAGCCTAATTTGTGTGGAATTGTTTCCCCCAAATAAATCAGATAAACACTTCACTTGCCTTTTCCTGATCTTAGTTACTCCTCATGATTTTAATGTTTTCTTGCATTCTTATTGGGTTTTTTTAACTTGATTTTAATGTAGTTTGTGGTTTTTCAAATTTGCCGCATTTTAAACTGGTTTGGATTTTTCAGATGAAACAAAGCGCAAAACTGTCTTTACAACTAAATATGTATTTTGTTTTCTTAACAGAGCCAAGTTCAGTGAACAGCATCAGTGTGACAGATATCAGTACAACAGTGGTCAACTTAACATGGAAAAATCCTGACAGAGCTTCTCCTCGGTATTCCTACAGGATACACACCAGTGGGGGAGATGTTGAGAACATGACATCCCCAACCACTCACATAGAAATTTCAAAACTGAGCCCTGGTACTTCTTACACATTTAGCATATATTCAGTAGCAGGAAACAAGACGGAAGGAAGTCCCAGCAGCATAAATCACTGTACAAGTAAGTCTGTTAAACAGCAGTGTGTGTAGCCACCCAGCAAGAAACTATTCACAGAGCTGTGACTGCTCAGTGTTGTCATTTTCTTTCTGGATGATGAATACAAAAATGGCCCAGGAAATAATACATACTGAAAATTAGAAATACTCCACCATTTCTTTTTGGGGGTGTGGGAGAATATTTATTTGTCTTTAATATTTGGAAGCATATTTCTATTATTTTTCTGTACGCTGCCTATGTATGTGGTGACTAAAACTAAAGCAAGATGGTTTTCATCGTAATTTGGTAATAACTTGTTGTAATACCTAGAACATTCACCTGGAATTGAAATATAAAACACACAGAGAGAGATACATACATCCAGATACATCTGTACATCTATTTGGAAAACAGATTAGAAGAAACCATTCATAGATATTAGTTTTTCAATTACAAACTAAATAAACTTGATTTTTGGATATTGATGCTCTGTGGGCAGAATCGCAATTAATGGATGCAAATTGTAAAGAAGCTTTCTTGTTCTGAGTCATCGTTCTCCATGGGAGGACAGCATCAGAATCAGAGACACTGGCTGGGATTCTGTTGGCTAGTCCCAACTATAGCAGGCTAATTGTTGAATGATAATGAACACAGAGATAAATTTAATTGTTTAAATGAATCTAGTGTAGGTAAAGGTAAAGCTTTCTCCTGACATTAAGTCTAGTCGTATCTGACTCTGTACGAACTGAGTGGGGAGAGTCACTAGGTGCTTTCCAGCCAGTCATTTTATTAGCCTAAGGGAGGGGAGTCATGTATATCACCTTGAGTTCCTTAGAGAAAAATCAGGATATAAAAACAAAAAAAAACCCCACAAATGCATAAATAAGACTTAAGGATATAAAGTAGGGAAGGGGTATAGTGGGATAGTTTTAATTTTCTCCTATTTTGCTGCATTTTTCATCCCATCATTGTATTTTATTTAAACAATCAATGTGGCCACTACCTGTCTTCCTATTTGCTTGTAGATCCAGCTCCAGTGGATGAACTGTCCTGTAACCCTGTGGCCAAGCAGGCGGAATTGATTTTAAACTGGAGTTTTCCAAATGGGAAATATGAAGGTTTCAATATTAAAGCATTAAATAATAAACCGCCTGAAATGCTTGGCAAAGAAAACAAAACTTCAATAAAAAATTTGGATTACTTTACCAATTATACTATTACAGTCATTACACGTTCATGTAAAAAGGAGAGCTCACCTAAAGAAATCAGATGCAGAACAAGTATTACTGGTAAGCAAAAATCAGCCTTCTCTGAGTGGATAGGGGACTTTGATTTGTGAATAATATTGCTGTTGTCATTACATCTGTGTATCCATATTACACCTTAATAACATGTGCACTAACAAGTTTGACTGTATGGTACTTTTGATCAGTAAAAACATTATTAAAATGTTTGGAAAAAATATTGGCCCGTTGGTTCTATCCTAAGAAATTTATTTCCTCAGTCCCCAGCCTTTTCCAAGTCTGGGGTAACAGCAATTTTATAAAAATGAAATAAAAATTGATTCCTGTGGCACCTTAACGACTAATTATTATAGCAATGTCATAGTTTTTAAGGTATCACAGGGATCTTCACTGTTCGTGATGTAGCAGACCAACATAGCTAGCTAGGCCTTTTGCAATTGTTATAATAAAAGTGGAGTAACTATAGTTGACTCTCTACATTTGTGTGTCTAGCTTTTTTTAGATTTGATTATTCATAGATGTTCTTTTAAAGAATGTCTAGGTCCTCCAGCATGACTTTATAGTCAATGTCTGTTGGAGGCTGACTATAAAGTCACACAGAAGAACCTGGCGTTGGCCTATAAAGCCCTAAACGGTTCTGGCCCATGCTACCTATCCGAACGTATCTCTGCCTATCAGCGCGCTAGGACCCTAAGATCTTCTGGGGAGGCCCTGCTCTCCATCCCGCCTGCTTCACAGGTGCGGCTGGCGGGGATGAGAGACAGGGCCTTTTCTGTGGTGGCCCCCCGGCTGTGGAACGCCCTTCCCATGGAGGTTAGATCAGCCCCCTCACTAATGGTGTTTCGAAGAAGATTAAAAACTTGGATGTTTGAGCGGGCATTCGGACCAACAGTGCAATGAATGTTATGATACAGGAATGGAAAAACGGACGACGAACTGGATCACGACTCTAGTTATGAGATGTATTGTGTTGTTTATTGTTATATTAATATTGTATACCATGCTATTAGGGTTTTAAATTGTATATCTTTGTCTGATTTTTATCCTTGTTGTAAACCGCGTTGAGTCGCCTGTTGGGCTGAGAAACTGCGGTATACAAGTAAAGTAAAGTAAATAAATAAATAAATAAACCTGGAGATTCTTAGAGAAAGGTAAAAAAAAAGTGTCTTTTAAAAAAATGCTTCCCCCCCCCCCCCCATTTTTCTAGGGGTCTTGTATCACTAACTTCTGTCAAAGTGGAGGGCTTGCTGTAATTAGAATTATCTATTTCATAAAACTCAAATGGCCTTATGTATATAGTTGTTAATCTTCATTGAAAAATCTAACAAGTCTTCCAAAAATACTAAACTTGGTCTAAATCTGTGAACTTTATTTGGAAAGGAGTTGCACAGATGTAGAGCAACCACTAAGAAAAACCTGTGGGCATGTCCACACAGCTTGGCTTTAAACATGGAGACTTAAAGCTGTCACAAGATACTGCTACTGATGATTCAGTATTTGCAAATGATTGCCTTTGATGTTGTGTGTTGTATGTGTAGGTTTGGTTAGTGAACAATATATAGATGCAGTACAACAACACAAAATCTTTAAAGTACAGCCAGAAACCATTCTCTTTCCTGCATCTACAATGTGAATTTCCAGTTACTATGAGATGCCTCCACATATTTTCATTGCCACGGATTCTGGGTAACGGCATGATATGAGTAATGTTAGGTTATGTCCTGCATGATTTGGTAAGGTGGAGAAATGATGAAATGCTGACCTGTTCTGTGTCTGTTCAAGTAATGAGGGTACAAACAGAGAGTGTTTCTTCATATTATGGTCAAATAAACATCTGAGTATTTTCTGTTAAATTGTATTTCTCTCTCCCTTTTAAGCTCATGGCTGTACTTTCTTTTCCAGATCCCCCATCACCATCTCAGCCACCTAACATTGTAGCAAGAAGCCACTCCTCTTTGAAAGTTCAGTTTGATAACTTTAATTCAAGTAATGGACCTGTAACTGCTTATGCAATAATTGTCACAACTGCAGGTAAAAATATTGTGTACCTAGGTTGACCATCCTGTCTTGAACTGAAAATTTTCGATCTTTTTTTTTAAATTAAGAGAATAAAAAGTCAAGAAATCAACTTGTTTCAATATGTATATATTGCAGAAAACATTCCTTCTCACTTTTGACAATTATCGAATGAACAGCAGCATTTCTCTGTATCACCCACCTGCACCATTGTCCCATTTTGTTGGTAGAATCATAATACAGAAATGATATTTGAATAAATATGACATTATACATGTTTCCCATTCACGTTTCTGTGGGTGCTTTGTCATCTTGAGTCTATCATCATGAGACTGAACATTCATTCTGTATTGAAAGGACTATTCTAACAGTTTTGGACTGTTTGAAAATTCCTCTGCTCCTACCCTGAAGAATTTTCCAATATAATAAGTTTTGAATGATTCTCAAGTGTCTACTGCCATCATAATATTTGTTATTTGCAGCAATGCTCCTTATGCCAACTGAGGTTATGATAGATCATTGTGCTACTGGATCAAAGTCGGGTATACTTTTTGCCCCCTAAGACATTTCTTGGGTACATGTTAACTCTCATCTTAGAAAAAAAAACACCTTGGTATTAAGAGAGCTTTGCCTTAAAAATTGGATTGGAACATCATGGGTAGGGATGGGAGAGACTGCATTCCTTGCTTTTCCATTGAAACCTATTGCATACCCTTGGGGAGAGTCATACTCTCTCAGCCTCAGAGGAAGGCAATGGCAAAACTGCCTCTGAAAAAATCTTGCGCAGAAAACCCCATCAGAAGGTTGTATTTTTGTTGCCATAAGTCAGAAATGACTTAAAGGCTCACATCAACAACAAATAGATACAGAGTACATATGCCAGTGAAAACTAAATACACTTAATATGAGTAAAAATATTGCAGATAATGTGTATATTGGGCATATTGCACACATGAATCCATGTATTAAAAGAGACATAAGTCAAATTGTACATGAATTTTCAAAAAGAACTCACACAGAGACAGAAATGAAGCAAAGTTAATGTAAAGAGGAATAGTAAGCTAAGAGAAATTTTCATTTGATAATGCTACTAAAAGAGTTCAGATATCTGTATGGGATCAATTATGGGCTGGAACATTTATTTCATTTTCACTCTGCACTGTTGAGTTAACAACTAAAGACAGTTCTGAATTATGAAGAATGGTATTATTGAGGTTAATTAATTCACTTTGTGAATATTTTTTATGCATCTGAAATGTGATGAGCAGATCCATCTGCCAAAATGCCAAGACATATTATGGAAACTGAGGTGAAGAGTGAGATGGTGATTGCAATCATTCACAGATAAAAGAAAATCTTAAAAATAGTAAATACTGAATATTTTACCAAGTACTTTGATTTTGTATAATTTCATTTTGATGAAAGGTTAGGTGCATTTCACCACCAGTGTATTCAGAGGTCATAGCCTCTGTTTCAATTTTTGCCTAATAAATTATATTATGATCTGATTTTATTTTTCATATAGATGTAGCCTCTCCCGAATCCTTACAATATACCTATGATGATTTCATCCAGAAGAAAACAAACTCTTACGTTGCTTCTGTCATCACAGCCAAGCAAAAGCATTCATCTTCCTTCCACAGCAGTCAACCTTTTGACAGTAATATTGGAGATGGATCTAAAGTCTATGGTTATGTCAATGGGAAGCTAGAGCCTCTTGGTTCATACAGGTACTTTTCTTACATTTCTCACTCTATTTTCATAAATCTTGTATATAAGCAAAAAATAATAAATGAGTAATATACATTTCCCATTTATCCGTATATAATATAGCTACCATTTTTCTCTCCCCTATCTTTCATCAGGGCATGTGTTGCTGGTTTCACTCAAATTGCTTTTTTGAATAAGACTGTTGAACTCATCAGCAAGGAGGAGAGTTACGTCTCATTTTCACCAGTTTCAGACTCTGTCACCTTACCTCAGAATCCAGGTATCAAGATGTTGTTGCATCTGCTCTTGTGAACCCAATTCTGTTCTCTTTTTGATATCTGACCAAAGTACCCATTAACTTTGACTAGATTGGATTTAAACACTATACTATAAAAGAGAAGCTAGAAAAAGAAAGTAATTTGCTGGAGTTTAGAAAGCTTGGGAAAGTAAAATGTTTTCATGTTTACATCAGCATGGTAGACATGAGGAAATTCTTCTTTGATATGAAACCAGATCCAACTTCCACTTGATCAAATTAATTAATTTTCTTCCTTTTGTATTTGATAATTCCTTTTAAAAAGACTTTTGGAGTTAATACAAGGTTAAAATTTGTACTGGAGGCTTATTCCAAGAGTGTGAAGCCTTTGCAAAACCTTTTGAACTCCAGATCCCACAAACCTTTAACATTTGCCTTGCTGGTTGACACTGCCTGGCACTGAAGATCAAAACATCTGGAAAGCAAAACAAAAATCCCATCACATTGAGACTCCATACTTAACACAGGCACCTAAATAAAACCTCAGCTCCAAATTCACTGTGAAACTCTTGATAACCAGAGAAGTAAAACTAAGTATAGTTGACATTCCTTGAAAGGTACGTTTGACACTTACATTTTTAGAAGTGTTATGAATCACCGCAGAAAAGTTACTGTTGTTTCTTTGTCTTTTCAAGATGTCATCATAGGAGCTGTTGTTGGGTGTCTTCTGGCTGCAATCGTGATTGCTGCAGCAGTGGGATTCATCTTCTGGCAAAAGAGAAGGTATATTTATTATTTCGAGATGTTTTACCAAGAGGCACCTGGGTTTAATATTTCATTATGGAAATATCTATGGATTCTATTTTGCATGTTTGACAAAGTCTGGATATGTCTCTACTAGATATCCTAGACTAAAAACACTGGGAATTATTTCTCTACTTCTGGGGGTGAACAAAGTGTAGGCCATGGGCAAATGTAAGCCTTGGGGAGTAGAAAAGGGAGTTCAGTGATTGTTTGCAAAATTTTTGCTGCAGAATGCTCCCTTCCAGAGGGTATGGAATGCATTTCCATCTTGTTGGCAAAATCCCTGGGATCCCAAGGTCAAACAAAATTATTACAAACGTTTTCAATAAATGTTATTTTGCCCCAAAATGCCATCTAGGAGGGATGGGAAGTGGATGTCTACCATGTTTTGGTCCATTGTGTGCCAATTTAGGCCTTCATTTGAAAAGGAAGTGACTTCCTCTCCTTGTTGTTAAAAAAGGCCTCAGTTCAGCCTAAAATGCCTTTCACATAGTGAAAACGATCCTGTGTCTCCTAGTGGGCATTTGAGGGGAAATAAATTGTGTTGTACAGTGGGTGGCAGCCTTGCAAGGTCCCCTATGCTTCCACAGTTCCACTGCTTTTCTGCATAATATCTCAGGATGCCCAAGACAGAATTATCAACTCCACAAAACTAGAACATTCACATTTTTAAAGATGAGACAACTAAACCCTCTTTCACTATGCCCCTAAATAGATTTCAAAAAGTGCACTGGAATCTTCCACTATCAGTTGCATTATAGTGATAAGGCCAGCTAAGGAATAGCTAGTTTTTGAAAGTCACAACACCTTAGTTTTTATCATCAGTGTGTAATATTTGGAGTTAGAGAATGGGTACAATTTAAATTGCTCAACTATACACAATTGACCTAGTAGGAGTTAAGGTGGCTGTTCTTAGAAGCTACTGTCATACTGTCAATTTTGTCAGATTTTAATGTCTAGAATTAACTACTATGTTATTAACTGTAGGTGGAATCCAAATTTATATTGTAAGGCTTATTCTTCTCTTTCAGAAGGTGAAGAAGTGAGAGCCACAGTGTAAACATTTGATTGATACTTAGTTATTTCTATCCATTTGCTATATATACATGTGTATACGTTGAAAAAGTTGTAGCAAATGACCACCCCAAGGCCCTGGGGCTACATAAACAAGTCAGTGCTGGAGTAGAGACCCAATGCAAAGGCAGTAACAATAGGCAAGAAGCTCCAATCCAATTACCTTGTCTTTGCCCAAACCAAAGAAAGAAAGAAAGGCATCCTTCCCTCATTCCTCACTTTCTTTTTAGACCTGAGCAGAGTTCAGAAGCAACATGTGGCAGCCATTTTAGATGCTTGGGGTGGAGCAGACTGATGGCAACTATTTATGTTGTTGTTTATTCGTTCAGTCATTTCCGACTCTTCGTGACCTCATGGACCATGTGGCCAGAGCTCCCTTTCAGCCGTGGCCACACTCAGCTCCTTCAAGGTCAAACCAGTTACTTCAAGGATACTATCCATCCATTTTCTCCTTGGTCGACTCCTCTTCCTTTTTCTTTTCATTTTCCCCAGTATCATTGTCTTCTCCAAGGTTTCCTGTTTGCTCGTTATGTGGCGATTTATAAGCCATTTATAAGAAGGGCTTTTTTTTTGCAAAGATTTGTCTGTACTACAGTGGCCATTTTGCGGTTGCATTTTGGGTTTGATTTGACATAAATGTTTCAAAGAATGGGGTAACAACCAATTTTTTTTTTAATTTTCAAATTTTGCAGGCATGGTGGAAAAAATAACGAAGTGCCATTTTCTCCAATTGAGTAAGTTGATTATTGCTGTCTTTGTTTCACAAGTTGTAATGAATCAGTAGTAAATTATTGGTTTCTGTATTGGCCTAGTTAGAAAAATCATGTAAATTCCGTAACACTCCCAGTGCTTTAAAAACATATTAACTATTGTGTGTATGCCACGTGTGCATGACTTCAAGTTGCTTGCCAATTTATGGCAACCTCATGGATTTCATTGTGTTTTTCACAGTTTGTTGTTGTCTTCCTCTGAAATGTAACCTATCACACTTGATATTGCATGGTGGTTTCCCATCCAAGTACTAATCAGGCCAAACCCTGCCCTATCTTCCAAGATCTGGTGCCATCCATGTATTTCGACCTAAAATTAGGCTATTAAGGCTCTAATGTTACTCTCTAAAAATGCCCCTCACACAATTGCTAATTGTGAGAATAGCATCCCATCTATTTTGGATTTTCTGGAAAAAGTGTTTGTGTTTTTAAATCTTCCTGGGTGACAAATTTTTTCTCGTCATCATCATCATCATCATCATCATTTTATTTCTTAATTAGTCGCTCTCCACCAAGGTGCTCCGAGCGACTTACAATTTAAAACAGTTTATACACAACATAAAACATTCAATATAAAAACATTCAGTATAAAAACATTCAACATAAAACATTCAACATAAAACATTCAACATAAAAACATTCAGCAGTGACTATGGCAAAATTTGATCCGGTTACTTAAATGCACAGCCAAACAGCCAAGTCTTGAGCGCCTTTGCAAAAGGTCGCAACTCCGACATTGCTCTAATATATGGAGGCAATGAGTTCCACAGAATTGGAGCATTGATCGAAAAAGCTCTACACCTTGTAGCTTCCAAATGTGCCTCCCTAGGACCCGGTATGTAGAGGAGATTTTCCTGGGTGGATCGAGGTGACCACTGATGGGGAAAAGGAATGAGGCGGTCCCTAAGATATAAAGGTCCTTGGACATTTTGAGCTCTAAATGTCAGGATCAGTATCTTGTAAGAGATCCGATGTTCTATTGGTAGCCAATGCAGTTGTTGCAGAATCGGTGTAATATGGGATCTTATAGATGATCCCGCTAGCAGCCTGGCTGCTGCATTTTGGACCATCCAAATCTTCTGGGTCGTTGACTTCGGAAGGCCAGCATATAAGGCATTGCAATAGTCCAACCTCGTGGTGACTGTTGCGTGGATTACTGTTGCCAATGCTTCTACCGAAAGGTAGGATGCCAATTTCCTTGCCTGGCGAAGATGAAAAAAGGCCTGCTTACTTATGGCAGTGATCTGGGCCTCCATCGTCAGCGATGAGTCCAACACAACCCCAAGGCTTTTAACAGTGACAGATGGAACCAGAGCTTCCCCATCGAAATCAGGCAGAGACTGGGTTAATTCTGGCGGCTGGCCGGGCCAGAGTATCTCAGTTTTTGCAGGATTGACTTTTAGTCTGCTTGCTCGTAGCCAACTCATCACTGCTTCCAAACACAGCTTAAAGTTCTCAGGAATCGCAGTTGTTCCAGGTTCGAGACGAAAGAGTAGCTGGGTATCATCTGCATACTGGTAGCACTCTAGGCCAAAGCTCCGCACCAGTCCAGCAAGTGGACTGAAGAATAGAGAGAAAGGGACACAAGTTAATAATTGGGAATAGTAACGATAGAACATAACTATGATCCAATCATTTTCCCAATTTGCATTTTGCTATAAAACTTATTTGAGCAGACTCAGGGAGAAAATTGGTGTTTATTGTAATTTCTGCTTCTCTAAACCCTAAATATTATGTGCAGATGTTGTGTTCCACCAATAAAAGCTTATAACTAATGTGTGCACTGTTTTCCTTTTCCCTTTCTTCTTTCTTTCCAGACCTAAAAAGTAAGTAAATAATTTACCAAACCTTCAATAAATAATGAACTCAGCCACGTATTACCATTCTCTAGAGTTTCTCAGAAAAATTTTGATTTTTGATCAAATGTTTCATGTTACCTCCTTTATATGTTTACTGTGAGGGTATCTTCTGGGGTTTGTTTTTTTTTAAGAAATCTGAATTGTTATAATCTTTAATACTATAATATGTTACTATTTAGTTCCATATAGTTACACTCCAGTTCTAGGATTGTTACTCTAAGAAATATGTCAGTATTCATGCCTGGCTGCTGTATGTGAAATTTCAATGCATAATTAAACAGTCTTCAAAATGCTGCAGGAATTTTTGGTCAAGATCCAAGTAGAGATTTCTATTGACAGATGTGTTTCCGCCAGCTGAATTGGAAGGAGAGAGTCTCCTTCTGAGCTGCAGGGCTAGAAAACGGATTTTGTGTGGAAGACAGTTAAGGAGTACAGAGGGTCTAAAGCAGGGAGAAGAAGGAAAAGTTGTGCTGGCAGTTAGTTGAGCCCTAACATGTTATTGGCTGCAGGCCTTTGAGTTTCAGGCAAAAGTAGTATGTGACAGACCATGATTGGGTACTACAAGCCTTTGTTTCTTTGTTGCAGATCAAAATTAATTAAAGTTGAAAACTTTGAGTCTTATTTTAAGAAACAAAAGGCTGATTCAAACTGTGGCTTTGCAGAAGAGTATGAGGTATGCATTCGACCTTTTCCTCTGTTACAGTGGGGTTTTGTTTTTGTTTTTTTGACAGATTAGAGATATACTTAAAATTTCAAGAGAGTCTTTCACATTTGCAAATGTAGAATATACATTTATTGCTCTGTTTTGTTACTTTTCTTCTTAGCATAGAGGCCTATTGGGGGTGGAGACTACTCAGCTTAACTGATCGGAGGCTGGATGGCCATCTGTTGGGGGGGCTTTGAGTGTGCTTTTCCTGAATGGCAGGGGGTTGGGCTGAATAGTCCTTGGGGTCTCTTCCAATTCTATGATTCTATGATTCATATACATCTGGAAAATATTATATATAGGGCTTTTAAAAAACCATCTTTGCCAAATGAAGACAATTGGGTTTAAGAGAGCTAGGCACTGACATGTCTGTGCTTGTATGGGTTGGCCTAATAAAAGTGTTAGCATAGGCACTTGGGTGTGGATATGGATACATAAGCACATTTCCATATAAAGAAAACTGCTCCCCAAACAAATAATTTTCAAAGACTCTTCAAATATCACCATGTAGACAAAATGTCTATGTGAATTGTTCAGGACCTGGAATATGCATTGAGATAATTTAATATTAAATATTTCTTTTTGCTGTAGGATCTGAGGCCAGTTGGTGTCAATCAGCCCAAATTTGCAGCTGAAGTGCCTGATAACAAAGGAAAAAACAGATATAATAATGTTTTACCATGTGAGTTCTTCAAGGCTTTTGTATATTCAACCTATTACTATTTAAATTAATGTAGCACTAACACTGTACTAGGCCTTCTATTTGCAAATTGAGGACATTTAGATAAAACACAAATCTGGCAGTTTTATATTCCGAGAAACATTTTTCTTGAGCAGAATTTTATAAGGATGTAGCCCTAACTTTCTGGTCCATTTGTTGTTTTTAATCTCTCAAACATGAGGTGAACTCCCACTGCAGCTGAACCGGTTTCCAGGTCAGTTCTGGTGAGGAGCACTGGGATGTGATATGGCAGGGCGCTTGGTGTGATCCAAAGGGACCAGAATCACTTCTGGATTCACATCTTATTTTCACATGGAATTGTTTCATATGCCATCTTAAGGACAGTTGTTGAAATAACAGGGGTTTATATGGCTTTTAAAAATATTAATTTGTTAATTCCTACACACATTTCCATATTGTACATGTATATCTTGGCTTTCCTTTACAAAATAGTACTTAAATTGGATGGTGAATGCAGTACTGGTTGATTTTTCACTGCTTTAAATGAAGTACACGTGAAAGCGAACTAGTAGTCTTAGTAGACCACAACCTGAACACTAGTCAACAATGTGACGTAGCAGGTTAAAAAGCCAATGCAATTCTAGGCTGCATCAATAGGAGTATAGTGTCTAGAGACCGAGGAGAGTCATAGTCCCATTCTATTCTGCTTTGGGTCAGACCGTGCTTGGAATAACACTGTTCTGGGCATCACAATTCAAGAGGGATATTGACAAACCGGAACATGTCAGAGGAGAGTGACCAAACTGAGAATAGATTTGGAATCCAAACCCTTTGCAGAGTGGCCTAAGAGTGGGTACATTTAGCTCGGAAAAAATAAGGTTAAGAGGGAATATTATTGCTATACTTAAATATTTGGATGCTTGAATGTCATAATGAGGAGAGAGCAGACATATTTTCTGCTGCTCTAGAGACTAGAACAGACTAGAACACAATAGAGCAATGAATTCAAATGGTCAGGGGGGAAAAAGATTACACATAAATATAAGGAAGAATATCCTGATGATAAGAGATGTTCGCCAGCAGAATATGCTGCTGCCTCTGAGCATGGTGGAGTCTCCTTCTCTGAGGGGTTTTAAGCAGAGGCTGATGGCCATCTGTCAGGAGTGCTTTGATTGCATGTTCCTGTATGGCCACATGGAGTAGGATTGGATAGTGGTTTACATCTCTTCCAACTATTATAATTCTAAATGACATCTGTGAAACTAAAACAGTGAGAAATTCAACAAGTACAAGACAGTATAATTTATTATTATTATTTATTTACTACATTAATATCCCACCTTTCTCTCCCCCACAGGGGGATGCAGAGCGGTTCACAAAAGGCAGCAATTTGATGTCATACATAAAAATAAATACATAAATACAATAAAAATACAATTAAAACTCAAAGAAAAATAACAGCAGTATTAAAACAATTATTAAAATCACATCATCTAGAGTCAAATCCAAGGCCATTTCATGAAAAGTTAATTCAATATTGTTGTTACTCTTGTTGTTTAAGAAGGAGAAGAAAATTAGAACAAATCAGGAGAGTAATGGGTTATCCATTAAAAGCAGTGGAGAACAAAATGGGTTGCAGGTTGCTGTGAGTTTTTTGGGGATGTATGGCCATGTTCCAGTAGTACAACTTGATAAAAAAAATCACAGCAACCCAGTGATTCTGGTCATGAAAGCCTTCAACAACACAAAAAGGGTTGTGTTATCCATAGATAGTAGGGCTGATGATTCTTGAAACTACTTGAGGAAGATATTACATTGACAAGCCATTGCTATTGAAATAGTGGCCACTGAACTGTATGTATAGCAGTTGCTAGACATGCATAATTGTAGCAAATCCTAAATTGAAATAGTGGCCACTGAACTGTATGTATAGCAGTTGCTAGACATGCATAATTGTAGCAAATCCTAAATTGAAATAGTGGCTACTGAACTGTATGTATAGCAGTTACTACACATGCATAATTGTAGCAAATCCTTTGCAAACCTTATTCCAAGACTCTTGTAATACCATTCTGTAGTAAGATTAGTGAGACATGAACTAATTTCAACATAATTTGTTGAGTATGACTAATTTTCTCTGGATTGTGGGCAATTTATTGGGAAGTGGAAATGCCTGTACTGCTGTTCAGCTTCAATAATTAAGATTAATTTTATTATTAATTACAGTACTTAGCCAAATTCCTTTATCTTATAGTTGGTTTTTCCAATGAGTACATTTATTTTCCTGTGGATTTTCTTACTTTGTATGTTCTATGCTGTTTAAGAAACAAAAGGAAAAGATTATGATACTAAATTATTTTGCATTTGCAGATGATATTTCTCGTGTTAAACTTTCCACTCAGAGTCATCCAGGCAGTGATTACATTTATTTTCCTGTGGATTTTCTTACTTTGTATGTTCTATGCTGTTTAAGAAACAAAAGGAAAAAATTATGATACTAAATTATTTTGCATTTGCAGATGATATTTCTCGTGTTAAACTTTCCACTCAGAGTCATCCAGGCAGTGATTACATCAATGCAAACTATATGCCAGTAAGTTGTTTGGATCTGCCACTATAATAATTATGATAATGATAATGCTTATAAGTTAAATATTTATAAAATACAAAGGAGGTCTGAAGATGCCTTTTTTTTTAATTATAGGGATACAATTCAAAAAAGGAGTTCATAGCCGCACAAGGTCCTCTGCCCACCACTGTGCAAGATTTCTGGCGCATGATCTGGGAAAAGGATATTTATACCGTGGTTATGTTAACTAAATGTGTTGAACAAGGCAGGGTAAGGATTTACCTATGAATATTTATTTATATATTTACTCGTTCATTAAAACCTTTATATCCAGTTCTAAATCACAAAATCTCAGACCAGCATACAAATAAAATTAATTTAAAATACTTTATGAAAATATAAATTTAAAACATTTGTGTGAAGTCATTAGGCCTCAAAAAGCTTTTATTTAAAATCTTGGGGTGGGAGGGGTTAACATGGTGCTGGAATAATACTACAGAATATTGTGATGCAGGTACACAGTTCTGTGTGCACAGGTGTCATTAAAACATATGTTTATAAATGTATATTTATTTTTATCTCATTTCTACAACTTACAAAGGCTCCAAGTTTCTGAATAGTTGAAACCCAATATGTAGTGATTCTGGTGGTAAATGAATAAGTGGTGCTCAAATAAAAATCAAGATATAGGACCTGCCCTTAATCTATCACATTAGAAGACAACTTGGTGTTTCAGATTTCAAGGTGGAAAGAAAAGATAGCGGAAGGAAACCATCTGGGCTGTCACCTGGTGCTTAGACCTCTGTCTGGCCCATTTCTACTTGGCTTGGTTCTCCCTGGTTCCAGTCTTTATAAAACGGATGCTGAATTTGTCTGGAGATATCTTTTGGCCCCTTTCCAAAGCTTTTCTTAGATTAGCTGATCGTATCCAAATGCTTCCACATGCACCTTTGTACTCTCACGGATGTAAAGCCAATGTCCTCTCAATGTAGCATGAATATCTGCATACAAATCTACTTATATGCTGAGCCATATACCACCACAGTTTTGATTGCCTGTAAAGCCCACCACCACCTTGTGTAACCTTTAGATGTTTCACGGCAAGCAGACAGGATCATACCCAGTCACAAATTAATGACTGCTCTCATTTCATTCTCATCATAAAACCCAGAATGGCCATGCAAGGATGTTTTGGGGCCTTACAGTAAGTCGGTAGGAATTGCCTTTGGGCATTACAGTGGGAGACAGGGAATACCAACCCCCCAAACTAAACTCTTTTGTTCACATATACACTCAGTGTAAATTTGACCTTGCTGAGTGTTTTAGATTTATTGCACTGATTATCCTGAAACTATTTTTCTTGATTATTATTGTAAGATATAACACAGTTCTTAATCTATCTTTCTAGACAAAATGTGAGGAATACTGGCCAAACAAACAATCCAAGAGCTATGGAGACATAACTGTAGCCATGACCTCAGAAATTGTCCTTCCAGAGTGGACAATAAGAGATTTTTCCATGGAAAAGGTGAGTTGTTTAGAGTGGAATTCTTGTCATTGCTTTTCCATAAAAAGGAAAATAAAATCCAGAAAAACAGTAACCAAAATTATTAAGGGACTGATATATTAAATGTTTCTAGTGTTACTTATACTCTTATTGATTGATTGATTGATATATTTATTTATTTTTAGGTCAGTTTATGCTTTGACTTCTCTCAGAAAGCTGGGGGAGAAACAACAGAAACATATTAAAACTCTGAAAACTTGAGGTGGTCGAAGTCATACTTCCTGAACTCAGTTATCTGAAATGCTTTGCGCCAGAAGTGTTTTAGATTTCATATTTTTTCCCCAGATTTTGGAATATTTGCCTATACATAATGAAATAACTTGGAGAAAGGATCCAAGACTAAACATGAAATTCATTAACATTTTATATACACCTTATGCATAGTAATAGTAGTAGCAGTAGCATTTTTACTTTGCTTTTTCCCCAGGACATATAGCTTGAAGGTAATTTTAGGCACAATATTTTAAATTTGTAATCATTGTTCATGACACAGAATTTGTATATCAATATATACAAACATTCTATATCAAAATATACAAATGTTGTGTCATGCATAATGATTACAAAACAATAACCACCAGAAAACAATGTTGTTACTATCTCAACTACCCATTTTTGAAGTATTTCAGATTTTGGAAGTCACAATAAGAGATGCTCAATCTGTATTCCTATTTCCTTTTGCACCTGGAATCACTTTTAGCTTCTGTGTGCCTGCCTTTTCCATTCTCACAAGACATCCTTCTAATTCATATTGCCAGTGCCTAGTACCATAGGACCTGACTCTGCTAGACATTACAGGCAATCTGCCGCAAGGGAATGTGCAATCACAATTCCCTTGTGGTGGATTGTCTGTAATGTCAAACTGAACCCTTGCTAGAAATATTGCCTACACACAGAGGATTGCTGGGAAGCAATTACAGGAACTATTTAACTATAAATGCTTATTAGTACTATTGTCCTGAATCTTACCTCCTTATTTTCATTTGTAAGAGCGATTCATCGGAAAGTCACCCTGTGAGGCAGTTTCACTTCACTGCCTGGCCAGATCATGGCGTTCCGGAAACGACTGATCTCCTCATTAGCTTCAGGCACTTAGTTCAAGAATACATGAAGCAGAACCCACTGACGTCTCCAACTCTAGTGCATTGCAGGTACAAAAATTGTCTTCCCTTCCTTTTTCAAAAAAGCATTTTTAAAATGTAGTTCTTTACCACTATGTTTGGAGAGGTAGGAAGACCATTGTAAGCCATTGCATTCACCACTAAAACCCATAGTAATTATCTAGTAACGTCATTGTGATATTCAATGAGGGAGTTCACATGAATGAAAGACTAGGGCTGGGAATATCCAGGTCCAAATCTCCAAGCAGACATGAAACTCACTGAAGTCACTCACTTTCACTGGTAGAAATAATGCAGCTTGACACCACTTTAGCTGCCATGACTTCATGGTATGGAATCCTGGGAATTGTCATTTTATATGGTCTATGCCAAACTGTTGCTGCTGTTGTTGTTGTTACTATTTATGCCCCGCTTTATCTCCCCCAAAGGGGATTCAAAGCAGCTTAACAAAAAAGCATAATCATAACCCTTTAAAATATATAAATATACGAACATGATTAAATATAAACAGTATTTAAAATTCCCAGTTAAAAACAATTAAAACAAATTCAAAATTTAAAACCTCAGCATCCCCTGAATTGATTTTAAACATCTTCATCTTTTAAAGCCTGCCTAAATAAAAAGGTTTTAGTCTACTGCCAGAAGGACAGCAGGGAGGGGGCCATTCTGGCTTCCCTGGGCAGGGAGTTCCAGAGTTGTGGAGCAGCCACCAAGAAGGCCCGATCTCTCTTTCCCACCAACCAAGCTTCAGAGGTGGAACCATGAGAAGGGCCTCTCCTGAAGATCTCAGGGCCTGGATAGGTTCGTACAAAGGGGTGAAGTCAGCCAAATAACCTGGACCTGAACCATCTAAGGCTTTAAAGGTCATAACCAGCATTCTAAATTGTGCCCAGAAACAGACTGGTAGCCAGTGGAGCTGCTTCAACAAGGGGGTTGTCCACTCCCTGTAACCAGCCCCAGTGAGCAACCAGGCTGCCGCTCTTTGGACCTGCTGAAGTTTCCAAGCACTCTTCAGAAGCAGACCGCGTAGAGAGCATCACAGTAATCCAGATGGGATGTAATTAAAGCATGTACCACCGTGGCCAGATCTATATATCTAGGGATTTCATAACATTGAGCCATGGCCTAATTAAAATGGTGTAAAATTGCCTTAATTATACAGTGTAGATGCGTCCTTAGTCTCAACTACCTCGCAGGTTGTTTGTAAAGATAAACATGAGGAGAAGAACCAAATACATTCTCTTGACCTCCTTGGAAGAAAGGCAAGCTAATACATTAAACCAGTGGTTCCCAACTTTTGGGCTGTGGCCCAGAAGTGGACCGCAAGAATGAAAAGTCCATGAACCTCATTTCTCTTTATTTATTTTATTTTATTTTATTTTATTCTATTTATTTTATTTCTGCTGCTGTCCACAGAGCTGACCAGCCCTGCCCCTTTTGGTACTAATGTTGGAAAGTGGGCCCTGGTCAAAGTGGGCTCTGGTCAAAAAAAGGTTGGAAACCACTGCATTAAACAAACAAACAAACAAACAAACAAAATATGATATAAAATTGGTATTCTTCTCTCCGTGTTTTGCTTCATCCTCTGCCTCCCAGCCCACAGAATGCAGGAAAGGAAGGAAATGGTTTTATGGTAGTTATACCCAGTACAAGATAGATTATGTGCATTTTCCTGCACCAAGAAAATCAAATTATGCTATGTTGTAATCCCAAAATAGGGCTATATGTAAGGATTTTATGTGGAATATTTCAAAAAGATAACTGAAGACAAATATGAAACCAATCTGTGCCTAATATTTTCTCTTGTAGTGCCGGTGTTGGGAGGACAGGAACTTTTATTGCAATTGACCGTTTGATCCATCAAATGGAGATGGAGAATACAGTTGATGTGTATGGTGTCGTATATGATCTTCGCATGCATCGGTCCTTAATGGTGCAAACAGAGGTAGAACAGACTGCTCTCTTCACAATGCAAAAGAATGACTGACCTGTTGGAGAGTGAATAACTGTTTCCCATTGTTTCAATTGAATTGAACTCTGAAAGCCTTTCCTTAAAAGCCATTGTTATGTACAAAGATGTCAGGATGATCTTTTCCCCTGTTTTGTTACCATTGCAAGTTTTAGAACTAAACTTCTGAACAGTCAACTTTGAACTATTATTTCAACTTGTGGTACAATCCTTTTTAACTTCCCAAGAGTTTAAAATAACATATTTTGTTATCTCTTTCAGCATCAAAAACTGTTGGCCAATTTCTAAACTTTTTTGAACTTATTCCTTGTTCAATATTTTGTATCTGTCTGTTCTGATATGCTTTTCCCACTTCTGAATTCTTCAGAACAACAAAGTTATAGAATAGCTCACTGTAGGTGGTAATAGTTTTCCTCTCTTCATATCCATACACAAGGGGACTGAGGAGGAAAGGGCCACCTTTCCTAGTCTCAAACCATCGTGTTTGAGACTAGGGTGAAATGCAGTGAAGAGGACAGATAATAATGTCTGTGTGTGTGGTGTGCTTGCACAAGAAGTCCTTTGTATTAGCCTTCTGTTTGAACAGTAGAAATCTAGCAAGGGAGAGAGTGAATTCCATTTATTTGCCTTCAGTTTATTTATGGCATATGTCCTTGGGATATCTTGCAGTCATGAAAACCTAAAGCACCATAAAGAAAATACAAATCAAAACAAATGAGACATGTTTGAACATTAAAATATGGAAATTGGTTGTGATATGGAAATATTTGGTTATTTGAAATGCCAGCAATAAATTTTAAAGTTAAAATTTAAATGCCTGCCAAAAAAGAGGGTCTTTTTTGAAATGTTTATAATGAGGAAACTGAATGGATCTCCCCTGGCAAGGTCTTCCCAAAGATGGGAAGCCACCCACTAAAAATATTATTATTATTATTATTATTATTATTATTAAGACTTAGAGCCTGTTGCACCATTTCTCCAAAGGAAAATACTTCAGGGGTGATCTTAACATCTGATAAGGAAAATGGGAAGATATTGCTGTTTCGGTCACACTAGGCCTAGACCATTTTAGGATTTAAAAATCTCCATGGAGCTTTTACTGGAGATCTTACCTGCGCATGCCAGAAGAGAAAGATCCTGTTAAATTGAAAATGATTTTTTTTCACCCAGTGAAATCATGTTCGAGAAGACTAAAACAATGCATGTGTATACATAGTAATCTGGCTTCAGGCCTGATTGTAGGACTGAGATGGCTTTGGTCACCTTAGTAAATTAACATATGCCAGGAACTAAAGATTGGAGTGTGTCTTTGTTAGCCAGTTTTCAGTATTATCCACCATGGTACTTTTTTGGGCTGACACTCAGGATTGAGACCTGGAGGTGCTGTTCTACAGTGGTTCCAGGCCTCATTGGGGTGCATCTGCATTGTAGAACTGGTGCAATTTGACACCACTTTAACTGCCTTGGCTCAATGCTATGGAATCATGTATGTCCCTGCACAAGCCAGGCAAAGTTTTGGTAACTGCATGGGAAGGCTTTTCCTGATTCCCACCATCACACAGAGCCTTCTCAGTAGCTGTTCCCAGAAATTCACTTTCCTGTGAGGTTGGGTTAGATTCCTCCCTGGTTTAGTTCCACTAGCAAGTTAAAACATTTTCATTTAGAAGGCCTTTGATTTTTCATTGTGTGGCAGAACACTGTTTGGAAGTAGTGTGCTGTTTTATCTTATGTATTTTTAAACTGTTTTAACAATGTGTTTTGAATAAAACTGTTATTGTAAGCCACCTTGAATACTTATAGGGAGAAAGGCAAAATAGAAATAAAGTTAATAAATAATAGTAAAAGTGGTGTTTAAATTGTTCTTAATGTTTGTAATATTTTTTTTTCTCCTCTTCCCTTATAGGACCAGTATGTCTTCCTAAACCAGTGCGTTCTGGACATTATTAAGTCTAAGAAAGAGACGAAAACAGATCTTATATATCAAAATACAAATGCCATGGCAATCTATGAGAACTTTACACCATCACCACACACTGGGAAGGCAAATGGATACCACATATAACTGCCAAGGAATGACTTGCCTCCTGCCTATGACGTGGGAGAGGGAATACGCACTGGTTTTATTTCCTCTTTAAAGAGAAATACTTCTTTTCCATTTTTAAGCAATGGACCTGAATATGCACATCCTAAAAATCCCAGTAGGAACTGTGGTTTCTATATAGTGTTAAAGGGAAAATATACTGTATTTTGCAAAGGAGTTCTGCTGTGAAGAAGTTAAAGAAGACTCGTGTTATTGGTGAACTGAACTTATACCAATGAAATCATGAGATATGTTAAAAAAATACTTTTTAATTAGTTTAAAAAATTCCATGCTCAGATGTGTTGGTTACTGGTTCTTTTCTAAGTGTCCCAGAGATGTTAGCTTGCATGTATTGGTTACTTCAGCCAATGACTGTCTACATAAGAGGGACTGTAAGATCTTTCTCTTTAAAAGCAGAACACAGAACCTTTTACAGATAGGATATTTTATTATGAAATTGTGCCTTTTTTCTAGCTATTTTGCTAAAGACAACATTATCAGAGTGCTATATTTTTATATCAATTTTTTCAATTGAAATGGAGCATTTAAATAAGGCTAATATCAGTTTTGTATGTGGAATATCTTTTCCTGGTTCTTCCCTAGTAAAGAAGATGCACCATTCATTGTACTTACCCTTTCATCTTCAAAAACTTTATTACTGAGTAAATTCACTGGATCATGTGAGGCCAATAACATCTGGGTGATATCTTGGTTGTATCAAGGGCAGAGCTTTTTTTTTAAAAAACATGGTTGAAGTTAAGCATTTCCAAGTTTCATTTTCATTTTAAAATGTTTCCTTCTTTCTCTTTTCTTTCTTGTCGACTTTTGGTCCAAGCACGTTCATGTCCTTTCAATGCCATTTTCTATCTCTAGCTGATTTTCATTCTCAGCTCCATTTTTGTCCTCAGTCTCATTTTCTCTTTCTGCCATTTAATCTTATGGACTGTAGTGATCTGTGAATTTTTAGTCGACTGTTATAACTGTATTTCCAAGGTGCCTGTAAACACAACCATGTGAGAGTCATTGCTGCAGGTTAAACAGCCATGAGAAGAGGTCACTCTGAAATCAGTGAGGGCAAAAGAGAAGGAAAATGAGGATGAAGTGAAATGACAGGGTGTCAAACTCATTTAAAATGTGAATGCAGGTATTATTTTTGCCTTTTAGAATAAGCTCATTTCAAAGCAATGATTGAAATTAGAGAATGTTTGGCCTAGATAGACCATATCAGATAAATTATGTCTCAATACTTGTGAAAGCAGGACCACTAAATGTGCACTGGTTATCTATTACTTGTGGTGGCTCAAACGATGTGGAGACGCAGTCTTGTGTAGCTTCTAGTAAGTTCAGCATTACTACACATGACCTCTGCATCCTCAGGTTTCAAAGCAGTTAGTTACAGGAGAGTAATAATGCTGGTTTCATTCAGTGAAGATAAATAACAGGCCATTGCCTCTCCAACTGATCACAGCTATCCCACTGGCAACTTTGAATGCCCACTTTATCATCAGCAGTTATCTGAACTTGATAAACTTGATAGCTGTCACCTCCACTGACTTTGGCAATTGGAAGAGGAGGTCCATATACCAACCTGAGCTTTAACTGTGTGTGTAAGAGTACGTGAATGACTTCACTGTTCTGGTTCATATTTTTTTATGTTCTTGTATGTGATAAGGACTTATTTAAAAGTGCAATATTTGATTTACTGAATGAATGGTTGCCTCTATTTCCATAGAGTTTTACTCAGGTTCGATGTCTCTTCTTACTCTTTCTGTGGTTTATGTTGTTAAATGAAGTACTCCTATGGCAGAGCGCTCCCAGGAAAGTTCATTGACTTTATTCTAATGAGAAGTAAATGTACAAAGAACTACTGGTTCTGTCAATTGCAGAATATTTTAGCCAGTTAAAACTGAGGTGTATATTTTTAATGTTATTGTGTATCAAAGAAATGTAATTGCTCTATAATTTTTGTTTGTTTGTTTGCATTGTGCTGCTGTAGTTCTGATGGATACGATTAATGAAAATTGAAGGGTTCTCCGTTAAATTAATATTGTTGGTACACTGATGTTAAAATTATGAAGTGTTGCTAATGAAGGAATTATGGTGTGGGAAATGAAATGGGGTTTGAGGATGGGATTTGGTTTCGTTTTGTTTTAGTCAATGCGCTGGCAGCATTAGAAACTGATACGATCTTTGAGTGTATTGTAGAGCTTAGACTATAATGTTCTAGTATTGTGGACTTTTCAGCTTTCTTTAATGCCAAACCCCTTTGAATTACAATGAGTTTAAATAGCCAAAATGTTAATGCTGACAGGTATAGTGAATGCATCACAGTTTTGAGGTACCTCCAAGCCTGATTCTGTGGCAAAATCTGTAGTGTCTTTTGGAAACAGATTGCTGTAAAATGCAAAAATGGTTTTCCAGCCTGTTCTGCTGTTACTTTGTACATCTCTGGTATTAGGTGGAATGGCATTGGATTTTGCTATGTGGATCCAACTTTTTTATACAAAAAGAAGTAATCTACCAGTTTCAAGCATGCCACATTCTAGTGTAAGATTTTATCTCTATCATTAAGTAAGACTTCAAAAAACTTCAATTAGAAATTATTTTGAAGATACAAATTATGTTCCCAGGTGGAAATGCAGTTAGGCTAGTGGAAGAGGAACACAAAATACACAGAGGTTGGGTACAAACCGTTTATGATGTTTCCCTGCATCATTTTGGAATCAAAAATCATTGCTTTATCAGGTTGGATTCATGTCTCCAAAGACACCATGCATGAAGAAGCTTTTGCACAAGGATGTATGTAGCCTAGATAAGAAGTAATGATTTGTCACAATCAAATCCTAACACAACTGGTGCAAGCAGCCATCACACGTTCTGAAATTGACATGCAAACTGGTTAATTTAAGACCTTCCCTTGGGAAAGAAGTATTTAGATGAAAAAAATTGCATTTTTTTAACAAAGTGCCTGCTTACTTCTGTATAGATGGCTGCCTGTACTGTAAAATCTACCAGAAGTGGTACCTACTTCCAATTAAAATAGATGGCATCTTTTCTAAACAAAACAAATACTCTCTAAAACAAAAAGCCTAATGTTTGTAATGATGGAAATATTAATTCATTTTTTTCTTAAAAAGCTGTGATGCACAGGAGTCGAAGGTAAGGAATTAAATTTCAAATAGGTTCAAATCATCATATGGTGAAGCAATTGGCAAACATTAAGGAGCAGATAGGAAAGCAGGGACTATATACTCTTTGCTAGACTCTTCCCTCCCTCTGTGCCTCCCTGTTTATCCTTTGGATCCAGTCTCAAGCGACTTCATGACGTTGATGAGTGCTCCTAGATTGCAACCCTTGACAGTAGGAAGCAATTGTTCTAAGATTGAAGTAGGTGTGATTGGGTCATGGCTGGACTGGGATCAATAGGGAGGAAGCTGTCTAGCAAACACTTATCTGACCACAGGGGAATCTATGATTTAACTCAGTGGTTCCTAGACTTTTTTCCTCCAGATATTTTAGACTTCGGCTTACAGAAAAGTTAGCCACTTTGTCTAATAGGTAAGGATTCTGATAACTGAAATCTACAACATCTGGAACATCAGAGTTGGGGAACCACTGCATTAACTGATGCTGTAACTGCCCCATCCTAAACATAATGGGAAGATAGCATAACTGTCTGGGTTATCTCACTTGACTGCATCTTAAGCACACTGTTCTGGCAGTTCTGGCCTAACAGTTAGGGTGGAATGCTTTCTTTAGACAGGTTTGTGACAGCAATAAAAGGCAGCTAACTATCAACTACCTAGTTTATTATTTTGACCACTATGGGGACACTGTTTTTTTTTCTTCTGGCACCAAAATGCCTTAGTCTGTCCCAGTTTGCTGGTACAGCAGCAACCAAGTTGGATAGCTAAGTGGCTTGAATAGAAATAATTTGTCACTGGTCTGATCTGTTATATAATTTCCTTTTAATGTAGGCTTAGAAGTTATCAAAAATACCTCTGAATACATCATTAACATTGCTAGGAGTATTCATCCATTCAAAGTCTTAAAACTAGGAGGAGCAGTGTGAGGATCAGGATTCAAAGAATTGTACATGCAAGACGAGTCTTGCTTGCTCTTTTTGGCACAGCACTTCTCATTACCAATAAGAGAAGATCTTAGCTCTAAAAACCAGCAAGTTTATTAAACTTCAGTTCTATACATTCTTACAGAAATATGTCTTACTAATGGGACCTACCTTTGAACAGAGATGCCTAAAAATTTACTTTTCAGCCGTGGAAATTACAGTAGGAGCAGTATCAAGCAAAAGCCTCGTGCCCTGGTGCTTGCCAATATCTGCCACTGGATTTTTTTTAATTTCACAAGGTCTAATTTTAAAAAGGGATTTGTGTCTGCGCATCAGATGTTGGTGTTTTGATTGTGTTTTCAAATTATGTACAATTTCCAGTGTTTCATCTGTTGTATAAATGTTCGCATTGTACCATTCTTAATTTTAATGGGTTGATCAACTTTCAGTGACAGAAAAGCAACTAAAATAAAGCATTGACATCACAGTTTTCAATGTGTGTTCTTTTGAGAGTAATTAAGTCAACATCTGCCACCATTTCATCTCATCAGTAAACAGTTTCAAATTCTTAAATGCAAGAAGGGCTGAGGAAAGCAACCATGTAGCTGATTCTGCTCTGCAGAAGGTTTGTGTATGTGTGTGTGTGCCCCATAGAACAGATTAGGGGTGCTTTTTATTAAAGACTAGCTTGGGGACCCGGCGCTGCCTGGGCTATTAGAGAAAGTGGGTAATGGCGGTTCTGTATGCCAAGTTTGGTCTTTATTGGTCACTGGATAATGGCTGCATTGTTTTCAGGAAGTGAGTGAAGGCACTTGAAGTGCCATCATCCATCGTCCACCCTCCTCCAAACAGCAGCAGGATATAGAGTGGGTCATGGGGGCTCTGTGTGCCAAGTTTGGTCTTTATCAGCCATTGGATGAGGGTGGTAGTGGTTTCAGGAAGTGAGTGAAGGTAATGCAAGTCCCATCATCCAAAGTCCATCCTCCTTCAAACTGCAGCATGATGTAGAGTGGGTCATGGGGGCTCTGTGTGCTAAGTTTGGTCTTGATCAGTCATTGGATTAGGGTCGCAGTGGTTTCAGTAAGTGAGTAAACGTACTGCAAGTCCCATCATCCATGGTCAACCCTCCTCCAAAACTGCAGCAGGATGTAGAGTGGGTCATGGGGGCTCTGTGTGCCAAGTTTGGTCTAGATTGGTCATTCGATGAGGGTTGCAGCAATCTTGGGAAGGGAGTGGAGGTACTTGAAGTCCCATCATCCATGGTCTGTCCTCCTCCAAACTGCACCAAGATGTAGAGTCATTGGGGTTCTGTGTGCCAAGTTTGGTCTTGATTAGTCATTGGCGAGGGTCTCAGTGGTCTCAGAAAGTGAATGAAGTTACTGCAAGTCCCATCATCCATCTCCAAATTTTTCCAAATGACACCAGGATGTAAAGTGGGTCATGAGAGGTCTATGTGGCAAGTTTGGTCTTGCTCAGTCATTGGATGAGGTTCGCAGAGGTCTCAGAATGTGAGTGAAGGTACAGGAAATCCCATCATCTATAGTCAACCCTCCTCCAAAACTGCAGCAGGATGTAGAGTGGGTCATGGGGGCTCTGTGTGCCAAGTTTGGTTTTGATCGGACATTAGATGAGGGTTGCAGCAGTCTTGGGAAGGGAGTGGAGGTACTTGAAGTCCCATCATCCATGGTCTGTCCTCCTCGAAAGTGCACCAGGATGTAGAGTGGGTCATGGGGACTCTGTGTGCCAAGTTTGGTCTTGATCAGTCATTGCCGAGGGTCTCAGTGGTCTCAGGGAATGAGTGAAGTGACTGCAAGTCCCATCATCCATTGCCAAATTCTTCCAAACCACACCGGGATGTAGAATGGGTCATGCAGGCTCTCTGTGTAAATTATGGTCCTGACCCATCATTGTTGGCAGTTGTAATGGTCGTAGGAAGGGAGTGCAGGTATTGCAAGCCCCATCGTCCATGGTGCATCCTCCTCAAAACTGCACCAGGACGTAGAGTGCATCATGGAGACTCAGTGTGGCAAGTTTGGTCTTTATCGCTAATTGGATGAGGGTTGCAGTGGTCTCAAGAACTGAGCAAAGGTACTGCAAGTCCCATAATCCATGGTCCATCCCCAGCCAAACCACCCCAGGATGTAAAGTGGATCATGAGAGGTCTATGTGCCAAGTTTGGTCCTGATCAGTCATTGGATGAGGTTAACAGCGGTCTCAGAATGTGAGTGATAGTACTGCAAGTGCCATCATCCATGGTTCATCCTCCTCCAAACTGCAGTAGGATGTAGAGTGGGTCTTGTGTGCTCTGTGTGCCAAGTTTGGTCTGTATTGGTAATTTTCTGACAGAGCCCCTGGCCTTTTCCTTTCCTCTCTTTGTCATCTCGGAATCTTGGAATTGAGGCTGGCCAGTCAGACCATATGCAAATTTCCTTCTCATGTCCCCATTTCTGTCATGAACCCTTTTCTCCACCAGGGGCTCCTGTTGAAGCAGACCAATCAGGGACCATATGCAAATAGCACCACAGCAGCAGCCAGTCAGAATCTTGGAACTTTCAGGCTGGCCAATCAGAAAGCCGGCACATACACTGCCACACTTCCGCCACATACAAACTTTGACTTTTATTAGATAGATAGATAGATAGATAGATAGATAGATAGATAGATAGATAGATAGGGTAGCTACTAAGGATGCCCATTCGTTTGCCAAGTAACCTTATGCTGGGATAAAAAGACTTCAGACTCATAGAGTCTACTTTGGTTTTTGCCAGAACTCCCAGATCCACTAAAAATTTAAAAAGTGGTTTTGGAACAGATGTATGTTTAGAATTAACAGGGTGTCTCAAAGCACATACACCTTTTTCAGGTGTTACCTGGAAATAGTCAACCCATGAAGAATGGAAACTTATTACTCTGGAGATAGTTTTCTATCGGGGGAGGTCTCAGAGATTTGGAACTCTGATTTTTTAAAATTCGAGATTATGTGTACCACTTCCATGGGTTGGAATAGGAAGGGAGGGAGGAGGGGGAGGAGGAGGAAAAACTGAAATGTTGCAGCAGCTTTAAGATTAACTGGTTTTTGCTTTCACATGAGCTTTCATGGGTATAAACCCATTTCAAATGTAGTTCTAAGTATGGTACTGACTTATACAGTTATGGAATAGAATATAATAGGATCCAGAAAGAAAAAATCATAAGGTGATACAGGTTTTCAGATGGTCATTTAGGCCCCTTCTACACTGCCATATAATCCAGATTATCAAATCAGATAATCCCATTTTGAACTGGATTATCTGAGTCTACACTGCCATATGATCCAGTTCAAAGCAGGTAATCTGGATTTTATATAGCCGTGTAGACGTGGGCTTAGTGTTGATGTGTGAAAGCAATAAATCTGCCTTGGATACAGGAGAGCTGCTGCCAGTCACCAGCATTAGGCCAGATGCACCAAAAGGCCCCACTTACTAGAATGCAGTCTGAGCCTTGCCACATGCACAGTGGAGGACCTTCTTATAGCCGCACTAAAGGCACTCCAAGTGGCCAGCTTCTGGCCAAAGAAAATTTAGTTCAATGCCAAGTTTTAAACTTGTGTTTTTTGTATGCATTATAACTGTATTCTCAGTTTGCTTCTGACACAATAAATAAATACCAAAAGGCTCATCCAGTATAGAGTAGCTTGCTGGAAGAATAAGAATTCAAAAGTAAGCATGCCCATGGTAATGGGCAAATGATGATGATGATGATGATGATGATGGAAGGGGAGACAGGCCACCCCATTCCAGAACAGGCATGAACTGGCTACTGATCTCTCTGTGCTGGTCTATTCCTCATGTATAACTATTCCTTGCTGGAAGATATAAAACACCTTTAATAAAATATTTACAAATAGCACTCCTCCCCAGCTTCCTATTTAACTGTTCTCTCCTCCCCCATTATTCTCAAGTCGAGCCCAACTCATCATACCATGCTATGATACCATGGACATTAGGAAAATAAAATTCTGTAAGACAAATTTAGAAGCTAATATTTCTGAACTCACAGGAAAAGTAGCAAAAAGAACACTGGTTTGAGGCGATAATTGCTCCTTTTCAAGCTCCCCACAAGCATATTTCTCTTTTTCTAATGTTGGGAAAACATGCTTTACTAATGAAAACAGCAAAACATATTCCATGAATATGCAGTATTGGCAATAGAATCAAAACTGCATGTTCATGGAAGGATGGAAAGTGACTACTGTATTAAATGGCACAATCCTTTCCAGCAGTCAGAGCTCTCCTTTTTTTAAAAAAAAGTATCAGCTCCCACGCCAGAGATGTGTAATGAAAAATATTGGAAGTATATTTTACAGCTGCTCAAATTCACCGGGTGAACAGAAAACAAAGGTCAAAGATGTTTAACTGTATTTTTGTTTTTCCTTAAATTGCTTTCTATAATATTGCAACTTGCATAGATTGCCTCCCCGCCTGTGTGGCCTGGAATTGATTTATCTCCATTTTATAAAGGAAACTGTGTGTGTGTGTTGGCTTTCGCTAATGGCAGAGGCAGGTGGGTGGAGGAATTACTTTCACCAAAGAGATGCTTGTTACCCTCAGATTCAGCATTTAATGTGCAACATTATCTCGCCAGTAGAGAATAGGCTGTTTAAAATATACTTATTTAAGATATACTTGGAATATTATACACCTGTTTAATAAGCAAGGAAAAAGGAGAGCTCATTTGTGGAGCTTGCTTCCAGAAGCTACCAAGACCATCAGATTATTTATTTTTTTACAGGAATGGAATAAAACATGCTGAGGATATGCATTCTTTTGCTACAAAACACAATTTTCCAAGCACTGTACCAAAGTGATTTGATACATTTTGATACATAGTTTTGATCTGTGCATAATATTCTATTCCTAGCCAACATGAGTCCCTCGGGATGAGAGGGCAGGTTAAAAATAAAGTTGTTATTATCATTGCATTATTATTTTGCTGTCACCTAAAACTCATTTTAATATATTTTGCATTTGGAACCTTTTGAAAACAAACTCCACTACCTCTGAGGATGCTTGCCATAGATGCAGGTGAAACGTCAGGAGGGAATGCCTTTAGAACATGGGCATATAGCCCGAAAAAACCTACAACAACCCAAACTTCAGATTTGTATTTTGTTTTGTTGTATGAATTAAATACCTCTATAGTTTTAATTCCATTACTCATGTATATGGTGTCCTAAGGTAGCTTCCTATAGCAAAATAAAGACATTCCTTATTTTATTTTATGTATTCCTATAGGCAAAATATGGGCATTCCCATCCCATTAAGAATTATTCCCTGTGAATTAATGTTCACTTCAGTCCTCAAAATTACTGAAGTTCATTTACATCCAGAACTCATATTTGTTGTGTTTGTTTTCTCTTGACTTTTTCTTGTGATGCCCAGATTGTTTTTTCTAATGGTTCAGTGAGGTTTTACATTCCTGCAATGTGAGAGATTGGGGGAATTGAAGAAACTTCCATGGGGAGGGCAGAATTGCTAAATGCTTTTGTTTGCTGTATTTAACTACCTTCTGTAACTCTAGATTCTCCATAATCCTGTGACATTTTAGAAACAAGGTACAGAGATGGGATCTGACTATATGTAGAGTAAGTTCTTCATTGGCTATACTATAAAATGAGTCCCATTCAACAGTGTGCAAGCTATAAATGGCAAGTTGATGGCTCTTTTTACAACTGCAGGCATAACCACCCAGAGCTGGCCCTGTTAGTAAGCAGAGTGGGGCAGCTACTTCAGGCGGTAATTTTGGGTGTTATGAAAGAAAAATCATTTAACGATTCATTTTATTTTATATTAGCGTACGTACCCATCACTATCTGGGTTTGCATTTTGCAAGCTATTAGAAAAATTAATTGTTTTATGATTGTATAAATGTTCAATTACCACACTGAAACACAAAGCAGGACTTTCTCTGTCCCTCAGGTATGGATCACACCATACTGATATAGACCTCCATGGCAAACCTTTAATGTGGTTACAGCTGGCTCTTTCTTGCTCACTCTTCATCACATTGTTTGCTTTTCTCACATGCTCACAGCAATTGCATTTCCTTTGCTTTAGAAGGGACTTGTCCTATGGTTTTTTTTAAAGATATTCTACAGCTACCTCACTTGGTTAAAGAAGCACAATTATTGACTACTCTGAAACACAGCAGTACTTTCTCTGTCCCTCATGTATGGGCCGCACCCTACTAATAAAGGTTTCCATGGCTTTACTGTCCTCTTGTGGTTAGTTCTGAACAATGCAGGGTAGCAATGTAGGTCTCTTTTTTTTAAATGACATGAGTAGATTTCTGCACTTTAAACTCCACAAGTATGATGTTGAATAATGAAGGGTATGTGTACCAAGTTTGTTCCAGATCTATCCTTTACCAGCTCTTCCACAACTCCTCCCAAGTATTTTAAGTTGTATCATGAAGACTTTGTATACCAAGTTCGGTCCAGTTCAATTATGGGTAGAAGTCACATGGCTCTCTGGATGTGACTGGACTACAACTCCCATCATCCTCTATCAGTCCCTCCCTACAAAGCCCACAATTATTTTTCATTTGATAATGAAGGGTGTGTATACCAAATTTGGTCCAGATCCATCAAGCTTTGTGGTTCAAACAAATTATACATATAATGATACTACATACTTTGACTTTTATGATAACTAGGATACCCTTGGGTACTTATTCCTGCAATGTGAGGAGGGTTATCATTTGCTGCTGCATCCCATGCAAAAATGTATTGGGTCAAGTCTGAAACTCCCAACTGTAAGTACAATACTAAAATATTCCCCAGTTCATCTGTTAACAGTACCTCTTGATTTGACTGACCCCAGAGTTAACACTACCAATGAGGATTCTGGATCCATGACAAGCATTCGTGCCAGACCTAAATGGAAACACAGCAAAATTTATGACATCTAAATACTTGTATGTCTGTCCCTAGGTTCTCTTGCTTCATCATATGAGCAGTTAGGGAAGAAGTATGAGGGTACTTTTATGAACTTTTCTAGCATGTGAAGGCTATTAGTGCAGGGCTGAGTTAGGAAGTAAAATCAAAAACATTGAAACAAACTCTGCCTGCATAATTTCACCAATTGTTCTTTCAAGTCCGAATTTACCTTATATGTTTCACTTTCTATAGTTAATTTGAAATGGTTGGATCTATGGACTGGAATGAAAATTTGATTTGATTTGAAATGGAAATTCTGGCTAATTTTTTTTTTTTTTGTATTTTCAAACGGAGACAATTTAAGCCCCATTAAGTTAAAATGATTGAATTTGGATGGACCAAAGCATAGGTAATTATTAGCTTCTGCCCCCTGACGGAAATAAGCAAATTACTACCACATTGAGTAGCACAGAGCTAAATATTCAATTACTGGCCTTCTACTGCTATGAGGGAGAGATTTGCCTTTGAATGTACAGTATATAAAGTACATATAAAAATGGAGAAGTGCCTGCTCAGCTCTCTGATTCCATTAGACTGCACCTTTCTGTATACACCTTATCTAAACACTTAAGCACATCACATGGGGGGGGGGGGGGGGGAGAGAGAAAGAGGAATTCAAACTGGAATTTGAAGACTTGCCAGCTTTTTTATTTAAGTGGCTGCAAAGTCACCTCTGCTAGAATAGGTCAAAGTGAACTCTACCATGCTGACCTAAATGTTTCTGATAATGTGGGATCAGGTTGGTTTGGGTAAAGCAATCCCAAGACAAGAAAGGCATTATTAGCTACTGTCACAGAGACACTCTTTCCCTGTGCCCAGTATGGACTGGGCCACTGGTCAGCTACTTCAGCAGTTGTGGAGGCAGGGAGAAGAACTGGATAGCTGGAATTTCCAGGGCCTATTAGAGGGATGACCGGGTTAATAGGTAGGAAGTATAAGGCCATATTCAACAAAGTTTGGGGCTAGGCTAGAACTGGTCATTCTCAAAGACTTGTTGAAACCACCAGGTCTTCAAGCTCTTACGAAAGGAGGGGAGGGATGGGGCCTGTCTTATTTCCCTTGGATGGGCATTCCAGAGGTGGAGGGCCACCACCGAGAAAGCCCTCTCTCTCATCTCCACCAACTGTAGTTGTGACAGTGGTGGGAGCAAAAGGAGGGCCTCCCCAGAAGATCTTAGAGTTCACGCCGGTTCAAAGAAGGAGATGCGATCACGAAGATAGGCGGGGCCCAAACAGTTTAGGGCTTTATAGATCATAACCTGCACCTTGAATTTGGCTTGGTAACTTATGTTTTGAATGTTATGTTATGAATGAAATTGGCAATTTGTTTTTAAATATATGTACAAAGAATCCCCAGCTATGAACAAGATAGGAACTGTACATTTGTTCTTAAGTTAAATTTGTATGTAAGTTGGAACATTTTTAAGTGTAACTGCAGCAAAACAGTTTAAAGTTTTGGATAGCACTCCTGTAATGTTTGTTTTGCTGTCCGCACCCCTGTTCAGAAGATTTCACTGCACTTGGATTTTGAAGATTTTGGCTTTTTGTGGAAACAAAGATTAGTGATACAACTTGGCGACACCTTTTCCCATGAAAACTCTTACAGGAGTCAATTTCCCGTCCTAGGGGTTGATTTCCTCTCACTTCCTGTTGCTTCAGGGACAGGAGGTGAGATTCAATTTTTCTAACAGGGATACAGACAGCAGTAAAAACCTCATAGTGGCTCTAACCCCACCCCATACTACAATTTTTTTTTTTAAAAAAAATGCATGGAATTTTTCTTTAAATGCAATACGGACAGATGTTTGCCTTAACATATTATTTATTTATATCTGTGTGTGTAAATGCTTACACAAAAAGGCCCTGCATGCTCTCCTAGCTGATGCATCTGTTTCTGGCCCCCATAGTGTCACATCCCTACCATTTTTGTAACTAGTAGTTGGATGTTTGTTACTTGGGGACTGTATGCATGGCCCTTCCTAAGTGTGCATGGGTTTTACTACTCTTAGTTTCCAGTAAAAGATATAATTATATGAGCTTGAGCACACAACAGCCCTAATGGGTATCGCCCAAAAGGAGCACACAGCCTATAACTGAAAATAAAGATGAGAACAGCATTACAGTTTTCTTCAAAGAGGGAAATGAGAGTCACAGACTGCAACAGCTATGCTTTAGATTCTGTCCTTAAAACTTCTGTGACTCAAGCCTGCCTTGGGGACTTAAAACTTCCTTGCCTTAGAAATTCCTTACACCAAAACATATGGGACTGGCTGTTGATACTCAGCAACAGCCACAGGAGAATTGTCGTATGCCTTCAAGTAATTTCCGACTGATGGCAACCTAAACTAGCAAATGTAATGAAAATGTGAAACACTGTAGTCAGTCATAAATGCATAAAATACATGTATTGTACTTTGTTTGGGTGTTTTAAATGTGAGTAACAGTATTACGATTTGGGAGGGGGGCTTAGAGATATTTATTTATGTATTTATTTGCCATACTTGTACCCAGCTCTTCTCTACCCCGACGGGGACTCAATGGCACAACGTCATGCCTCAACATAATCACCTAAACATTTCAAAAATTGCAACTTATTAAACAGAGTTAAAATAGATTTTAAAAGTTAAAAACTTAGAAAATACGGCATCCAAGTTCATGGTCTGAGACCGTTCCAAGGTCAATTGCACAAGGTTTTGATTCAAAAATACCGCATTGCCTTAATTTCCAAAGGTCTGCTTACAGAGCCAGGTTTTGACTCTTTTCCTAATGGCTAATAAGGAGGGAGCCTGTTTGATGTCGCTAGGGAGGGAGTTCCACAACCAAGGGGCCATCACTGAGAAGGCCCTGTCTCTCATCCCCACCAGCCGCGCTTGTAAGGCCAGCAGGACCGAGAGCAGGGCCTCCCCAAATCTTAATCTACGTGCTGGTTCATAGGAGATGATACGTTCTGACAGATAGCCTGGACTGGAACCATTTAGGGCTTTATAGGCTTATTGCCTTTCCCCCACCTGTGTTCTTAACCCCTGCAGATGTGGAGGGATGACTATATTCAGATGGATAGAAGGATATTCTCTACTGTCTTGATAAGACGCTACTCACATGCCAGTGACCTTTCAGTCATGACCCAGCAATCATGAGTGAATGCTGTCCAGCTCTGCCTTTGCAAAATGAACACAATGGCTACAGTGGTAGAGGCCCCTATGTGAAGGGGTTAAGGGGCCTATGCCTTGTGTCTGTGTGACTTCTTTTACCAGAATATGGAAGTCTACTAGATTGGGAAGATCTGCTTTTTCATGCTCCACTGGACTAGTATTCTTTTTTTTAGAACTTGACACTGATTTTCCAATGATCCCACACTGTATGTTTTCACTATCAGTATCTTGTTGTTGTTCATTCGTTCAGTCATCTCCGACTCTTCGTGACCTCATGGACCAGTCCACGCCAAAGCTCCCTGTCGGCCGTCACCACCCCCAGCTCCTTCAAGGTCAGTCCAGTCACTTCAAGGATGCCATCCATCCATCTTGCCCTTGGTCGGCCCCTCTTCCTTTTGCCTTCCACTTTCCCCAGCATAATTGTCTTCTCTAGGCTTTCCTGTCTCCTCATGATGTGGCCAAAGTACTTCAACTTTGTCTCTAGTATCCTTCCCTCCAGTGAGCAGTCGGGCTTTATTTCCTGGAGGATGGATTGGTTGGATCTTCTCGCAGTCCATGGCACTCTCAGAACTTTCCCCCAACACCACAGCTCAAAAGCATCTATCTTCCTTCGCTCAGCCTTCCCTAAGGTCCAGCTCTCACATCCGTAGGTTACTACAGGGAATACCATGGCTCTGACTAGGCGGATCTTTGTTGCCAGTCTGATGTCTCTACTCTTTACTATTTTATCGAGAGTGGACATTGCTCTCCTCCCAAGAAGTAAGCGTCTTCTGATTTCCTGGCCACAGTCTGCATCTGCAGTAATCTTTGCGCCTAGAAATACAAAGTCTGTCACGGCCTCCACGTTTTCTCCCTCTATTTCCCAGTTGTCAATCATTTTTGTTTTTTTGATGTTTAGCTGCAACCCGGCTTTTGCGCTTTCTTCTTTCACCTTGATTAGAAGGCTCCTCAGCTCCTCCTCGCTTTCGGCCATCAGAGTGGTGTCATCTGCATATCTGAGGTTGTTAATGTTTCTTCCAGCAATTTTCACCCCAGCTTAGCATTCATCCAGCCCCGCACATCGCATGATGTGTTCTGCATACAAGTTAAAAAGGTTGGGTGAGAGGATGCAGCCTTGCCGCAAGCCTTTCCCAATCTTGAACCAGTCTATTGTTCCGTGGTCAGTTCTGACTGTTGCTACTTGGTCCTTGTACAGATTCCTCAGGAGAGAGACAAGGTGGCTTGGTATGCCCATCCCACCAAGAACTTGCCACAGTTTATTATGATCCACACAGTCAAAGGCTTTAGAATAGTCAATGAAGCAAAAATAGATGTTTTTCTGAAACTCCCTGCCTTTCTCCATTATCCAGCGGATATTGGCAATCTGGTCTCTCGTTCCTCTGCCTTTTCTAAACCCAGCTTGAACATCTGGCAACTCTCGCTCCATATATTGCTGGAGTCTTCCTTGCAGGATCTTGAGCATTACCTTACTGGCATGAGAAATAAGGGCCACTGTATGGAAGTTGGAGCAGTCTTTCGCATTTCCCTTTTTTGGTATGGGGATATAAGTTGATTTTTTCCAGTCTGATGGCCATTCTTGTGTTTTCCATATTTGCTGGCATATGGCATGCATCACCTTGACAGCATCATCTTTTAAGATTTTAAACAGTTCAGCTGGGATCCCGTCGTCTCCTGCTGCCTTGTTGTTAGCAATGCTTCTTAAGGCCCATTCAACCTCACTCCTCAGGATGTCTGGTTCTAATTCATTCACCACACCGTCAAAGCTATCCTCAATATTATTATCCTTCTTATACAGATCTTCTGTATAGTCCCGCCATCTTCTCTTGATCTCTTCAGCTTCTGTTAGGTCCCTGCCATCTTTGTTTCTTATCATACCAATTTTTGCCTGAAATTTACCTCCAGTGTTTCTAATTTTCTGGAAGAGGTCTCTTGTCCTTCCTATTCTGTTCTCTTCTTCCACTTCCATGCATTGCTTATTTAAAAATAGTTCCTTATCTCTTCTGGCTAACCTCTGGAATTGCGCATTTAACTGGGCATATCTCCCCTTTTCACTGTTTCCTTTTGCTTTCCTCCTTTCTTGGGCTACTTCCAGTGTCTCAGCAGACAACCATTTTGCCTTCTTGGTTTTCTTTTTCTTTGGGATGTACTTTGTTGCCGCCTCCTGAACAATGTCTCGGACTTCTGTCCATAGTTCTTCTGGGACTCTGTTTACTAAATCTAGTCCTTCAAATCTGTTCTTCACTTCCACTGCATATTCGCTAGGAATGTTAGTGAGATCATATCTAACTGGTCTGTGTATTTTCCCTGATCTCTTTAGTTTTATTCTAAATTGAGCAATAAGAAGTTCATGATCTGAGCTACAGTCAGCCCCCGGTCTTGTTTTCACCGACTGGATGGATGTCCGCCACCTTTGGCTGCAAAGGATGTAGTCAATCTGATTTCGGTGTTGACCATCTGGTGAAGTCCATGTATAAAGCCATCTTTTAGGTTGTTGGAAGAGAGTGTTTGTTATACACAGCGAGTTTTCCTGGCAAAATTCTATCAGCCTGCGTCCCGCTTCATTTTGTTCTCCCAGACCATGCTTGCCTGTGATCCCAGTTGTCATTTGACTTCCCACCTTGGCATTCCAGTCTCCTGTAATGAAAATAATGTCTCTTTTTGGTGTATTATCCAGTAGGTCCTGCAGATCCTCATAGAACTGATCTACTTCTGCTTCTTCAGCAGCTGTGGTTGGGGCGAATATTTGGATCACTGTGATGTTGAAAGGCTTTCCTTGCACTTGAATTGAGATCATTCTGTCATTTTTTGGGTTGTATCCAAGCACTGCTTTAGTGAATTTCTTATTAATTATGAAGGCTACTCCATTTCTTCGATGTTCCTCTTGTCCGCAGTAGTAGATCTGGTGGTCATCTGATGTGAAGTGGCCCATTCCAGTCCATTTCAGTTTGCTGACCCCCAGAATGTCTATCTTTAGTCTTGATATCTCGCCAATAACTACATCCAATTTGCCCTGGCTCATAGATCTTACATTCCAGGTTCCTATGGTGTGTTGATCTTTAGAGAATCGGATTCGTCGTTCACCTCCAGTACCGTCGGCCGCTAGCCTTCCTTTCGGCTTTGAGCTAGCTGCGTCATCACATCTGGGGCTAGTTGAACTTTCAGTATCTACCAGTATCTACCTCTCCAGAAATCTGAACTATCAGTATCTACCTCCCCAGAAATCTGACCGCTCACTCTGTGTTTTAAAGTCACTCAGAACTTAGATGGCTTTCCCACTCAAGCCAGCTGCATCAGAAGGTGGAGGGAAAGGGTACAAATTCACCCCATTTGCACTGCCTGCTGCAGCTGGCATGCCATGCACCTTCCTGCACTTTCAGATGCTGTTTCCCCCTCTTTATTGGCTGATGCTTTCCATCCGCAGCCAAAGCAGGAGTGAGGAACGGGTCTCCTGTGGAATGGCAGCTTTAGACAATTTTATTGGCTGATGAATCCGTTCACCTTTGGCCACTTTCCAGTTATGCTGGCTTGCTTGAGATGGGAACGAGAAGCAGGTTGCACTCTGCCTAAGGCTGTGAAAGGATTGCTTGGAGACCAACGGCACACTCATGCCTTGCTGCACAGTGAGTATATTCAGAGAATCCCCCTCTGCATGCCATGCTGTTGGCAGATGATTTATTGAAACACCCCCATCTCAAATTAAACATGCAGGTTCAGCGGTGGAGACTTAACTGTGTGGAAATGTGCCTGCTTGTCAAAGCTATTTCTATTACGATTGCAACAGACTGAGTTTAAACAACTGCAATTGGATCTTTGGGCTTATTTAACTCCTTTGGTGCAAGATCCTGCTCTCTCAAAGCCTTATCTGCAAGATCGCAGCCTTCAAATATTATCTTGCTGCTCTCCTTTTGCTCTTCCCCAGCCTCGTGGCTCACTTAAATCCTCATGCTATAGAAAATACAATTAAGCCTGCTGATTAATTTGGTTTCATTAAGGGATAACTTCTTTTGAAGTTGGTGTATATGTGCAGGCTAATTTTTGATAGAGGCTGAACAGGGAGGACTAGATTTCTAGATGAGTAAAAATAGGGCAGTGTAAAAGGGGTGGGAGGAAGAGAAAGAGAGAGCTTTCACTTTTAGCATCCAGAAAGCGTGCTGTGCTTAAAGGGACAGGATACTGCATTGCACCTAAATTCTTTGCAAATAGTTCTCTCCACAAAGTGACATCCAAAAGCATTGCTACCTTAAGGATGGATGGGTTCCACCCCAGCCGAAAGCTTTGGAAAGAAGAGAGGAATGCAGCTTTCCCAGACTGCAGTAGTCTTATAATGAAAGCTGGTACTGTACCTGAGGATCCTGCCTGCTTGTGGAAGTACTTCTGGATATTTTAAGTTTGGAACCCAAGCAATGTGATTTTGTGGGAGCTACACACACACGGGTGATATGTACATAGATACTATCACCCAGTAAGGAGGGCATTTTCCAAGGCTTTATCAAAACTTCCCAGCATGACATCCTATGGATGAATTAAACTATAGTTCCCTTGCCCTTAGCCATACTGGTTAGGGATTATTTGCCAATTCCATCTTGATAGTAGTGAACTAGAAAAATATACAGTAATTGGAAATGGACTGGGAAAAGAGAAGCATCTTTCTATGAGTAATGGGGTTGTGATGACTGAACTGCCAAATCCTGCTCCACCTTTTTCCTGTTCACTGGGGATTGTCCCTGTTCATAGAGGAAACGTGTTTCCCATTTTATAATGGGACAGTAAGCATATTCATTGGTCGATTGGCAACAAATGGCAGGATTCATCAGAGTGCACATAGATTCACTAAGTAAAAGTAAAGGTTTTCCCCTGACATTAAGTCTAGTCATGTCCGACTCTGGGGGGTGGTGCTCATCTCCATTTTTAAGACGAAGAGCCAATGTTGTTCATAGACACCTCCAAGGTTATGTGGCCAGCATGACTGCATGGAGTAATGTTACCTTCTTGTAGAAGCAGTACCTATTAATATACTTACATTTGCATGTTTTTGAACTGCTAGGTTGGCAGAAGCTGGGCCTAACAGGGGGAGCTCACCCAGCTCTCTGGCTTTGAACCACCAACCTTTTGGTCAACAAGTTCAGCAGCTCAGCGGTTTAACCCACTACTCCATCAAGGGGCCCAATATGCACCACCGGGGGGGGGGGCAGATTCACTACAGAGACCTAAATACCCTAAAGGTACCCCACCTGATTGTGGAAGCACTGTGACCCTTGGAGATCCGAAGTTGCAGCCCTCAAAGCTCCCCAATGCCTAGAAACTAATTTAAAAAAAATCACACCTAATGTATTGTCAAAGGCTTTCATGGCTGGAATCACTGGGTTGTTGTAGCTTTTTGGGCTATATGGCCATGTTCTAGAGGCATTCTCGAAGTTTCACCTGCATCTATGGCAAGCATCCTCAGAGGTTGTGAGGTATGTTGGAACAAAATCACACCTGTTTATGGGTTATGTCTTTGAAACCCACCCCCAAACTGGCTACAAATCCAAAGGTTTGTTTTCTTCACGTTAAGAGAACTCCCTAACCCATTTCCTCCCCTGCAAAATGAACAAGCTGGCTGAAAATTGGGGGAAATGCATGGCATCACTTTATGTCCAGCATACCAAAATGCAACAGTGTGTTTCACCATAAGATGGGGATTGAAAATGGCTTCCAATCTTCTAGTAGAGTAATGCATGACTTGATGTGTAACTTTTTATGCTTGGGCCATTTTCATGTTAACCTTTCAGTTAGGACAGTTTCCCCACTCCTCCTTCCAGTGTACAGACATTACCTGCTATCCAGATAATGATAGCCATTGAGGATTGGATCCAGTTTCAGAGTCTGCAGACCTTTCCTCCCCTGATTTCTTAAGGAAATACACAGAGTTTGACATGAATTCAAAATCATAATCCCCCTTTTTTGAAGCCCTGTTGTTGTTTTGGCAATATCATAAGTGAAGAACGAATCTACATCTTGAAAGCCTGCACAGATGTTTAAGCTTTTCTGGTTATCGATTTTGGGATTTGTCTTGTGGTCAACATAAGACTGCAATTGTAGCATTTGCATGATAAAGAATGGAAGCAACCAATTCAGAATCCATTATCTCAAGGCTGGGATATCAGGCTATGATGGAGGGACACCCAGTCATCTGTTGTGTTGTGCTCCCCAAGGAGATGTACATCCATGTTCTTTTAAAATGACTTACACATTGGGGAAAAGTACAGAGTGGATAAAATAAAAACACTGTCTTCCATATATGTTTTTTCCATGAAATTTTCCTTCAGTATCTTAATTCCTATCTTTGCATTAAGTGAGATATTGAACATCATTCATACCTATAACCCCTGTACTTGCTATGCTTGCATTCTCTTGGTACTTTTGCAGGCTCCCTTTTCTTTGAAGGTGTAAATTGTATTTTTAATTGTCCAACTGAAGGAAGTTTTAATTTGTTGCAATACTGTACATGTCATTGGGGAGGCCAGAATTTTCATTTCAGAGAAGAATGTCCTCATTTTGCCCTCCTTTGGTAGATACACCCCTGGAAAATGTTCACGAAGGGACCTAATAAACTTTTTGATGTAGATGTAGTCATATATCCAAAAACCTTCTTATGCAGACAAGCTTTTAAAGAAGAAGGTTTTTTAGATCAAGTCAGGGATACTGTGAATATGTGCCGCTTTATTAATTTTGTTTTAATGTTTACATATTTGTATATTTTAAATTATGTGGTCATACCTTTTGTAAGCTGCCTTGAGTCTTCTTCAAGAGAGATAAGGCGGGGTAATAATAATAATAATAATAATAATAATAATAATAATAATAAATAATAATAAAGGCCACCTTATTTGGATCTATGCACATCATTCAAAAATATATCACCCAGTCCTAAATGCTTGGGGAGTGTTCGACTTGTGATTCTGTGATACGAAATCCAGCATATATATCTTGTTTGCTGTGTCATACTGTGTTTTTGTGTCAGTAAAATAATAATAATAACAACAACAACAACAACAATGTACATTTGGATCTGAATGCATAGAAGCCTCCTCCTTTCCAGTTTCCCTAGCTGAATTGAGATAGCAAACTTCAGTAAAGAAGTTTTTATTTGGAGATGCAAATGATGTATGCTTTTAGTATTCTTGTTATGGTTTCATATTATGTGTTAATGTTTTAAAATGTTTTATGATGTTTTTGAACATCGAATTGTTGCCATTGTAAACTGCCGTGAGTCGCCTAAGGGTTGAGAAGGGCGGTATACAAATATAGTAAATATAAATAAATGAATAAATAAATAAATAATGGATTTTGAAATCTTCCTTCTTTCTTTCTTTCTGGATTATAAAAATTAAAGCAGTATTTTTTTAAAGTTAATACTTTTTGTGATTAGATTAGAGATAGGAGCTGGATTGGCAGATACAAATTATCATGAGACAGCTTTTTTTTCTCTTTAATCAAATTAGTTTTTTGAAACATTTAGCTGTTCAGAATACTGAACGCTATATTATAAAAACATTTTAAAAACCCACTAAAATCATAGGAAAGATAAGTAACCATAAAACTGCTAATTACGAGTTAACCTTGTGTACTGGCAATTTTCATTCTGCACTTAGTTTGACGGATCTGGTCTGGAGGAAAAAATATTGTCTTATTCGTATGCATGCAAGGAGGACACGGTTACGCAGTATGCAGTGAATATGTATGAGCAATTATTGGGCTATAGTGCAGGACATGGGCTGTCAATACACTGTTCTTGCCTTGTGCTGGGAATACATTAGGCCAGGTTAAGATTTACAAAGGGAGGTTCTTGGCTGGGATCCTGTGGGTGACATCTATTGGCATAACCTTCTGTCATACCATTATATGTACTTCTTTGGGTCATTGCAGAAGGAAGTATTTAGCACTTCCTTGTGCCCAATGTTTCTCTCACACAATTTCCCACAGTGTCCTAGTTGCAAATCAACCCCTGCTTCATGGTTCTAGGATGCACTCCCATTGCCAATCCATGGCTGGGAGATTGGGGGTTTCCAGCTATGATTTGGCTGCAGTTTTGCTGCCAGGAAAAGTGAAGAGCCACCTTCCTTCTGAACCTTCAGTGAGAAAACCTGAAATTGAGAAGGGCAATAGGTCTCTCTTTCACTTGGCTGCAAAACTGTAGCTGGATGCTCTGACATTGAACTGATTCCTGGCCTATGGTTGTTCTGTGGGTTTTATGTTTATGCTGTGGGCCAAGGAAAAGCTAGATCATCTATTTGGAACTATAATAGAGAAAAAGATTTTCAAATGCAAATCATGCCAACAAAGTGACTGAATTAAGGCTAGGTTGTATCACTTTGCACAATAACCATATGCAAGTCTTGGAAAAGGTTACTCTTTTGAACCATAGCTCACTTGAGATGTGAGGTAGCCCAGCAAATCATTTGAGCCTTTATACCTCTGCTGCTAATGCAGGGGCAACAACTCTTAAAACAGCAGCTTATAGGGCAGGATAAAGTGAAGCAGAGGTGTTTCCCTTTCCCTGGACCTGAGCCACTAAGGACTCAAAATAAACACTTTGCATTTCTAGTGTGGTTTTGAACTCACTGGTGTCAGTGTTTGTAGGAGTGCCGCTTTATTCTGATAATGAATGATTGAAATACTCTAGTGCTATCTTTGTTATGACTTCAAACATACTTCTTTCTACTTTTACCTGCCTAGTGATTATTGAAAACTTAATGCTATTTTTAATTGAAAATTGTAGAGTTGGCAGCAGAGTGGAGAGCGGGAAGGATAACTAGCAAATATGTTATTTGATCTTCTAACTGAACTCTGGACTGAATGTATTACTTGGTGTGATTGGGGCTAAATATATTGCACCGGCACAATTAATATGATGGAGAAATCATAAGAATTAAAAAAGCAGCAAAAGAAGAAAACTTGGTAGTGCTCCTAGAATTTAAGTCCTTTCTCTAAAGTCCTTTTGAAGAGCTAAATAATGCTTAAAGATTGTGGTGAAGGAACCTCTGATTGGCTTGATTCAACATAGTTCTGTATGGGACAAATTATACACTTTGTTGTTCATTCGTTCAGTCGTTTCCAACTCTTTGTGACTTCATGGACCAGTACATGCCAAAGCTCCCTGTTGGCCATCACCACCCCCAGCTCCTTCAAGGTCAAGCCAGTCACTTCAAGGATACCATCCATCCAACTTGCCCTTGGTCGGCCCCTCTTCCTTTTTCCTTCCATTTTCCCCAGCATAATTGTCTTCTCTAAGCTTTCCCTTTTTCTCATGATGTGGCCAAAGTACTTCATCTTGGTCTCTAATATCCTTCCCTCCAATGAGCAGTCAGGCTTTATTTCTTGAAGTATGGACTAGTTGGATCTTCTGGCTGTCCAAGGCACTCTCAGCACTTTCCTCCAACACAATAGTTCAAAAGCATCTATCTTCCTTTGCTCAGCCTTCCCTATGGTCCAGCTCTCACATCCGTACACTGGCAAACACCTAATTGGTGGAATCCATCGCCTCAGGAGGTTCAGGTATCCCCCACTTTTATGTGATTTTGCTTTGTGCCAAAAACTTCATTATTTAGAAGGCCTTATTGTATCCACAGCCTGAAATGTCATGGGCTTTTTTGTGAAGAATCACCATCTTTATCTTGAGAGATGTCTCCCTATTCTCTTGTAAATGTTTTTTTCTACTCCTCGGTTGCCTTTTCTCTCCTGCTTTTCTAACCTTTCCATGAGGCAACTTGCAGTTTCTCAAGCCACTCCTGACACGAAAAAAAAAACAAATAGACTTATGTCCAAAAGGTATAGAAGCAAGGAGTTCCCCAGCCAATGTCACACAATAAAAGAGATCAGGGAGCTATTCCTATACAGTTTGGCACACTGTCACTAATGGACATTCTTGCAAGGTGCCTGTGAAGTTTTGGATTTTATTTGACAGACAAAATTGTTGGAATAAATGCCATTTCTTCCTAGCACATGGAAGAAAGCATTGGGGAAGCTTTACCCTTATGACTATGGCATCATCAATGACCAAGTAACCTTACGAGAAAACAAAGATAGTAGTCTCTGTTTTCCTATGGCACTGACCACTAAAGATATTAGCCAGTGAGTGCTGTGACAGTTTTTCAGCCAAGTCTTTGCTGCTGCTGCTGCTGTTACAGTTGACAGACTAGGCATGATAGGAATACTATGAAAAGGAGTTTCACTACCATTCTCCCTTCAGGACTCAAAATTTCTTTCCTGATCATGATCTTGCTCTTGAATATGGGAGAGATGCTTGGAACAGAACTCCCAACAACAGAATGTGCTTCCTTGCATGGATAATGCTGAGACATGCATCATGGCAGGCATTGTGTTGGGAAGTTACAACATCATAATCTGACTTATGGTTGTGGAAAGTAGAACTGTGCCATTGGGAAAAGTTTGTATTCTGAAGAGGGAGCTACACTGCCGGAACCACTTTGACAACTGGAGTCCCCATTAAGCAATAGGACATTGTGTGTGGTACCTCCTTGTGCATTATTATAGTTCATAGGGATGCTCATGTATCATGTCAGCAATATAGCTCTGCCATCATAAATTTGCATGTTGAAGACTCTGAGGCAGGATCTTCGCCATCATTGATTGATGACTTCCTTGCATGGGTAATTTGGAGATATCATTTACAATATAACTGTGATTGGCAGCCAAGTTGTCAGGGATACAGTAGGGATGCCTGTTGGTGCTGAGAATTTGCTGGCCATGTTACTAGCAATGGTAAACAACAGCAATAGTAAAAGGCCTTCATGTTCAATGACAATGTGGAAAAGCAAAAAAAAAAAAAAAAAGGCCATCACCCTCCATCCATCCCTTTATTTATATCTGGCAACAAATACTATAAAACACAGACAGCATGGCCCCTGTATCTGCAAGGTCAAAGTATTGTCAAAGGTTTTCATGGCTGGAATCACTGGGTTGTTGTAGGTTTTTCGGGCTGTATGGCCATGTTCTATAAGCATTCTATCCTGATATTTCGCCTGCATCTGTGGCAAGCATCCTCAGAGGTTGTGAGTGACTGCAACCCAGTACATGGTTTCATTTACCTGAATCTGAAAATATGTCCCCTCTAGGCATTTCCTAGGTTTTCTAGCACAAGTCGAAGTTATACATTCTTAGAAAGTTGACCCACCTACACTGCCATATAAAATCTGGATCATTTGCTTTGAACTGGATTATGTGGCAGTTCCGTAGGCTGCTACACCTGTGCAGCCCTGTGAAAAATGCATTAGACCAGTGTAGCAGACCATTATCTCAAAAGAAACCAGCTGTTAATTCTTGCACATGTTGCAATGATTCTGCTAGTGGTAACCGTGAAGCAATGAACTGGGCAAGTCTTGGAGAACCAGCTCATTGGGGAGCTGTAAAGATATGTCAATGTGGGGAGAAAACCATAACTTGTAGCAGTATTTTCCAAACTCTGGTCTTCCAGGTGTTTTGGACTTTGGCACCCAGAATCCCTGACCTAGCAACTGAGATTTCTGCGAGTTGGAGGTCAAAACACTTGGAGGATCTGAGTTTTGGAATCCAGGACTAGAGGCTTGACACTTAAGAAAATAGATTAGGGCAGTCAGAGGAAGAGTGAAGACCCGTTGGGAAGAGAGGACATGATATGATCTGAAGAGAGTTCGTGGAGCTGAGAGTACGGAAAGAGTTCAAGATCGTTATGTTTAACATAACCTTTATGTAATAACTAGTACTGGTTTTATTATCTACTGTTGTGTCTGTTTTCATTTAAGAAGTGAAAAGAACAGCTGGTCACAGTCTACCATACCAAATGCTTTGATCAGCACAACCGTTTGCCCAAAATGAGAGTCACTTTAAGCTCCAAGTACCAGATCCAGAGCAGAATCCTAAGGGAAAGGGGAGCAGGATAAGTGATAGAAGCTGAAGGGCTGCAACTGTGTGGCCAACCTGGGTGGGGATCCCTTCACAGTAAGGTAGCTGCTCTGTGGGTTCATATAACATCAGAACTGGTGGGTGGAGAATTGCTGTGATTTCTATAAAGCTCAGTACATTGCATTTCAATGCAAGGCATTGCTCATAAGCTGCCAATATAAAATCATCAGCTGCGGGATGCATAATTGGCTCCTTTTGCTTTTGTTTCTGTAGGAGATTATCCCATGGTGATTTGCATTCCTTATGATACAAAGCACCGTTATCTCTTTGCCAAGATTCTGGTCCATAAATTTGCAATCAGTTCAGTGATAACTCTCATTCAACAATGGCAAGTCTGTCATTTTCATGTAATTTAAGTCCCGCTAAGATGATTTAAATAAAATAGTTTATAATAGTGTTAAAACAGACAGACTTTGAAGTGTTTTGGGATTTTTTTTAAACCTCTAGCATTCATCTTTGGATTCAGACTATTATAACATCACCTGCCAGCCAGCTATATTATCTGTGAAGGCAATTCCACAAAGGTGGAGAACACTTTCTTAAGCCCTATTGAGAGTCTATGAGTGTATTTGTAAGAGAAGAATAAAGAGGCTCAGAAGTCTTAGTATTTAAAAAAACGATTTCACCCCATGGATGCCCAGTTTCATAAAGGGAAGTCACCAATGAAATAATACTGATCAAGGCTTAAATACTGAAACCTTGGAGCCGTGGGGCGCTGCGCAGCTCTCTTGGTTATTACTGAACCTATTCGGTCTACAGTGTTATCGTATGCTGGTGCTGTGCAGCTTGAAAAGGAAGTGTATATAGTGATAGTGATCAAAGGTTAGAGTTTACCAAAAAGAAAAGTGTATGTGTGGGTTGGGGTGGAGGGAATACTTCTCCAGGTTCTGTGATGTTTAATTCAAGGTTTGCTCTTGTGCTGTGCTATATCAGGCCCAAGTAATATGTCCGTTACATAATAAAAGAAGCTCAGAAAAACCATTCTGTCTGAAATTTGTGTACCAACCATGTCTGTTCATCCTTTTTAACTTCTTGCAACAGGTGAAGCTTTTAATGAGGGAGTGTTATGTTCTTTTTTTATTCTATTTTAATTGTGTTTTTCCCCCATTGCTTTCACTTGTGTTTTTAACTAGTTTCTTAAAAGAACAGTGTCTTAACTGTGTTTTGAATTATGTATTAATAACTTTTTTAGTTGCACTGTGTTTTTAAATGGTTGCAAGCCACCTTAAATCCTATGCTAGTAGAAAGATAGAATATTATCTAATTAAAATGATTGATAAGGAGCCCCTGGTGGTGCAGAGGTTTAAACTGCTGCGTTGCTGAACTTGCTTATCGAAAGGTCGTAGGTTCGGTTCTGGGGAGCAGTGTGAGCTCCCACTGTTAGCCCCAGCTTCTGCCAACCTAGCAGTTTGAAAACATGCAAATGTGAATAGATCAGTAGGTACTACTCCAGCGGGATGGTAACAGCACTCCATGCAGTCATGCCAGCCACATGACCTTGGAAGTGTCTATGGGCAATGCCAACTCTTTGACTTAGAACTGGAGATGAGCATCAACCCACAGAATCAGACATGATGGGACTTAATGTCAGGGGGAAACCTTTACTACAATGATGGATATGATGGCATCTGTATCTACCAGAGCAGTGGTTCTCAACCTGGGGTTCGCAGATGTTTTTGGCCTACAACTCCCAGAAATCCCAGCCAGTTTACCAGCTGTTAAGATTTCTGGGAACTGAAGGCCAAAAACATCTGGGGACCCCAGGTTGAGAACCACTGCACTAGAGTGTGTTTTTCTAACAGTATATATTATGGGGAACTAACTAAATATTAGGGTGTGGGGTGCACACCCTTAACTGCTAGTATCATCTTCTCTATGCCACTGTAGTTCACAAAGGGAAGGTTCTATGGTATCTTTCTATGTTGCTGGTGGTGTGTTGTGGTTCAGGTGGGAGGGTGTAATGGAAGATCTCTTTGTCACGAGGAGTGGATTGAGTACCAGGTGGTATAGCAGGCTCTCTACAAAATCTTCACAAGTTTCTCTGCAACTTCATCCACGGTATCTCGGTAACATTTTGCAATATCTCCACACTGCTCATAGTTTGTGTACCCTGGTAGTATTGCCACGAAGACACAGTGTATATGTGAGAGAGTTGTTGTTTCCTCTTGTGCTTTTTTGAAGCAGTGTTTTTCCTCCTGTTCTGGAGCGAGTGAGTGAGTGAGTGTAGGAAATGTTCAAATGGTGGGTTCTACCAAATAGATTTAGTGCCTTGGATGTTGCTAGAGAGTAAAATTGGGAGCAGATTAATTCCCTGAATGACAGAGAAACTGCCAGCTGCCCTTGAATATGGTGAAGCTCACACAGTTGGTGTGTGTTTCTCCCTATTGTACAGAAGCACATTTGCTCTATTTATTCCTAAAGTAGATTTGAGTATGCTGCTAGTCCTTACTTAATTTGCAGTCTCAATTAACTTTTAATTAATTTTTAACATTTCATTACCATTTAAAAAATAATATGGGCTATGTACTTGCAGCTGGATCGGTGATCAATACATGGAAGCCTGTTTTTTCCATTTGTTTTCATGAAAATGAGCATGAATGCAAGCATTTACTGTAAGCAGTCTTGAGGAAGGATAGCTAGAGATTTTTTTTCCGTCCCCAGGATGTGATGGCAAAATAAATTTAACTATGCTGCTCATGAACCAGAACAGTCAATGTCAGGAAATATATCTGAATGTCAACATACTTGGCAATTCATCCTGAAAGATTTAGATAGCATCTTTGGGGGAAAGCAAAGTCTTGAAATAATTCAAGATCTAATGTCTCAGCTTTCCTGTATTTTAAAGGGACATGGACAAGGATGTTGCAGTGCTTCTACATGTTACATTTTGATGCATTTAATATCTGGATTTCCTGCAGTTCAAGGGACTTGACTCTGATACTAGTTATTCATTACAGAAAGTTTCCATTGCTTATTACATGTATACCTTTGCAACATTTATTTTGGCATAGCCTTTGCCCCGTGTAGACAGATTAGTTGAGCTCTCAACACCCTGAACCAGGGTGCTTGTTTAGACTCTTGCAGTTTCTTTTGAAAGCTCATACTCAAGTTAAACTGCTTCGGTAAGGCCAGAGTTTGGAAAAAGTGGTCCTTCTGGCTATGGGATTCTTGACGTTGCATTCCACCAACAAACAAAACATTTTTCCAAACTCTGGGAAGGGAATGGGGCTTCTTACAAACTTTCTGCATAGGTATATTGTGTGTTTAAAGCACAGATCTCATCGTTATAATTGCTGCATGAAAACATATTAATAAAATAAACTGATAATATTTGCTAAATGCCTCGTGAGCCTGTGAGATCACAGCAAAGTCCCAATAATGTTTTCTCACTAAAACCATGTGCTTCTCTTTTAGCCAGCAAACCCAATGTATTCTGGAATGCTCTGAGCACTGACCTTGCACAAATAGGGCCCCCACTCCATGCCATTACTGGCAGATTGACCTGTAACACTCTTCTGCCAGGGTTGTTTCATTTGGAGGAATATTTGAGAAGTTATACAATATGTGAAGGTCTTGTTGACTTTTGGGAGGTGGGGGGAGGGGCAAAGAAATCGGGTTTATCACCACTTTGGTACTAGCATGTAAGAAACCTTCTAATAGTAGCCCTACATATTAAATGGTGTTCTAACGGTAGCTCTCATGCCTATCAATTGCTTGATGAACCTTAAAGGATCCAATCCTGGGTACACTACAATAGACCCCTTCTATACTGCCATATAATCCAGATTATCAAAGCAGATAATCCACATTATCTGCTTTGAACTGGATTATATGAGTCAATACTGCCATATCATCCAGTTCAAAGCAGATAATCTGAATTTTATATGGCAATGTAGAATTCCCTTAGAATCAAGGCTACGGGATGAACTCAAGAAAGCATTGATAGCCTTTGACTTTTCAAACAGCAACTCCTATAAGCCATTTTCAATTGCTCATCTTGGGTGGTGTTGATGACTTTTGGTGGGGCCAATTGGAACTCTAGCAAGAAATATCTAGAAGGCTGAAGACTACAAACCTCTAATCTAAATATATCCTGAAGCAGGTATCTATTCTTTAAAAATGGAGGAGAGGGATGTCAAATTATATAAATTTTATAGTACAGCATTCATAAAACTACAGTTAAATAGCTGTCAATGTTTTCAATTATTTCACTTGGGCAGTGTGCTTGCACAAACATTGACTTTGCTTGCTAACCGGCAAGATCAAAGGGGTCACAGAATCAGATATTAATACAGCTATTAATTTTGCTATACAATAGAACAGTACAATAAATGTCCAAAACACAATGTCAGGAATTGCAGAGGGATGATATTAATTCTGCTTGTATTGAGTGAATTCTGACTGATGCATTTTGCATGAGTGCAGGCAAGGAATGAATATTGGTTCATTTTCTGAATTTACAGCTAGGGTCGATTTGCATTTTCAGACATTCATCATGCACACACACACACAATTGATTGCACGTTCTTATGATCTTCTGCTTGCTCAGTTGTGAACATTTGTTGTAGAATAACTCTTTATATGAGTGTCTAATGATGTCTGCCTTATATTTTATTCTTCCTTAGATTCTTTCTGTTTTTGCAAACCAGCTACTGAATATGCCTCATTTTAAAAACAAGGGACACATGGGTTGATTTTAACAGGAAAAAGCCTTTTACCTTCTTAATTCCCACCAAAGCCAATTACACTGTCCAGCCTCATCTTCCATGAATTTCCATGTATTCATTGTGGAAGTATGCTGGAGGAAACCATATGTACACACACTGAATTGAATATTAGCTTATCTGTAAGCCACTCTGAGACCCCTTCAGGGTGAGAAGAGTGGAGCAGAAATATAGTAAATAAATAAATCAGCACACACGTTTCTATAGAAGCTCAATTGATGGGGAACTTTTGCCCCACTAAACCTTTTGAATGTCAACTCCCACAGGATTTTATCTTTTGAAAAAGTGGCCTTGCTGAATGTTGTTGTTTGGCGTTGTAGACCAAAACAGCTGGCAGTCAAAATGTTCCCATCTTAGTCATATCCAATGGAGTTCTTTCTAACTCCCGCAGATTCCTATATATACAGGGGCGGTTCTTCCATTACGCTAAGTAAGCGGTTGCGGAATAGTTTGTTTTTTCAGGGGCGCCGAGGCGCCTCTGTAAATGCCCCTCCACAGTTGCGAGTCGCAATCTTTCTCTGCCTCCAGAGGCGGCTCAAGGCAAATTTTGCTTAGAACACGCGTCTGGGGGGGGGGCGCTCTTGAGCTCCCACGCATGGCCTCCGGGGGAAATGAGAACTGACGGGGGACTCGGTGGAGAGCATGAGGAAGATCAATATGGCGCTTCCTGGCCTGGGGAGGGCTGGCGAGAGAAGAGGGGGCAAAGTGGGCAAAAGGAGAGCCGTGGGAGGGGCAAAGGGACAGACGCCTCTTCTGCCTGTCTTTCCCCTCCATTGGGTTCAGGAGTTGGAGTCTCAGTTTGGCCACAATCCGTGACTTGGTGTGGGAAACTCATTCCCATTTGGTTACTTTTCTGCAATGTTTTGGGGAGGAAAGGCTTGGAATATGGCTTCTCCTCTTCGTTCTCTTCCTCCTCCCACTACTTTAGGAGGAGCAGAGATTTCTCCCTGGTGTCGCGAGGAGTCCTGAGGTGTTGGTGTGTTGCCTTCAGGGACTGAACTCTTTGTTGTTGCTCCCGCCTGCTTCTCTTTGGCTTGCAGCAAATGGTTTGCCCGAAGAGCAGGCTTCCCTTCCCTTCCCTTCCCTTCTCTCTCTCTCTCTCTCTCCCCCCCCCCCCCCGGCCTTTCCAAGAGCAGGATTCCCTTCCCTTCCCTTCCTTTCCCCTTCCTTATCTCTCTCTCTCTCTCTCTCTTTCTCTCTCCCCCCCCCTATCCTTTTCAAGAACAGGCTCCCCTTCTTTTCTTTTCCTTTCCCTTCTCCCTCCCGCGTCCTTTTCTCCCGTGGAAGGAGAGACTTTCCGTCGAGATCTTCCCCCGAAGCTCTCGAGGTTTGTAAAGCATCAGATCTGGGGAGCATGGAGCGTTTCCTAGTTTCCCAAGTTTCTCCTCCTCTCCCTTTCCCTCTCCACGAGCTGTGGGTTCTGCAAAAGGCTTGAAATCCAGCCCCAGGCTTTCCAGCCAGTCCAGGATATTTAATATTGTGTATTCATATAATATTTATAATATTATAATGTAATATAATATAATACTACTAATAATAATACAAAATAATAATTATATATTTTATAGTAAAGGTAAAGGTTTTCCCCTGACATTAAATCCAGCGTGTCCAACTCTGGGGGTTGATGCTTATCTCCATTTCTAAGCCAAAGAGCTGGCATTGTCCATAGACACCTCCAAGGTCATGTGGGGAGCATGACTGCATGGAGCACCATTACCTTCCCACCGGAGCGGTACTATTGATCTACTCACATTTGCTGTTTTCAAACTGCTAGGTTGGCAGAAGCTGGGGCTAACAGCAGAAGCTCATGCCACTCTCTGGATTCGAACCTGCGACCTTTTGGTCAACAAGCTTAGCAGCTTAGTGCTTTAACCCACTGCACCACCGGGGGCTCCCAGTAATATAAAATATAATATATTTTATATTACATTTAATATTACTAATAATATTATAATATATTGTATGCATATATATCTTGCAAGCCACTCTGAGTCCCCTTCGGGGTGAGAAGGGCAGCATATAAATGCTGTAAATAAATAAATTATATAATATAATGCCAAGTTTTCAAACTTTGATTGTGTGCATGTTTTCTTTTAAATACAGTGCAAAGGTACCCTTGGTTTGGTTTGATACCATAAATAAATAAGTACTAGGGAATCCTGGAGGCACCAGGACGCTTTGGTAAAGAAGGCTAAAGATCTTAGGTGCATCAACAGTTTAGAATTAATGAAGTTAGCCCTGACATTGGCAAACTTTGGCCCTCTAGGCATTTTGGACTTCAACTCCCATCATTCCTAACAGCCTCAGGCCCCTTCCTTTCCTCCCTTTTCCTGCTTAAGCAGCTGAAGGGGAAAAGGCTGTTCAAGGACCTGAGGCTGTTAGGAATGGTGGGAGTTGAAGTCCAAAACACCCAGAGGGCCAGAACTTGTCCATGTCTGAGTTGGCGCCACTTTTAAGTGCCATGGCTCAATGCTAGGGAATTCTGAGAGATGTTGGGTGCTTCCACACTGTAGAATTAATGCAGTTGAGTCTCGCTTTTAATTGCCATGGCTCAATGCTAGGACTTGTGTTTTAGTGAGGCACCAGCACTCTGTTACAAGTATTGCAATCGTTATGGCCATCCAAATGAGGTCCTAAGGAAGAGTCTTACCCTCTCTGTATAGGTAAGACTGTATTTTCATTGCAATTCAGAGTGCATCTCCACTGTCAATGAATGTAGTCTGGCTGACTTTTAACAGCACCCAATACTAGGAATTTCAGTTTCTCAAGTCACTCCTGACACGTAAATTTTTTTTTGGTGAGGCAGCAGTTTAGTAAGAAAGGCTAAAAACCTTGGGTGCATCTAACACTGTAAAGTTAATGCATTATGACCCCACTTTTAGGTGCCAGGAGTCAATGCTATGGAATCCTGGAGAAGTGTAGTTTAGTGGAGCACCAGCACTTACAAAGAAAGCTAAAGTATTGTAGTTTGGTGAGGGACCAAGGCATTCAGCAAGTGGCGCAGTGGGTTAAAGCACTGTGCCGGCAGGACTGAAGACCGACAGGTCGCAGGTTCAAATCTGGGGAGAGGCGGATGAGCTCCCTCTATTAGCTCCAGCTCCTCATGCGGTGACATGAGAGAAGCCTCTCACTAGGATGATAAAACATCAAAATCATCCGGGCATCCCCTGGGCAACGTCCTTGCAGACGGCCAATTCTCTCACAACAGGAGCGGTTGCTCCTGACACGACAAAAAAAAAGCAAGTATGGCAGGGACATAGCAAGTATCTTTATGGCCATCCAATTGAGGTCCTTAAGAGAGTGCTTCTGTGCATGGATGAGACTATTTTCATCATAGCGGGTTGGACTGGATGGCCTATGAGGTCTCTTCCAACTCTAGGAGTCTATGAAACTGCATTAAGGCTACAGTGTATATGCACCCAGTAGGCTGGTGAGGCACTAGTCTTTGGAAAAGATGGCTCAAGACCTTACGAATCTTAAACTCCCAGGATTCCAGAGCATTGAGGCACGGCAGTTAAAGTGGTGTCAAACTGCTTTGCTTCTACAGTGTAGATGCACCCTTTGACTTTTCCAAAGTGTCTGGCCTCTGTCCTCAGCCTTTTCTTGGGCAGTTTGTGAGTGCTCTTGCGTGCCTTGGCACCCTGCTTTCTTCCCCACCCCACCCTTTCTCAAGCCTTCCTTCGCCTTGTAAAACGAGGCTTTCAGGAGATGCTGCAGGTCATGCGGCTGTGTTAGTTCAAAACTGGACTTTCCAAGAAGAGAGAACCTCAGGACAAAGTCTTGGCTTTCCATTGCTCTTTGGCCTCTCCTTCACTCACAGTGGAGAGTGCATCACCAAATTTTTGGAATTGTAGTGTTACTCGCAAGAACATGACACACTCAAAACACCCCATTTCCATGACTCATGCTAATGTTTGTATGCAAAGATATAGGCTGGCTCTACACCAGGTGTGGGTAAATTTTGGCCCTCCAGGGGTTTTGGACTTCAATTCCCACCATTCCTAACAGCCTCAGGCCCTTTCCTTTTCCCCCTCAGCCGCTTAAGCAGGAAAAGGGTGAAAGGAAGGGGCCAGAGGCTGTTAGGAATGGTGGGAGTTGAAGTCCAAAACCCCTGGAGGACCAAAATTTGTCCATGCCCATATATATGTGTGTGTGTGTGTAATTGGGTTTTTTTTTTGGGGGGGGGGCAAAATACTCTTTGCTTACCATTGAAAATTACCTAGGGCCGCCTCTGTATATATACAGTGACATCTGTGTTCACAGCCATCTTCCCTTCACCCTGACAATCAGACCTAAGACAATGTCACTGAGAAATTAATACGCTCTATGCATTGTGCAAACAGAAAGCATCCCATTTGAGACAGACAGTGTGAATGATCTCACTGAAGATTCATTTGGGTTCTGACTCTGAGCAACACAAAATCTAATTTTAACAGCTTCAAGTTAGGTTTGTGAAAAGGACAGAAAGGAAAACAGAGAGAAATGGAAGGTATCTCTTCCAAGTTGATTCACACATACATATACATCACTCACAAATGTATCATCAGGTTATTTATTGGGTTGTTGTAGGTTTTTCAGACTATATGGCCATGTTCTAGAAGCATTCTCCCCTGACATTTCATCTGCATCTATGGCAAGCATCCTCAGAGCTTGTGAGATGCACGCGAAATGTCAGGAGAAGAATGCTTCTAGAACATGGCCATATAGCCTGAAAAACCTACAACAACCCAGTGATTCCAGCCATGAAAGCCTTTGACAATAAGATGATTTATTGCTCACTCATTCACCTGCAGTGGGACATATAAACCTCTGCCAGTCACTGAAAATTACTTTGGGTGTGTTTATATTAAGGACATGCCAAGCTTAGCTGTCAGGAATATTTTTAACAGCTGATTCATAATGGTCAACTTTACAGATACAAAAAAATGAAACATGTTCGGCAAGATAAGAAAGTGACTATGAAAAGCAGAGTTAAAGAATGATAGCTGGAGTTTTGAGACAAAACTTAGTTCCTGCCATTATTTAGCTTTGAGGTTGTGTTTGAACTATTTGAGAACACAGGAGAGGGGAAAAACAGCCACAATTTCCTGGAGAAAAGCAAAAGCTATTTCTTTATTTTAGAGCATGTGATGACAACAAGACAGTTCCCAGGATCAGAAGGGGTACTAGGGGCATTCATTAAAGATTTCCCCTAACCCATTTCTATTTATCACAGGATGCTGAAACGGTTCCCAAGATCAGAGGAGAATATGTACCTCGGGGAGTCTTAGGTTGCCTTCAGACACTCAGTGTAAAGGTGCTGCACAGGGAGGTACAGGATACCATCTTCTACAATGTCTTGAAAAATATTCACATAGGTATAACCGGGAATTACTCCAACCTAACCCACCAGTATGGTTCTGGCCTTAGAGTAGTATTGGGGCCTACTGCCCTGCTGTGTTTTAATCCACTATGACAGGATCAACAAGTTGGCATGAAAGACAAGTCTTCAATATTGTTGTGGCATGATTTTGAAAATCACTTCCTAAAATTCACCGGGCTCAATTGTTACCGTTTGTTCTGTTTGTTCAACATGTCTTCACTTTATGTGGAAAGGATTATGTTCAAAACTGTACTTATGGCTGTTATTTAGGAGTACAGTCAGATATTCCATGCATTCAGAAGAAAGTCTTCTTTCAAAGATGCCTGCCATAGATACAGGCAAAATGTCAGGAGAGAATGCCAAACATGGCCAAACATGTCAGGAACATGGCCAAACAGCCCAAAAAAATTACAACAACCTATTTTCTTTTAAGTCCAACAAATGAATGTAGGCAAACTTTATCATTTCTAGGGACAGGACTGAGAATATGCATTATTGACTCCCACCAGGTGTCACTATAGGTCAATAATACATGGTAGGAAAAAAATCATGTTTATACTTGTCAACTAGCTTAAGTGAAGAAGAAATGTGATTTGTTGAAGGCTTCAATGACTGGAATCACTGGGTGTTGTGTGGTTTTAGGTAGCATGGCCATGTTCTAGCACAGGCATGGGCAAAGTTTGGCCCTCCAGGTGTTTTGGACTCCAACTCCCACAATTCCTAACAGCCTGTTCTAGCAGCATTTTTCTTCTGACATTTCACCTGCATCTGTGGCTGAGAAAATGCTACTATAAAATGACCATACAGGCTTGAAACTACACAACACCCCAAGAACAGCAAACTTTCTCAGTTTTGTTTATTATGTGTGTTTATTACTCATTTCCTGCCTTTCCACTCCAAAAAAGCACTCAAAGGCAGCTAACAAGAAAGAAACCTGAACTAAACATAAGATCTTGATGAAAACACCCCATAAAAACAATTAACATGATTACACACCAAAATTTTAAACAACATTGAAAAATTAATAAAATTTAATAGAAGTCAGTTATACAGTCAGACATACATACATATCAAATACTAAAAAGTGAATCTAGCCTCCCCACTGAAGGAAATTCCTGAATCTGGGAGCAGCCACTGAAATATTCTGCCTCCACATAATGTTCCTCTGACACCAGCAGCATTTTGCGATGATCCTTCCACAAGAATTTAAAAACCTGGACAAGTCTTAAAAAGCCTACTCCCAACCAAGCTGTTTTCAAATTGAATCTGGTGCTGAGACCCCATCTCTCCAATCAGGTTTTTATGAGATTTTATGAAGAGACAACAGTATGGGATGAGAGTCTGATAAGAATCCAGATGGATAGACGTTAGAATTGCTCATTTCATAATATTTCTGATTTGTACGTATGGTTGTGAAGCTGGATGGAGAAGAAAGCTAACAGAAAGAGAATCAAGTTGTGTCACATTTACTGTATTTGCAAAGAAAAATAAATATCAGGTTTTGTTTTGCAACAGGTGATTCTATAACAAGGAAAATGAAGTTAAATATAATAATCATCAAAGCACTGAATGATGTTGAAATTTGATATAATTCATAGAGGGCATAACAGCCAACTGTTGTTTGTTTGTTTGTTTTTTTACTCTTTGTGTGAAACCTGGTTTTCCTGTATGGCAGGTTTGCTCTTCGTTCATGGCCTGTGAAGGCATAAACATCTCAAGTCTATGTTCACAACACACTGAGAGAGTCTACCACTTGCACCATGAAAAAGAATAGTACCGTATTTTCTGGCATACAAGACGATTGGGCGTATAAGACGACCCCCAACTTTTCCAGTTAAAATATAGAGTTTGGGTATAAGACTACCCCTCTTCCAATGCACACCAAATAAACATTTAAAAAGCATCAGATTTGATTTCAATATGGTAATTTTCCTATTACTGTACCTTCTCTGCCTCTCAGATCTTGCACATGTGCACCTGCAGTCTTCACTGCAGTCTTCAGGAGTGAGATCTGAGAGGCAGAGGAGCAGGTATGGTAATAGGATACAAGGGCAGGCCAGACAGGTAATAGGTGTGTTTTTCTGAGCCCAGAGCCACTCTATCTCTTTTTTTCATACACTGGGCACCCTGGATGCCTGCAACTTCCTCCTCCCTTCACTTACACCTTCCTGGTGAGGCGCTCCTTCACCTCACCATTGGGACCGCATTAAGTCCACGAATCCTGAAGAATGAATTTTCTTCTACTATACTTGTACAGCGTCGCCCTTAATGCTTTCATACAGTCGCTGCATACGGAAGGGATGCGGCCACTGCCATTTTTGAGCTCCCCCCACCATATGCGGCAACCACAGATTCTCCAATCTGGATTGAAAGTTTCAGAACTCGCTCTATAAGACGACTCCCGGCATATAAAACTACTCCCTTGTATAAGATGACCCGTGTATAAGACTACTCCTGCGTATAAGACGACTCCCACATATAAGACGACCCCTGAGTTTTGAGAAGATTTTCTTGGTTAAAAAGTAGTCTTATATGCCAGAACATACGGTACTTGTTTCTTATTTTTAAATATCGGTATCCTTATAAGCTGCCCTCCATAACACTTGACAATCACTTCTATCCAGCATCTTCTTATCCATTGAAATAACAAAATTTATTGCATGAATTTCAAACTCCCACTTTATGTGTATATTTGTATTTTACGGAGGTGTGTTTTAATATGTGTATTTTACCGAGTGTTTTAAAATGATTATGTGTTTGTTTTAGTAATGCTGTAACCCACCTCGAGCCGTGAGGAGAGGCGGGCAAGAAATAAACCTATTATTATTGTGAAGAAGGCAAACTGGCACTCATACCATGTACAACCTGTTGCCAGTCTGCCACCTCTTCACAATAGACCTGTCCCTTGCTGTTGAAAAGGAAAACCCATCAATAGCTGCAGATCACACTAATTTCCCTTTCCTCATGGCTCTAGACAGGGTACAACACAGTTTAGATACACAGATAAAACATAACACCATTCTCGTACATACATTAAAAGACATAGAGATTAAAACACATTAAAATCATGCATACTAATAGAATGTAAATTTAAAATTCATAGCATAAAATTGACTGGATATGCTGCCAGAAGAAATAGGTCTTTGATTCTGTTTCCAATTATGATAGTAAGGCTGTTCTGCTTCTGTGCTGACATTCAAGCACTGAAAGGGTTGGATTCTCTTCCACCCTCACTCTTTGCCACTTCCCTTCACTATTCCCAAGGATGTAATTCTCGATGTGAAGTTATATCCTTATTTATATAAATGCTCTGTTCATTTTGCGTCACATCATAACTCAAAATCTTCTGGATTAATTTCTGCCAAATTTGGCCACAAGACACCTACTAATCCAAGGAGTGACCATCACTCAAAAAATTGATTTTGCCATTTGGGAGTTGTAGTTGTTGGGATTTATAGTTCACATACAATCAAAGAGAATTCTTAACTCCACCAACAATGGGATTGAACCAAACTTGGCACACAGGACTCCCATGACCAACAGAAAACACTAGAAGGGTTTGGTGGGCATTGACTTTGAGTTTGGGAGTTGTAGTTCACCTACATCCAGAGAGCACTATGGACTCAAACAATGAAGGATCTAGACCAAACTTGGTACGAAAACTCATATGCCCAAATATGAACACAGGTGGAGTTTGGGAGAAATAGATCTTGACATTTGGAAGTTGTAGTTACTAGGATTTATAGTTCACCTACAATCAAAGAGCATTCTGAACACCACCAACAATAGAAGTGGGCCAAACTTCCCACACAGAACCCCCATGACTAACATAAAATACTGTGTTTTCTGGTGGTCTTTGGCAAGCCTTCTGACACTCCTAATGCCCCCCCCCCCCAGAGGTTCCAACTCCCAGGTTGAGAAATGCTGTCATAAGGCCATTCAGTACAACTCCCTTCACCAGGGCAAGAAAACATAATCAAAGCCCTCCTGACAAGGAGCCATCCAGCCATAGATATAGATATATATATATATATGATTTGCAAACACACACATATATATATGTATATGACAAATATAGTATCCTAGATTTGAAAGGGACCCCTAAAGAAGGACAATTATATGTTGCGTGTTCTAGAGTAGGCAAACCAGACAATCTCTACATCAACACTGACAAAGAAACAACAAGAAATACTGTTTACCCACAAGCATAATGATATTACTTATATTAGAAACCAACACTTTCTCATTACTTTATTTTCCAGATCACCAGACTGAGCCACAGCAACGTGTGGCAGGGGACGGCTTGTGTGTATATTTGTGTGTCTTTAGCTGTAATTGCAAAAATTACAGGGCAGTGAAACTCTGGGAGGATGGAGGTATGAAGTAAAACAGAAATACAGTTGCAAAGGCATGGGCTGGAGAATCAGTGCAGTTGCATCAATGCAGAGAAGTGTCATAGCGAAGGTGATCATTTAGATATGTTGCTACTATTGGTGGTCACGCAACTGTCACAGGATAGCAGCCTTGTGTGATAAAGTCCCTAAGAGTTTGTCCACCCATTTTTATTCATCCGCATTTTGACTTCAACCACTCATCTGCTAGAGACTTCAGCCTTTGGCTCTGGGTGAGTGAGATGGCATTGTAACTGGCGAACATCTGTTTCAGCTTTCATCCCTCAAGAATGCAAGCATTAATCATTACAAATGGAGTGTGAAATGGAAAGGAAGGGGAGGGGGGAATGAAAGCTTTTGAATGCACATTTTATTCTGAGGGTTGTGAGATAAACATCCTTCAGAGCTCCATCCGAATGGGAGCTGGCAGAGAGTTGTGGTGGATTTTGCTGCTGATCCCCTGGCTTACAAACAGTGACATTTTTCCATTGGAAAGAGAGGCTTTCCTTTTCGGCATTTTACAGTGGTGATAATGCAGCAGTGTGAGCCACATTTGTGTCAGCCTTTTTAGAGCAAACAAATGAGCAGATCTACTCTGTTTAAATATCTCAGGGAGGAGGGAACAGTTCCTGTCTCCTGCTCTCTTCATGCCCTGCAGCATTTCCTGTACCACTGAATACTGGTTGGAATGGTCCATGCTGCTGTATTACCTATTTCTGTGAATGGTTGTGAAAGCTGGACAGTAGGAAAAACAGATAGGAAGAAAATCAGCTCATTTGATGACTAAAAAAATAAACAAGTCCCAGAGCAAATCAAACCTGAACTCTCCCCAAAAGCAAAGATGACTAAATTGAAACTTTCACACTTTGGCTATTAATGAGAGGACACGACTCATTAGAAAAGACAATAATGCCTGGTAAGATAGAAGGCAAAAGGAAAACAAAAGGAATACATTCCAGACAGATAGATTCTGTTCAGGCTGGCCTGAATGTGCAAGCCCTTAGCGGGGTAATTATGAATAAGGTGATTTGGAGGTCCCTCATTCATAGGGTTGCCATAAGTCAAAGTTGACTCGAAGGCAGATAACAACAACAAAGCTCATCCTGTGTTACTCTTCTAGACAGTGCCTCTTGTTTAGTTAACTTTTAAAAAGTGCTGCCCTTTGAGAAAGACTTTCCAAAATTCCTCACAAAGAAATACCTAGAAAGCCCCGGTCTTTCTTTATGATCTGCAACTCCCCATCTCCCCATTTTGGTTCCACTTCCAAGGGCTTCTTCAAATAGGTCCTTACATCCTTAGTGCTATCTGACAGCAATGAAAGTCATGGACAAGCCATCCAATATGTTCTAAAACAAGATGGGAAGATATTTTGGACAAAACTACAGATGAATATACACTGTATTGATTAGAAAAACGAAATAGGTTGGGAATGCTTTGGAAGTCTAGAAAATATGGTGGTCCAGCAGTTCTTGGATTTGTTAGTTGTCTGGTGCAGAAATACTGAGCCTTTGTATCTTTTGGGTACTTTACAGATTCATTATCAACCATATACCAGGAGCATATAGATTTGATGTGAATATGTAAATAGGCTACATCATTAACCATGGAAATACCTGTGTTTGGCATGTTCAGTTACAGGCAAGAAATATTATTAGGAAAGATATTCTGAACAGAATTCAGTAGAACTCAAATAAAAAGAAATATTTTTGTCCCATATTGCTGATTCTATTACCATACAATTGGAACCGCCCTTGAGCAACTCTTGCTTTTATTGTGTCTTACTAGTGGGCAATTCTAGCAATTGCAGTATAGATGCCTTGGAATTAATAGATACATTTTAAAGGATGTTCATTTTCTGTGTGTGAATACTGATCCCTTTTGAGGGCATACATTGTTTTCATGAAATATTCCCTTGAAACAACCAGAGGTTGGGGGGGGGGGGGGGGCTTTGAAAAAAGTACTGTCAGGAATAATATCCATGCATGTTTGTGTAAAAGCCTGGAAGCAGATTGCTGATGCAGTTGACTACTGGGGGAAGTGGGTGATTGGCACATAAATCATCATAATGTGAAGGTCACAAACCTCTTTAGTTATTTATTTATTGTATTTATTTCCTGTCTCTCTCCCAAAATGAGATTTTGAGAAAGGATAAGATGTAAAAGTACACAGATAATAGATGGCTGTTTACAAAGATTTGGACATCTTCCCATTTCATTTTCTGACTAGAAGGGGAACGCCTTTTGTACATTGCAAACTGCCATCTGTTAACTATACTTTGAATGATGTGATTAGGTCCTGTGAGGACATTTCTTAAGTACTTGTGAGGGCAGAGTTGGCTTCTGGGTCTATGGCAAGTTCAGGTACCTGTCTCCCAATCTATATTGTGTCTCTCTCCATAAGTAAATGACTGTTTGAGATTGGGAGGCTACTTGGTAGGTATGTGCCACCAAGAGCTCTTGAGCTGACAGAATTATTGCCCAGAATAGGCTATAGTTCTTTGGTTGATATGTCTGAGTAGTCTCAGTTGATAACTGTATGTAACCAGTGGTGTTCTGCCCATCTCCTTTCTGATTCCCAGCCAGTATCACCATGTTGCATCTGTGTGCAGAAGGACCATTTCAACCTTGAGAACTTTGCTTCCATTGCACCATGGGAACATACAAGAAGCAATTCAAAAAACCATTGTTAAGACTTATTTGTGACCTGTTAGCATTCTTTGCTGAACAAGAAACACACATGTTTTGTATTGGCTAAACTGTTTTTAAGCGAACACGTCAGAAAAAGGTGTATCTACATTTTAGAATTAATGCAGTTTGACACCAGTTTAACTGCCACACATCTTTGCTGTGGAACCCTAGGATCTGCAATTTGGTGAAGCAGAGAAGGCTAAAGACCTTGTAAAAATTACAACTCCCATGATTCCATAGCATTGAGCCATAACTATTAGTGTCAAACTGCTTTAGGGACCTCGTCACATTGAAGTCCAGAAGCATCTTCTCTGTGCTTCTCAGCACTACTGGCATGCTGCTAGAATGGAGTCCCCTGGAGCCCATCAAATGACACAGGGCTACTTCTGGCAACGCCAAGAAGCGGATCTCAGAGGAGTCAGGTGTACACGCAACTCCTCACAGAACAAAGCTGAAGAAGATGAAGAGGAAACTGGGACAGCGGGGAAATGTTGTGGGAATGGATTCCATGTCCACCAACTGTAAGTGGACGAAGCCTTATGCTGACTCATTGTTTTCCATGCTGTCCCCTGGCTTCTTAGCCTCAATGTGATGAGGTCGTAAAGCTATATGGTAGATACAGCCTAAGAATCCTATCGCTACCAACTTCACTCATTTTTCAGTACAGTCTCGATGCTTTTCTCTATATCTCTGGGACCTCATTGCATTTCTGATATCCTACACAGGATATCAGCTCCTGCAAAAGCTGTTAAATAGTCTCTCTCTGAAAGGCAATAAAACATCATTTGCTTGATCTGATCTTGAACTTTATTAAACATTGGTTTTAATAGACAGTTGGCCTTCTGTTTGCACTTGACCAAAACTCTGCATCAGCCTTGACTTCACCAATCAAGATTAAGAAAATCTGGTTTAAGGTCAGGGACTGGTCATGAGTTCACTCGCCTTTGATAACTAATGTTATTTCAACATACAGCAAACTGATATAAACAGAGATTCGGATTATAAATATTAATTCCAATGAAATGGAAGCAGATGACCCTGTGCTTCCTGCTACTGCATTTGAACATATGTGTAACATATGAAGCTGCTCAGAGGCTCAATCTAGGGCAAGTCAGTCACATTTTAGTCCTAGATGTGTAGTGGGCCTATGGCTATTTTTATGGATTTTAACTGGTTCGGACATCCTCAGACTCCCCTCCAAGAGTGTCAGCTTATCATTTAAATAGTTCAGGGGCAGACAGGACTGCACTGTTTAACATTTCCCCTTCACTATTTATCTCCCCAGTTTTGGGGGTTATCTGCTCAGCACCAGAGTGTGATAGGGGCAGAAAGATGGCTCCTGGCCAGTTCCAATGATACTTTCCTTTGGCTGAAAATATAAGATTATATAGATATAAGCTACACACATATAAATCATATATAATACAACTATAATTATATGTATACACACACAGAGAGAAAGAGAGAGAGAGAGAGAGAGAGAGCATAAATCCAACCTGGGTCCTGGCCTCTGGGTTGACTCTCATTAATGGAGAAACATGACCATGAACGATGTTAAATCATGTTGATTTCAGTGAGGTTGGAGCATCACTGATCTCCTCTATTGAAGATCAGGGAGTTAAAGCAAAGTACAAGGTGTAACCTTGTTCCAGCCTGGGAGTCACTGTCAGGCCATGCTTGATTTCTTGAATGCTATGGTCAGCTTGCACTGTGTCAGGAAGTGCTTAACACTTTGATTTAGGCCTAGATTTAAATTTGGTGGCATAGAGTGGGCATCTGTTTAATTAAAACACATATGAAAAGCTACATCTGGTATTGTAGTACAGTTAACTATTGTCTATATTCAGTAAAACCATGTCTTCTTATGGTACTACATAAATATCTCTCCAGCATAATAAAATGCAGCAGTGTCCCTTATATAAAACAGCAAAATTAAGATTTGCTTTTTGGATGTTTAAAAATAGATGGTTGAATCGACTGATATATAAATGGATGGATATGGGAAGGCTGAATATATTAGCAAAAATGATTATTCTGTGAATAAAATTGAGAGGTGTGAAAAGAAAATTGAACAGCTCCAGCAAACATGTAAATACAACATGGAGTAACTATCACACTCTCATTCATACTGGGAAACACTCTCAGCAGGAAGCATTGCTTAGGCACATTGCTAAACTGCATCAGTAGGAGAAAACATCTTCTAGAAATAACAAACATAATGCTTATTTTGTCATGGGATGGTCAAGGTGACCCCATATTCTGTTTCATGTCAGGCAGATCTAAAATGGTGAGGTTCAAACATAGCTTACTTACTTACTTACTTACTTACTTAGGCGATCCCTCGTTGGACGAGTAAGATGGTCTTCCATTATGGATTTCCTTGTGGGTCCGTATGTGGCTGTGGAGCCCTATTCTTGCTCTGCATCTTCTTCCGCAGTGAGGGCATTGGTTTCCAGGTGGGAGGCGGTCCCGGTCGGGGTTGGCTTGACGCGCTTTCCTCCTGGCACGTTTCTCTCTTTCACCCTCCACTCGTGCCTCCTCAAATTCTGCAGCACTGCTGGTCACAGCTGTCCTCCAGCTGGAGCGCTCAAGGGCCAGGGCTTCCCAGTTCTCAGTGTCTATGCCAGAGTTTTTAAGGTTGGCTTTGAGCCCATCTTTAAATCTCTTTTCCTGCCCACCAACATTCCGTTTTCCGTTCTTAAGTTCGGAGTAGAGCAACTGCTTTGGGAGACGGTGGTCAGGCATCCGTACAACGTGGCCGGCCCAGCGGAGATTATGCTGGAGGTCCATCGCTTCAATGCTGGTGGTCTTTGCTTCTTCCAGCACACTGACGTTTGTCCGCTTGTCTTCCCAGGAGATTTGCAGGATTTTCCGGAGGCAGCGCTGATGGAAACGTTCCAGGAGCTGCATGTGACGTCTGTAGACAGTCCACGTCTCACAGGCATAGAGCAGGGTTGGGAGGACAATAGCTTTATAGACAAGCACCTTGGTCTCCCTACGGATGTCCTGGTCCTCAAACACTCTCTGCTTCATTCTGGAAAATGCTGCACTTGCAGAGCTCAGGCGGTGTTGTATTTCAGCGTCGATGTTGACTTTGGTGGAGAGGTGGCTGCCAAGGTAGCGGAAATGGTCCACATTTTCTAATGTTACGCCATTAAGCTGTATTACTGGCATTGGAGAGGGATGGGCTGGTGACTGCTGGAACAGCACCTTGGTTTTCTCAATGTTCAGTGACAGGCCGAGCTTCTCGTATGCTTCTGCGAAGGTGTTTAGAGTGGCTTGTAGATCTTCTTCTGAATGCGCACAGACAATATTGTCATCAGCATACTGGAGTTCTATAACAGCTGTTGTTGTAACCTTGGTTTTGGCTTTCAGTCTGCTGAGGTTGAATAGCTTGCCATCTGTCCAATAGATTATTTCCACTCCGGTGGGAAGCCTCCCGTCAACAAGGTGAAGTATCATAGCGATGAAGATGGAGAATAGAGTTGGGGCAATAACACATCCCTGTTTGACACCGGATTCCACCTTAAATGGGTCACTTTGGGAGCCACTGCTGTCCAAGACTGTTGCCATCATGCCATCATGGAGGAGCCGCAGGATGTTCACAAATTTGTTAGGGCACCCGATTTTGTGGAGGATGGTCCAGAGAGCGCTGCGATTCACTGTGTCGAATGCCTTTGCAAGGTCGATGAATGCCATGTACAGAGGTTGGTTTTGTTCCCTGCATTTTTCTTGGAGCTGTTGTGCAGTGAAGATCATGTCCACTGTTCCTCTGGAGGGGCGGAAGCCGTTCTGGGATTCTGGGAGGGTGTCTTCTGAGAGGGGCAGAAGGCGGTTTGCAAGGATTCTTGTGAGGATTTTCCCAGCGGAGGTTAGAAGGGAGATACCTCGATAGTTTCCGCAGTCTGTTCTTTCCCCTTTTTTGAAGAGGGTGATGATGGTGGCGTCCTTGAAATCTGCTGGGATTTTCTCGGTCACCCACACTTTTTCTATGAGCTGGTGGATTTGGTGTGTCAGCTCAGGTCCTCCCTCTTTAAAGATTTCAGCAGGGATCCCATCTGGTCCACTGGCTTTGTTATTCTTCTGTTGGTTGATGGCATTGCTGACTTCTTCCAAACTAGGCAGTGCTGCAAGCTCATCCCTGGTTTGTTGTTGTGGGATTTGTGAGAGGACCTCTTCGGCCACATTGGAGCTGCGGTTCAGGAGGCTTTGGTAGTGTTCTTTCCAACGTAGTGCAATTGAGTTTTGGTCCTTCAGGAGTTTGGTTCCATCTGATGAGCGTAGAGGCTGTATCCCATGGTTTCTTGGTCCGTAGATGACCTTTGTGGCTTTGAAAAATCCCTGAGCATTATGGGTATCTACCAGGTGTTGGATTTCTTCGGCCTTCTTTGTCCACCAGATGTTCTTGAGTTCTCTTGTCCTTCTCTGGACCTCAGCTTTTGCACTGGCATAGATCTTTTTCTTAGCAGCACAGTTGATGTCTCTCTGTCATGCTTGGAAGGCTTTCCTTTTCTTGTCAATTAGCTGTTGGATCTCGATGTCATTTTCATCAAACCAGTCTTGATGTTTCTTGGCTTGATATCCAATAGTTTCTTCGCAGGCTTGAATGATGGAGGTCTTCAGTTTGTTCCAATGTTCCTCGACATTTTCGGGGTGTACTGTGGGTAGATGGTCCTTGAGTGCTGTTTGGAGATGGGCTCGTCTGGAGGGCTCCTGAAGGGCTTGGGTGTTCATTTTGCGCCTTGCCTTCCTTCCTTGGAGTCTGCGCTTGGGAGCGATCTTAATAGCCATCGAGGATCGAATTAGCCTGTGGTCAGTCCAGCAGTCGTCAGCACCTGTCATGGCTCTTGTGAGGAGCACGTCACGGCGGTCTCTGGCACGTGTGATTACATAGTCTAAGAGGTGCCAGTGCTTTGACCGGGGGTGCTTCCATGATGTCTTGAACTTGTTTTTCTGGCGGAAGAGCGTGTTGGTGATGACAAGGTTGTGCTCCGCACATTTGGTGAGAAGCAGGATGCCATTTGAGTTGCTGTTTCCAACCCTGTCTTTTCCTATGGTCCCTGGCCACAGGTCGAAGTCTCGCCCGACTCTTGCATTAAAGTCCCCCAGGAGGATGGTTTTGTCCTCCTTAGGTATCCCCGATAGGACGGTGTCCAGCTGACAGTAGAATTTCTCCTTGATATCTTCGTCAGCATCTAGTGTTGGTGCATAGGCACTTATGATGGTTGCCCGTTGGTTTTTGGCAAGATCGATTCGGAGGGTTGAGAGACGTTCGTTGATGCCAGTGGGTGCTTCGGTCAGATGTTTCACCAGATCATTCCTGATAGCAAAGCCAACTCCGTGCAGTCTTTTGTCTTCTTCGGGCAGTCCCTTCCAGAAGAAGGTGTAGCCTCCTTTTTCTTCCTTCAGCTGTCCCTCTCCTGCTCTCCGGGTCTCCTGAAGGGCTGCTATGTCGATGTTGAAGCGTCCCAGCTCCCTTGCAATGATGGCAGTTCTGCGTTCGGGGCGTTCACTGCCACTGTTGTCCATCAGAGTCCGTACGTTCCATGTACCGAAGTTCATTTTCCTTTTTTGGCCGCAGGGTGGTGACCCCACTGGACGCGGCAGTCCAGTCAGGGATAAGTGAGGCAGACTATGTTTAGGGCACCTTTTCTAGCCCCCTCCCCATGTGGGGTGAGCAGAGTGGGTCCTCAAAAGGTCTGCTCAGTCGCGGATACAGCTGCCGAACTACTCAATTGCCTCGGACCTTGAGGTAGAATGACTGAGTCCGTACCCACCGCCCATGTGCCAGTCTGTGACTAGGGGCTTCCAGATTTCACAGTCCTGCCCCCGTCGCCACTCGCTGATCGCCATGGGCCTTTGGTTGGTTTGTTTTTTTCTTGGAAGACGCCTGTGCGTGGGTTTTTTTAATGTGTGGAGGTCAGTGCACAACTGATCAACACACAGACTTCACAGAGTGAGGTTCCACTGGTGATGTAGTTTAACACAATGACCGTGGCTTCTCAGTCTGTTGCAGCCTTCTTCTGCCTTCGCAGCCGTTGTAACATGTGCCATGTTATCCTCCGCCTGCTCCGCCGTTGAGGTCTTTGGGTCTTCGGACTGTGCTTGGTCTGGAACCTCCCCCGCGGCCACTCCTGGGAGTGCACGACTCCAGTTGTTGTGCCTACAGGTTCATCGGAACGCGCAAGCCCCCTCACCACGACAAGGTGACAGTCCATCGAGGGGACTAGCAATCTATTCCTGAAGCAGAATCAGCAAAGTCCTAGCAAAAAGTAGGCAAAGAATGGTCCACAAGCAGAGACCAAAACATCCCAGGTTGCCTGAGGCTTGCCAAAGTAAACCAAGTCAGATAAAGGCAAAGTAGAGGCAGGGTGAGATGTGGGTTCAATACAAAGGTAGTCTGCCGAAAGAGGAGACAAAGGACACAGGGAAGGAATGACAGGAGCTGGAAGCAGTCAGGCCTGTAACGAGGGGGGGCGGGTTAGGGGTTCAACCCCCCCCCCCCGAAATTTTTCAGGTTAAAAAAAACCTGGTTTACTTATGAATTTTAACTGATTAACCAAATCCCCATGCTAAGTCTATAAGACGCAAAAAATTAAGAGTCCCTCCAGAACTGCAAGCACTATCTCAAGCAAATATTGACAATTGATTCACACTGTCATTACTTGCAGCAATAGCTGATGTAGCGAAGCAACCAAATTGGGGGGGGGGGGGTGTTGAATGCTGTCATTAAGGAGGCCAGACTTGGTGGAGGTGGTTGACAGGGGTGGAGCTGCAGGCTATTGAAGGCTGCTCTGCCCCCTGCTGTGCTCTTTGCTTCAACATGAGCTAAGAAGCAGGTTTCAACCCCCCCCCCCCCCCAAATTTTCAAAACTCCCCCCCCCCCCCGATTTTCAACTCTCCCCGAATTTTTTTTCTGGCTACAGCCCTGGAAGCAGTGGTGGATGTTTTATTGAGCTGCCCTACAGAAACCACTGCCTATACCTTTGCATGTCTGAGATTTCCAGATTTCATCTCCATGAGATCTGACGTTAAAATTTTGGTAAGCACAAACTGAATCCTAAATGAAAACTGAAACCCTTAAGATTTCTTACAAATTGGTTTGGGAGTCACATCAGGGATGGAACAATATTAATTTATTTCCTGGCACTCGAGAAATACAGTTGGGAAAGGTAGCACAGTGGTGAGAATTCTGCAGAGTTTTACTCCATAATTGAGGGTTTCTGGGAATTATTATGTGCAGATACATGTAATGGGTAGTTTTCCTAAAAATCATGGTAAGTAAAGGTAAAAGTTTCCCTTTGACATTAAGTCTAGTCATGTCCGACTCTGGGGGGTGGTGCTCATCCACATGTCTGTACATACCTCCAAGGTCATGTGGGCAACATGACTGCATGGAGCGTCATTACCTTCCCACCATAGTGGTACTTATTGAACTACTCACATTTGCATGTTTTCGAACGGCTAGGTTGGCAGAAGCTGGAGCTCAAAGCGGGGGCTCACCCCGTTCCCCGGATTCATTGTGGTTTTGTGCAAAAAACCCACTACTGCTAATTATTATTATTATTATTATTATTATTATTATTAAAATCATAAAGTGCAGAAATGATCAAAGTACAAAACCCCTATTTTGTTTTGTACAAAAGCAGTAATTTTGCACCAATTGCCCTCATCCCCCATGACTACCTGGAAACATGAAAAAACGTAACTCTGGTCCATAGGCAGCATTTTTTGTTTGGTGCAAGATTGCTTGTGCAAGAGACTATTTATTTATTTACCATATTTGTATACCACCCTTCTCAGCCCTTAGGTGACTCAGGGCGGTTTACAATGGCAATGATTCAATGCCCCCAAAAAACCATAAAACATTTTAAAACATTAGCACATAATTTTAAAACATTAACACATAATATAAAACCATAACAAGAATACTAAAAGCATACAAAAGCACACATCATTAGCGTCTCCTAATAAAAACATTGTCCCATCTCGTTGTCCAGTCGTTCCAATTCCTATATCTTGCATTTTCAAACACTTGCTCAAACAACCAAGTCTTGACTCTTTCAAAATGTTCAGAAGCGGGGGGGGGGGGGGGGGGATCTAATGTCCCCAGGACTACTGCGAGAAAGTACGCATTTTGTTTAAAGTAGACTTTAAAAACCACCACTACATAGTGATTTGAGAACAAGTAGGTTTGGACACAGCTCCACTTTGCATTAAAAAAGCCTCCATAATTATTGCTATACCGAATAAAACTCTGGAACACTTTGGGATGTGAAAACAATAGCCAAAAATGCATGTAAATATTAATTTTCTCTGCAGCAGGAAAAAAAGCTTGAAGAAATTATTTTTCTTCACTTGCAAGGATAAGATAGTCAAATATTTACATCCCTGTCTCATATACATAAATACTGCATTTTTTTCACTGACAATCCCCTTATAGAATATTTAAGAACCAAATGTTTACATCCGTTTTTTCTCTCTCTCCTTTATCTCTTTTCAGAGACAAGAAAAAAAGAAAGCCAGCATCTCCACAGTGCAGAGCTCACACTGTGAGGCTCTTATTATCCTAAAAAAAATACCACTCAGATGAATATAAATGTATAATTTGAAATGTACCCTAGAAAGGTGTTTTGTTTTAGCAGCTCCAGGACTGTTATTTTTAACAACTTTGGACCTATTAAACAGAAGCCTATATTTAACCAGTACACAAAGACATCCCCTCCACCCATATCTGTGGATTCCATATCTACAGTTTCACTTATTCGTTGTTCATACCAGCCTCGTGTTTTGAGGTGGGAGAGCACAAATAATTTATTTATTTATTTTAGGCATTTCTATCCCATCCTTCTCACCTCTGAAGAGGGACTCGGGATGTCTTACCGCAGGCAGTCATTAGATGCCAAAAAAACCCCAATACATTAAAACACAGTTATAATTAACACAATTAAAACTATTATAAGCATTCAATTAAAAACAATTTGCCAGTTCAAAATATAATCCAAATCATTCCATTGCTATCCACTAAAATATTCTTTTCTCAGTTGATCCATTTATTGCACAAACGCTTGATCCCAAAGCCAGAATTTGAGTGTTTTCCGAAAGGTCAGGGAGGAGGGGGCAGATCATTGGGGAGAGAGTTCCACAACCAAGGGGCCACCACAGAGAAGGCCCTGTCTCTTGTCCCCACCAGTCATGACTGTGAAGGAGGTGGGACTAAGAGCAGGGCATCCCCGGATGATCTTAACGTCCTTGGTGGTTCATAGAGGGAGATATGTTCAGACAGGTAAACTGGGCCGGAACCATTTAGGACTTTATAGGCTAAAGCCAGCACTTTGAATTGTGCTGGGAAGCTAATAGGCAGCCAGTGGAGCTGACTTAACAGGGGAGTTGTGCGCTCCCTGTACCCCGCCCCAGTGAGCAGCCTGGCTGCCGAATGTTGGACTAGCTGGAGCTTCTGAACAGTCTTCAGAGGCAACCTCACATAGAGTGCATTGTAGTAATCTATTTGGGATGTAACAAAAGCATGAACCACAGGAGCCAAGTCAGACCTCCCAATAACTGTCCCCTTCCCTGCAAGCCTCAGGCTGTTGTGTGCACATTCATGCAACAGCCTCAGGCTTGTGAGGAAAAGCAAGATGAATTGATGCCACTATTGCTAACTTCTAAAGCCCGTAGCTGTTGTGTAAACAAGAGGACAGGAAGAAGAACCACCACTAACATCTCTTCATCACCAAGGAGAAGGATGGGGCAGGAAGTGAACGGATGAGATAGCGAATGAGTTATTTTACTCCAAGCACAAAATAGAGCATTCACTATTCCACGTGATTTCACCTATCCCAGGAAGTCCTGGAATGTATCCCTTATGGATGGATGTATCCCATAAAAATAAATAAAAAATCCTGTGCATATTTTGAGGATTATCCAATTGTAATTTTGAGGAAGATGCAATTGTTTGTCAAATTATATTAGTTAAATATCCATAGCAAACACAGCTGATTGTCATCTCAGAGGGGGGAAAGCAAAACAATATATGCGTGAAATCACTTTACAAAATTGGTTTCATTTTTTAAAATGGTGCAAATCTGAAACCATTCTTTAATTTATCATGAAATTGATTCACTGTAGCCCATGTTTTATTTAACTATGTGAAATATGTGTTTGTTGCTAAACAGAACCATAAAATCATAAAATTACTATTAACTGCAAAATACTTAATCCTAAAGCTTAGCTAAATTATAGAGCTAGACAACAGCAAACAGAGGTTTAGGACACAATTTCTGCTCTCCTCTCAAAACTTCTTCTGACTTTCTAAAAGAGGAGAGAGAAGGGACTATTGGAGTGGAGAGGGAATCCCACAGATTAGAGGCTACAAAAAAGGGCCCTATCCTTACTGTTAGAAATGCAACAACACCCAGTATTTAAAGATTTCAGTAAATAGCACTGAAAGGGATAATGAATGTTTCAGTGACCTACAATTTCCTTACGTCTTGGACTGATACTCTTAGGAATCACCCCACCTCTTCCCTCCTCCCTCTGTTTTGCTCTTTCACCACTGCTAAAACGAAACTAATTTAGGATTTTTTCAAATTAAGCTGGTAAAGCGTAATTACAACAGGATAAAGGCACTTTTCTATGCATCTTATGGCACTACATTTGTCTTTCCCATAATTTCATTGTGCTTGAAACATGATAGGATTGTCTCTTTTCATTGATGGGAAAACCTGCCAATGAAAACCTGCAAATGAATCACCCTTTGTTTTATGATAATTTCTGCTAAAATCAAATATTGCGAAACAGAGGAAGATCTCATGAAAATGCCAAAACTATGCAACTGAGGCTAAATAGAAATAAGGGGGGAAACACATAGTGAATGTTCACTGGATAGCATGAACATGGGTAGGAGTTGGAAATGTGTGGAAGACTGATTGCAAGAATTTGCATCAACATAGTGGCAGGATTGCACAATTGCAGTTATGTGTGAAAGTCATCATCCCAGTCAGAGTATATTTCCATTTGCTTATACTAATTGGCATGAGACAACAGGCTAGTGTGATAAAGTCCTTAGTCCTCTTCCTGTTCTAGTGTAGCTTTGCTATCTCTAGTGCAGTTCTTATAATAAAATTGAATTTATTTCCTATAGCCATTGTCTATGCTCCTTAATCATAGTAGCTAGCTGCTGCACACACTGTCTATTACTGGTAACTATTTTAAAGGTTTTCACTTTCCTGGTTTAGTTTCAACCCACCTAAATACCAAATTCAAGCACCACATGGTATCATCAAGTTCAACCACATGGCTCACCTCTAGCTTTGGACTGTTTGTGAAAAAGGGAAAATGCATCAGTTACAATACTAATTCTTAGAGGGAAACCCCCACTGAGATAACTCATTCCTTTATTCCCACTTCTTACTTTCTATTTGCTACCTATTACAATTCCAGATTGCTTACTTACAAGCTCTGACTCACATTTATACGCTAGTCCTAAAAATATTTTCCTGTGAGGGAGTGCTGTCAATTTCAGTAACACCTGTTTCTCTGAAATAAAAAGAGTAAAAAATCACATGGTTCCTCACACTCCACTCATTATATCAGAGGTAGAAATTGGAGGCAGAAACAAAACATAGATATGTTACCTTTTTCTGGACGACCACTCCAAAGAAGCTCGCAGACTGGATTCGGGTTCTGGTAATTGTAGTTTGCAAAGTAACGTTTGAAGAGTGGTCAGGTGGAAAGGCACATATAGGATGTTAAAATGGAATATAGCACCATAAGGACACACAGTGAAAGGACCTGAGGATGATTGGGTTCTAATTTATATTGTTAGACTAGTCTGGGTACCTGATGATGCCCAGGTTAGATATTTTGTAGTGCTATTTATAAGAAATAGTCATTGCTTTTGTTGTTCTTCTTAAATGAATGCTCCCATTAGAAAATGCATAAGGACATGGGTGAACTGAAACTTCCTACACCCAAGGTCAAGCCCCCCTAAACCCTTCACTTCAAGTATTTTCTATTGGTCATGTTGAGTCTGCAGGTCAAGTTTGGTCCAGGTCCATCATCGGTGGGAGTCACAGGGCTCTCTGGAAATAGGAACCATCTTGGAATTTCCCATAAACATAGATAGGTTTGTGTTCTCTTTAATGGGAAGGCAGTGACCTGATCTCCAGGAAGGTTTACAGTGCAATTGTAATGTGCCTTCAAATCAACTCTGACATAAAGCAAGAGTTATTCAGAGGGGATTTGCCATTGCCTTCCCCTGAGGCTTAGAGAATATGACTTGTCTAAGATCATCCAATGAGTGTGGTCCCAGGTCTCCTACAGTCCTAGAACAGTGTAAATCGAAACACCAAATTAGAATTCTCATAAATTGACATCTGCTTTTTAAGATAAATGTCAGCAACCTGTCTGTCTGTCTGTCTATCTATCTATCTATCATCTATTTATTTTAGTGGCACTTTCCCTACTCATATTCCTATTGAAGTTGCTCGTATTTTTAATGTCCAAATAAGTCTTGTGGAATTCCTTGCAACATTTCTTGGTCAATAAAAATTTCCACTCAGGCTTCAGTGAAGAGGCTTATGGTCAAGACAACATTAAATAATCTGTGAATTTTTGTACAGCACTTTAAAGTTTTCATGTATGACTTCATGTATGGTATCTCAGTAACCCCTATAACTGTATTATTTGTATTACTTCTGGGATGATAATAAATTGTGTCCATGTTTATTATTCCTCACAAGATAAGGATGGCTGAAACCAAGAGACATGGATTTCATGGCTGATAGGACACAGGGCTTGAAGATTTTTCTGTTGAAGCTTACAAATTTTTTGCTTCACTAGCTCTTTGGAAAAATATCAGAATTGAGTCTTTTCCCAAAAGAAGGAGAAAAGGTATTGAGCTTAGGAAGACAGCTCCTGGTTTCTTGATGGTAATGTACAAGAAGGAGGAAGGATGATTATTTTACATTTTATTGCAGAATGCATGGCAGAAGCTTTGCATTGTGATCTAGGCAGATGGGTACAACAAAAAATCCAGTTGAGTCGAGATACGGAAATGCCATTTGGTGCTTCACAGACATACTATAATTACTCTTTGGCCTTGGCAGTGGTGACTGATATTTAAAATTTTGTCTTCTTCAGAGCTTCCAATTTCCACCTAATCGTTATAAACTCTTGTGCCCATGAGGAGGGACAGCTGTAGCACAGTGGCCAGAAAATTAATTATAACTAGTCAAGCAGATGCTTAATGATCCCAGAAAGAGCCAGAAGATTGATGGGTTGGGAATAAAATGTGTGAAGTGTGCCATTGTTTAGGGGAGATAATCTGGTGCATCAAAAATAAAATAAAGTAAGTAAGAATAAAGTTATAAAATGTATGAATACATATACTTAATAATGATTGGAAGCACTGCCAGCTAAATTTATATGGTTTGCAGTCATTATTATAGTGCTATTGGTGTATCTACTTATTCATTCTCTCACCAGCTATATATCTGTTACCTCTCCTGCGTGGCAATTTCAAAGAGTTATACAATGATTAGATCCATCAGAACTGATAGTCCTATTTGGGTCAGGAGATTTAGAAAGATGAAGGAGACAAGGGTATAATTAGGTTAATTAATTTTAAGATAGAATGATGCAAAATATTAGAAACGATCTATTGCAATCCTCTCCATGACCTGTTCCTAATCTGGGATCTAGCACTAAAGTGGAGCTCTTTGGAAATTATTTACACCTAGCAAGGGTTTACAGAAGCATTTCACAGATTAAAAATTGGAGCATATGAGGCCAAGAAAAGTTAGAGTGGGATCAAGATAGTAAAAATTCAAAAGAAAGGAGAGACTGCAGCAGTTTGCTTTTGCCTGAGACTACTGGAAAAGGCAGGACCTTCCCCATCTTCTCATCTCCCCCTTGCTTAGTTTGCACCAATTGAAGCAAGCTAAATATGAAGGGAGAAAGTGGGAGGAGAGATAACTGGGTCATTTTAAATGCAGCTCAAAAATGTAACAACAAGAGATTAATCCAAATGGCCCTGCCAAATTGGGATAGTTGTAAGGTATAGACCAGTTCCTTTCCTTCCTTGTTGCCTTTGGGGTTTACAGGTGAATCTTCTTACTCTTCCCAAGTAGATCCTTCTTCCTACAACTTCCTGGCAGGCCAACAGGTACCTGTTTGTTGAATCTGGGATTTCCCACCAATACTTTTCTCCCTGAGGCCCAAAGGTGGAGAACTGGAGGTTGAGGAAGAAAGGAGAATATGAATCCAGAGGCTGCAAAAGGATTGCATGTGAGACAGCCATGAAATAGGACATTTTGGACCATAGAGGTTTCTTCGAAGATTCTGATTCTTTATAGCAGTGGTTTCCAACCTTTTTATTGACCAGGGACCACTTGACCAGTGACCACTTTGGCCAGGGGCCACTCTCCAACATTTAGTACCAAAAGGGTTACAAATCAGTTTTTGGTCAACTTTAGACGCAATTTGGTTATTTGGGGTGCTATTCAGAAAATTACATTGGATAGACCACATCAGCTCTAGTTTCTGATACAGAACATATGCTAGTCAGCAGTCGCCATTGCTCGCTCACAGAAAAACCTCAGCACTATAAGAGGGTTTCGTGAGATCAGTCGCTCTAGTTGAAACAGTGTAGTAACGGTGAGGCCGCAGACCATATTTTAGTTCTTGCAGACCACTGGTGGTCCACAAACCATAGATTGGGAACCACCGCTTTATAGAGACCTACACCTCTTTCTCTGAGGAGGTTCCCTGGGTTCTGGAGGAATGGCAGGGACAGTCACAACCACTTCCAAACAATTACTTCAGTGTAAGGATAGGCAGCTAGAGGAACTGAAACCTAATTTATTGATAGGTCCACAACAAAGTCTCCACCGAAGAACTCAAATTTTGGGCAAGTTCTTATAGGAGAAGACAGAATTGTCTTCTTTTTTTCCTTGCTCCCCCCGCACTGCCCTCAATTATTAGATACCAAACACATGTTTGTTAAACTCAGCATTGCTTGATAACAGAAATATAAGTTACATTGTGACACAATGAGGAAGCAATAGGGTGGTCATCAATTCTTCCCAGTTCTGGAGACAGCTGCTTCTTGGAGCACACACACACAGCAGCTAATATGGCCGTGGTGGTGGTGTTGGGCTTTTTTTTGTGTATGTTCAAGTCATTTTTGATGCATGGCGACCCTAAATCAAATTAAGGTTTTCTTGTTCAGAGGAAGTTTGCTTTTAGCTTCCTCTGAGGCTGAGAGTGTAAGACTTGCCCAGTGTCACTCAGTGAGTTTTTATGGTCAGACCCTGGTCTCCAGAGTCCTAGTCCAATACCCAAACCACATTGGCTCTCTATGGCCACTATTGTACAGTAACTGTGTATTAATCAAACTTACAGGCAGTCCCCAAGTTATGAACAACGTAAGTTCTGTAAGTTTATTCTTAAGTAGAATTTGTATGTAAGTCTGAACAGGTGTGTGCATGTGTATATACATGCTTTGAGGAGCATGGGGAAGAGTTAACACTCATGTGGTGTTTGTTTTGCTGTCTGTTCCCCTGTTCAGAAGATTTTCCCTCACTTTCTGTCCCTGTGACAATTAGATTTTGGAAAAAGTGGCTTGTTGCAGAAACAAGGATTGGTGGGAAAGCTTCCCCATGATAACTCTTTCAGGAGTTAATTTCCCTTTCTAGGGGCAGATTCCTCTCACTTCCTGTTGTCTCACCCCCATTCTTAACTATGAGTTGTTTCTAAGTCAGATGTTTGTAACTTGGGGACTGCTTGTATTATCAGGACTAGAGATGGTCAGTTGATATTTGATCCTGTGTAATGCTAGATGAATCAGACAGAAGTTTCCACATATCTGTTAGATTGCATGGCTTAACATGCAAGTTGTATATCTGGCTGTTTCCTTTTGTTGCAAGAAAATAAAAATGGATACCAACATTAGAATAGAAGTGGTTCATGTAGTCTCAAAGGATAGATGAGTTCTTTGGGGACAGCGAAAATTGTTGTTGCTTTTTCTTCCTTCTTTTAACTACCAGAGAGACCTGTAGCAACCTTGCAATTAAGAGACCAATTTAATGTTATCACTCTGTTTTCTAATGTGTGAAATAAAGGAACACAGTAGATAGTTCTTTTTGCTTGTGAACCTTTCCTAGAGCATCTGTATTACTGAATGATGCCTTTAAGCATTTTAGCTAATATGTATATCCGAAAATGCTTACAGGTAGAGATACAAGGTTTCCATTTCATTAAGAACTGTACTGTATATCGTTGAAATGGCTTGCATGATAAATAAATGCCTGCATGATTAAATTATTATTCTTTTAAGTTGCTTAACCAACTGGAAATTATTTTCATTATTAGAGAATGCTAATTTATTGCTTAATCAATATGGCTGTGGTTACTGGGGCCTCATTATGTTAGTTCCATTGGCAAAAGTTAGATACTATGTTCTTTGAGTCTCCATAAAAGATTTATTATGTAATTTACCTTTACATTATCTCATCAATGTCTGGTTTTACTGTTCACTCTTTTAAATGATGTATATGAATGTTATGTATCAATGAAGGTTAAACTAATTAACTGATGTATATATTAAATGATGTATATGAATGTTATGTATCAATGAAGGTTAAACTAATTAAATAGAGCGGATTCTTTCAAATTCATCCAGTTACCCAATGCTTAGACCTCGCGGCTGGAAACTGAATTTCTTTTAATATAAACGGTATGTAGGAAGTCATTTTAAATAAAGCCATGTACTTTTAAACCACACTTTTAATATTATCATATGTGAAAAGGGTGAGCAGTTCCCTCTACTTTAAAACCAGTCTCCACTCTGATATCATTAACAACAATTTAATCTGCAGATATTATAAAATAAATGTTGTTCCATCAAAGAAGCAAAGCATTTACTCTCTGCTGTTGTCCCTAAAGAAAGGCTGTTTAATGGGTAGGAGCGGGGACCAGTGGATAATATTAGCAACTCTACTCAGAGAAATGGTTTTGAAGAGTTCCACAAGGTTCTCTCTGAAGTGGAAGAATAAGCTTTAAAGTGGAGAATGAAAAATCATAGAACCATAGAATCATAGAATCATAGAATCAAAGAGTTGGAAGAGACCTCATGGGCCATCCAGTCCAACCCCCTGCCAAGAAGCAGGAATATTGCATTCAAATCACCCCTGACAAATGGCCATCCAGCCTCTGCTTAAAAGCTTCCAAAGAAGGAGCCTCCACCACACTCCGGGGCAGAGAGTTCCACTGCTGAACGGCTCTCACAGTCAGGAAGTTCTTCCTAATGTTCAGATGGAATCTCCTCTCTTGTAGTTTGAAGCCATTGTTCCGCGTCCTAGTCTCCAAGGAAGCAGAAAACAAGCTTGCTCCCTCCTCCCCGTGGCTTCCTCTCACATATTTATACATGGCTATCATATCTCCTCTCAGCCTTCTCTTCTTCAGGCTAAACATGCCCAGTTCCCTAAGCCGCTCCTCGTAGGGCTTGTTCTCCAGACCCTTGATCATTTTAGTCGCCCTCCTCTGGACACATTCCAGCTTGTCAATATCTCTCTTGAATTGTGGTGCCCAGAATTGGACACAGTATTCCAGATGTGGTCTAACCAAAGCAGAATAGAGGGGTAGCATTACTTCCCTAGATCTAGACACTATGCTCCTATTGATGCAGGCCAAAATCCCATTGGCTTTTTTTGCCGCCACATCACATTGTTGGCTCATGTTTAACTTGTTGTCCACGAGGACTCCAAGATCTTTTTCACACGTACTGCTCTCGAGCCAGGCGTCCCCCATTCTGTATCCTTGCATTTCATTTTTTCTGCCAAAGTGGAGTATCTTGCATTTGTCACTGTTGAACTTCATTTTGTTAGTTTTGGCCCATCTCTCTAATCTGTCAAGATCGTTTTGAATTCTGCTCCTGTCCTCTGGACTATTGGCTATCCCTCCCAATTTGGTGTCGTCTGCAAACTTGATGATCATGCCTTCTAGCCCTTCATCTAAGTCATTAATAAAGATGTTGAACAGGACCGGGCCCAGGACGGAACCCTGCGGCACTCCGCTCGTCACTTCTTTCCAAGATGAAGAGGAAGCATTAGTGAGCACTCTCTGTGTTTGTCCACTTAACCAATTACAGATCCACCTCACCGTAGTTTTGCCTAGCCCACATTGGACTAGTTTCCTTGCCAGAAGGTCATGGGGGACCTTGTCAAAGGCCTTACTGAAATCCAGGTACGCTACATCCACGGCATTCCCCGCATCTACCCAGCTTGTAGCTCTATCGAAGAAAGAGATCAGATTAGTCTGGCATGACTTGTTTTTGATAAATCCATGTTGACTATTAGCGATGACTGCATTTGTTTCTAAGTGTTTGCAGACCACTTCCTTAACAATCTTTTCCAGAATCTTGCCCGGTATCGACGTGAGGCTGACCGGACGGTAGTTGTTTGGGTCGTCCTTTTTTCCCTTCTTGAAGATTGGGACCACATTGGCCCTCCTCCAATCTGCTGGAACTTCTCCCGTTCTCCAAGAACTCTCAAAGATGGTTGCCAATGGTTCCGAAATGACTTCCGCTAGTTCCTTCAATACTCTTGGGTGTAGTTGATCTGGCCCTGGGGACTTGAACTCATTAAGAGCGGCCAGGTATTCCTGGACGACTTCTTTCCCAATTTGGGGTTGGATGTCCTCCAATCCCTCATCCACTCCATCTTGCTGAGGTTGAAGACTCTCTTTTTGTGAGAAGACCGAGGCAAAGAAGGCATTAAGTAGTTCTGCCTTTTCCCTGTCCCCTGTCAGCATTGCCCCATCTTCTCCTCGAAGAGGTCCTATCGCCTCCTTGTTTTTCCTTTTTCTACTGACATAAGAATAGAAGCCCTTTTTATTGTTTTTAATGTCCCTGGCAAGTCTGAGCTCGTTTTTTGCTTTAGCTTTGCGGACCTTTTCCCTACAGGTGTTGGCTATTTGTTTGAATTCTTCTTTGGTGATTTCTCCCTTTTTCTACTTCTTGTGCATGTCTCTTTTGTGTCTTAGCACAGTTAGAAGTTCTTTGGACATCCATTCTGGCTTCTTTGCACTTGTCCTATTTTTTCTCTTTGTTGGCACGGTTTGCAATTGCGCCTTGAGTATTTCACTCTTGAGAAATTCCCATCCATCCGTAGCTCCCTTGTCTTTTAGTATCTGTGTCCACGGAATGCTGCTCAGCGTTTCCTTCATTTTTTGGAAATCAGCTCTCCTAAAGTCCAAAATGCGGGTTTGACTTCTCTTAGTTTCGGCCTTCCTTTGTACCTCAAATTGCAGGAGCACATGGTCACTTGCCCCTAAGGATCCTACCACTTCGACCGCATCGATCAGGTCCTCCGCATTTGTTAGGATGAGATCAAGAGTAGCCAATCCCCTTGTTGCCTCTTCTACCTTCTGGACCATGAAATTGTCTGCAAGGCAAGCGAGGAATTTGTTGGACCTTGTACTCTTGGCCGAGTTTGTTTTCCAGCAAATATCGGGATAGTTGAAATCGCCCATGACTACTACATCTCTTTTCTGTGCCTGTTTGGTCAACTGTTGGCAGAAGACTTCATCAAGATCTTCCTCCTGGCTTAGGGGTCTGTAGTAGACGCCTACAACGACATCTTTTTGAGTCCCAGTTCCCTTGATTCTTATCCAGATGATTTCAAGCTGGTTTCCCAGATTGCTGTCTTGAATTTCTTCTGCAGCATAAGAGTTTTTGACATATAAGGCTACTCCGCCTCCTCTCCCCTTTGTTCGGTTTCTGTGAAAGAGGTTATACCCCTCGATATCTACATTCCAGCGATAGGAGTCATCCCACCAGGTTTCAGTGATGGCTATGATATCATATTTGTGGTGTAGTGCTAGAAGTTGGAGTTCGTCTTGTTTATTTCCCATGCTCTGTGCATTAGTGTAAAGACATGTGAGCCCCTGGGATCTTCCCTTGAGCTGTTTAATTGGGATTATTGTGCTTTTGGTACTTGGTCCTTGTTGCGTTTGTGCAGCCCTCCGTTTAGCCTTCTGGCGATTCCCAGACATTATGGGTAAAGTAGTGTTCGCAAGGCTGTTGTCCCCCTCCCCCGGTGGACCTAGTTTAAAGTGCGTCTAATGAGGTTTGCGAGTCTGTGAGCAAAAAGGTGTTTTCCTACTTGTGTGAGATGCACCCCATCCCTTGCCAGTAGGCCATCCTCCTGGAATAGCAGGCCATGGTCGAGGAAGCCAAAGCGTTCCTCCTGACACCATTTTCTAAGCCAGTCATTGACCTGTACTATTTTTCTGGCTCTTGTGGGTAAGCGAAAATAAGCGAAAGCAAGTATAAAGTTATGCATTTGAGGGTAAAAAATGATCCCAGTTTCACACATCAATTTATTTATTTATTCCATATCAAAAGTATTGCATAAATTAGTATAAAACTGATAAAATCGAAGGAGCACAAACAGCTCAATATCTTTTGACCAACACATCAATTGATAGAGTATTAATTGGAAGCAGATGACCAAGCGATCTGAGGCTCATGGCTGACATCTCTCAAATGTCCCCTTCATGTATTCAGTGTAGCTTTCTTCCATGTAAGCATGTGTAGGATAGATTACATGCACACTTTGTTTTTCACAAGAGGCTTCAATTAAAATAATTGTCCCCATAATTTTTTCTGTGCTTGATCATGTAGGTGCATTTCAGATCATTCCTGAGTTAGATAGCAATCTTAGTGGCTCATTTTTGTCTGACCATAGTTCCTAGAACTGCCAACCAAAATGGTAACTGGCCAAAATGACTGAGGGAGGGAAGGAGTCCTACATCAAAAAAGTAACTTTTCCAAGATCTATAAGGGAGTGGAATTTGATCAACAGGGTGAGACATTTGACTAGGAGTAGGAGGAAGGTAGCAGCATCATAACAACTCTTTAACTGTTTCATTTCCAGTGGGTGGCGCAGCGGGTTAAACCACTGAGCTGCTGAACCTCCTGACCGAAAGGTTGGTGGTTCAAATCCGCGGAGCGAGGTGAGCTCCTGCTGTTAGGCCCAGCTTCTGCCAACCTAGCAGTTCCAAGACATTTAAGTGTGAGTAGATCAATAGGTACCGTTTATCCGGGAAGGTAACGGCTCTCCATGCAGTCATGCTGTCCACATGACCTAGGAGGCATCTATGAACAATGCCAGCTCTTCGGCTTAGAAATGGAGATGATCACCACCCCCAGAGTCAGACACTACTAGATTTAATGTCAAGGGGAAACCTTTACCTTCCAGTGGGCCCTTGGTTTTGTTCCCACATGGATACCACAATCCATGGATATTCATTTCTCATTATTCGAGGATGGATCAAAATATTTTGCCTCCTGTGTCATAAAAATGTTATGAATGAACATATAACAGCAGAATTTGCTACAGATCATAGCCTGAAGTGTCATCTACACAAAACTACCATTTAACATAGTGCACATTTGCACTATTGTTTAACCCAGGCATCAAACCCATTTATGGGGGGGAGGGGGATCACGATTTTGCTTCATGATCCATGATTTCAAAGCTGTTTAATGTCATTCAAGTCATTGGATCTGAAACCATATAGGTTGTCTTTCAGAGGTCCAAACAGGTAAAAATCAGAAGGGGCCAAATCATAAACATTCTTCAAGCAATTGTGGATTTCCTTAGGTGCACAACCTTCTTTTGCCAGAAATTCAATGATGACTCTTTAAGCTTCAGATTCATGGTTCTAATCAGTCAATCAGAAAAAAAAAACCTTATTATTAGAGTAAGGATACCTCGATATCATGCACAGATAGTCCCATAGCTGTGAAAGAAATAAAAGTTGGAGTGCTGGAGGCATTACTTTTTGACCCACCTGTACATTTCTCTTATATAATATAGCAAAATCATGGTTGGCTTTTCAGGTTTTGTTTTTGTTTCTTTGGTTGAAACTGTGGTGGCAAAATGCACAGATATGGAAGGTGACTGTATACCCTGCCTTCCTCTGGGATTCCTGAGAGAGTGGGAGTTAGTGTTTGGGCTGTGATCTCTAGACTATAAACATCTGAGCAAGGCCTGGAGATTTTTTAGATTGCAAAGAAGAAAGGACACAAGATTGTGGGAACAGGAAGTAGGACTGAAAGGAAATTTATTACTCAAGCTAAGAACATACTGACACATCTGGCTGCAAGTACAAATTGTGCAGCTGGGATTAAAGGAGCTGAAAGGAAGGAAGGCACCCAAAGAAACTGCAACTGTTAGTTGGATGATTTTTGAAAAGAAAAGAAAGCACTCAAAGCTTGAGAATTTAGGATTCAGCTATACTTTTCTTGGTTATCTAATATTTCTCATCCACTCATCTTCCAAAAAGCTCTAAGTGACTTAAATTTGGTGTCCAAATTGATAACAGGAATCAGCGAGGAACCAGAAATCTTCTGTTCAAGAGATCTGGTTAACAGATTTGTATATTATTTTGAACAAATATCCTGTGGTTTTAAAAGCTGAAACATCTGAAAAGGGGGGGGGGTGAGAAGGGGCCTGAGGCTGTTAGGAATGGTGGGAGTTGGAGTCCCAAACACCTGGAGGGAGGGCCTAAGTTTGCCCATGCCGGGTCTATCTCCTCCATCCATTTCCCAGCAACTTGTCAATTCGTTCTGATTTTCACTGAAGATGGCTTTGGGAGGCCTGGGCTGTCCAGTAGGGGGAAGCAGGCCCTTGTTTGACGCGCGCTCTTCTGTTCGGCTTCCGAAGCATCTGAACCAGAAGAGCCCCAAATTTGGGTGTGTGTGTGTGTAATGTGTAGGAGAAACGAAGGAAACGGGCTTCTCTTCTGCGGTTTTTATATAACCCTTCCCTTGACGGCGAAGGCGGCTGGCGGTGAAACCGGGCCAGCGCCAGGCCTCTTTTGGCAGCTGGCTCCCCCTTCCCTCCCCGTGTAACCGGTCCAACCACGCGGGCAGGAGCAGGAGGGGAGAAAGAGACGGAGAGGAAGGAAGGCCTCCCGTCCGGCGCCACAGCCGCGATCCTGCCCAGGTTTTCCGCGCGCCACCGCCGCACCCCCCCCCCCCCCGGCCCCTCTTCCTCCTTATGTGGTTTGGCGCGCACTCCTCTGGCATTTCCTGCTGCGGAGACGCTCGGCCACAGCTGGCGGCTGGCTTTTGGAAGGGAGGGAGAGAGAGACAGGCAGGCAGGCGGGGGGGGGGGGGGCAACGAGCCTGTCCCCACCACATCCTCATCGCCCTCTTCGCAGGGTCCAGGGGAGAGAGAGAGAGAGAGAGAGAGAGGCAAGCTAGCAAGCAAGCAACAGCCTGCTTGGACGAGGCAGCGCTTTGGGCAAAGTGACACTTCGCCGGAACGAGGAGGAGGAGGAGGAGGGTCGGGGGCGTCCCCAAGGTTTCGGTGACACCGAGCAGCCAGCCAAGGAGGCGAGAGGGAAGGAGGGAGGGGAGCTGGGCCGTCCCTGGCTTGGGCCCTCCCCCCCGCTTCCCTCCACGATGCGCCCAGCGCCACGGCGATGCTGCCCGGCGGACTGGTGGTGACTATGGTGAGGGGCCACTCCACCCGATGGGGAAGGCGCTGCTCTGATCGCCGGCCGGGATTGGGGCCAAAGGGATCTCGGGCTGCTGGTGCTGCCTGCGAGCGGAGGAGGTAAGCTAAGCAGAAGGAGGAGAAGGAAGAGGAGGACGAGGAGGACGAGGAGACATCTTTTCCCTTTTGCGCGCGGTGGGGCGCCTTGGCCGAGGGAGGGTTGGTTGCTCCTCGGGCCGAGGCAAGGTGGCCTTCCTCTTCTCCCTCCACCTCCTCCTCCGGGCGGGCTTTGGGCAGCCCCGGGTTCCTGCGTGCGGGAAATGCAAACGAGTGCGCAGGTGGTGCCGATGTCGTGGGCTCCGGGGCTCCGGATGCAAAATCTAGGGCGCCCGGCTCTGCCTTTCCTGGCGTCTTCCTCTCCTTCCTTCGGCGAGCCCGACTCTTTCGAAACCACAGCAGACGCCCGAGTCAAGGTCTCAGCAAACCCGTGAACCCCCAACATACGGGGATTCCCCCCTTTCGAGCAAAAGGGAATCGGTGGCAGAATTCCACAATATTATGGTTTTATGTCCAAGAGAGACTGAGAGAGAGGGAGAGAGAAGAGGCCGCCACCTGGAAGACGGAGGCACGCGGGGCTCCTGCTCATCCTTTGCATTCACTGCTCTTTTGCACTGGGTGGAAAAAAGATATATTTTTGCTGGATTTATTATTTGCGGAAGGAAGGAAGAAGGAAAGAAAGAAAGAAAGAAAGAAAGAAAGAGAAAGGAAGGAAAGACAGATAAAGGAAGAAGGAAGGAAAGAAAGAAAGAGAGAGGAAGGAAAGGAGAAAGAAAGAAAGAGAAAGGAAGGAATGAAGAGGAAGGAAGGAAAGAAGGAAGAGGAAGGAAAGAAAGAGGAAGGAAAGGGGGAAGAAAGAAAGAAGGGAAAAAAGATAAAGGAAGGAAGAAGGAAGGAAGGAAAGAAAAAGGAAGGAAGAGGAAGGAAAGGAGGAAGAAAGAAAGAAGGAAAAAAGGAAGGAAGGAGAGAAAGAGGAAGGAAAGAAAAAAAGAGAAAGGAAGGAAGAAGGAGGGAAAGAAAGAGAAAGGAAGGAAGGAAAGGGCGAGAAAAGAAGAAAGAAGGAAGGCCAGAAAGAGGAGGGAAAGAGGAAAGAAGGAAAGGAAGGAAGAGTTGGAAATGAATAAATATAAAGGGGGAGGGTCAGCCATAATCAAAGTGATCAGTCTTACAGGGCAAATAACTGCCATGTGTTGGGTGCTCGGTGGATCAAGCAAGAGAGTCCGCATGCTTGCTGGAAAAAAGCGGAATGAAGATCATACCATGATTCTCATTTGTAAACACTAAGAAGCTCAGACTTCCTCCCCTATATTATTATTATTATATTTTAAACCAGGCCTAGGCAAACTTGGGCCCTCCTTCCATCCGGGTGTTTTGGACATCAACTCCCACCATTCCTAACAGCCTCAGCCCCCTTCCTTATCTTCTCCTTTTCCATTTAAACAGCTGAGGGGGAAAAAGGAAGGAGCCTGAGCCTGTTAGGAATGGTGGGAGTTGAAGTCCAAAACACTCAGATGGAAAGAGGGCCCAAGTTTACTCAGGAGTGGTTTAAACTGTAACTTTTTCTGAACAAAGGATGAGATGGAGAGATTTTTCAAAAGTATTTTTGTAGAGAGGAAGCCACCAAATGGGTATTCCTCTTGGAAGTCTTCTCACAGAAGAACACTATAAAATGTGGACAATATTGTCAGTGAGGCCAATTTATCCATGTGCAATTTATCTTAAGTACATTGTAAACTTGAGGGTAAATTAGCATTTTGTAAGCCGCTCTGAGTTCCTTTATGGCTGAGGAGCGGGGTACAAATAAATCCAATACAGTAAATTAGGGGGAAAAATGTCTTGGAGGACCAAAATTAAACTAAAAACTAGCATTTTAAAAAAAGCCAAATTGAGCAACTATTTTTGTAAACTGGGGCCGTTTACATGAGTGCTATTAGAATCTGGGGAGCAAAGTAAGCTCTTGCTGTTAGTTTCTGCCAACCTAGCAATGTTAAAACATGCAAATGTGAGTAGAATCATAGAATCATTGAATTGGAAGAAACCTTGTGGGCCATCCAGTCCAACCCCCTGCCAAGAATCAGGAAAATCACATTCAAAGCATCCCCAACAGATGGCCATTCAGCCTTTTTTAAAAAGCCTCAAAAGAAGGAGCCTCTATTAGATCAATAGGTACCATTCCAGCGGGAAGGTAACGGTGCTCCATGCAGTCATGCCGGCCACATGACTTTGGAGACATCTACAGACAAGTATTTAGGCTTAGTAATGGAGATGAGCACCACCCCCAGAGTTGGACATGACTAGACTTAATGTCAAGGGGAAATCTTTTACCTTTACACGAGTGCACAATTGCTTGCCTTTTCTGACATTCAAGTCCCCCACCAACTATCACAACCAATGAAATTAATTTCCCAGGGACTTCCTTGTTCTGATAGCCTGTTTGCTAGCATGCTTCCACTGAAAATGAAGTAGGTATTTACATAGTTGGTTTTTTTTCCCATCCTTTGTGGACTGTGGGAGCCTGTAGGTTATTTGAAAACCCAAGTCTCCCCTGCTTTGTTTCATATCACAGTGCAATTAAAGCAAAGCTCCTCAGTGCATTAAAATACAACTTGAAAATATAGCTGAAGATTGTGGAATGCAACCCTGGAGGAAACAGTGAAAATGTCTTTCAGATCCGAGGCCAAATGTTGCCAGTGGATTGTACGCAGGCTTTTGGGGGCCAGCATAAGGCAAAACACATTGCTATTTTTACGCAGGTTTTTGTTTCAGTTTGGGATTTGCCAGTGGGAGTGATGGAATGTCAGAAGAAGTCAGCTTTTCACCTAGCAACCGAGCAAGGAAGATTCATAACTTAGTCTAGGAGTCATGCCTCATGGTTTCGGCAAGCGGGTTCTTCTGTAGGCCCTGATTTGAAACTGTTTAGCAGTTGAGCCTAGTGTTGGCCTGTGCCCACATCCCGTGGTGAGGGCATATGTGTGTGAATGGGAATGTCCAGATGTCTTTGCCTTCATCATCTTGAACAGGGATGCTTTCATAACGGGGAAAATGAAAGGCAATAGCAGGATGTATTCCAGTTCTGGTTCTTTTGTTTCTTGGATTAATATTTATATTTTAACACTGACCATCAAAGGGGTAAGGAAGTGAATTGCATTAAGCAACTTAATGCTTTCTCCCACTTTGATATCACACTGGAGTCTCATATTCATATTTTTGGCAATAACTGAAAACCAGTATTTGATCCAACATTTATTTATTTATTTATTTATTTATTTATTTGGTACGCTTATATACCGCAACATCTCAGCCTTGCGGCGACTCGTTGCGGTTTACAGCATGTTAAAATATACAATACACTTAAGCATATAGATTAAAAATTTAAAAATACATACAAAACATTCATAGTATTGGGCCACCAATACAGATCGGAGCATCTCATCGTTTAAATCGTAGTCCAATTCGTTATCCTTGATTGCTAATCCATGGTCAGACAACATCACATCAAAAATCAATTGAAGGCTTGCACGAACATCCAAGTTTTTAGTTTCTTCCGAAATGCCATTAGCGAGGTGGATGATCTTAGTTCAGTAGGGAGGGCATTCCAAAGCCGGGGGGCCACCACAGAAAAAGCCCTATCTCTCGTTCCCACAAGCCGCACCTGTGAAGCAGGTGGGATAGAGAGAAGGGCTTCTCCTGAAGATCTTAGGGTCCTGGTGGGCTGATAGGCCGAGATACGTTCGGATAGGTATGTAGGGCCAGAACCGTTTAGGGCTTTAAAGGTCAAAACCAGCACTTTGAATTGGGCTCGGTAGCTAATCGGTAGCCAGTGGAGCTGGTACAGCAAAGGAGTTGTATGCTCCCTGCGCCCAGCCCCTGTTAATACCATGGCTGCCGCCCGTTGGACTAATTGGAGCTTCCGGGCCGTCTTCAAAGGCAACCCCACGTAGAGAGCGTTGCAGTAATCAAGACGGGATGTAACCAGAGCGTGGACTACCATGGCCAAGTCAGACTTCCCAAGGTACGGTCGCAGTTGGCGCACGAGTCTTAACTGTGCGAATGCTCCCCTGGTCACCGCCGAAACCTGGGGCTCCAGGCTCAGCGATGAGTCCAGGATCACACCCAAACTGCGAACCTGTGTCTTCAGGGGGAGTGCGACCCCGTCTAACACAGGCTGTAGCCCTATACCCTGTTCGGCCTTGCGACTGACCAGGAGCACCTCTGTCTTGTCTGGATTCAATTTCAATTTGTTCGCCCCCATCCAGACCGTCACAGCGGTCAAGCACCGGTTCAGGACTTCGACAGCCTCCTTAGTAGCGGGTGGGAAGGAGTGACAGAGTTGGACATCATCTGCGTACAGATGACACCGCACCCCGAAACTCCGGATGATCTCGCCCAGCGGCTTCATGTAGATGTTAAACAACATGGGGGACAGGATTGAACCCTGAGGAACCCCACAAAACAAAGGTTGTGGGGTAGAGCAGGAGTCCCCCAGTGACACCTTCTGAGACCGACCCTCGAGGAATGACCGGAGCCACTGCAGAGCAGTACCTCCGAGACCCATTCCCGCGAGGCGTCCCAGAAGGATACCGTGGTCGACGGTATCGAAGGCCGCTGAGAGGTCGAGTAGCACCAACAAGGACACACTCCCCCTGTCGAGCTCCCGACGGAGATCATCCACTAAGGCGACCAAGGCTGTCTCGGTACCATGTCCCGGCCTAAAACCAGACTGTGCCGAATCTAGATAATCCGTGTCTACCAAGAATGCCTGGAGTTGTGAGGCCACCACACGTTCCATGACTTTGCCCAAAAAGGGAAGATTGGAAACAGGCCGATAGTTTACCAATTGAGTGGGGTCCAGTGATGGCTTCTTCAACAGCGGTTTTATCACAGCTTGCTTTAAGCTGGCTGGAAAAATGCCTTCCCGAAGGGAGGCATTAACCACCACCTTAACCCACTCGGCCAATCCCCCTCTGGCCTCCTTTAGAAGCCAGGATGGGCAGGGGTCTAGGATGCATGTGGTAGCTCTCATTCCTCCAAGCACCTTGTCCACATCCTCAGTTTGAACCAATTGAAATGAATCCATTAAAATCGGACAAGCAGATGCTCGTGTTACATCCTCAGAGACTGCCGTTAATGCGGCGTCCAGTCCAGAGCGGATCAAAGCGACTTTGTCTGTAAAGAACCGAGCAAAAGCTTCACAGCGAGCAGCCGAGTCGTCAGGACACCCATCCTGGATGGAGGGTTTTAAAAGGCCTCTGACAACTCGGAACAGTTCAGCCGGACGGTTCTTTGCAGACGCAATAGTGGCCGTGTAGAAAGTTTTCTTAGCGGCTCTTATTGCCGCGGCATATGACCTTAAAAAGGCCACAAACCGTGTTCGGTTTGGCTCGCTTGGATCCGAACGCCACACGCTCTCTAGTTCCCTCTTCTTTCGCTTCAACACCGCCAGCTCCTCAGTAAACCAAGGGGCTGGTTTAGCTCGGCTACTTGAGAGGGGACGTTCTGGAGCGATCGTGTCTATTGCTCTAGTCATCTCCCCATTCCAGAGAGCGACCAGGGCATCAACAGGATCACCAACCGAGGTGGCGGGGAATTCCCCAAGAGCCATCAGGAATCCCTCTGGATCCATAAGTCTCCTAGGGCGGACCAGTTTAATAGGTCCTCCACCTCTGCGGAGGTTAGGGGGTGCAGTAAGTCTAAAGCTGACCAGGTGGTGGTCGGTCCATGGCAACGGAGAGATGGATAACTCCTCAACACCGCCACCTTCCTCCCATCCCTGACAGAAAACCAAGTCCAATGTATGTCCAGCACTGTGGGTGGGGCCAGATACTTGTTGGGACAGACCCATGGTCGCCATGGTAGACATGAAGTCCTGAGCCGCTCCCGTTAGGGCAGCCTCGGCGTGGACATTGAAGTCCCCCAGCACAACCAGCCGTTGGGACTCCAATGCCAGGTCCGAGACTACCCCCGCTAGCTCAGGTAGGGAGACTGTAGTGCAGCGAGGTGGACGGTACACTAACAGAATCCCTAAACTGTCCCGGTCACCCACCCTCAGGTGGACGCATTCAAAATTTGTTGACTGTGGGATGGAGGTCCTGGTCAGAGAAATGGAATCTCTGTAGACTACTGCAACCCCGCCTCCCCGCCCTCCGGATCTCGGTTGATGCTGCACAGAGAACCCGGGTGGACAAAGCTGGGTCAAGTTTACACCTCCAGCTTCGTCCAGCCAGGTCTCTGTGATGCACGCCAGATCTGCCCGCTCATCCAGGATTAAGTCCTGGATGATAGTTGTTTTGCCATTGACAGATCTGGCGTTCAACAGCACCACTTTCAATCCTGAGGGACCGCCATCCTGGTTACACCTACTTACCATATCAGGAGACCGATTTGGAATTACTAAAGTTGTTCCACGTTCCCTAGGCCGAATTAAAGGTCTCCTTTTCCCGTATCTCCCCTTCCCCACCACGACTTCTATGGGGGCTCCTCGGTTAACGGAAGCCTCTCCCTCCTCCATGACGCATTTGGTACTTATATCAATAAACCAAGGCTCATTTCGGTGTACATGCCATGTTACAGTCTCAGTTTGCCATAGCTTTGCCCTCCACGCATTCTTCAGTCCCGTTAGGTCATATTCGGGATCCCTCGTGCTATTCCATTCCTTCTTACCTATATATATAATGAGCAACCAGATTAACAGGTGCCAGGAAGTAGGTAATGGCATAGGTCGTAGTTATTAAGCACAGATTGGGAACAGGGAATTGTGCTGTTGGAATACAGATGGTGTTTAGCAGTATAATAGAGCAGCAATGAAGAGCGGCAACACAACAGAGCAACACAATAGAGCAGCAACACAGTAAAGCAACGATAAAGTGCAAAGGCTAATGACCCTAGATATTAATTAAAGTGCGTCATGGAGGCCTGAATCAGCACTAGCTGTAACAGTCGAGTTCAAAGTGACGTGGTGGAGCCATTTGTAGCTGAGTTGTTTAAATAGTATTATATTTTTTCTGAGATCTGAGAGAGCGGTCTGTCAGAAAGAGTCAAGGGCATTTGGATCTGACCCTGGTATAGAATGGTGTGGATCTGGGACCATCCCTACAATTAGGGCTGAGATGAACAATGGTGTCAGGGCCATTTCCCACTCCCACCTTTCCAGCCAGCCCATCATGCTGAAAAGTAGAAGTATCTGGTTTTGCTTTGTTTTGGTCTTGTATGGCTTAGTGAGGGAGCAATTGTTAAAGATTTTTCACAGGGTTGGGTAAGTCCACAGGGGCTCTTTAGTCTTGCCTCATGTCAAAGGGGACTCTACTGCTAACACATCGCAAGAGATTATCATCTAACTACTGCTTAAACATCTCCAATGAAGGAAAGTCCACCAGATGATCAAATAATTCTTTTAGATAGAAAATCATCCCAGTGTTCTTAATGGGGGAGAGTGCTTGGGCCTTAGGGCAGGAATTTCATGGCAAAAAGAGTGGGTTGGGAATTGCAAGGTCACCCATGGCCATACTTTCTCTGTACCTACATAGGAATCATAGAATTGGAAGAGACCTCCAGTCCAAACTCCTGCCAAGAAGCAGAAAAATTGCATTCAAAGCACACCCGACAGATAGCCATCCAGCCTCTGTTTAAAAGCCTCCAAAGGAGAAGCCTCCACCACACTCCAGGGCAGATAGTTCCACTGCTGAACAGCTCTCATAGTCAGATTCTTCCTAATATTCAGATTGAGTATCCTTTCTTGTAGTTTGAAGCCATTGTTCCGCATCCTAGTCTCTAGGGCAGCAGAAAACAAGCCTGCTCCATCCTCCTTATGACTTCCTCTCACATATTTATACATGGCTATCATGTCTCCTCTCAGCCTTCTCTTCTTCAGGCTAAACATGCCCAGCTATTGCTCAGGTGACAGGTGCTGAAGCAGAGCAACTGCAACTGTTTCTCTTGGGCTCTCATCTGGAAGACAGTAGAGATGTTTATACTCCAGTATTTGTCCTGGGCCCCTGCTGCCACCTTGTTATCCACTTCAGAAAACACAATGTTTTGAGGCATTTTACAGCCCTGCTTTTATTCAGATTTCTTCAGCTGAAAAGCAACAGAACTTGCAGAAAGTAAGATAGAAACTTATGTATGGCTAGTTGACTAACAGTCATGAAGATGACTCACTGTGTTTAGAATCTTCAAATTCAGCTTTTTGGTTAGCGTTTTGGGAAGCTGTATCTTTCTGAGTATCCATATCTTCTAAACACGATTCCCTGTCTGGAGAAGATAAACCATTAGTTCAATTCTACCTTGAATTTGTTTTCATGATTGTAGTAATTATGGGTACTATTGCAATCATGTTTTGCTTGTGGACTTTCCAAAGGCAACTGTGTGAAATAGAATGAGAAGTTAGATTCGATTTTTGGTCTGTTCTAATAAATTGGTTCTTACGAACTGAACAACCATATTGCAACGAGTGAGAATAAGGCACCTTGTATTTTATGACATCCTACCTCCTGGTTAGTTTCTGTTTGACCTTGGGGCCAGATAACTACCTTAGTGTGATTAGTACCTCAGGAAGATCATTGCAATGTGAAATTAACATTAACTATTGCTGTGACCTGGAGATAACAGTGACGGTGAGCAAAAGGACAACATTCCTGCAAAGTTACTGATTCAGAAGAAAAGCAGCAAATGAATAACCCCTGTATATTGTGCATTACAGAGCCAGTATGGCGTACTGGACTGAGCATTGGACTTTGACTCTGGAGACCAGGGTTCGAATCCTCTCAGCCATGGAAATCCACTGGGTGGTCTTGCCAAATCCTTCATCCTCAAAGAAAGGCAAAGGCTTTGAATGAATCTTGCTAGGAAATCCCTGTAATAGGGTCACCTAAGCAATGTCTTAAGTTGATAGAGACTTAGAAGGGATACAAGTCCATCAAGCCTTAACAAAACTATTTCTAACGTTTTTACCATTTTTAAAGAAAAGGGGGGGGGGGAACATTCCTCCAGAACAGCAGGCACTATCCCAACCAAATTTTGATAATTTAATCAACATTTTTGATGTGAAAATGACAAAATCCACCGAAAATGACATCAGAATCATTTTCCCCAGGTTAAGCTCCATAAGAAAAACTGATGTTTAAATACAATTTATAATGTTTTCAGGTATATAACAGCTATGATCATCTGCACTTGCTTTAAAAATGTATACTTAAGTTCTCCTAAACTATCAAGTATTTTTTGAATAACTAGGTACTAAATTAAAGGTATTTTACATAGTTTATAAAATGTAATATGTGTGGATCATAGATCTTGATTTTTAGATTTCCAAGTGAAAATATATGCATAAGAGAACTTTCAAAATGCTGTATCTCTAATCCTAATCAACATTTTTTGTAAAATTTGAACACAATTATAGATTTTATTGTGTATTCATTTGTTTTTGCCTCATGTAATTATCTATGATAGGTTTTGAAATATTTTTTAAAAAAAACTTGAAAGTAGTCACATCACTGTTCTCTTGCTCTTCCCCCTTTCAGAGCTCTCTCTTAGATCCACCTTCTTGCTCCTCCCACTGGGATATAGAAGGAAGACATGAAAGCATCTGTCAGTCATTCCAAATACAGCTGTCTTACTGTGTAATTGTCTGTTAGCTTGAATTGCTGTTCTAAGACTTAAAACCCTGTTAGTTGCTGATGGTGTCTCCTTTCATCCACCTGACTCCAGAAGATGCCTAAATGTCTATCAAAGTAACTGAATGTTCATGACAAAAAAGAAAAAGCCAAGAAGGCAGCAGGTTGAGAACCATTGCAGCAGCTGGTACTGATGAGGGCCCCACAACATGCACACCTGAATTGCAGGTGAAATCTGTGGAAACTGAGATGTCTACCACTGGTTCATCTACTCCAGTGGTTCTCAACCTGTGAGTCCCTAGATGTTTTGGCCTTCAACTGCTAGAAATCCTAACATCTGATATACTGGCTGGGATTTCTGGGAGTTGTAGGCCAAAACACTGGGTGACCCACAGGTTGAGAACCACTGATCTAGTCCAAGTCCTGTTCATATTATTTCCAAGGCTTAACAATGACACAGCTTCTTGTCTTTGCTTCTGTTGCTGCTTTGTGAAACCCACTGAACTGAGCAACATGATGCAGTTTTACATTTTATTTATTGAATGGTACAGTGTGATGATGAGAACACTTGAAGAACTAAAAGAGAGTCCTCTATACAACAGTGACACTTTTTCCCATGCTGGATACCTTCATTTAGCTGTTCTGAATGCTGAATTTGTGGTAACCATACACGTCCTAAGAAAGCTTCTGTCATCATCCCTTCAGCTTAGCAAAATATTACAAACAATAGATGTGGATATATATATGTCATCAGTCTCATAGAAAAAACCAGGGAAATGTACACAGAATATGTGAAAGAATTTCAGGAGATCTTTGACATAGCAAGATCAGTGGTGGAGTCTATGGGTGAAGAAGTTAGGTTTCCTCGCATCTGTTCAAGGCAGATTTATAAAAGCAACATCTAGGCAACTTCACCAACACCAATGGAATATTATAGGCTAAATGTGTACATCCAGTTTCTGGACTTTTTCTGCAGTCAGCTTCAAGAAAGGTTTACAAGGCACACAGGGAAGTAGTTCAGGAACTGCAAGTGTTCCTCCTTATTAATTGTGGCTGTTTAAAATCCAACTTGAACAAGTGCACAGAACGTTACAATGAATACCTTCAAGATATTAACATTTAAGAGTTTGAAAACATATGTAAGAAGCACAAAAGTGCAAGAAAGACTGATTGGACACGTGAGTTTCCACTAAAGTTTATCAATGGAGCCTGATTTCTGTCGAAATGCATTGTCACAGTTTTCAAGTGCTTCCAATAGATGTTGTGGTATTCGGTCCTCATAGGGATTGTTCTCCAGACCCTTGATCATTTTAGTCGTCCTTCTCTGGACGCATTTTAGACACCCTTCTCTTCTCTTCTCCTCCTTCCTATGGTTGTTCAGTATTGGCAATAGGAACATACATGCTAAACCAATAAAATATGTCATTAAGTGCATGTTTTTGGTGTCAACATGGCTTTAGGTTTCCAGACTCCTAGAATCGTGGGAGACATAATAAGATTGCAGATGTTTCACAGCGTGGAATCCTACTTTTTCTCATTGTTTGTCTCAATAATATGTATACATTTGGTATTACTGAGGAAACAGGAACTGATATTTTATATTAGCCTTTCCCTTAAAGTATCTATCACTTATTACTTCATGGGGTCAAATTCTTCATGCTGTGTGTGTTTATAAAAGCTGGCCAGCACATTTATTATTATACTGACATGTAGCTTCAAGGCATTTCAAAGGAAAGTTTTAAAATAAGAGGATTTTCCACCATCCCAGAGCGACCAGATTACTTAATTTAATCAGATGCTTGAGGGGGTTCAGTGAGTGTGAAAATTGTATTAGTTGTAGTAAAGTGTCTGAGTTTTCTTTCGGATTATTCAGGGGCCCGAGATTTATTTGCGCTATGTTTGAACAGCTTGACTTGAACTTGTGTAAACATTTCCACTGCACTTTTTAGTTCACAAAGCAGTTGTAACCTGGAAACAAAACATTGCTTTTGACTTAGAAACAGCAAATCTATACAATGGAGGTGCTGTGGGACTCAGCTTTTGCCTTCTTATCTGAATTGCTAAATGCAGTGAGAGGATGCCGTGGGTGGTGTGAACCATTCTAAGCTCTGGAGGTTCAGAGCCACGTTTTCTTCAGCTTACCCAATCTCTTATAACAAGAACATGTACATAAGCCAAGATCAATAATGTTATCTAGGTGGAGTTTTCTTTTCTTCTCAACTCCTTTGTGTTGCTATAAATCTAGCCCTAGCATTTTTTTTTGTAAATCGTTTTCATGCTGATGAAACTTTTCCAAGTATAGGCACTTGTGCCATCACTACAGTTTATACCTTCAAGCGTGATCCTTTTCTATCCATTTCTCTGAGGACACTAATGGGTGGGTGGATGGGAATAGTTGCTTTTGAGACTGGGGACAAAAACTGTCAGGTCTCCCACATCTTTGTTCTTTCAACCACACGGCCTTGCATTTGTGTGTGTATTCATGTATTTTGAAAAGATGGGACTGCAGCCAAATTTATATTTAGCAATGAGTTTTAGAAAGCTAAAGATGTTGTTACGGTGTTGGACTGGATAGTCCTTGTGGTCTCTTTCAACATTGGGATTCTATGGTTCAATGATTGCCATGGGAACACTGAAACTTTGGAATTTGTAGTTTGGGAAGACACTAGAACCTCAGTGGCTCATCTCTCATTTCGTTTGTAGTACCAATGTTGAATTCAGCCAATGAAGGCTTCTGGCATCTGAAAGATGAATACAAGTCTTGACATCAACTATCATCATACTCATTTGGGGGGAGGAGTACTGAAGAGTAAATACAATACAGTCTCACTTATCCAACCTTCGCTCATCCAACATTCTGTATTATCCAGTGCAGTCTGCCTCCTGCCCAGTTCTATAGCTGTTTCAATACATTGCCATGTTTTGGTGCTAAATTTGTAAATACAGTAATTACTACATAAGGTTACCATGTATTGAACTGCTTTTTCTGTAGATTTGTTGTAAAACATATTTTGGTGCTTAATTTGTAAAATCATAACATAATTTGACGTTCAATAGGCTTTTCCTTAATCCCTCCTTATTATCCAACATTTTCGCTTATCCAACATTCTGCTGGCCCGTTTAGGTTGGATAAGCGACACTCTACTGTACATTTCTTTTTGTATTAGCCTTGGATGAGCAGAGAGCCAATGCACTCTCCTTCCGTCTCTACTCAAAGAATACAAAATGGAGCTTCATGTTGAAAATGTCCTTTGTTTTTATGTACCTGTAGTCAGGAACATCACTAGGGGAGTGCAAACTGCACTGGGTGCAGAGAGGCTGTCATCAAAATAACTGTATTAAAAATCTGTGCAATGTTGCTGTAATTTTAAAAAATGAAAAATACCCTGGCAGTTAGAGTTAATCACAAAAATAATTTCCGTAATCTCAGCTTACATTTAATATATTAATATAGCTATAAGGCTAAAATGTTATGATAATTTATTTTGTAAACCTTTTAATGCCAGTATGCCTCAGTCAAAACTGTCCTTATTATACAATTACAATGATGCTTCAAATCATGTGGTTTTGTTTACATGTGCCAAAGGCATGCACTGATTTCATTTTGCTGTTTTTTTTAAAAAAACATTCAATTTTTCTGGTATTTTAGCTACAATATTGTGGCATAGAGGAAGTCCATGGGGTTGACATAATGAGTTACCTCACTGTGTGACACTGACCTAAGTGGTGTTACTGCCTGTAGAATCTGTGGCTTTGCAAAGCTGACACATAGTCTTGTTTGTATTTACACCAAGGGTTTCTTCACTTCAGTATCAAATGTATTAGGTTTGGGATCATAAGGGAGAGTAGGATTGTTTTTCATGTATACAATATTTTACTCTTGCCATATATTTGTTTTTCCTTCTGAGTGTGATGCTGCAGACCTCTGGAGTCTGTGGAAATGTGGTAGATAATTTCAACACCTTCGCTAGAGGTTAGCTTGGAGTGGGAGCCCATTGCCTATTAGTCATCATGAACAATGTAGTAGAAGAAAACAATTTCTTGACATCTTGAAAATTGCCTGCCAGGTTACCCTGAACTCCACATCTGGTTACTTTGTGTTGTTTGTTTTTGAATCACTAGGGAGGATGTGGGATGTGACCCTTCAAGAAGAAGTATTTTAACATCTTATCAGAGGTTGGGTGTCAGTGGTAGATAAAGCGACTGTGTGATGCACAACATCCCCGAAAGTCTGATTTGAAAGGCTTGCTGGAATTAATAATGGACCAGGAGGTTCATTTTGATAAGCTGCTGGCACAGATGTACACACAAAATAGATTTTCCTTTTATGAGATGAATCCCTTGATCTCTGCCAAGCTGATTTTAAAGGGAACGTGCACAATGTGATTCCTGCTCCATACTTATATTGTGACAGACAAGGCAGTCCAGCTTAAATGAAATGTCAGTTGTCGTCAGTCTTTTCTGTTGATACTGAGCTCTGTAGTTTTCCTGAATATAATAGGGTTCAAAATTCAGTGCCTCCTGACCTGCAATTGTTATGATGACAGATGATAATGCTGCCAGGAGCCATTGGTCAAGATGGCTCACCAGGGCCGCTAGACTGGAGAGGCAGTTGATCAGTCAGGGGAAAGTTTTGTGTTTTCTCATCACTTGAACATATTAATTCTGGGTATGTATGTATGTTCCTTCAAGTCACCTGTCAGTACATGGTAACCCTGTAAATACTGAGAGATTTACAGAAATATTACCTACAGCAGGTGGTATCCCATTCAAGTGCTAACTAGGACTGAATATCTTACTTGCATTTACACACACATACACATACACACACACACATATACATACATACATACATACATACATAATATTTTGGAGATTGGGCCCAAGTCTAAACATACAATTTATTTAGGTTTCTTATATACCTTATACATGTGGCCTGAATGTAATATTGTACAGTATTTTCAATAATTTAGTTAATAAAGCAAAGTTTGAGTACACTGAACTATCAGAAAGCCAAGCTGTCACTTTCTCAGTAATCCATGATTTTATGAATCTTCACATTTTCTTTCGTTTTCAAAGCTTCATTTTCTTTTCTTTTTTAAAACCTCCATTGTGTTAGCACCAAGAGGACAAGGTGAAATCCTGTTGTTAGTCAGTACAGTAATCATTGAGGTCATGTGATCAACCCTTTGAGCTGTTTCTTGCTCCTTCCTCCACTCCTAAAACTGCTATGGAGTTCCCAGAGATACACATTTGTGGCTCTTCACTTAATTAAAGAAAATCCACCAATTGTGGATTTATTTATTTATTGAAATTGTGAAACTATAAAATGTGAGAGAATAAAGAAATCTAGTTTGATGATCTAGCTCTAACATATGGAGATCATTATTTCTGAAGAGCCATGCAAGGACTTCATGGTAGTTGGGTGAGCAGGAGTCTGAAGGAGTAGTACGGTGAGCCAAATTCTTACCATACAGAGTTATAGCAATATGATTCCATTTTAACTGCCATATCAACATCCTATTGGAACCCAGGGATTTTTCAGTTTAGGGAAGGGTCTTTAGGATTCTCAACCAAATACCTCCAGCACTTCTTGCCAAACTGCAACCCCCAGGATTCTATAAATCATAGCCATAGCAGTGAAAGGGAAATCATGGTGCTATATTTGTGTATAGTATGAAAGGGTTCCTATGTGTTAAGGTAAGGGGGGGGGGTTGCCTTAGTGCTTAGGAGAAGATAAAGCGGGGGGAGGGCAGAGTAGAAGGAAATTGGGAAACATGAAAAGGAAGCAAAGGAAGAACTAGGAAACAGAGGATGGTAGACTTGACCTGACATGTTTGGAACCAACTCATCCCTTTCAAGAATGAAACACTGTTCACTAATCACAGTAATCTGAGACAAATGAGTCTTTGAAGATTAATCTTAATCCTTATGTGTAACTCGGCTTACAAAAGGAACTAATATTTGGATTAATCACTGTTTCCATAAGGGACCATAGTGTAAGGAAGAACTTGAATAAGAAGCAAGCTTGCAACATTGTGAATTAGAATGAGTGGACTCATTAACTGTTAAACTAAAACAAGTCCTAGTAATAGGATTTTCGTTTCTTTTCAAGAGAGATCCGTATATTGCTCCCATCATCTAAATGATCACAGAGGAACATGACTAGATTATGTACTGCTTTTTAAATGAATTATCACACATTCACAAATATATTGGTATAAGTGTGTGGGGCACTTTTTTCCACGGATTTCTAGGTAGTTTGAATTTTTTTTAGCATGTTCAGCTGCTAAAAGAAATAGCTGGAGAAAGTCATAGAGACTCAACTACTAAATGACATGTTTGGGGGAAGAACAAAAATAAAGGTTTAAATTTACTTCTGGAAAGCCCAGCAAGGACTTAATCTCTGGGAGGAAACATTCCTAAAATAGAGAAGCTGGGCTGTTTGGAGACTTAAAAGTTTAAAAAAAATGGGGATGCTGGCAAAGAACAGTGCCTAAATTTAAAAGTACAGTTTCTTGTTAGGCCACGTGGCATTTAATGATGCAGACATTTTAGTATCTTGTCATTGGAGATAATGGAATGGTTCACTTGCAGCTTTGCTACATTGGCACTGCTACAAGTGGTTAGAAATTAAATTCGTGAGCCCAGCCATTTGTGCCAGTGAGTCAGGAAAAGGCTCGACTGAGCAAAGAGTTGAAGATTCAAGACAGGCCCTTGTGATGCAGGTATGAATGAGCAGTGTCACATTTTGTCAGCTAAGAACCACAGAAATGTAGACCCCAAAGACTCCTAGCAAAACAGATCTTTCAGCCAGAGATTGGGCAATTGCTTACAAAATATCATTATTCTATCTCAGTGTGGTCTGAGATTGTAAATAACTATTGGAAATGAATAAACCTGGAATCATGTGCCTATTCCCAACCAGTCCTTTCTTTAAAATGCATGTTAAAGACTAAAAAAGCATGTTAAAGATTTTTTAAATGCTTGCAGGGTATTTTAAAGCTCTTGCGCTGGTAGATAGAGATTTCCTGTAGTATAGATAGTTCTGCCATTACATTCTGTCTTATATCACTAGAAATGCATCTTAGAAATCAACAGCTTCTTCAGAGTAGTATTAGGTTTGAGAGTGGAAGCATATTATTGTTTGCTTCCCTCTCCTTAATTGTTTTTTTATTAAACCCTTTGGCCCTGAATATTATTCCTTTTCATGTATTTGTTTGGTTTCAGGGTAGTACGTGAGGGAGCAGCAGGTTTGGCCCTGGGTCTTCACAATGCTGACCTTTACACACACACCTTTTTCTTCTGCCCCTGCATACTAGAATGGTTGGTGACATTTCAATACACCAAAAATACAATACGTACAAAAATATCTGAAGTACCTGCTGAAGATAACCCTATTCTTCTTTCTAGTAGATTTTTTAAAATTTTAGTTGATTACAACACTTTTTACTATCTGAAAAAGGCTTGGATTCTGTTCGGTGGATGGGAGTTCTAGATCCATTACCAAGAATGTTTGTTGACCCAAAGGTCTGACTGACAGTTATGACAGCCAACCTGTATTATATCCCTAACATTTCCCCCCTGGTCTCTCCTGCCTTGTTTTAATTTTCTGTTTGACCATAACTTTCCCAAGTCCATATAAAATCATGTCGCTATATTCACCTGAGAAATCTGTTCAGCATGCACATAAACATTTCCAAATGTAGTTAGGAGATGGTCATATGTAATCTGAGTTTTGAAATTTTACTTTTGGGAGCCTACAATTACATGGATTCTTCATTATGGAAACTATAATCTGTGTGTAAACATGTAGGTAAATAAATGGGAATGAAACATTTCCTGTATAAAAACCATTGTTTCTTCCTGCAAGTTTGACTAACCTGTTGAAGTGCTTTGAAGGGCACTTCCAGACAGTGTTAAAATGTAGGTTTAAAAAGTGGGGCAGAAATTCCCAAGACCTGACAGCAAGACCACACACAGACTTCTCAGTCCCGGGAAATGCTCCCCCACCATCCTCACACCTTCCTTTGTAGCGGATCAAGATAGAGGGTAGATGGGACACATTCTCCAAAAGTTTTTAAAAAAATCTCTCCTAGATGTGTTGGACCTCATATGTGCTCTTTCGGAGAACCTAAAGTACACACAAGCAGATCCTTATTCCTTCACCAAACTCTAAATTCAGGCTCTGTTTAATATTATAAAAATCTAAAGAAAGGAATGGTTGCAGAGAGTTCTAATTGCTTTCCAATTGTGCTTCGCTTCAGCCACCTGGGTGTCTGTGGCATCATTGTTTAACAGCCCAATCAGCCGTTTTGGGCTTTTAGAATGTGCATGTCCACACAGGGGGAAGGGAAGGAAGTAACGTGTTTTGCATGACTGCAGGGATATACAGTCATGCGAAGCTGCACATTTTTGGGGTGGAATCACTTTTAAAAAATGTGCTTTTCAGTTGTTAACCCGATTCCATCCTCACTTTCCCCAAACATCGTTTAGCCACACACACACACCCTTTTATCTCAATTACTACCAGGTTTTACTGCATGTGTAGAAGAGCCCTAAGTGACAATTGAACAAGAAGTTCAACCAGTTGTAGGTTGTGTATTGGCATCAATTGGTTTTGAAAGCAAGCCAGACAAATTCAATCAGATAGCTGTCTGAAATGAGACAGTATGTCGTTCTAGTTATTTTTGCTTTCAAATTTTTTTTAAAGTGCTTCTTCATCACACTCTCTTTTAGGTTATTTTTTTCTTCCCATCCTTCTTTCCTTTTTTAGCTAAAAGAGTGTTGGAATTCTGCACCTGCCAGTTCTGGCATTCATTTATGAATTATTATTATACTGAGATGTACTATCGCAGAGGCAGTCTGCCAATTGCAGCAGGTTTGGGAAAAAGCTCTCCCAAACGTATGTCGTCCCAGAAGGATTGGGAGTCAGTTTCTAGGCCAATTTCCCAGCCTTTCCTAATGTCATATTAAATACGATACTTTCAAATCCCTCTCCTCCTTGCAGCATAAACATTCTGCGAGTATCTGAAAGTAATCATTCCCCAACAAATAACTTGAACATTACTGTATTCTTAAGATTTATAGAAAATGTACAGGGATTTTCAAGCATTGCTTTCAAAGTATGGTTTTTAGAAATAAAGGCAATCAATTGATTCAGAATTTGGTTGAAACATTGTCACATTTAGAAGGCATGCCTGACTCTGTTCAAACACCTTTTCAAAATTCATTTGAATGTTGTAGTAAATGCACCATTTTGGTAGCCCAGAAAGCTTAAGAAAATCAGTGAGATTAAATAACGTTGAGATATAAATGGACCCAAGAACCTTTATGGCTCCAGTCAATGGCAGGTGCACAAGAACAGTGCTTGCAATTCACTTTTAATCTCAACCATGAAGCAAATATTCCTCAAAGATGGGAGTGCAAAGGTAAATAAAGAGAGGTGTGGCAAGTGAATATAGAGGGGGGAAATGGGAGAGGAAATCATTCTTTCTCTTTTAGGGAACAAATGTGCGAGCCACTACTTTTGGCTTTGATAGGCAAGCTGGTGCCATCTGTGGATGAGAAAGGCATCAGAAGCACTAAGCAACCTGTCTGTTTGCTGAAATACAAAAATATTTGGGGACAAATACTTTCAGGGCAGCCTATGTAATGCTGACTGCTGCAAACTGGTGGGAACTGCAAACTAAGGGCACTTTCAATCTACACAATTGTAACACCAGTTATTTTAACTACCGTGGTAACATTCTATGGAATCCAGGATTTGGATCTTTAGAATAAGCAGCCAGAGAGATCTACTACCTCCCCAAATTAAAAACTCCAAGATTTCATAAAAAGCTGTCAACCATTAAAGTAAAATCATAGTACTACTTAGGTCCAATCTACACAGCCATATAATTCTGCTTCTGATCTCAGATAATCTGCTTTGAACTGGATAAGGATTATATGGAAGTGTAGATCCAGCTTAAGTGTTGTGAAAGAATCCCAAGTGGAAAGGAGAGTGGAATGGGGTTCCCTGGAGGATAGCAAAGTGGGTTGACATAAACATTGACTTGGAAGATTTCACACTGCAAAAGCTTGTTGCTAGTCCTCTTTGTGGCACGAACAACAGTGGAAGAGGGCACCCCAAGGCATTCTGGACACTGCTGTAGTAGGATGCTGGATCAGATGCAAGTCTTTCTTTCCTCCATCCGGATGGAATTGTATTGCACATTATTGTTTGCAGCCTCCAGGAAAATGTTTCACAAGTGGAAACTAGTCTAAAACTCCTATTGAAACCCCATATTCTTGAACATACATTATTAAAATGAATCCCTAATATTCATGTAGTAACACAGCCCTCCTAAATATAGTTTGATAAAATATATCCCTTCACAGTTCTATCACCAATAATGAGTTAAGATTCAGCAGGAAATCCAGTTACCCTTTCTACATGATTCAGAGCCAAGGGATACTTTATATTTTGTCTTACTCCACAGGATGTCTTGGGATAGTCTTGAACAGGGGTTCTCAAACTTTTTCAGCCACAGAGCCCTTTTGAAGCAAAAGTTTCTCATGGAGCCCCAGTAAATGTTAATACATTATATTGTATATTATATTATATGTAATCCATATATATCAGACATGGGTAATTTTTTTGACCAACATAAACTTAATAGTATTTCAGTGGAAGACACCAGCGGTGCATCCAGTATAACACCTGCTGCCATGCCGGAAAAGCACAAACAAGGCACCCCAAACAGATGGCCACCCAGCCTTTGTAATAATGATAATAATAATAACAATAATAATTAACAACAACAACAGAAACCCTAGAGGCCATGCAGGTCAACCCCCTTCTGCCATGCAGAAAAACGACAATGAGCAGTGGGGGAAAGGCTTTTGGGGATGAAAGAGACGAGAGGAGAGGGAGAGAAGTTCAGGAAAGAGGAGGAAAAGCTTGGAGAGGAAGGAGGAAGAAGGAATAGGGGCTCCAAAGAGCACACTTTGAGAACCGCTGGTCTAGAAAAAAGAATTCAATTTGTTCCTCGAAAAGTTGTGGATGAATCCCTTTTACATAAAATCAATTTTATCAGCTGCTTTCAGGTTATCATGTAGAAAACTTGGGAGACCAAAAAGGGTGTTTAGGACAATGTCCAGCTTAGTAACTACCGTTTAGCACTTATTAGAAGTTTTCCCATTGGCTTTAGCTGCAGTGAAAAAGGTCCCTGGAATAGAAAGCTATAAATTCACCTAACTGTCTAGCAGACTATGGACTTCAGTAAAATAACACAGCTGTTTGCTAATTATACATATATTTTCAAGCCCTATACAGATTTCTTATTGAAACAATTAGTCTTTAAACTAGCCAAATGAGGCATAAGGACCATTATTACCTCCAGTTTGGGGCTGTTCATTTTCTGAAGTACAGCCTGAAGCTAACTAAGCTGGTAAAGATTCTCTTCAATGTTTTACATTAAGAAAAATGTTTCTGAATTATCTGCCATGCCTGCGTCTTCATACACTGTGGAACAAGTTCTAATAAAGGTAACAGAAATCAGTATTATGGTTTGTGTCAGGCTATTATATCAAAGATGCCAGATGCAATCCATCTTCCTGCTTCCTGTACCTCCTACAACCCTTCAGGCTTCTGTTACAAGCAATTAGAAGAGCTAGTTTCTTGTAGACTGCAAAATATAACAAAATTCAAGCAACAATGGTTTTCTTTGGACAATTCCAATGTATAACATACATTATGCAAACTTCAGAGCTTCACTGGCTTCTTCATCAGACACAGGGGTTAATAATTATACATGAGAAAAAAGGTGATGGTATGAGAACTGTAGGGCTGTATTGTGCTCTATTGTGCGCTGTATTGTGTTACTCTGTTGTCAGTTGAGATGGTACTAAAGGGTTTAAGTGCAAACAAAGAGTACCCACCTTGGCCATGTGAGGACTATTTATTTATTTTATTTATTTACTTTGCTTATATACCGCTGTATCTCAAGCCCGAAGGCGACTCACGGCGGTTCACAAACAGTAAAAACAGTAGAAACAGACTAGGGGCAAAGGGCAGGAAAAGACAAGTATGTAATAACATTTGAACTCCATTAGCAGTAGAGAAGTAACTTCCTTTGATCCAGCTATCCCTTGAGATCCACTCTAGGGCCTTAGTACAATCAAACACTGTGGGCCCTGGTCCCATTACACTGCTGTTCACATACTAAAATTACCTCCAGTAAGACTATATTGTCTTTACTCTGATGCCGAACTAGAGCCTTCACATCCAGGGAAGATATTCTTCTCAACAGATTCTTGCAATAGATGGCTATAGTATGTGAGAACATACGAATTCATTTGGTGCTATTTTTGCAGAGCAAGAAATCTAACCATGGAAGAGGAAAATAAAAGCATCAGATGGAGACTAATAAAATGTTCTTTGGATCAAATTAGTTACATTTAGGATTCAGCTGACGTACTTGCCACTGGAATGATCTCTCCCTTGGTGAGCAATCAGTTTTAAAAGGCAGATCATATTAATCTTTGTTCATGTCTTCCCATATTACAGATCACACTGGCAGCACCAGTGAGAGTGGAAAACTAAGCAGCATACCTAATCCCCACCTCATACCCCATCCCAGCCAGGCTGGGATTTGGAGGAATCTGGTTTACCGATGCGAAGTAGTCTATTGTATGTAGAACAAGGATGTCTTGCTGGGTATCTCTGCCTTCTCTGTATCTTTCCAGGCACCATTTTCCCCCTGGGGTATTTCATGCAATTCCTGCAGAATCATTCTCGGTTCACTTCATATTTAGGTTATACGTTTCTGGTGTTATTGGACTGTTGGGCATATAGAAAATCAATTTCCTGTTTTTATACACAGCAGGAGTCTTTTTAAAAAAATGTTTGGTAGCCTATTGTGGCATTAGCGATTTTGGATTTATATTTTTAGGATCAGCATCCTTCTAAATGTCAGTATTTGTGACTCATTTAGAATAGCACATCCATGTCTTATGAATGATGAAGCAGCCATTTTTCCCCATTGTATTTTTTTTTTGTCTTCTTACTAATACAGCAAACATTTAACTGCTCTGTATTTTACTGGTCTGAACTATCCAGTAGCACAAGGGAACAGCATAAGAAGAAAGAATGAAAAAGACAGTAATGAAAAGTTGTTATTTTTCAAAAAATAGGGAGAAGATAAAATGATATGGTAGTACAGATGGCTTCAGTTTTGGTTTGATTCATTTGTGAGAATAACACATATCTTTTATTGCTAGGTTTTGGGGTACCCAATTGCTCAATCAACTTGTAATTAGCAAAGAAGGTTGATAATTACATACAAAATCCCAGGATGGGCAACTGGCAGAGGTTAGTAGGTCTTGGAAAGCCACACCTACTGTTGTGTCTCCTACAATTAAATTAAATTAAGTTAAATTAAAATATACTAATAACCCATAATTCTTTCTTGGAGAAGTAAGGGGCATGTTGCCTTATTTTCAGCCTCCCCTGCATTATTTGCGGCAGTGGTTCCCAACTTTTGGCTCTCAAGGTTTTTTTGGACTTCAACTCCCAGAAATCCCAGGCAGCTTAACAGCTGTTAGGAATTGTGGAAGCTGAAGTTCAAAACACCTGGAGGACCAAAGATTGGGAACTACTGATTTACGGGGATGCCAACTGGGGACCTTTTTGGGAGAACTGGGTTGTGTTTTTTTTAAAAAAAAAACACAAGAGGTCTTTGGGGAGGGGTCACAGAACACCCTTGGAACCATATGGTCTTTGCTCAATTCTGACTTCAACTATTGTTTGTGGTCTCATGAGTTTAGTCAAATGCAAGAGATGAATCTTCAGTGGGTTGTTGTAGGTTTTCCAGGCTATATGGCCATGTTCTAGAGGCATTTTCTCTATATATGCCTCTAGAACATGGCCATATAGCCTGGAAAACCTACAACCACCCAGTGATTCCGGCCATGAAAGCCTTCGACAATACGATGAATCTTCAGTTTGCACTATTGCAGATACTGAACCTTGTGCTTTTGCTTTCCTGACAGCAAATGCAGGAACAAGGCCACCAATGGGTACGGATAGAGAAAAATTAGTCCAAGGTATGATTGTGCGATAATATAAAACCCTTTGCCTTAGAAAAGCCTCTCTGAAGATGCTGATCGATCGAAGTATTGTAGAAAGAGCAAAGCAAATTGAGTGAGCCTCTCTTTAAACAAGTTGGCCTTTATGTTTTAATGGGAAGAAGCAGTGTGGAAATGTCAAATTCTTTGTAAATGCCAGGTCTGTAGATTTTTCACTTGTGTGGTGGGTGCGACTCAAAGAAGGGAATAGATTTTTGAAAGTCCTAAGCAAATGTTAATGCAACCTCATCTAGGACCTGGTTTTCAGAAACAGTTGCTCATATTCCTCAAAGATCTTTCCTGTTGTGTACTTTCAAGGTGACCCCAACTTGAAGGGCTTTCTAGGCAAGATTATTTTGAGGTGGTTTGTCATATCTTACCCTTTGCACTGAGAGTGTGTGACTTGTTCAACATTACCAAGTGGGTTTTCATAGCTGAGTGGGGATTCAAACTCTGTCTCCTAGAGTCCTAGTCCAACCCTTAAGCCACTAACATACAAGCCAACTTGTTTGAAGATGTGTTTCTTATTTGCGGAGAGAACATTACAAAATCACCCTGTTCTCCCAAATATTGCTGTCTAGCTGATAATGTGTCTGGTCGGGTCTACAAAAATTCTAGAACATTCCATAGCTGCCAGCTTGACAAATAAAATGCTACACTTTGGGGAATTTGAGTGAGTAACCACATATTTTGTGTAATGTGGGCTGCAAATTGCCAGTACAAAAGACCAGAGATCCATCCTTTTGAAATGTCAGGCCTCCTATGCTTAAAATAGGCCTTTTGTCTTCTGTTTTATACATACTGCAGACATTTGTTTTTTCCTTTAAGACACGCATTGTGCATGGTGCCACAGAGAACAGGCTCGAAGGATAAGAACACAGTTCATTTCGAAAAGGCCAATGAAGGCCAGGCATGCCTTCCCACTGCTATAGACAAAGAAGGCTTTAAATGCAATAGAAAAACTATGGTGCAATTGGGCCATAGAGGTGATGTTCAAAGGATTTTACCAGACCAATTATTCTGAGACCAGAAATATATCCATTCACGCAGTTTGGTCTAGAGAAAGAGCACAAGGTTGATAAATAATATGAGACCAAAATAGCCATCGGTGGAGGAGGGCACCCATTTGTGCTTCTGCATGATGTGCCATTCTGTTCTTTTCTCTCTCCACTCAGCCTTTGCTGTACAGGCTGTGCTCTGATAGGTCCATTGGATATGATTGGGACACTCGATTACTTCCAATGTGGAGATATAATAGAATCCCCTCCTCTCAAATGAAGGACCTTTTGTATTTCTGTGAATTGCTTCTCTGCGCTTACCTCCCAATCAAGAGACATATAAATAAAATAAAAAATAAAAACTTTATTTATACACCGCCCTATCTCCCCTAGGGGACTCAGAGCAGTTTCCACATATGCAAAATAATACAAGAACATACAATATGAAACAAAAACATAGGCATAAACTGTTAACACAACATATACATTAAAATCAATTAAAAAACCAGTTCCACTCTCTTCTTCATGCAAGCTAAGCTGCCAGGGGCCAAGATTTCAATAAAGGGACTGGACTATTGGTTGGAGCAACGAGAAAGGGAAGCATGGGGCCGGCGAAATGCTACAATGCAAGGATCGGTCTCAGCAATGGCCCTACTAGGGGATCGAGGCCACTCAATTCCAGGGCCAATTAAAGGACTATACAAAAGGTCTGGGCCAGAAGAAGAGGTGCCCTCAGATGACAGGGGGCTTGGGAATGAATGGGGTACAAGGCCAAGTCCTAACTATTGGACAAGGGCTTGGAACTTGAGACTAGTCATTATCGAAGGCCTGATGAAACCACCAAGTCTTCAAGTTCTTATAGAAGGAGGTGAGGGATGGGACCTGACTTATCTCCTTGGGAGGGCATTCCAGAGGCAGGGGGCCACCACTGAGAAGGCTCTCTCCCTTGTCCCCACCGGGCTTGGGACACTGGTGGGAGCTAGAGGAGGGCCTCCCCAGTGGATCTTAGAGTCCACACCAGTTCATAGAGGGAGATGTGATCGCGGAGATAGGCGGGGCCCGAATCATTTAGGGCTTTATAGGTCATCACTTGCACCTTGAATTTGGCTCGGCAACAATCAGATACCAAGAATTTAAGTTGTCACCCTCTTAGTTCTGAGTACTATTTCATAAGCCAGAGGTGTCAAACTTGTGGCTCACCAGATGTTTCAGACTCCAACTCCCAGAAGCCCCATCCTGCTTGTCCAACGGCAAGGAATTCTCATGGGAGCTGAAGTCCAAAACACATGGAGAGCCACAGATTTGATACCGCTGTATAGGCTTTTCCTTGCTCTTATTATTATTATTATTATTATTATTATTATTATTATTATTACCCTACTTTATCTCCCCAAAGGGGACTCAAAGCAGCTTGACATAAAAGCATTAATATACAATTTAAAATATACAAAATGCATACATTAAAATAGAATTAAACACACAGTATTTAAGAAATTCAGTTAAAATCCATCAAAACAGTTAAAAACCCTGACTAGATCTTAGACACCTTCATCTTTAAAAGCCTGTCTGAATAAAAAGGCTAACTATATGCAGTTAAAAGTTATATATTTTTTAAATACATTATGGAATTGTAGCACACGAATTAGTATCTGAGGCATGGTGAAAAACTGGGATAGCCATACCATGCATAAAAAAAAGAGATCGCTTCATCTGCCTCTTTTTAACTTTTTGATCGTAGGAACATAAAGGAAATTCTTCATGTGAACTAAGTCACTGTTTGTAGGACCTCTATGCCTCCTTGACTGGGAACCAAAGGACTACACTCAGTGTTCTATATGCTGCAGGATCTCCCCCTATTTTACATACATTTGGTGGTAGATTGCTTCCATAGACTTATTATAATCTGTGATCTTGTGCATCAGATTGATGCTCCAGACGCTAAAGAACAAAGCAATGCCACCCGAAGAGAAAATTACTGCCACTTGCTGTGTACACTAAGCGTTTTGTGCACTCCCATGGGGCTGTCTGGATCCTAGCTTTTGTTCTAGACATACAGCTGTGTGGATTATATACAGCCAGGACCTTTTGTCTTGATGCTTTGAAGCTAGTTCATATTCAGAACAATGACTTTGGCATGAGCTACATTTGATTTAATTAGCAGCCGGCACAGTGGTTGCCTCAGTAAATGCCACTCCTTATGAAGACTTTTACATGGCTGAGCTATTCTCTATTGTTGTGAAATATGATATTCTCTAGAAAATGGAGTTCCTGGGGAAAAGGAGGAATATGATTCTGGAGTGCCTGGGAGGCCAGGCAATGATGTGTGATGAAATGTTACCTGTCACTGGTGGGTCCTATGATACAAAAAGCTTTAAAACATGTGGATGCCATATTTCTTCCGGTATCTGGAAGCCTGATCTGTAAAGGACCATCAGGAAGAGGTCAAGAAAGCTCCCAGCACCTGACCTGTCCGAGCAATCTGGATTTTCTTTCATGTTTTCCCCATTGTCTTTGTTAATGGAACAGTTTACCTGACCCATTTTTTCCCTTAATTTTATTAACATCTCAGCTTACAAAATGAATACCTTTTGAGGCCTCAGTCCTCTCTTGTTTCCCCACTGGTTTGATAGACTCACCAAATCAATAATTACTTGTTCAGTTAGCAATAAAGGAAATTCTGTTAATGTAATGGGGTAGTGGTTTGAGTGTCGGACCATGACACTGAATAATCATAGGACCACCTGCTGCAATGCAACCTGAGCCTTACCACATGCACAATGGAGGACCTTCTTGCAGCAACACCAGAAGCACACCAAGTGGCCAGATACTGGTCAAAGGACATTTAATCAACTACCAAACTTCACAAATTTTGTATTTTGTCTGTTTGTTTGCTTTGTTCTGTTAGAAATGTATTATATTTGACTGGTTGCCCTGACACGACAAATAAATAAAAAATAAAAATCATAGGATTATAGAGTTGGAAGAGACCTTATGGGCATCCAGTCCAACCCTCTGCCAAGAAGCAGGACAATTGCGTTCAAAGCACCCCCAACAGATGGCCATTCAGCCTCTGTTTAAAGGCCTCCATAGAAGGAGCCTCCACCACACTTCAGGATAGAGTTCCACTGCTGAACAGCACTCACAGTAGGAAGTTCTTCCTAATGTTCAGGTGGAATCTCCTTTCCTGTAGTTTGAAGCCATTGTTCTGTATCCTAGTCTCCAGGGCACCAGAAAACAAGCTTGCTCCCTCCTCCCTATGACTTCCCCTCACATATTTTTAAATGGCTATCATGTCTCCTCACAATCTTCTCTCCTGCAGGCTAAACATGCCCAGCTCTTTAAGCCAGGGTTGAAGACTAGGGTTGGAATCCTTATTCAGTTACTAAACCTACTGAGTGGCTTTGGGCACATACTCTCTTGAAGGAAGACAATGACAAACCCCTTCTAAACAATCCTGTCAAGAAAACCTTTGATGGGTTAGCCTTAGGGTCACCATAGACTAGAAATGATTTGAAGAAATACCACCACAATAAGAGGTCTTGTTATAATAGTGATCATAAAAACATGCTTATTATCCATAACATTAAAATGATTTAAAACATAAACAAGCCATTTAAAAGCAGCACAGATATCTATGAAAAGCTTCTTCCTTGCCTGCAGACAGGAAGAAGGAGGCCAGCCTATCCTCCCCAGGACAAAGAGCTCCAGAGCTTAGGAGCCCTGGAGCAAACTGGATTCTGAAATGTTTTATTTATTGATATTTAGGCCTCGGTGTTGTAGAATACAGCTCCCATCATTTTTACCATTGTCTATATTTGCTAGAGTTGTGAGATTTGCAATCTAACAACATCTGAAAGGCTGCATGATACCCATCCCCGTTCTAGATAAATGTAAGCAAAGCAAATCAGTCTCTTGTTTTAATATACAGTGCATGTGGTATTGCTAGTGAAATTACTGTGTTGCTGACATAGCTTCAGGTGCAATTACACTTTGGTGAAAGTCAACTAGATTCTCTAATGTCTATACTGTTATTTTGTTCCTCCCCACTCCTCCTGAATTGAGGTCCTTGCCTGTGAGGCTATGAGATAGGATCTGAAAGCTCTCCTGTGTGCTTCACTTCCACAATTGCTTTTTCACATGATCTCAAAGTAGAAAGTAACTTTCAGTGTGGTAATGTCTCATTTAGAATATAAATAGAATCTTTACTTTTTCCTTTTGATCATCTTGTCACTATGGATGATTATAACCCCATTGTCTCATCTAGGTTTGAAAGTGGGCTCCTTAACCAAAGTCATCAAAAGCTTTTACCTAAAATCCAATGCACTCTGCACCAGCGTTCCACTCTGTCCCCATTTCTTCCTCCAGCCTCTGTTGTTGGAAAAACACTAAGGAAAGGTTTATAATGGATTTTGAATGTTTATATATAAATATTTAATATGCACGAGGTGTGGAGTAAGTGGATGGAGAGGTTTGTCACCAACTCTCCTTATGTAAGGACTCTGGGTCATCCAAGGAAATAGATTGGCAAAAGACCTGCAAAAAGAATAAAGGAACTTGCTTCTTTATATAATACAGGCACTCCCCACGTTACGAATAAGATAGGTTTTGTAGCTTTGTTGTTAAATTCAAGTTTGTTTGTAAGTCAAAACAGGTCCATTTTTAAGTGTAACACCAGATACAAACACACATACACACAGAGAGTGAATAGCATAGGGAAGGGTTATCACCCCTGTGGTGTTCGTTTTTCTGTCTGTGCCTCTATTCAGAAGATTTTGCCTCACTTTGGTGATTGGTGAGAAAGCTTCAGTGGAGGCACCTTTTTACCAAGAGTGGATTTCCTTTCCTAGGGGCAGATTTCTCTCACTTCTTGTTGTCTCACCCCCATTTGTTACTATGAATCTTTTGTAAAATGGATGTTTGTAACTCTGGGTCTGCCTGTGCATAATTAATTGTATATAATTTTCAGCCACAAAGTCTGATGATAATGGACCAAATTTCAAAAGATGGAGGTAAACAAATCTATTTAAGACACTCTTATATTCTGATATTCAAGTGATTTGAAATAAACAGAGTGGTGACTACATAGAATGTAGTATAGCATTTTGTGATAATACACCAAATTAGTGGACAGACTTTGAAATTGTTGACATGGTAAGATTCAAAATGTTGTCCATTGATAATGGAAGAGCACATGTCTTTGAGTGCATTCTCAGCTGAAGAAGTTGTTGTCAGCAACAGAATTGAGTTTTGCTACAGCCTTTCATTGAAAATTCCACTGGAAGCTACTCTAAGCTTTCTTAATTTCAGTAGCTCGATTTTTGTGGGAAATGTCATGCTATTATTAATTAGGGCTGGTACTGAAGTATTATGCAATTAGTGGGGATTTCCAAATAATGTTTCTGAGAAGTTGTTTCCATAAAATTGGATCAAATGAGAGCTGTCTTGAGATGTGTGGCAGATATAGGGCCCTTTCACCCAGCCATATAACCCAGAATATCAAGGCAGATAAGCTACAATATCTGTTTTGAACTGGGTTATCTGAGTCCACACTGCCATATAATCCAGTTCAATGTGGATTTTATACAGCTGTGTGGAAGGGGCCGTAGGAATTTTCCCCCTTTTGCAACACTAGCAGGAATACTGCAGCTTCTGTGTAGTCGAAACTGGTCCAGGCTTTATATTTATCTTTGTCCTGGTATCCTAATCTTTATTTTATTTTATCTTATTTTATCTTATCTTTTATACAAGTTCGGAATCAATTAGCAAATTGCAGCCAAAGGGAAGGGGTAGATTGCTAGTTAGGACTTATTTTGCATGGAATTTTGTGGGAAATAAATTTTGAGGAAAATGTGACCCTCTCAGAGTATTGTTTCAAATAAGAGAAATCATCAACTCAGCAATGCCAGGTAAATTTCCAACTAGAACATGCATGTCTAGGAGGAGGGAAGAGGAAAGAAATTATTGCTTTAGCAGTATTTGGAAGGTGATGTTTGTATAGGGTTTTTTTTCTTCTTCTAAAGCATAGAGGTACAAAATAGCTATTATATATCCATTATGACAAGGGAACAGCTATTCATTCTTTCTTGAAAAGATTCTGCTTTTAGGTTACTTTAAAAAAAAATAACAGTGATTCAGTCCTACTTGTCTAATATTGACGTCTAAAGAGAAGGTCATTCTGAACTTGGGAGAGGGTTATTGGAGAAGACCTTTTCATTTTTGCTCTGTCTTTGACTGAATCCTTTCCGTGATGACTCAGTGACTCACCTCTAGATTTCCACTAAATACGTTGACTTGTCCTGAACAGTTCCATATTGTTTAAACAATATCTGCTTAGAATCGGATGCAAGTAAGCATGTTGTTCTGTGCCTTTTGACTTACCTATGAAGATAGTAACTCAACAGTTCATAGTCTGGTATGTTTGGGACTGGGGACAATTGGAAGATATTGGAATACATTACAATTTTTATAGGTTCCTTTCATGTGGAAATTTGGATCAATTACTCTGTTTTTAAACATTAGTAGACCAATACAGAAATGAAAAGGAGCAGTCACAAATCAATAGAAGAGCCCATATTTTCCACACTGAAGACTCTGACATCTGTAGATCTTGGTTTCTGGGAAAGACGTAGGTTTGCGGAGTTGGGAGTATCCCAGGACGTGAGGTTATAAGAACCAAATGTGAGATTTAGAGGTAACCCATTGTGATACTAGAGGGTGTGGGCCATGGTAATTCATTTTTATTTTTATTTACTTTGTTTTCTATCCTGCCCTCTCTTCCTCGTAGAGGGACTCCGATCGGCTCTGAGTGATGTTACTTGGGGGAGCCTCTGATGACATCTTAAAGGATGGTATATATTAAGCACCAAGCATAGTTACACAGAGTATACCATTCATATCAAAATCAAATGAATCAAAAACATATACTGAACAGACATTTTTCAAACTAGTGCTTTCACCCTGGGATTTCTCATCTTCACCCTACAGATGATTTGGGAATCTAAAAAATTACCCGTCCCAGTTCTTTAACGATATATAGGAGGTAGAGTGGAATTCAAGTATTTAATATATTTGAAAAGAAATGAATATGACATGAAGCACTGATTTTTCAAAGCACATTGCAAAAAAGACCACATAAACAACAAAATCAGGAGTTTTTCAACCTCCATTTCCTGGTATTTTGAATACTTTGTTGACAGACTGCAATGTTATTTTACATGTGGAAACTGTGAAACTATTTTGAATGACAGTAACAACAAAAAGAAACAGCACAAGCCAAGGAATAATTATTCATGAGATGTGGAGGGAGAAAAGGAGCGAGAATAAAGAACTTACATACAAGACATTGTGTGATATTTAAGTAATTCCTTTACGCTCTCCTGAAAAGTTCATCTTTGGCACTGATGCTCTACTATGATCTGATGGGAGGTGTGTAAAGACTGTAGTTTTTCCTTGCCTTAATAACATGTTCTTCCAACCACTATGTGGACAAATCCTAGGCCAATATGGAACTGCATAACCAGTTTTTATTCATTCAGATTGACACCCATGAGTAGTCTTTACTGATGCTTTTGAACATTTGTTTTGAGAACTCTGAAAGCTTAGGGGAAGCAAAAGCCAATTATCCCTTTTTTTTACAGTTGAAGCAAGGATGCATCCAGAGACTATAGTCTTTTGGATTTAAGTTGAGAGACATTCCTAATTGTCTGGCATTATTGATTGAAAACTACATCACTCTTGCTTTTCATAGGCTGAAGTTACTTATTTTTATGTAATCAATAAATCTTTACACCTTAAGCCATAGGTAGTATGATTTTTCAAGATATGTTCACATCAAAACTAAGTGGAAGCAACAATTTGATAGTACCCAAATACAAAATGGAGGTCTTCACTCTTCCCAGACTTTGGTTAATTTGAGTTCTCCCTTAGATATTTAATAAATATGCAGCATTTGTCATGAGTATTCATTCACAGCATTTCAAATGCATTATTTCTGAACAAATCAGTGCTGTTAGCTATATAGTAACGCTGATGACATGAAACTGAGAGCATAACGACTTACATAAAGTCCCTTTGGGAGTTTATTATAGAAGTACAGTTTGCACCGGGGACTCTCTAATTCATGCTGCCCGTCAGTACATACCAGCTTTCTGTCACACCTAAGCAGTTGGGACCTAGGGCATTCGTTAGATGCATGGGTTCTAAAGCTAATGCACTGATGCCAATTTAAAATTTAATGTGGTAGTTCTACTGAGGTTTTTAAAAATTAGAATTAGTTTGTTACATCAATAATTAGTAGCATATTCCCTTAAATATTGCATGCATTTTGCTAAAAATAGTCCCACCACTTCCATTGTTCATTGCAGGAATGAGAACTCAGCTTTCCCCATGAGTTTGCTTACATGGAGAACATAGAATTATAGAGTTGGAAGAGACCATCCAGTTCAACCTTCTGCCTTGCAGGAGCAACCTCCATAATTAGGGGGCGGGGGTCAGTGTTTTTGTGGGAGCTGAGTGGCAATGATGGCTTAGACATCCTAAAGCTACCACATCCTGCCAGATCTTAAAAGCTAAGCAGCATCAGTCATGGTTAGTACTTGGCTACCAATAAAGACCAGGTGTTGTAGGCTATGTTTTAGAGCAATGGGTCTCAACCTGTGGGTCCCCAGATGTTTGGCCTCCAGCTCCCAGAAATCCTAACAGTCAAAAAAGTCAAAAAAGAAGCACCATTAAAGCCTTGGCAGACTGTGCAAAAAGAATCTGCGAACCCCACTCCTCCAAGATGAACTGAACCACCTAAACTGGGCTTTACAGGCCAATGGATACTCCACCTCGGTCATCATAAGAGCTGCAAGACCAAGAACAAGCCACACCAAAAAACTGCCAGGCCATCAAATGCCAATCAAAGTGGTCAGTCAAAACATTCATACCTAGCTCCAGCAGATAAGAGTTCTTTTTCTCACCCTGGTCATTCCTACTTCCAACAGACCTCACTACATAGATGCAGGCGAAACGCCAGGAGAGAATGCCTCTAGAACATGGACAAATATTTATATTTGTATGCACACTTCTTTTGGTTTGTTAGAAACCCTTGTACTTTCACGAGATGTGCCCCCATGGTCATTTCCACCATCTTGGGTATCACCTTTATAAAAGGGCTGGCTCAGTATACTGGATTCAAAGCCAGCCCTGCCATGAGGCAATTGGAGCCTTGCTGCTTTAGACAGCACATTTGGGGTGTCATGGAATGGCAGCCAATTTTAGTGTTTTAATTTGTCATTCCTGTGTTTATAGTGCTTGAGGGATTTTTCTGCCTCCTGTGTCAACACAACTTGGCTGGCTTGGACTACGTATGCTGGCTCAGTGGGTAGGAGCCACCATTTACTACTCTGCCCCAGGCAACCAAATGTCTTGAGCTGTCTCTTCGACCTGATTATTTATGAGGAAATGGTGGCAGGCCAGCGTGAGCAGCGGTCCTATAAATTATGGGAAATTGCCAACAAGCTTCTCTTCTCTGTGGGTGGTATTCATGGGAGGAGGGTCCTTCACTTATTGTTTTTAACCCATAAAATCCCCTTCACATAAAAATATTTTATACAAAGTCAGGCTACACATTTGGTAGATGGGTTGAATTCATTAATTTTGCAACTGCCAGCACTTCACAGCATGTTTCTAACACCAATCTTGGATGCCTGACTGACATTATAATGACTTTTAGAATGCAGAGCAGGTAAAATGCAATACCAACCAGCTCTGAAGGTGTGCCTGGGCACTGGTCCCTCCCACCACCTCCCTGTTTTTCTGTTTATTTTTGTTCTTCGGGACATGTGTTTTGCTTTTTTGAAAGAAATGTTTCCTGGTTCGTGATGGAAAGTGACTGTTTCTGGGTTTTTTTAAAACAATGACTCTGAGCACCTGCATCAGTTGCATAACTCTGACCGGAGGTGTTCCGTGACCAGCTGTGCAACTGGCGCATGATCTAGGCCCACTGAGAGAAAGAGAGAGCAAACCACACACAACTTTCTCCTAATGGCCATCTTTTCCTGAAACGATGGTCCTATATAATGATCTGTTAGGGACATTAGAACATGACTGTCCTGGAAATCACAAGAAAATATTAATACCTCCTGTGTTTATTTAGGTGGACTCTTTCACAGGTCCTGCTTCTGTCTTTTTGGGGGGCAACCCTCTAAGTGAAAACTGTATTTAAAGCAAAGTAATGGAAGGTGTCAAATGGTCTGTGAGGCATTTCTTAGAGGCAGTGAAATGTAAACGCAGTTTGAGACTTTGTACATAAAAGACAAGGTGTTTTTGTGTGTGAAGAGAAGAGCATGTGTGTCTATGTATAAGTAACCCTTGTCTTAATAAATCTACATATGACTCTTCCGCTCTGCTAAAGGAAGAGGGCACTCAGCTGGGAAAAGGCATCAGGTTTGCTAAAATGAAATGTAAATTTGGGCAGGTTCTGTTTATTTATCTCTTAAACTGAAACTGGCATTTTCAAAACGACTTTCTCCTCTGCTAGAGAGACCAGAGGCTGCCAAACACCTCGTAATTCTAGATCAGAGATTGAAACCCTTGCTCATTTCCATCGGGAACATGGAGTACTCTCCTTTATAAACAGACTAGCTTTTTTTTCTTCTTCACTCATTTCTATTCCCATTCCAAATTCTTCTTTCTTCCCCCAGCCTTGTTTACAAGTGGCTTAGCAACTGTGTAACATTTTGAGCTGTGTTTGCTGTCCCGCTCATTAGGCATCACTCTGGTTTTGCAATGAAAGAAAGGGAATCCTTGGTGTAAACTGTGCTTCAATTCCCTTCTGAAATGTTTAATGCTACAACCTGCAATATGGCTGCAATGCAGGGAAGGAAGGGAAGAGAATACAAGTGTCCTAAAAAATAGGAATGGATGTCATTTAAGCTGAATGCACCTGTAATGTTTAATGTCTCTTGTAGACAAACCAAAAAGAATGATATACATTTTGTGGCCATGATTCTTGTCAATTTCAAGTGCATTGTGTTTATTCTTTCAGAGAGTCTGTGGAAATACTGACTATAGAAAGGTGGGCAATATTGTTTCAAAATGCCCTTGTTTCTGGCATATTGCTTAACTGGTTTAATGTTGTGCCAACAAGCTTTGGGCACATGCTCTCTCCTGCCCTTTACTTCTCTTTTGCATCACATCTACAATGAAATTGGAAGCCTTTATTTCCATTTTTACCCACCTCTGGTTTATTCTTGTATCGAAACCCAAACAAATTCTGGTTAGGATTAATTATGGTTTAGGGAAATGAGCCAATTTCAAGTCATGCTTTCTGCTGCTGTCATCCCTCCTTAATTACGGTGATAGCTTTTCAGGATATAGTAGAAGCAGAATCTTTCCAAGTCCTCTCAGCAATGGTCAGAGGTTGGAAAAATTTACTTTTTTATTACACCTTACAAAATCCCCCATTCAGCATGGCCACTAGATATTCTGGGTGATTGGTTTCTGGGAATTGCAAGCAAAAAGTTTCTCTCTAGTAATTTTCCAAGTAAGAGAGGGGAATTGAGAGCCCAAGTCATAGTTTATTTAGTGTTATATCCAGACCAAGCTGATCTGTAATTTGCATAGAAGAATAGAAAGGCAAGCATTTAATTTTGACACAGAGAATGAATAACTACATCGGACTATCAGGAAAGCAGGAATGAGCTCAGGCCCCCTCCTGAAGTTGACTCATTGTCATCATCTCGTTTCAGGGTCTTCATGTATTAGAGAGTACCTTTAGCAATAGACAACTCTTCTTGTCTATTGCTAAAGGTACTCTCTAATACATGAAGCAGTTTAGAACTAGGCATAACTGAGGTTTTAAATCACACCAGTATAAGAACCTATCCCTGTCCTGCCTTTGTTGTTTCTACCTCTGATCCTAAATTTTCAGTTAAATAAGTAAGGTCTAGAACACATCATGTGTCAAACATAAGGACTGAGGAGCAAATCCAGCCCACCAGGTTTTGAGTTTGAAGGATCTGCTTTTTGGAAGGGGAGGTATTTCTTACTAGAACCCTATGTGTCCTATGCGGCCACATAGGGCCTGTGAGGCTCAATGCCAAGTCTACATAGTTCAATTTCTGCACTCTTACAATTGGAAATAGCCCTTTGAAGGCAAGCATAAAGCTGATGTGGAATTCGATGAAAATGGAATTTGACTCATTCTATCTGAGATGACAGCAGAACCCTATTAGGCATGGGTCCCAGGCACCATATTTATTTTTTCATTGCTATCCAGCCCTGTATTGTAGAGTTTCAGAGTGGCATGCAGTAAAATCAATTTAGCCAGTTTAAAACAATAAAAATAATTCAAACAGACTGAAAATATTAAACATTTTAACAAGGAAAGCAAGACAACTTTATAACCAGTTAATACAATTCAAGCTAACTGAAAATCATGCTCATGAGTAAAATCAACAAAGACCAAAAGGATTTAGAAAATTGCCGTATTTTTACTTGGCACCCAGTCCACAACTGGGAGGCCACAGCAACAGATGCTCTCTCTCATGTCCTCCCACAGTGTGTTTCGCTATGAAAGGATACAGGGGAAGGCAATCCAGCAAATCTCATTTATGAGGTTAGATTTCATCATGTGCTTCAGGTCTTACTGGGCTTTCAAAAAGAAAGGAAACCAACTTACAGTATGAGCCTCATATCTGTGTAGGATATACTGTGTATACTCGAGTATAAGCCTAGTTTTTCAGCCCTTTTTTTAGGCTGAAAAAGCTCCCCTCGGCATATACTCGAGTCAAGGTTATTTATTATTTTACTCTATTATTATTATATTTCTATTACTATTATTACTATTACTATTATTACATTTATATCTTACAGTTTTATGTAAATATTTATTTATTTATTTACTATATTTGTATGCCGCTCTTCTCAGCCCTTGGGTGACTCAGAGCGGTTAACAATAGCAAAATTCAATGCTCAAAAACATCATAAAACAATTAAAAACAATTAAAACAGTAGCATAATAAACAATCAATATAAATCAATAAATCATCTCATTAGCGCCTCATAGTTAAAATCAAGATCCAGTCTCATCATCCAATTGTTCCATATTCCTATGTTCGTTACACTGGCTATTCAGATGCCTGCTCGAACAACAAGGTCTTCACTTTCCTCCGAAATATCAACAGGGAGGGGGCCAATCTAATATCCCTAGGAAGGGCATTCCACAGCCAAGGGGCCACCACTGAGAAGGCCCTGTCTCTCGTCCGTGCCAAATGTACTTGTGATGCAGGTGGGACTGAGAGCAAGGCTTCCCCAGATGATCTTAACACACTAATAAACATTCAATCTACTGATGCTTCAATTAATGTAATTTTATTGGTATTTTCCCATTTTTTTGTGGTAAAATCAGGTGCCTCGGTTTATATTCGGGTCGGCTTATACTCTAGTATATATGGTATTTCTGAACTTACAGTGGAATGGTGAAAACCCTATTGAAATTAATGACTTCCAGAGGAAGCATATCATAGAATCACATAGGAGGGTCCAGCTCTCTAGCATTTCTAGGTCCTCCATATGAGTCTATAAACCTGCAGCAGAGGCATACCATAGAATCCCATTGACAGACCTAAAAATGCCTACAGAGCTTTTTTCTTTTTTTTTTTTAGATGAAGTAATTAAGTGAAATCAGAGTCCCATGGATATGTGGGTATATTGTATTTTCTGCCTGTCCTTGAATGCTCTATTTGCAAACATGTCTTCTGTAAAAGCTAGGGACCATTGAGATTCTGAACCTATGCCTGAGCTCTGTGTTAACCTGATCAACAGTTGGCAGAGTTGTGCGTTAATCGAAGCTTCATTCCTTTTAACAAGTCTATTCCTGCACACCTTTCTGTTTCTGTTGAGATTGATAGATGTTATATTGCTTGCCAGGTTACAATATTAGCACAGCAAGTGATATAAGGTCTTTAACACTGCACAATGATTAAAGAGTTCCCTCAGTGGGTTTCTTTATTGTATTTAATCTCTACAGGCATCATTCTGAAAGGGATTTAATGAACCCTAAGCACATCTACTAGCATTCAATCATGTTTGTCTGTTATATTACACTGGCCTCTCTCTGTGCTTTTCTCTTCTTCATCCTCCCCACACCCTTCAAATTTAGATTTGAAAGCTCCTTTGGGGGATGCCTCTCTGCCCTCTGGAAAGGATCAACATATACTGGTGGAAATGTTGCTTACAACAACAGTTCACCACATATGATTATTTTAAATAATTGTTCTATCTGCCGTTGTGTTATGGCAACACATACATCCTGGGGACTTTGGCATTTCTTCATGCACTTCTTTCCTCTAATATAATCATGTTTTGTTGTGTTTTATTTGCCTTGATTTGGAAATCTCAGTTGTCAAAATATCAACCTGGGTTGCCGGTGAAACCTGTAGATTTTCTATTGCTGCATTCTCCTTCTTTGTTTATATTCAGAAAGAGAAATTCAGTCTGTCTCACTTGGAGATTAGTCCCCAAAGCATACTTAATGTAACTAAGTGGTTTTCTTACTAGTTGTATTTTCCCCTACACACTTGTGCCTTGTACAGTTTTTAGTGCATGTTCAATAATATATACAAATGCTTTCAAGTATTGCCTGTAGACCTGTTTAGAATACTAAATTATTATTTAATTGCATTTAAAACTCTCCAGGCCCAAGCCATATATAAAGATGGAATGGGGGCAGTATTTTTTGCTAGACTTAAATCAAACATTGTAACCCAGATTTTAGGTTTGAAGGGCCTGCTTTTTGGGAGGGGAGGTATTTCTTACTGGAACCCTAATACTAAGAGCCCGGCAAAAAAGACTGATATTCCCATTTAAAGCATTCTAAGCCTATGAGTTCATTTTGAATATCAGAACTGAATTCTGCTCACGTTCCTGCCATCTCCAAATCCACAGTTGGTTACTTTAATCTTTCTTCATTTTGGGACAATAATGCCAAGCAAAGAGGAAGGAGACATTGCTCTGCTGCTATTCTTAAACTGTCAGGAGACAGAAATCAATGTTGATCCACTGTGTATTCATTCCCAGGCTCACTACTAGATCCAGATATAGGTCTGGAGTAGATGAAGATCTACTTTCTGCCTGCATCTTTCCTAATAAGAAGTCCCTGTATTTTCCCCCCTTTCTCATTGTTTTTAATCCATCAATCCTGTGCCAACTAACATACAATACAGATTCATTAGTTGCTTTAAAGGTGCCAACTTAATTATTCTGTGGTGCCTGCCCAGAATGAAACTACCGTACAGGGTAACAGTTCTAACCCTCCCAGTTTTCTGCTAAACAACCCCAGGTGGACTATCAACATTTTGACCAGATCATTATAACAAACCACCACCTACATTGACTCTCTGAAATTGTGAAGAAATTGAACTTGCCACAGACTAGTAGCAATCTATGGACTGTTTTGAGCAATTCTGTTTTAGGCTATAGCTTCTATAGTCTTTTACCAATGTACATGTTGGTCTTATGAGAGTTGTAGGCCAAAAGATCTGGTGGACACAAGGTTCCAATTCTCAACTGTAGGTTAGAATAAGTATCCTTGGCTAGCATTTTGTATTGCAGTTACAGATTCATAACCTCAAATTACAGTTCTGTAAGTGTTCCATAGTCAGGAAGGCTACATAACCACAATTATGGTATTACTGTCACTCTTGCTAATGCTCCCCCCTCAAGTCCATCTTAACAGCCAGCAGCAACATCGTAAAACAGTTTCTTTTTGAAGGTTGATGTTTCTGGCCTTCTTCTATCAGCAAGCAGGGCTGCAACCAATATCCTGTTTCTGATTACACTGCGTAATAAAATTTGGGGAAAAAATCTGTTCCTGGTTTGAAAGTGTTATTTTCTGTTTAATTGTGCAGTACTTACTTTGAAGGTAACTGTTATACTCCAGAAACATTGTTTTTGTGGCTGCCAAAAACTACGTTGAATTGGTTGAGACTCAAAGAGATATTCATTGAAAAAAAAGATAGCAAAATGTGCTGCAGGATGTCTTGCAAAAACAAAGTTTTTGCAATTTAATAAACATTTTCCATGTTTCTATGATAGAACTAATTAGGAAATGACATGTATAACCCAGGAACAAAAATTGTGTTACATAGTGTTATCACAGTTGAGCTTGATGGTAGAACGGAATGTAAACATTCCCTTCTTCATGCTCCAATGCAGCTGCTGAACAGACGAATGGTCTTGTCTAGATGTACTTTGACTGTTAAAATGTGCAGGGGTGAGGGGCAGGCCAGGTAATGTTACTTAGTTACATATTCATGTAAGGTAATGACAAATATCTTCATTGGTTCATCCTAAATCTCTTACTGACTGTTTTTAGCATCCCACATCAGGGCTCAGAAAAAAATGGGGACCTGGAATTCCCCAGTTAATATGGTTGACAGCTTTGAATTTTGATCCCAATGTCGCCAAGCTCTGGCCAGAGTTATGAAGTGTACTGATCACTACTCTATTCTAGTATTACATCATACATACACCATTCAAAGCAGATGAACAGTGGTTTCAACAAGAAGTATAGCGAGTATGGAGCGCTGATTGATCCCAAGATGACTATGAATATCTCTGAATTGTTGACTTCAAGGGGAGAACATAGTCTTAGAGTTTTTGATGTAATGGTGCCCTTTTGGTTTCAGATCATGTCTGAAACCAAAATAACCAAAGGAGATTATCATTGTCATATCAGCAGAGATTTCGGTTGCTCGGCTTGGAGGTAAAGAAGACTGAGGCTACAATTCTCTAACCATTTATCTGGGAGTAAACCCCATAGAATTTAGTGGAATTTCTGAGTAGACATTTTCTGAGAGAGATAACATCCATACTTTCTACTACGAGATTAGAATGAGGAAAACAAAAGAGGTTTAAAAAGACTATGGGTAACTTGTTGTTTTGTGTCTTCAATAGTCCTGGGTATAAATATGTTGATAACAAATAAAGGTAAAAAAGAAGAACCTGTCAAATTAAGGAACAAGCCCTTTGGAAAATTTGTGCATGCATAGAAGCTTTCTGCATTTACGCAGATTGAAGTGCATTTGCCAATATATTCATTGTATTGGCATTTAATTCTAATTGTGACTTTCTCCAGGGCCCCAAGTGCTATCATGATCAAGGGAAACATGTTTAATGATATAGATGTGTGTGTGCATATATGTCAATTAAATTTCCCTTGTTACAATGATTCAATGAATAGGCTATGCTAATATAAGGTTGATAGTTTGTCTTATTTGGTGTTTAAAGGCATGTTCTTCCAGCTGAGCATGGTAGTGGTCCCTGTTTCAAGTAGTTTTCCTTCTTTTGCAATACATAATTATTCATGTTGGCATGACATGATAAACCATAGAGGAAAGCTTCATGATTTGTTTAGCAATGGAGCGACATATGACATCATTCTACTTACACACCGAGAAGCCCAGCTTCCCAGATTGTAATGTCATCTAAAATTGCCCATTCAATAGAGAACATTTTGTTCCTTTTCAGGAATGATGGTCATGCTTTGTAAGTAGCACCAGTAAGAATAGGTCACCAATCATATGAACACAAAACAAACCATTTGTTCTCAAGAGGCAAATGACAAGTCATCGAGTTCTAGAAAATGCAACCAAGTAGGCTTTCAGAAATGTGACCTTAAAAAGTCCATGTAATTTTTTAAAAGAACACTCTACTAATGTCTTTCCCTTTAAAACTGTAGAATATCACACAGGAATGCTCATTGATTTCAGAACGTTTTTGAACTGAGCCTGAAACCATTTTCCTTTGATAGCTAGAGTAAGTGGTATATTAACAAATTATATATGCATTTCGTAAAACATGCTGGCTATTAAAAGTAATTTATTATACTACTAATCCCTTTCACTCTAGGGGTCAGTAATGTAATTTAGCTGCTGGGTTATGATTTATATTATTTTTGAATTAAATCAGCCTCCTGGTGTGAGGTTATATTTACTGAATGTGTGTAGAATTATTACAGAATGTAATTAAAACTACAGAAAAAAATGAAATATAATTCCAGATGCGAACAGTCAGCTAGCCAACAATGGTTGTATGTTGGTTTCTTTAAAGGTATTTCTTTATTGTGTCAGAAGCGAATTGAGGATACAATTGTAATTTATTTAAAAACACAAAGTTTAAAACTTGGCATTATACTAAATGTCCTTTGACCAGAAGCTGGCCACTTGGGTTGCCTCTAGTGTTGCTGTAAGAAGGTCCTCCATTATGCACATGGCAGAGCTCAGACTGCATTGTAGAAGGTGATCTGTGCTTTGCTCTTCTCCACACTTTGTAGCCCCATTTCTTAAGATTGGCTCTGTATCTCGTGGTGCCAGAGTATAGCCTGTTCAGCATCTTCCAAGTCACCCAGTCTTCTGTGTGCCCAAGGGGGAGTTTCTCATTTGGTATCAGCAATGGCTTGAGGATCCAAATTTTAGCCTGCCACTTTTGGACTCTCGCTTACTGAGGTGTTCCTGCAAGTATCGCTGTAGATCTTTAAAAACTATGTTTTGATTTAAGGTGTTGGCATGCTGGCTGATATCTGAACAGAGAATGGGCTGGAGATGCCACTGCCTTGGCCCTTTCATTATTGGCTGCTACTTCCCATCGGATGTCAGGTGGTGCAATACCGTCTAAACAGGTTAATTTCTTCAGTGGTGTGGGCTGTAGACATCCTGTGATAACGTGGCATTTCTCATTGAGAGCCACATCCACTGTTTTAACTGGGCATGCGTATTCAGCAGTAGAGTAGCAAAGTGCAAGGGCAGATGTCTTCACTGTGTCTGGTTGTGATCCCCAGGCTATGCCAGTCAGCTTTCGTATGACAAAATGTCCAGGGCCTTCATTAATATTGGAGGTCTTTTTGCTTCTGGGGTTTTGAAAAACAAGAACAGAAGCTTAGGATGAACTGAGAATAAATAAAACATATAACTTGGCTAAAACTTTATTGAAAAGAGATATGATCAATATATAAACAAGGACAGTTTATCAATCTACTGTAGAGTCCTGTTCCTACTGAAGTTCAGAACAACCTATGACTACCAAACATGAATGCTCCCTCTTCTTTAAAATGGCAAAATCAAAGCATGCTTTTTGAAATCTTGTTTTTGGGACTTGAGCGTCCACTGAATTTAGTATCCATGGGAGCCTTGGAACTAAAACGCAACAGATACCAAGGGCCTCTGGACTCAAATATAAATGACACATAGGAATCCTTTGACACTAACATATTTATTCTAGAATAAACTTTTGTAGACCCAGTCTGCTTCCTCCAATGTTAGAATAAATAACTTTGTCTGGAAAGTGCTTCTGGAGCTCTTTATGTCATTGCACTCTGAAACAGAGTGACACAGCTGTCTCTTGGATTACAACAGACATTTGTTTATAATATTTATATCCTACCTTTCAACAAAATGTTCTCAAAATATGCTTTCTCTGTCTTAAATGGACATTCCTTGAAAGGGTTTCAATGAAAGCCATTGGAAGTCCTGAGGAGGTGGTGGTATGTACAACACTAGATCTGGTGATGTAAGAGGAGGGGGGGTTGCTTATTTAGGTGAATAATCTAATTTATAATATGTTGTAGTGACTTGTTTTGAAATTAAAATATCATTCCTTTCTGCAGACTGCCTACAACTTCACCTCTTCCTTATCTGTGGATTATAGTATTGTTCTGCTGGAGTCCAGCTTTTGAACCACTTCCCTATGTAATAATAGTGAATTGTATAACCATATTAATCATTAAAGCTTTCCCCTTGGCAGCCACTATCATATGTTTCTAGGTTTTACGGTCTGTTGGTTTGTATTAAGGTTTTCAGATAAACATTTCAAAAACAGAACTACAGTGGCATCTCATCAATAAAGCGCTGTCATCAAAGTGTGACAGACAAAGAGACAAACAGTACCATAGATAATCAGAGCTGAAGGCTTTTAGGATTTTGTGTAAAACCCTAAGCATGGCCACTTGGCACTTCACTATTGTGAGACTGTTGCCTGCTTTTCTCTGGTGCCATACATTTCCAAGCAACCCTAGTTACTATGGTTTATGCCCACAGTGGTTGGAGGATACTGGTAGTTGTCTTCCAAAAAGTAACTTTTTCAAGTTCAGCACAGAAATAGTTGTGTTGTCTTGGTGTGGAATTGGAAAATTGGTTTTGCACAGCATCTTATCTGCTTCTCTTGGACTATATGGGCTGCTGGAGTAGACACAAGCCATGCCAGATTGTTCAATTTCTGTGACTACAGTAGCCAGGACTGGCTTCTCTTGACTGTAATGGCCCTATAGCAGTGGTTCTCAACCTGTGGGTCCCCAGATGTTTTGGCCTTCAACTCCCAGAAATCTGAACAGTTGGTAAACTGGCTGGTATTTCTGGGAGTTGTAGGCCAAAACACCTGGGGACCTGCAAGTTGAGAACCACTGCCCTATAGTATCCAGAATTAGCTTCTTGTGCCTATAGAGCCTGACAGACAACAGAGAACCTTTGTCTACCTGGTGTACTGCCTACTGCAAGGTTTACCTGAGGAGGAAGGGGAGGAAAGGGGGAGAATACAGTGAAACTTCTCTGAGTGGCAGTGTGGCAACCTTAAATGTTTGCAATGCAAAATGAAGTAGGTTCTTGTGTGGAGAGGTGGCTAGAGGAAGACTGAAGCACCTCTGCTAAGAAATACTTTATATTTGCAGAAACAACCTTGTGATTGAACAAGAGGCAGTGTAGAACTCTTGTAGGTATGACCTGGAGATAGTATAGAGCACTGTTTCTCAAGCTATGCTTCTCTGGGTTTTGGACCAGCTCCCAGAAATCCCAGCCAGTTTACCAGCTGTTAGGAATTGTGGGAGCTGAAGTCAAAAACATCTGGAGGAGCACGGCTTGAAAAATTCTGGTCTAGAGGATGTAAGTGATCTATCTCAATTCAGAAAAAGAAATTTGGAATTTCTATATTTTGCAAAACAAAAGGGAAATTATATTCCTTTGTTCGTTGACAATGTTTTAGTAATTCATTTCATATTAGTTGCTGTTTTCCTTGCCTTTCAAAACCAACATGAGTTTTGAGAAATTAGGGCCATATATCATCAAAGACAAATGCATTTAAATGTATTTTGATTATAGTTTTCAATTTCTGGATTGTTTTATCAGATGTATACACCTTCCCTCAAGCCCCTCAATACATTATGCAGCAGGGCCCATTCCCATATGGGATTGGAGAGTTAATTTTATTTTCATATTGAAGAATAGGGTATATAAAAGGGCTTAACTTCAGCAGTAGAGCAATTCTTGGCTATATTTGGGTAGATTGCTGTTGCAAAAATGTACAGTAAATTATGGATGGGTCCCTGTCATTGCTCCTTTTAATAGGCTAAATATATATTATGCTAAAATTAGCAGATGATACTGACTGCTATAATTGCCATGGAGCAAAGGTTGCTGTTCACTCCAACATAAACACATGTTGGCTTTACTTGACTGAAGCACATTCCAAAACATTTATTTTAAGGGCATTTCTACAAGTTTGCTTACAGTACAAGGATGCCAGAGATGTCTTGTTCTTTACAAGTTAAAACCAGGATGCCAACTAAGCTCTTTTAGGAGAAAAACAACGTCGTTGCTTATGGCACAAAAAGTGGTATTAATGCATTGAGAAGCTGTCTAAACTGCCTCTGAAACTTGTAAAATCTGGCCAAGTTAAATAATTGAATTGATGACTGCAGATACTGGCATCATCTGAATCAGAGAGAATCCCATATATATGTGATTTATCAACCAAAAATACAGGTATAGATATGCATTTATAAACTCAGAATACAGTACACACATTTGATTTATAAACCCAGAATACAGGCATATCTCAGTTTAACAAAAAGCCTCTGACAAGGAAGCTCCTATTTGCAAAGTCTTCTTACTCCTACTCTTCCTTCTAGTCCTCTGGCTGGTTGGAAATATTTTGTTTTATTTTGGGGTTTTTTTTAGCAGTCTCAACATTTGAAAGATGACGAAGGAGCTTTGGAAGAACACAGAGTTTGGGGGGCTTTATCACAGTAATTGTATTGCTTCAGAAAATGGAAACAATAACTTTCAAATCATATCTCCAGTTGTCTTATGGTGCCTTTTTGGTAATGCACATCCTACAATCATCTTCCTCACTTTACCTCACCTTCCTACCTATGTCCACCTTATGTAGCACATGTGAGTTATTTTTTCTTATGATGCAATTGAAGAATTGCACAATTTTTATGCTTCTTGCAAATTGGAGGGGGGGGGTGCTTCCATAATTGCGTCATTGTGATCTACTGTGGCAGCACAATTGTACAGTTATAGCAAAACAACTTTAAAAAATAAATTTATACTAAGAAATTGATTAAAAGTCACGTTCTTTCTACATGCCATGATGTTCTCTTTATCGGGACGTCAGAAGTAGAGTGACTTCACCCTGCTTTGAGAGAGGGAGGGAGAGAAGATGAGAACATATGCCCAAATGACTGTTGGGGTATTGGAACTATATCAGAATGAAATGAGCACACCAGTAAACAGCTGAATAGCATTTACATTGGAGCCATTTATGAGTTCTTCTCATCAGTGAAAAGATGCAATGCATTATAAAGCTCCCAATGTCTGTGATAAAGCTCCCAGCAAATGGCAGTATGCAAAAAAGCTTGAGTTGGAAAAGAATAGATTTCTGCTCTGGTCAGCCTTACTACAGTTGTGTGCCTTTCTGCAACAGGCAAGGTGAATGGCACTGCCTTCAGAATCCCTTTCTGAGCATATATGACAAGCAAAGAGGAGAATAAAGGAGAAGCCAATGGATTTCCTCACCAGTTACTGTAGCATGTTAAAAAAAGCATAGATCTACAGTTTAGCCATGAATGGGGAAATCATAAGAAATGGGAGCTTGGTGAAGGAGAAATCCTCCTAAAATTCCCAGGGCCAATGGAGTAGCACCAACATTAATCACATCCACATATTCCAGAAATATTTTTTTAAGGCTATGGGGTTTCAGATTGTATTGAACAATTCAAAAGACAGTATTTCCTGTGGTCCCAGAAAGCCTTCATGTTTGTGGTCTCTCTCCTCTTTCCCTTTCCCCATCAATCCAGCCATGGATTTATTTCCCAACTCTTTCTTTAATAGCCATGGTTTCATCATTATGTCCAAGTCTGGGCTATGATTAGCAATAACCAAGATTGCCTCCAGCTCCAAACCATTGTGTGAATTGGGTTTGTGGCAATCTTGCTTGGCATAAACTCTCATTTGCACGTAATATCAAGTTGTAGTTTGCATACTAACTCAGAAACAGTAAACAGTAAAAAGGAAAAATGAAATCCATGCAGACCATGGGAACCTGGAAGTCCAAAAGCCATTTCCAATGGAGGTGAGGAAATAGTGCCATCTGAATTATACATTCATAGCCCTGATAAAGGTTTTCAGGAATACAATAAGTTCATTTTATTCATATAAGAACAGTTTGTTTTTACAAAATGTATACAAAAGAAAAATTCTACCATGTTTTAATATTGCTGAATTATATCTGTAGAACTATAATCTACCATGAAATTCCCTATGGCAAACATCTTTCATTGCAGACTTAATATAGGTCAGAAAAAAAATCAAAACAAATAGAAAAGGAGCTGCTCTTTATACCAGCAAAGGCACTTTGTCGAAGAGGGAAATGTGCACCAAATGTGATTTTTTAGGAAAATGCTTTCAAAGTGCTGATTAAGAAAAATTGCAGACTTTAAACATGTACAAATCTTTATGCAGAAAGAAAAAGACAATTTTGCAGCTAGCAACAGCAGTTGCATTGATCAAGCCTGAGAGATGCAACAAAAATGAAATGCTCAGAATTTCACTTCCATATTAGCAGATCGGTTCTTAAAGGAGAAGTTGGTCTACAGCTGAATTTGTTTGAGGCTTCCAAGACAAGTATGTATAGAACTGTTTCCAGAAACAAGCCACTAGCAGCCATTTTTTTTAAAGAACTGGCAGTTAAAATTGGGGGTATTACCCCTATTAATACACCCTCCGTGATGGTATAGCCTGCCTTTTTACTCAATAAATGTAAAAACTACTCTAGCCAGGAAATTGATTTTGCATTTCCCATACTTACTCTTTGCTTTCTCCACTGTTGCAAGCTCATAAATATAGATGTCCAAAGTCAGTTAAAGACTCACATGTATAGATACTCAAAGATTTACATTAGTAGAAACATTTTCAGGAAGCATTCTATAGTTCTCTGAATTCAGTGTTGTGTTTTAATGTTTTACTGTTTTTATTATATTATGTATATTTATGCTTTTCTTATTGTGGGCACTGTGCCGTGCCGGTTGTTAGCCGCCCTGAGTCCCTCTGCGGAGGTGAGATAGGACAGGATATAAATGCCCTAAATAAATCAATATAAATAAAAATGTAATGTTGCTTTATGGGATTAACATAACTCAAAAATCACTGGACGAATTGCCGCCAATTTTGGCCACAAGACACCTACTAACCCAAGGAGCGACCATCACTTCAAAATAATTGATTTTTATCATTTGGGAGTTGTAGTTGCTGGGATTTCTAGTAAATAAATAAATTATCATTTTTGCAAAAAGGCTTTTGCTGCTGATCCTTGTATTAGCAATACAGCTAGTCCCTAGGTTCTGTCAGTTTGTTCTTAAGTTGAATTTGTATATACGTCAGAATAGGTACCTTTTTAAGTGTACTTCAACCAATTAGTTTTGGATTGTATAAGAAAGGGCTAACATCCCTGTAATGTTTGTTTTGCTGTTTATGCCCCTGCTCAGAATATTTCACTTCACTTTCTGTCCCTGTGACAATTGGATTTTGAATAATTTGGCTTATTGTGGAAACAAGGATTGGTCATAAAGCTTCAGTGGAGACATCTTTTCCCCATGATAATACTAACGGGACTGGATTTCCCTCCTTAGGAGTAGATTTCCTCTCACTTCCTGTTGTCTCACCCCTGTTTGTAACTAGGAATCATATGTAAGTCAGAAGTTTGTAACTCAGGAACTACCTGTATTTATGTTGCTTCTGATGCTGGAGATCCATTGAAACAAAGAAAAGACATACCTTGTTAACAAAATCTCTGACAGAGATGTTCCTTTTGTATAGCCAACTTCTATCTGGTGGAAAGGTAGTTTGGATTTGTCTTCTAGCCAATCCTACTGTAGCTATGTGCCTGCCTACAACAACACAATGAACAGCAGCTGCCTCCAAAATATCTTGCTATCAAATATACAATTAAAGGAGTACTGCTGAGCAACAGGTCCATTTTGTCAACTGAGGCAAACCTGTGTGTATTTAATCCAAAACAGAACACTATAGCTGCATTATTTTACTGAATATACAGGTAGTCCCTCGGTTACGAACAAAATAGATTCTGTCAGTTCGTTCTTAAGTTAAATTTGTATATACGTCAGAATAGGTACCTTTTTAAGTGGTTTTTGCACTGATATCCTGTCAATTTTTGATGGTTTCATATGTGTATACATGTCTTTGTCTGGCCTGATTGCATTTCTTGAGTGTGTGCAAATGGTCACAGGTTTCACTTTCAACTTACGTAACCAGCTAAACAAATCCGTTTTGCTCTTTTCCCTGTAACTGCTGGCTCTCCCACATTAATCCTTCTTCCTTTTGCATTCTGAAGAGGCTTTCTCCGCTAGGAACAAATTGTTTTTCAAGCCTTGTTTCTCATCTTGAAATTAGTGGTTCTGAATTGAACCACTGTGTAAGAATCTCTTGTGGTTTGAATGAGTCACGATTAAAACAAAGCATTTCCCTTTGCTGTGTGGTGGATGTGCTTCCTTTAAAGGTACATGCAAAAAAAAAAAAAAAACAACAACTAGAGGACATACTAGTAATACATATACTGTAAAAATGACAAAATATAATATTTGAGCCGTATTTTGAAAACCCTGTGTATTTGAGGGTTTATATGGCCCAATAATTGTTTTTATGAATGGATGGATGGATGGATGGATGAGACTTTATTACCATCTCACTCTATCTCCCCAGTGGGGATTCAGGGCAGCTTACAACATATAGAGAGGCAAACATTCATTGCTCTATAAAAATGCAAAATAATATAAACCCAAAGATAAAACCCAACGTATATTTGCACAAGCAACAAAGATAATCTGACAATTAAACACAGACCAACAAATTCACATTATAACCATTTCATATTTAACAGAAAGTCAAACCAACTGCAGTTTCCTTTTATCAAGAGCCAATGTCAGCAAGGTATTCTAGAGGCAGATGCTATTGACCTTGCCTGTTGTAGATGGATATATCTGGTTTCAATAGGATTGATTAGAGCTGAATCCTGTCCTTTCCCAGCTCAAGCTTATTTGTATTGCAGACAGGTTGCTGCAACCCGACATGGAAAGTTTGAGGCTCCTTCTATACTACCATATAATGTAGATTATGAAAGCAAATAATCCACATTATCTGATTTGAACTGGATTATATGAGTCTATACTGTCATATAATCCAATTCAAAGCATTTTATATGGCAGAAGGGGCCATAGTTAAAGGAGACATGACTGTAACAATAGTGAGATTAGAACAGCATGCTCACCAACTGGAAGCTAGTGTCTGGTTTGCCTATAAATATGAGAATATTAACAGTTTGAAACTGTGTATTACCAGATTCCCTTTGGATTGAGCTGTATTTGTGATTTGATTCCCCAGTCCAAGTGAATTGTCCAATCTAACGTTCATAATGCATTAGATGGTGTATAGTTCTTCACCCGCAGGGCCCAATCAGAGAAAGCAGCGGGTTGTCAGATGAGGCGCCATTGAATCAATCTCCTTTTACTAGAGAAGTAGAATGCAAATCAACTTAATCAGGAGAGATTTAAAACGCCCATCAACAATGGTTTCTGAAGTCTTTTATATGCATATTAGATTGCAGTTAAAGCTGGAGGCCTTTTTTACATTTTATTTTATTAACTAAAATCTACATACATGTAATACAAAACACATCACACACTGGCAATCACTACTAAACTACTAAAATAAAAGGATACAAAATAAGAATGGGTTACAGAAAAATGTGAAGAAAAAATGAATTCGAAGTTGATTTCTAATGTTTGTACCAGTGGTAGATATGTTATTCAATCCCTTGTTGTTGTTCTTATTGTATGCCATCAAGTCCTTTCCAAGTTGGCAACTTTATCACAGGGATTTTGGGGGCTGGGTGTGTGTGATTTGCCCAAGGTCACCAAGTGGATTTCCATGGTCAAACTGGGATTCAAACCCTGGTCTCCAAAATCATAGCCCAATGCTCAAACCAGGCTGGGTCGACACTGTCATATAAACCAGTTTCTGATCCCAGATTATCTGCTTTGAACCGAATTATATGGCAGTGTAGGCTCATACAATCCTGTTCAAAGCAGATAATATGGGATCCGATAGTGGGTTATATGGCAGCGTAGATCCAGGCACCAGTATGCTTTTCTGGCTCTCCTACTAAATCCTACTTTCCCCATTTTCAGGAAACTTTACATTTCTACTTCTTGATCTAGAGTTGCAGTTTTCAATTCTCAGAGCCCTGTAGAAAAAAGAAGAAGTAGGGTCAGATGTAAATCCCTGACAGCTGTGTTTAAGGGCACCTTCCTAAAATCAAATTGTTGACAGAGGAGGTAATTCAAGTCTCATAGCATTTACTGCATCTTAATAAGTTGAAAAGAAAAGCTCCTAAGGATAAATGGAACAGCTCATATTTGGTTGCAAAGGGTATTGCACAGCCTCAAATCAGAAGGTATCTTGACAAGAAAAAAAAACCCGTCTAGACTTGTTTCTTTAAAAATAAATAAAATAATTTGATTTAACATCCACTGGTTGCTGTAAGTACAGAAAGTTCAAAATGTACTTAATATAATAACATTATGACTAAAGGGAAGTAGCAATTATTTGCGGGGGGGGGGGAGCGGAGGAGAGAAGACTACAAATGTAATTCTAATAAGGGAAGGAAGAATACAAGCTGGTGGATTTATGAGAGGATTATATCCTCCTTTAGGGTCGGGGAGAACAAGAACATGAAGGTGGTTTTGAAAATACAGGTCTCGATGTAGGAAGGATTGTTGGTAAAACACATCTAGTGGAACTTCTATTTTTAACTCTTAAAACCTATATAAAACAAGAAACATGGCAAATAAACTAGACTGCTTCAACAAAGCTTTTAATGTTGGGAAAACAGTACAATGCAAGTTAAAGAAATAAACAAATCAGGCTTTATAGAATCAGATATATCGATTATAAATATATTAATGATTTAACCATTCATGTTGGATAATCTTAAACATCTGAGAAATTACTTGACCTTGGGAGAATTACTTTTTATTATACGTATCTTCCAGAATCCTGCATACAGTACAAGCAGTACCCATAGTGGATATAAGTGTGTGGGATTTGTAGTCCAAAAAAGGATTCCCTCCTCAAATTGTTTGGCAAAATATGGTTCAGTTTCCACTGTGGCATTGTACTCACTACCCCCCACAATCTGAAATGTTTTGAACTGTGAGAGTCCACAGAATGGCCACCAGACTGGTATTTTTTAGTAGATTTTAATTGTACTGACTAAATGTTTTAACTATATTTCATTATTGGTTTTGTTATGTATTTATTATATGTATATGGAAGCATCGAATTGTTGCCGGATGGAAGCCACCCTGAGTCCCCGTCCCCCCCGGGGTTTGAGAAGGGCGGGGTACAAATATTCTAAATAAATAAATACTTAGATTTTCAAAAGAATCTGAGATGCTGGATAAATTGTAGTTGAGTTTGTTGTGAATAACAACAAGAACGTGTCCAGTGTATACTACTGTTAGAGCACAAAGCTATGTCCTGCATGTATTTTAGTTCTCCTTGGATGCCCTAGTTATAATGTTTCAGCTTTACAGATGTGCAAATGTGGCTGGCAGGTGGATTTGACATTAGAATCGTGTATGACCCATCAGTAATTTCCTGTCTTGGGAAGGAATTGGACTCCACGCTTCCAGTTTTGTGCTGACTTAAACTGAGTTACACCTTCCAAAGATAGTACCAGTTTTATTTTTGTTCTGCAGTGTCGATGACCAAGATACGGTTAGACCATTTCCTTGTAACCAAATATCCAAATTAGTCACATTTCCAGGTCTGGAGTAGTTCCACGCTAATATAATGTTATGTAATATAATATAATATAGGTTATTTAAGTTCTTATTGCCAGCTACTTTGTCTGTTACTAAGTTCAGAGTTGGGTTGTTTTTATATTGTTTAATATGATTGTCTTGATGTAATCTGTTGGATTTTTTCCCCTTTGGCATTGAATGTTTGCTATACATGTTGGAAACCACCCTGAATCCCCTCGAGGAGATAAGGCAATCTACAAATAAATATTATTATTATTATTATTATTATTATTATTATTATTATTGAGATCAGAAATCTATATTGGCTTTCTAACTTTTCATGTGTCAGACCTGCCCTGGCTCTTATCATGTCTTGAAAACAACTCCTGATTATTATTATTTTGTTGCTTTTCTGGGGTATCTTTTATCTATGATTTCCCATTTGGGGCAGCATATGAAAATTGCTTGTTTATATTTTTAAAAATTGAGAGAGCCGAGTCCTTTCTTGTAACATCTGGAGGTTTTACAAATGTAAAGATCAAAATGTAGAAGCCTACATGATACATAGTGCCTATAACAAACATACATAAGCTCTAAGTACACAAATATCTTGTCTATTTAGGCTGCTCACCCAAACCAGTAGAAGTCCGTATTTCTCATATGAAAACCAGGACATACGTGTCAGGCAATGTTAGTGTGTGGTCAAGATAGCAACAGTTATTCATGAGGAAGAAGACACAAGCTAGAAATGGCTACAGGAATTTGCTTTTGCCAGAACCTACTGGCCAAGTTTATAAAGTACTGCCTTTTCTCCTTTCCAACCTGTTGACTTATACTACTTTTGCCCTTGAATTCAGCCTGCAGCAATTGCAGTAAATAAAAGACAAAAGAGAGAAAAGTGGGAGAAGGAAACAGGGGCATTTTAGTGGGGTGATAGAGAAAAAAGTGCTGTGATATGGGGATTAATTGAGGTGGTCCCTGCCAAGACAGGGCACTTGGAAAGTGTACATTACTAATATATCAAACTTGGGAGTGAGGATGCTGAGAGAAAAGGATAAAAATTCAATTTTTCAAAAAACAAATTATCTGCCTAATCACTTTAAAGTCATTCTCACCAGAGATAAATGTCTATTTCAGTAAGCCTGAGACAGAATTAGTATTGCTGACTCAGGACCAACAAATTGTATATACAGCTTATTTATTCATAGGTTATTACATATTTCTCTATTATATTTTGTATCCAAGCTTTTTTTGTATCTCATTGTAAATCCCACCTGACCAATAAAGATTTTAGTGTGACGACTGACCACTGTAGTTATTGAATGTAATTGCTGTTTTAATGTTTTATTGTAATATGAATTATGATGTTTTATTGACTGTATGTGATATTATGGTTGGAAACCGGTCTGAGTCCCTCAAGAGAGGTGAGAAGGTCGGTATATAAAACGTTTAAATAATAAATAAATACATTTTTATGCAGTCTCTTATCCAATTTTTTATTTTTCAAACTCAAGCACGGAAAAGTTACATTTTTGGATCAAAGTTCCCAAAATTCTCAACACATCCCTGGCTGGAGAATAAGCTAAATTTACCAAATTCTGGTCCATGCTTAGATCAGCTTTATCAAGTCTAGAGCTTTGTCCATATCACCTTTGGACAGCATTTCTGAATAAATAACTCCAGTGCTTTGAATGTGATTTTCCTGCTTCTTGGCAGTGGGTTGGACTGGATGGCCCACAAGGTCTTCTCCAACTCCATGATTCTATGATTCTAATCAGGAGGAAGTGGAGGATATGGTTTTAGACAGAGGAATAGAACCAATCATGATAGGAACATGTGTGAAGTTAGAGATAAGAGAAAAACTCCATTTGTATATGCATATGAACACTTGAATGTGCTAGAAATGCACTTTTGTACAGGGAGGGACTTGTACTTTTTGTACATGTGACTTTCCAGACCAATTTATATTTGGTTTGCAATGGCTAACTGTGACACTGTCCAAATCCAACTGGGGAAGGATAATGTGTACTGAAGCTGGGAAATAGTCCTTGTGTGATTTCAGCCAGACTACAGCTGCCTAAATACTAATTTGTTTTGTATTACAGCTGAAAGGAACTGATTATTATTATTTTTTGTAACAGAGAAAATGTGCTGTTCCTGTAGTTACCGCAGGCTGGCACAGCCAGTTAAGTATTTTAGCCAGAGAGGGCATCAATTATTGTGAAGTGGAGAAGAATGGTACCGTTGTAAGGGGCGGAGAGACGGTATTGTACTCAGAAGAAGAAGGGAAAAAACACCCAGAGATTCTCCCATGTGTACGTACTATTTGGCATCTGTTTGTCTGATAGAGGCAGCTGCAGAGTGGAGTCCAGGTTGGATGGTTTCAAGGGACAGCTTGAATGCAAAAACATATCCCTGGGTGGAAGGTATACATGCTCCTTGTGCTCTCAGAAGCAGGGATTCAGCTGTGTACATCAGAGTAATTTTCGACTGTGAAAAGGCAGAATAATTGGTTGCAGGTTGTTCTCAGAGCATTCAGTCAGAAGAAACAAAGGCCATATGCATAGGGTGCCTTTTCGTCATTTTATTGAGTCCTTTCCCCACTTCAAGCACTTTCAGATGCATGAACAATGGTGAGGGGAGGGGTTACACTATTTCAAAAGCACAATACTGCCCATGTCATTCTTTCCTTTTCTTTACTTCTGCATTATTATTTCTATTTCTAAAGAACCAGTGTAGTGTTTTTAGTGTTGGACTAGTACACTGGAAGTCCAGAGTTTGAATGGGCCATGGAAACCCACGAGGAGACTTTGGGCAAGCCACACCCTCTCAGAGGAAGGCAATAGCAAACCCCCTCCAAACAATTTTTTCTAAGAAAACCCCATAAAGTTGAAAATGACTTGAAGACTACACAGCAGCAACAACACTTGGTATTTCTTGTTCTTATTTCTCTACTCTTGAAAGTGTTACTTGCTCCTAGAGGCATAGGTTTTTTATGTGAGTTTAAAAAGGTGAATTTGCTGGACTGCATTGCAAGGCAAATGTAGATATTATTATTGAGTTGCTAGCTCTAAAGGAAAATACAAGTTATTTAGCCCTCCCCATGTTGTTGAACTGCAACTCCCAGCAGCTCTTAGCCAGCATCCCTAATGCAGAGGGATGCTGGAAGGCTGCCCAGTTCCCATGCCCACTTTGAAGACACAGAATCAAGTTGTTTGTTTGTTTGTTAATTAAACTGCCTTTCTCCTGGCATGGACCCAAGGGAGCTTACGACAAGATAAAGATACATAAAGATAAAGCTAGGAACCTAATAATAAAACACAATTTAGTTATTTTATTAAAATGCCATTATTTTACTTCTGAAGTTGAATTGAATTGCCTCTGGCTTTAATATAAGTCTTTTTGGAAAACATGGAAAAGCTTCTATCTCATATATATTTATACTAGCTGTGCCCTGCCACGCGTTGCTGTGGCCTATAGTAAAACTTATCAAAGTTGAGGTAGATATCTGGACTATTATGAAAGAGAGGTGCCTACCTATTCCTTCCCCCTTTCTCTCCTTTCTTCCTTCTCTACCTCTTTCTTTCTTTCCTTCTTTCACTACTTGGTTTCATCCTTCTCTCTTTCCTTCATTCCCTCCCCCTTTCTTCCTTTGCCTTTCTTCCCTCCCTGTTTGCTTCCTTCTTTCGCTTTTTATTTCCTTTTATTTCACCACCATCATAACAATAACAATAATGCAATGCATTGCCTCCGGGACCTGACACCTCTCCCATTCCCCCTAAAAGGGTCTCATAGGAATAATAGCATCATAATAATCATAGAAATAACAACCTTTACCCGCCAGGCGTTGCTGTGACCAACCTTCCCTCTTTCTCTCCTTCTTTCCCTCCTTCCTTCCTTCCCTCCCATCTTTCCTTCTCCTCTTCCTTCTCTATCTCCTTCCTTCCCCCTTTTTCTTTCTCTTCTGGCCTCTTTCCTTCCTTCTGTCTTTCCTTCTTTCCTTCCCTCCCTCTTTCTCTACATCTTCCCCCTTCCTTCACTCCCTCTTTCCTTCCTTCATTCCCTTTTTTCTTTCCTTCTCTCCTTCCTTCCTTCCCCCTTTTTCTTTCTCTTCTAGTCTCTTTTCTTCCTTCTCTCTTTCCTTCTTTCCTTCCCTCCCTCTTTCTCTACATCTTCCCCCTTCCTTCACTCCCTCTTTCCTTCTTTCATTCCCTTTTTTCTTTCCATCTCTCCTTCCTTCCTTCCCCCTTTTTCTTTCCCTCCCTCTGTCTCTCATTTCTTCCTTCTCTACCTCTTTCCTTCCTTCCCCCTTTTTCTTTCTCTTCTGCTGTCTCTCTTTTCTTTCCTTCCATCTTTCCTTTTCTTTCCTTTTCTTCTTCCTTCTTTCTCTAACTTTCCTTCCTTCCCCCTTTTCTTTATCTCCCTTTCTCTTTCTTCCTTCTTTCCTTCCTTCCTGTCTTTCCTGGATTTTGACAGGGCGGGAAGGGGTGCGGTGGGGTTTGGAGGTGGCGTGAAGTAAAAGGAGGTAAGATTGGGGCAGGCGAGTGATGGAGCGTGAGGTTGTGTGTGTGTGTGTGCGGCAGCGGGGGGAGTGATGGAGCGTGGGGTTGCGTGTGTGTGTGCGGCAGCGGGGGGGAGTGGGGTTGCGCGTGTGTGTGTGGCGGTGGGGGAGTGATGGAGCGTGGGGTTGCGTGTGTGTGTGCGGCGGGGGGAGTGATGGAGCGTGGGGTTGTGTGTGTGCGTGCGGCGGGGGGGGTGTGTGCGGGAAGCGGCGCGGCAGGGCTTGGAGTGGGCATGGCTTCCGCAGAGGGAACTGCGTGCGCGCGCCAGGGAACTTGCGGCTGGGCACCAATGCGCATGCTCAGTTGTTTTGCCGTTTTGTGAGTGTGTTGTTGTGTTGTTTTTCATTTTGAGTAGATATGTTTGTACCTTATGGGTTGTGTTATGGGCATGGGAATTTTGGTTAAATTTCGTTGGGGGGTTTGTGAGTTTTGTTGATTTGCCGTTTTGTGAGTGTGTTGTTGTGTTGTTTTTCATTTTGAGTAGATATGTTTCTACCTTGTGGGTTGTGTTATGGGCATGGCAATTTTGGTTAAGTTTCGTTGGTTTTTTTTTGAGTTTTGTTGTTTTGCCGTTTTGTGAGTGTGTTGTTGTGTTGTTTTTCATTTTGAGTAGATATGTTTGTACCTTGTGGGTTGTGTTATGGGCATGGCAATTTTGGTTAAGTTTCGTTGGGGGTTTTTGAGTTTTGTTGTTTTGCCGTTTTGTGAGTGTGTTGTTGTGTTGTTTTTCATTTTGAGTAGATATGTTTGTACCTTGTGGGTTGTGTTATGGGCATGGCGATTTTGGTTAAGTTTCGTTGGGTTTTTTTTAGTTTTGTTGTTTTACCGTTTTGTGAGTGTGTTGTTGTGTTGTTTTTCATTTTGAGTAGATATGTTTGTACCTTGTGGGTTGTGTTATGAGCATGGCAATTTTGGTTAAGTTTCGTTGGGGTTTTTTGAGTTTTGTTGTTTTGCCGTTTTGTGAGTGTGTTGTTGTGTTGTTTTTCATTTTGAGTAGATATGTTTGTACCTTGTGGGTTGTGTTATGGGCATGGCAATTTTGGTACAGTTTCGTTGGGGGGTTTTTGAGTTTTGTTTCCTCGTTGGATGCCCCTAACAAATTTATATATATAGATATCAGTCCCACTGAAACTATTGGGTTTGGCAACAAACCACAGAGTCACCCAATCCTGCCTGATCTTAGGCAGGGTCAACTCTGGTTCGTAATTAGATGGGAGATCACAAAAGGGTTATTAGATGGGTGTGTTTCAGAGGAAGGCAATGCCAAACTATCTCTGAATATTTCTTGCTGAAGAAAAACCTCTGAAATTCATGGGGCCACCAATGCAGCTTGAGGGCACGTAAGGTCATTTTGCACATAAAGTCATTCTGCAAGTTTTACACTCAGTGCAGCCCCTGAGTGAGCAATATAATCATGACCTTTGTCTTTTTCAAATTTAAAAATGGCTGATAGAAAGCTTGCACAAAGAAAAAGATTCTCTGCTAGACAGCTGCCCAAGACTCAAACAAGTTGCAAATATTGATCTTTCAGTCCAAATAAAAATTGCTCCTGTTGCTATGAAATTTTACTCCACTGGGCACTGAATCAGCCAAATGCCACGGAGGCAAAATGGCTTTGAAGCAGGAAACTGATCTGTCTCTATGTCATATAAGGACATGCATTTGGGGGGGGGGGGGGGGAGAGAGAGAAAGAAATCCCTTTTCTTTCCATGCAAGCATCCTACCTGCAAATTGTTTTGGTCAAGGAAACCCAACAAGTAGCACTCTGCTTGCCAGAATGAGTCTTTTTCACAGCAGTAGTGAAGCTTCAGAGGACCTTTCCACACAGCCCTATACACCAGAATATCAAGGCAGGAAATCCCACATTATCTGAGTGTGGACTCAGATAATCCAGTTCAAAGCAGATATTGTGGGATTTTCTGCCTTGATATTCTGGGATATAGGTCTGTGTGGAAGGGCCCTCAAAGGATACCTGCCAGCACTACAAAACTAACTGGATTTTTTTTTTTTTGGTCATGTCTCATTCTTATAAACATAAAGCCTAAAAACCCATGGATTCAACCATCCACAGCTCCCTTAAAAATCTAGAAAGCAAACTTTCATTTTGCCATTTTATGCAAGGGACATCATTTTCCTATGCCATTGTATGTAATGGGATTAGAGCCTCTATGAATTTGGTTATATGTGAAGGATCCTGGAACGGAATCACAGGCCCACTCTACCTTCAAAGTGAGTCTTGATTTTGATCCAGGATTTTGGGATGCGTAGTATTCCATCTTTGTGTCCGTATTAACTAAACAGTTCTTGGACAACTTTTCTAGATTGGAACATACATATTTTTCAAAGTTTGTACAACCCCCCATATATTAGTGTGTCTGCAATGTGCTTTGCTAAAAAATTATCGATTTGAGAGGCATCTGACTTCTCTGCTGACATTTAGGAATCAGGCAAGACTTTTTAATTCTTGCACTCTGCATGGTGTAGTGGTTTGAGTGTTGGACTAGGACTCTAAGTGAATAGTTATAATCCTTGCATAGCCTGGGCCACCTTGGGCAAGTCACACTCTCTCAGCCATAGAAAAACAAAACAAACCCGAAACAAACTCAGCCTCCCCCCCCCCCCCCCCCGAATTGAAATCCTGGCTACGGGCCTGTGCATGGGGGTATTGGGGTAACGATACAAAAGGTTTGCTAGGGTAGACCCTCTTTCACTCAGACTCACCCCCCCCCCCCCCGAAACAAAATCCTGGCTACGGGCCTGGATAGCACGTATGTCACCTTCACTGTAAATTTATTGTGACCCAGACACATCCATACAAACCAGATCTCCCGCCTTGAGAAACCAAATGGCATACCTGTTATCTCTAAGCCAATTGTAGCCAATTCTTTTATCACCTAAAAATATTTGTATTTGACATGGGGTTTTCTACCAAATCCCAACTCTAATGAAAATTGAACACTACTCATCCAGAATCAATAAACCTGCAACAGGTACATCCCAAACACATTTGAACACTATCTTTACTTTCCCATGGGCACTTCGGGCAGATAGAAAGCTATTTTCCTTTCTTTCTTCATAGTTAGCCTGAAGTACTTTAGAATTCTTTGCTCGTAGCAGGTTCCTCCTGGTCGGATAAATTTTCCTTTTTCTTTGAAAATACAAAGCAATTGCTGTCTTACTCCGTATCTTTTTCCTGTCCCATGTCCTTCATTGAAGTGAAGAAGAATGCAATCTCCATCATCCTGATTGGGCTCCTTGGTCATATAAACCTCAGTTGTCCGTGGGATTTCTCTCCAAGCCATCATGAAATTTTCCCATTTATTTTATCCCAAATGATTTGATCATCTAAGTAGTCTTAATCTCCTTACTCACATCTTTCATTTTTTAAAGATATTTTCATCTTTACTATATGGTGAACTCTTTTGTATAGACTAAAAGTTAGATTCACTTATACAGTATGGCCTCTGTATCCATGGGGAACCCCATTCTTGTGGACACCTGAAACTATAATAGTGAACCCTGTACTTCGACCATATCTGGGCCAGAAGCATATCATATAGAGAGGCCCACAAACACTTGGTGTAAAAGTGGCTTGTAGACTATCCTCTGGCCTCCCTTTTAATCCAGAGAGATCATTTTGCTGGCTCAAATGCTATTGGTTTATGATCACCATGAGGAGCATCTCTTCTTGCAGCAGAAGGTCACAGGAAGTAATTGACAAGTCATCACATCATATCTAAGCTGGAAGTGTAATTTGATTAATCTTTAAGAGGCCACGAGATTCTCTGTTGTTTTTGGCCTTGGACAGAAAGTTTTCCTATAATCAAGGATAGCAAGTATAATTGTTCTCAGATGTTCACTACTTTTTCTTTTATTCTGACCTACAATATCATAACAAGAAATAAATTATAAGCAGACTGCCTCCTTAACTCAGAACTAGCATGTACTCTCTGTCTCTCATCACTGAATGTTTGCATGAAATAATTCAGTAAAAGGACAAATACAAGCCAATACTTCAATCAGTCAGAGTCAAACATTGGAACTTCCTTTGTAGCCTATTCATAGAATGAGTCATGTTAGTCAGAATCTGAACTGGGCAGTATCTTTGAAACATTTGTTTAAAAGTCTGTCTTGTAAAATCAAACTATGATAGATTGTGTTCGGTAGCTTGACACTCAGGGTTGTTTGAACAGGTGTGTGATGAAACAGGGTCTGCATATACTGTAAACATTGTATTTCTATGAGTAAAGGTGAAAGCATGAATTAAATGTTGTGCTGTGCAACAAAACGATCACTGCTCAAAAGTACAGGAAAAACTTATACAATCAAACTTTTTATTCCATGTTTTTTAAAGACAAGAATAAGCTGTTGACTAATCTAGATAGACCTTTATCTTTTCAGACCTTGGTATAAGGTGGCTTCATGATGTTCATAGCCCAATATATCAAAAAGTTACTAAGGCGAGTTATGAGACCTGAAAGCTAAGAAGAACATTGATAATGGTAAGGAGGTTGTCTCCCATGGAAGCTTGTCTGCAACTATGCATCTTTCCAGTCAGGAAAACCTATGTAAGGTTCCATAGAATCTCATTATTACCAGGAAAACAGTAAAATTACTAGCAGAAAGAACACTAGAAGAACACATATGGTTCAGAGGAAAACTACAGAACATATATGTAGGGGAGAGGTAATGAAGCAAGAAAAACGGTTGGTGATATGACAGCAAAAGCCTAATGATGAAATTATCTAGAAGAGAACCAAGGTGTAGCTACCATGGAAATTGCCCCACCAAATAAAAATTCTCCCTCCCTCCTGAAACTCCCCTTTATTCCCAAATGTGTAGCATTGCAGAAGCTTAAAACTTCAACTGAGCCTTTAAGAAATGTAATTAAGCCTCCCCACCCCCAAGAAAAGAGAGCAGATAAATGTGCCAAGCAAATGCAAACACAGTAGATAATGAGAGTGTTGGATAAGAACAATTTTCAGTGTTTCACTCTATGCAATGCTAGAAATTTGGGAAGGAAAATTTCATTTGGGGAAGTAAAATTCCTAAAGATGTACAAATGTTTTAAATGTAAATTGTTATTATAATTGTCTTATTTGGGCATCTAATGGTTACCAATTGTGAGGCTGTCCTGAGTGCCCGCCCCCCACCGAGGGGGGTGAGAAGGACGAGATACAAATGTACGAAATAAATAAATATTTGCAAAGAAATGTGTTCCTTCTCCCCCATAGCTACACCCCAGCACCTGACATGTTCATTATAACATCGGTTGGCTTAGAAGTAAATGTATTCATGATTCATCATCGCCAAGGTTTCAAAACATTTTGGGTTGCAAAACCTGAGACATCTATTGAACTTATATTTTACTCTGTTCTGGAATGCATTCTACTTAGCCACCAACCCTGTAACCTTACTATGGAAACAGATGCAAAACTATGGGAATCTCTGGTGTGTGTAGTAACCTTTCTGGAAGCCTGTGCAGTCTAACCATCTGGGCTATAAGTCCAACTAGCTTGAGCACTCTAGCTTGATCTTGATGGCATTTCTTCTCAAATTAATAAAATACTGTGGTCTGATGGATTTATTGTTTGAATAAAAGCAAACAATGTTTGCTTGTTTTTTCATGTCAGGAGCAACTTGAGAAACTGAAAGTCACTTCTGGTGTGAGAAAATTGGCCATCTGCAAGGACGTTGCCAAGGGGATGCCTGGATGTTTGTTTGTTTATTTATTTATTTGCTTTACTTCTATACCGCCTTTCTCAGCCGAAATGGCGACTCAAGGCGGTTTACATAGTAAAGATTAACACAACAACATCAAAAAGGCAATTAAAAGCACATTATACAAAACATATCAAGTCAAAAACAATCATTATCATAAACGTGCGCCTCAGCAAACAAGTCAGAGTCAGACTCCGTAATCATAATCCTTATACCAATTCCTATGTTCAGTTGTACCATCTTACTGTATTTCATTGCACTATTTAGCCAAACGCGTGTTCGTAAAGCCAAGTCTTGACCTTCCTCCGGAATGCCAGCAATGAAGGGGCCTGTCTGATGTCCACAGGTAGGGTGTTCCACAGCCGAGGGGCCACTACCGAGAAGGCCCTGTCTCTCATCCCCGCCAACCGCGCCTGCGATGCGGGCGGGACCGAGAGCAGGGCCTCCCCAGACGATCTTAATGTCCTAGTCGGTTCATAGGAGGAGATGCGTTCGGAGAGGTAAGTAGGGCCAGAATCGTTTAGGGCTTTATAGGCTAAAGCCAGCACCTTGAATTGTGCCCGGTAGCAGATTGGCAGCCAGTGGAGCTGGCGCAGCATGTTTGATGTTTTACCATCCTGTGGGAGGCTTCTCTCCTGTCCCTGTCACTCCCCAGATTTGAACCACTGACCTTTCGGTCAGCAGTCATGCCGGCTCAAGGGTTTAACCCATTGCGCCACCAGGGCCCCCAAGAAAAAACAGTAGTATCTTATCTTGTTTTAATTCATTTTTCTTCTGTAGAAGAACCACATGCCTGGTCTGAAGTAAAATCTATCAGTTTCAGATGGATCGACTATCAAATATGTATGCTTGGACTTCTACCCTGCACTGTAAATACACTAACTAGGGAGTAAATTGCACTGAGTTAGATTTGCTTTTGAGTAAAGAGCATAAAGTCAGGCTGTGTGGCTGTAGCTCTTTTAACAAATGATCTTTTAAAACTGCAATCATATGCAATCAGCCCTCCACATTTGTGGATTTGACTTGCAGATTTGATTATTCACAGATTTGATTAAAATGTTATCTCTAGGAATCTCTGGATCTTCCAGTGTGATTTTATGGTCACCTTCGGTGAGAGGTTGTGCTGGAGGACCTAGATATTCTAGAGACAACACTTCTTGAATCATTTGTAGGTTCTCCAGCACAATTGTATGGTCAGCCTCTGTTGGACAGTGAGCACAGAATCATCACTTTAATAGGAGATTCCTATTAAAGTGATTTCTGAGATGAAAAAATAGTGCATTTGTTCCAATTTTGCAGAAGTCCTGTGCTGCTCACCACAGCAAATGTGGAGTGTTGACTGTACTCACTCTTCTGGAAATAAATCATTTAGACTAGTTGAGATGTAGGCACTTAGCTCAAATAAGCCTTTGAAGAACATTATTTAAAAAAATAACAAATAAAGAAAGCTAGCTTGGCCAGACAATTCCAATGCATAGAATATGCATATGATGAACAAGATGTATGAAAATTGTAGGGCAGGTAGATTTAATTCCAGAACCTGCAGTCAAGTTGGTGAGCACTTAACACTTGACCCTGTGTCCAAGCAGGCGTCCTTGGTACCTCAGGCTACAACTACGTGTGTTCCTCCAACACACAGGGTGAAGGTTGACACTTGGAACTCATCCCTCTGGAGAGGAACATTCACTTCCTTTCCCCTTCAGGGATTGCCAGGAGGATGAGCCAAAGGGAATTGTTGCCAACTGCCACTATTACATCCACTCGCTTTCACCCAGTGCCAAAACAACAGAGGGCCTGTCCAGCCGAAGCTCACAAGACAAATGCTCTGTTTCTGTCATCCTGTCCTCTTTCAGAACTTGGTGTTGTCAGCTACTGACGACGTCACTGAAAGCTTAGAAGTTCCACTCTTTTGAAGATGATGTTCAATCAGAATTTTTCTTTCTTTACTTACATAATCCTTTCCCACCTTCAAACAGCTGGCAACTTGCCTTTGTCTACTAAGAATAGATACGGCAATGAAAGAATCCACCAGCAGTTCTTGCATTCCCCAGCCAGTTTTGTTGTCCTCTTATTATTTAAACTGCCAGGGTTGATAATATTCCGAATTCATATTGCGAAAGGCCAATTTTAGACTACTTTGTTAAGGCAGTACAATGCCACAGTAAATGTCATGGCTGCTTTCTGCAGAATCCTTCCTGTGGGCCGCTTTGTGCTCCAGTCCTGGGAGAAAAATGGGGTACAAATAAATATCATCATAGTTATCATTATTACCATGGGTTTTGTAGTTTGTGGGAAACACTGGCGTGCTTTGCCTGGGAATTCTAAATATCAGCAATCCCTCATGGCAGAGTATGATTGCTTTCTACAGGTAGAGTCTTGGCGGTGGATCAGTAAATGACTGTGAAGACCTATTCTGGATCCACATGGTCTTTCACATTGAGGACATAGATTTCCAAATAGAAGGCAATCACAACATAAACCACAATCCGCAGCATTCCAAATGACAGGCCCATGGCAATTACAGGGAAACATCGCTCTATAATTGTATATTGTGAAGGGGTCCAGGATTTTTTGATCGTTCCTTTCCAATCACAGAATCATAGATACTGTATGTTTTTGTCTGGCCACAGACAAATGTATATCTCATAATTGTAGCCTAGCTTTACAGAGACCCACGAATCTGCTTATGTTTCATGCCCCTTCTCTTCCTTTCCCTTCCACTTAAAGCACTATTCTTTCAGAGATGATTCATACATTCTGCAATCTGCTGCCAAACTGGTAAACCAAACAGGCAGTACAGAAAGCTGGAAACTGAAGCATGTTTTCTCTTGGAGTCAGAGTCTATATCCGTGCTGCACCAGAGTCAGCTGTAGTGAAGGCATGATCAATGTTTCCTTTTTTTAAAAGTGGGAAAATCTTGTCAGCTGTGCCAAAGCCCCAGAATTCCTGGAGCAAGAAAAAAAAAACCAAAAATGTATTTTTCAGAAGTTGAAACAACAAAGATGGTTACAACCCCCTTTGGCATGTTATGTATTTGATGAAGAACAACTGTTCTGTTTATAATTATTTCTTCTTTAAACACAACAACAACAAGAGCAACAAGAACAGCAACACCCACTATTAAGTTGAAGTCCTAAACATACTTATGTGGGAGTAACACCATTGAACACAAGTGACTTTCCTCTGAATATTTCACTTTATTTTATGCCTCCTTTCCCCTCCCCAATCTAAACTAGGACTGGAGGCAACTTTCAAATTATAATAAATAGTTTGCTAAAATATACAGTATTTTAAGATTAAAATATTACAAAAATTTCAATAACTTTAGAAATATTTCAAAAACAAACTTTTAAAAAGGGAATTTAAATACAGCATGGTTAGAAGCAACCCAGTACCCAACGGAAAACTGTTTATGTGAGGACATTCAGGTCTTGAAAGTCTGTTCAAATTCAGAACTCATTGCCTACCTATGGAACCAAACATGTATTAGGGGTAGGCCTGGATGGGAATGCACTGAGAATACAGTATGACCCCCACACCTGTGAGATCAATAGCTGCAGTTATACCTACCTGCATCAAAATACACTACCCCTAGGAGTTTTCTAGGTCCTCCAGGCAATTCTGTGGTATGCTTCTGCCAGAAGTTACCATCAAATCTCACTGGAGGACCTAGCTCTCTAAGAATTTTCTAGATCCAAGACAGTAAGATAACTACTGGTGGAAGTCCATCATTTCAGTGGGGTCCACTATTATCCACAGTTTCCATTTCCACTGTAACTTCAGGAATTTTGCCCTCGTGGATATGGGGATGGCACTGTACTTGTTTCAAATTTAGTTAGCAGCTGTCCTGCAACATCTTCTGTTGTTCCACTCAAATTTGTACCATCACTACAACCATAACTATCTGGTACACAATACAGCAGTATTGTTGGAGAGTGAGATCTTAGTTGTTGGCATTGAGCAGAGGGGGTTTTAACATAATATGATATTAAGAAATAAAACCCAGTCTTACTGAAAACCTTTCCCAGGCCTGACTCATCTACATTTTTGTTACTACACAAGAGATGACTACAAGGAACCTGCTTCAACATGGTATTTCTAGGAATTGGTTGCCTAAAGCTGTGCCAGTCTTTCCTTACTTGGTGTTTTACAAATGTGATAGAGTATAACTCCCTTACTGCCATAACCATTGGCCATCATGGGAAGTATACAAACACCTCGCATGGAGGTTGGAGAAAGCTGATCTAGACTGTCATCTCATGTATGCATAATTTTGTCCATTACTTTGATGATCAATAGCTTTGGGCCTCGGGCAGCCTTCTTCTACAAGCTGCTGTGCTTTTTGTTTTTTGTTTGTTTCCATTACAAAATCATGTGTACTTAGGGCTGATTTGTAATCAGTAGTGGAGTGGCTCTTGGAGTTTATTCATTGACAAATGCTGAATAAGTAAACCAAAGTATCCTTTTATTTTACCTCTGTATCCCTGATCATACTTAGGAATGGAGAAATAAAGACGAGTGCTCCTCATGCCTGCCTTTCTCCGTCTCTAGGCCCCTTATTCCTAATCCCAGAGAGCCACATCTCTTTGTGGATGTGATTCCTTCATTATGAGAGAGGTCTTTCTGCCCTTTCATGGCTGTGATTTTTTATGGAACCCCTTTAATTATCATCAGCCTCATCACTCTTCTTGCCTGTTGCTGCCATGTTTTGTCTATATTAAATACAGCCTAGGCCAAAAGGAGAGGACACTTCTGACATATACTGCCTGTAATGAATTCACAATGAGCTCTTTGCATTAATAGATTGTGTGCCAGGGTAGGAGGCAGAGAGGAGTGACAGTAATAGACAGTAATGCGTTAGCTAAGAATTTAAGTATTGTGTCAGGTAGAAAGAGCTCCACCAAACCTGCAGTTGAGTTTCAACAGGATTTTTTTCAGAGACTTGCTATACAGCATTTACCACTAAGTGGCAAAGTGACAAGATAATTGCAAACGAAAAAGCTATTTTAAAATTGTTTATCTCTGAGAAACACAGCTGGCAAAATCCTGTAGGGAATCTAGAACCTGTGAAAAAGCCTACCTTCTTTCCAAAGCTTCGAAAAATAAATTGCTTATTGTCATGGACTTTAAGTCCTAGATTCCCTAGCCAACATAAATGTTGTGCATGCCAGCTGGAAGTTTTAGTGTTTTTTAATAACTTTCCCATTTTCTGTTTCCTACCTTATCCCTAAATGTCAATAAAAGCTCCATTTTGGTCCCATCTTATGTTAACATGGGAAGCCATTGTTGTAATTTGGGCAACACTGCAACAGTTGTACCATTCTTCCTTATCTTCTTCTTTTCCAGGGGGCTCTTCCCAAATGACCCAGGTTTGATTTTACCAATTTGGCTTTATTGTATTATATACCAACTGAGGGCCCCCTGGTGGTGCGGTGGGTTAAACCGCTGTGCTGCTGAACTTGCTGACCAAAGGTTTGTGGTTCGAATCCGGGGAGTGGGGTGAGCTCCTGCTGTTAGGCCCAGCTTCTGCCAACCTAGCAGTTCAAAAACATGCAGATGTGAGTAAATCAATAGGTGCCACTTCTGCAGGAAGGTAACGGTGCTCCATGTAGTCATGCCGAGCACATGACCTTGGAGGTATCTACGGACAACTCTGGCTCTTCAACTTAAGAAATGGAGATGACCACCAACCCCCAGAGTCCGATACAACTAGACTTAATATCAGGGAGAACCTTTACCTTTATTTATACTAACTGAAGTGTGTCTGCCACCTTCCAGGTCTGTGTCTAATGCAATTAAACTCCTGTTTTCCAGCTTCTTCCTTTTTTCTTTTTTTCTTTTTGACCTCACAAATCTTACTTGCCCTGTTTCTTTGCTCATCCATCTCCATTTTTAGTAATATTCAGAGCAGTGCCCTCACAAAGCCCACTCCTTTTTTCTACCTTTTAAAAACTCCCCAATAAGTTATGGCCCACCTTTTGGGATTCTGGCCCTGTGATTTAAACAACCAAAAACTACATTGTCCTATTTTGAAACACTTAGCACAATATCTCAGCTAATTAGATCAGTTAATTGTAGCTGTTAAGGAACATATATATTATCTTCTAATATTATATAGTTTAGTTATATTATATCCCTACATAGCTGTTCTCCTCCTTCTCTCCCTCTATCTTCATCCAAACAGGGATAGTATAGGAGTGGTTGTGGAGAAATCTTTATAAAACAATTGAATATATTTTTGTTGTTTTTGCCAATCTTGAGATTCCCCCATACACACCTGCTCAGGTCTGTTAATACCTTCCCCTTGTTTCCCAATGGCCTTTTTTTGGCTATGGTCTTGGAAGGGCTCCTCTCCTGGGTTTGCTCTTAGGAGGAATGATGGCCTCCAATCTTGCCAAGTCTGGCTGGGTATAAAAAGGGCTGAGCCAACCCGTGGGTGTACTTTACAAGAACAGTGAAATATTCCCACAGTTTGAGTGATTCAGTTGGACATTGAGGTTGATGGATAGCTCTTACTGCTTAGACTCTGCAGGGATATCACTAGCATTATTAGAAAGAAAAAAATTAATCGTCCTTCCACAGGAAATAGGTAACCACACACATTGTATATTTTAAAAATATCACCTTTGGCAGAAAGAACAATAAATCTTTTTATTAGTTTCAGAGACGATAAGCTAGGTTTCACAAATGTCAAGCACAAAAGCCTTCATTTTAGTTAAACGTAATGGGTGAGTAGTGCATGATTTTGAAACAGACATATTTGATGTCAGATTTTTTTTCTCTTTGCTAGATCAGCTCTCACATTGTAAAGGCAATATGTCTTTAGGGAGAAAGCTGGCTGTGGAAAGAAATATTGCAGTAATTACTTCTTCTACTATACCAGAAAATCTTGCCTTCAGTGCCAACAGAGTGCATGCTCTCCCTCATTTTCTGGCAGGGTTGAGGTTGTTACCTTTCAGATGTTTTGGCAACAAAATAGTTGTGGATTAATGCTTCTAGACCTGAAAACCTTGAAATAGAGGAATACAGCACCATGTGTGAACCTTTGTATTTTAATGCAGGTATAAAATTGTTATTATATCATGTTTGTACTCGCCTAGTGTGTATCCTTCAAGGATGAGGAAAAGGCAATATGAAAAATAAATATTTGCTTTCTTTTTTTTAACCTAACTACAAGTCAGAACCAATTTTTGCTTCAGTGGTAACCTGTCTTGTCACTTGGCTGGCCTGGCCTTGGTTTTTCCTCTTGCAGTAAGCAGCTTCTGTTTAAATGAGCTTTTATACACTTGTACTTCTGCTGCTGCTCGTTCAGACCATATGAAGGTGAGGATCTCAAGCTTCTTGCAGACATTTGTGCTCCAAAGCCAGCTGCTCCCTGAGCTGAGAATTTGTTTTTGGGTGTACTATTTCTTTCACTTGGACCTAAACTTTGGAAGAGTTGCTTTTTAGAATTATCCTCCCAGATTCTCTCAGCCAGCATAGAGATCCTGTACGTCTAAACAAGTAAACGTTATCTCTACACAGGCGATCCTATTCCCTCTTCCCAACTCTTACTGGACAGGGATCCTTGGATAAAACTGCTTGGGTCTAAATAAGGTTTTATGTCATGACGATCATGATGTACAGCAGGATCCTCATATCCACCTACACTCCAATCAATGTACTAGGTTCTCCAGTGCAATTCTATGCTATAATTTCCCAAATGGTCTCAAGGAATCTCTATGGCAGTGGTTCTCAACCTGTGGGACCCCAGATGTTTTGGCCTTCAACTACCAGAAATCCTAACAGCTGGTAAACTAGCTGGGATTTTTGGGATTTATAGGCCAAAACACCTGGGGACTCACAGAGAACCACTGCTCTATGGTATTCTGGTACCAAAAGTCAGGTAATTTAATAGTATTCAGTTGTATTTGTGGTTTTAGGTAACCATGATCTTGCTAGGAATGTATGCTGGTGGAAATAGGGTTCTTACTGTACTTACCCTATTGAAGTCTCAGGACTGATTGGATCAAGGTATACATTAAACATTTCTCATTTCCACATTGCACTGGCTTCTTAACCCAGGTAGTGGCTACAGGAACACTCTTAAACAGCTGAGAAAAGCCTACATGGATGAAATGTTGTGACTACGCTTTCTGATGCCCACATTCCCTGATATTATCCAACTCTCTCTTCTCATGTACTGAATTTTACTGTTCTACAACACAACTAATCTGAATCAGTGTTCCATGTCCTCAACTTCAACTGATGGGTGGTTTCCTTCATTGATTAGCCATGTACTGTGCCCTTCAAGTTTCTCTAACATTCACAGCTTTCAGAGGGTGTATTTGACAGTTCAAAGCACTGGAAGAGGGGGAACATTTGAGAGGGTATATCCAGATAACTGAGATAATAATGGTCAAAATATTGCATCTGTTGCAGAGGCCTCTGACAGCCCAGGATCCATTAATGCCATTTGGATGGTTGATGGCCTACAACAGGCCTCAGAATATTGTCGTTCCCCACCAGTAGGTCTGTTTGGTTAAACTGCATCGTGCTTCCCAGTGATTAGGAAGGATAACAATTTTTCCTGGTTGCTTGCTCTTTTACTGAAGAAGAGTTTCTGAATGAGTCAGTGGAAAGACTTGAAGTTTAGGGTCCTTGGTGGGAAGGCATTAGAATCTAACAAGTGATTCTAGCCTCCATCATCAGGCACCTTGATTCAGAAGTAATCTATCTTCACAGTACATTGAGAAGCAGGTCCACCAGTAACATTTCCAATCTAGTTCAAACCCATCCCATTACCTGAATGGGTTGTAATTGCAATTGACTACCAAGAATTAGATAGACTTGAGTAAGATATGCTAGTTAGATCTTCCAAGCATTTCAGTTTCACCTTCTTACAACATGGTCTAGATCTTTAAAAACGTATCATTTTGTCAAAGCTTAGAAATAAAATGCCTGAAGTCACTTTGTTGACCTTAATTAGTTGATTTGTAGTAGTGATGAGAATTAGGCTTGGGTAACCACGGAAAAATTTGGTTCTAAACTCGTTTTGTTTTTAGGGGGCCCTTGCATTTCATTTTTTTTAATAATTCCGAAATTTTCCTTTTAAAAATTTCGAAATATATGAAAGTTCGTATAATTACGAATCGATTCGTTAATGGTGGACGCGATTGCGCAATATGCTAAAAAAACCTCCAAATGGGACAGGGGGAACTTCTGAAGCTTCCCTCTCCCTCTGTTGTTGACTGTTGGTGTGATAAAACAAACAACAACTATAAAACTTGCACCAGACATGCGAAAATAATTACGAAATAATTACGAAATAATTACGAAATAATTACGAAATAAATTGAAAAAATTGTTTCGAATCTAATTTACTCCTCACCCTATTCCTGCATGGCTCAATATTGGATTGTAAGCTAATTTAAATACGAATTAATAACGAATTACGAAATTAACTAACGAAACCGCCCAAGCCTAATGAGAATGTTACATCTTAAAACCAATATAAGCAATAATAAAATTACTGTACTGACACAACACATAATAATTACATGTTATTTTCATATGATACTTTTAAGGTCATTTTAACAAATGTTTTCAGGTTTTGTGCTGTTCTCTTATTAATTAACTGCTCAGACTCAGAGCTGTGGCTTTCTTGATTGAATCTGTCCATCTGGAATGCGGTTTTCCTCTTTTCCTACTAACTTCTACATTACCAAACATTATTGTTGCCTTTTCTGATGAATCATGTATTCATGATATCTTCAAAATACAACAATCTTACTTTAATCATTTTGGCTTCTAGGGAAATTTCAGTTTTGATTTCATCTAATCTGATTTGATATCAATACTACAGGGTTTTCAGTGCAAATAGCTAATAGATAATAATGGGAAAGCAACAATCAGGGCAATAGGCAATTTTTTTTGTAATTAGTAAAAGGAGATCTTTGTTTTTTAAACATTGTAAATGAGTAATGGATCAATGTGTTTTTTTAAAAAATAACTTTTCAAGCTCTGATTTTTGGTGACTTTTAACTGTCAGGGTCTTTCACTCTTCCAGGCAAAGTAAACACAATGTGTAGCAAAGCAGGAAAAACAAAATTCATTGCCCTGTGTGGTTACTCCTTCTCATAGACACTAAGAGCTCAGTGGTGGCTTATTATGCAGGAGAAGTAGGAAGACAAGTTAATACCTGCTTCTGAAATACTCCTGATGATCATGCTTACTGTTTGGGTTTTGTTTTGGCAATTTAGCTGCGTAGAGTTGTAACACATGTGTGGAATGTTGGTTATTAACTCAGCCTTGAGGTTTTTTGCAATGCCAAGAGCTTTATCCAGCATGATGGTGAAATTGTAGGTGGGGCCTACACACATGCACATATACACACGTATGCACACACATACACATGTGCTACCTATTTGAAAGTTCAAGGTTATCTCCTCAGGTTGCACTCATGTACTTGTTTAACAAGGTGTCAGCCTCACTGAAAATTCAGTAAGGCTTACCACTAAATATAGAATTGTATTATCACAAGATACATTCCAAGATTGATTGAATTATTGAAAAAAAAATCCCAAATTTTATAATAATAATAACAATTATTATTATTATTTTATTTTTATACCCCGACACCATCTCCCCGAAGGAACTTGGGGCAGCTTACAAGGGGACAAGCCTGATTTCTTTCCTGATTTTATTCTGGAGATTCATAGATGTCTTATTTATGCCAGAATATTTTCTCTCAGGTCTCGATATCAGATATTTTTTTAACACCAGTTCATTTTAACCCAGGACAAAATCAGAAAGAACAAGGACAAAATCTGGGATGTTACAGTCAGCCTGGATGGGCCCCTTGTCACTATTCTGAGCTGTGGGCATATTTCGTTATGTTTAGAGCCTGAGATATAACAACAACAAATAAATTGGATACAAAATTAGGGAATCACTGCATCTGTAAGAATACTTTGATTAACAATGTTGATATGGGCTTGTATTTATTGTTTATATATGTCACTGGATCACGTAAGCAAACTCTTATAGGCCAAAACTAGAATATACTGGAGATACTGGATACAGTTAGAAGATACAGTGGGGAGATACTGCACAGCTAGTTTATCACTTTCTCCTTAGTAGATTATTCATGATGAGAACGAAGATCGAAGAGGTGATAATAAAAGCAAGGGGAAGGGTTATGAGTTAAGGAGGACAACATATGGACATGCCATAAAATTCAACACATAAAGCAGAGTAATGGTTTGATTAAAAATCTTCTCTGGAACTCTTCATTGTAAACAGGGTTTCTCTGCCATGTGAGGCCCAGCGTGTATCTTCTTCTGTGGGGCCAGAGAAAGCACCTGCCCTGTGACTAAATCCGTCCGTATGAATTTCAGTGGCCACCTTCAGGCAAGCGTCTCTTCTGTTGAAATCTTGTTTTAATGAAATCACTTTCATGTCCCAACAAGTATTTAAAGTTTCAACAGATTGATGCTGTCAAGTGAATGCCAGCATCAGTCTGCATTCATTTCTTTTATTTGTGTTTTATGTACTGAAGAAAAAAGAAAAAAAGCATATTAATGCTCCGTGTTTTTTAAATTATTCTTTATGTGACTTGTACCTGGGCTGTTCCTAAAGCTGAAGCAGAAGGGATAGTGTAACTGTAGAACTTCGGTTAGTTGCCAAAGCACTTGCTTTGTATGCAGGATCAGTCCTGGCACCTCTAGTAAGGAAAAAAACCCTGCACAAACAGTATTGGGAAATGTCTCTGTTTGATATCCTGTGGATCTTGCAGTGCAGGTAGCAATGGACTTCAACAGCCAGGTGTCTGAAGGCATAAGACAGTTTCATGTTTTTCAAAAAGAAAATATAAAATCCATGGCAGTTTTCAGATTAATATCTAACATGACATGTAAAAATATTGCAAACTCTGAGGTGTTTTTTTCTAGTTGAATTCTCCCCATCACCATAAAATTTGGCCCTGGTAGAACATTTACTATTCTTTCCAATTCTACTTGAGTCACTGAGAAGAGAGAATTCCACATTCAGTGTCATCTGTAGGCAGTTAGGCCACACAATACATTGTTTGCAATCTTTCGTCATTTGATAGAATGCACTGAAAGAGGAGATCCAGAATCTTTCTCTATGGAAAATCCCACTATGATGAGGTAGATGAACAATGTCCCCTAGAGCAGGACTTCTTAAGCTTTCCCACTTGGGATCCCATTTGGCCCATGAAGGATTTATGTGACTCCAGGTATATAGGCCCATAAAAGAAATATCAAAGGCAAATATTTCCTGATAACAAATCAGCATTTGCAAGGCTAATTTTCCTTTTTTATGAAGTACAGCTGAAGCCTCTTCTGCAAAGTCCATTGTAAACACTGCACAACGGATTCATGGAAATATCTAAAATAGCTACTAAGTGACATTCAGAAAACTTTTACTGTTGCCATTTTTTTCACAACTCCAAGATTGAGCTAAGGGGACCCCATTTGCAATGAAACTGTATAGTAACTTCTGATGAAGCATACCATAGAATCCTTTGGAGGACCTGGATAATTTCTAGAGCGGCCATATCTTTTTGGATGCAAGTAGGTGAAATCATTTGCACTGGTCCCACAAATAGGGAGGTAGTATTGTACTCCATGTTCTCTGCCTCTTAGCCTTTCAGTTGTCAGCTAGTCACAAGACATCCCTGACAGAATATAGGGAGTGGTTGCCATATTTATATTTGATCACATAATGACTAATTGTCTGATGGAAGCTTAATTTAACTGGAGAACAGCTTTGTGGGATGCAGTTGGAAGAGCAAGCAGGAATCTATAGTAATAACTACAAGAGTCAGGCCCTACAAGATGTTGACATTTTGTGTGTGTTTTAGTTTTAATGGATTTGAAGTGTGATTTTTTAAAAATATTGTTATGTTTAATTCTGTTTTAATGTTTGCATTTTTGTATATTTGAAATTGTGTGGTAATACTTTGAATGTAACCTGCTTTGGGCCTCCTTTGGGAGGGATAAAGCAATGTATAATAAACATAAACATAATAATGTTAGTTCATTGATACAGTCTGTAACACATTATCTGATGCTCTTGTCTGGGCCTCTTAGATTTAGTTTGGAGCCTGCTTCATGTCTTGAAATACCATTTTCCTGCTTTAAAATATATTGTTGCCATGATTTGAACCAAAACCCAGATGAAACAAAAGTAATACAAATCCACAGTGTCTAATGTAAGTTTAGAAAAGATGGAGGTTAAACAGTTTACTCTTGCTTTAGAACAAGGAGGGCCATGTTAGCCCCCCCCCCCCATGCCTCTCCCATGGGCTCCCTATGACATCCAATGACATCACATCAGTTTGGTTGCCTTTTTGGTTGAGATGTGGCCAAAAACAGGTCATTTCAGGTGGTGAGTTTGGGGGAGTTCAGGAGGTGAGTTTTTTGGCCCATTGGAGGATGTTTAAAGTTAGGTTTGGGTTGAAAAAACCTGTAAGTAGTGTGCTATTGCCCATGGTGGTTGGCTTGATAGTAGTTATCAAATAGCCGGCTTTTCAGATGTGTGTACAGGTTGAGTATCCCTTATTTGAAATGCTTGGGACTCGAAGTGTTTTGGATTTTTTTACCAATCTATTTGCATATGCATACATAATGAGACATGTTGAAATTGGGATCCACATTTATACAGAAATTTCATTTATATTTCATATACTTACACCTTTATGATTTTCTATTATATTTTTAATAGTTTTGTATGTGAAACCAAGTTTGTGTGCACTGAACCACCAGAAAGCAAAGGTGTCACTACCTCAGCCACCCTGTTATACATTTGCCTGAGGGCTGCTATCTATCAGAAATAAATTGAAGTCATTCAACAAGTTGTTTACAGAGCTTAATGGGTTCCACCCGGGAAGGACACCTCTATTTAATTTAATTAGTGTATTTATTTACCATCGGTATCACCGCTTCTGAACTTGCCTGACTGCATTTTTCTAAAAGGCCAAGATCAAACACACAACGTGCCTGGGAAGGTCATGGCTAAGTGGTATGTTTTTCCTTTATGACCTTCAGGTTGCACTTTCTCCAGTAAGAAAGACTGCCTTCCAAGATCTTAGCAAGCAGTTTTTCCTTTCAATTAGACACATTTTAAGCCCCATCCTTTCCCTCTGCCTTTTCCTTTTTGCTTACTGCCATTGTGTTTGTACTTTTCCATTAGTATTTCCACATCCCAGCTGTGTGCAGACAGTGCAGTTCTATTTTTAATGTTGATTTCAGCTGATCCTAATTAGAAATCCCGTATCATGATTACAGTCTTGCTAGCAGCATGGTCAGATAGAAAACAACAGCGGAAGTGAACATTTCTGTGGTCTATTTTGGAGAGGAAGCTAATTTTAGCAGCAGTGTTATAACCCTAATTTCTATCCTGGATAGCAAACACTATTTAGAAGAGAAGTAAAACTAGGGACATTTTCATGAACTATGCTATGCCTTTAGTCCAGAGCTTGGAAAAGTTACTTTTTTAGATCACAATTCTCAGAAGCCTTCAATTAGCATGTCCAGTAGACACTGGGTATCATGGTCCAAAACAACAGGTTTTCCATTCTCTGGTTTACTATTTGTTTACACTATATAACTGGTGGTGTGTTACTGCCATGTCTTCATTCAATGGGATCTGGGGATTTGTAGTTACAGAGCTCTCATCTATTCCCTAAACTACAACTCTCCATCTTCCTTGCAGAGAATTCAAAGATCTTTTCCAAACCAAGATTTTCCAAATCCCAAGATTTTGTAGGACAAAGCCAGTTAGTGTAGTATCAAACGCATATAGTGTAGACACACTCTTAAATGGACACGCATAGGCTTGAGAACATCATTCATGCATAAAAAAAAATACCAGGGAGCGATTTTCATATCAAAGCAGTAGGACTCAGAAAGATGTTTTCAGAAAGATGTTTTGAAAATGCCACCTTTTATTTTATAGTCTACTACAAATGCAGTAAGTACACTATATCGCCTTTTAAGATCTGGCACCTTCTGGATATGTCAGACTACAACTCCCATAATCCTTACTTTATCCAAGGTAGTTTTTTTTTTTAAAGAAATAATGTGGAAATACAAACTCATCTTAAAAACTGATTCTTTATTTTGTCATCTTTCCTTTTTTTTCTTTTTCTTTTCAAGGATAAAATCTAAACATCTATACAATTTAATCAGGTTGGCATAAATCCAACCAGTCCCTTGCTTTTTGAATATGTCTGGTAACCAACTCTTAATAGCACAGATCCTTTGGCAGGAAGCAAGGTGGACATCTTGCAGTAAACTAAAGCTGGAAGAAGGAGTGCTCAGCAAGGACATCTCCTCCTCTTAAATCACCATATTAATAACTGTATGTGCAGGAATAGATCTGCAAGACTTTGTTGATTTTATTCTGTCCAAAGATATGTTGGCCATGAAATACCAACATATCTTTGCATGCAGCCCTTGGGAACAGAATCAAGGAAACACTGTTGACTTATCCTAACATGGAGAAAAATATTTTCATTTATATGTTCACCCTTGTTACTATTAGAGACCTGTGCTTTATTCAAATAACTCTTTTCTGGTTGAATCCAATGAGTTGGATGGCTGAAATTCCCATAGGCCAAATATAATGTTCATGTAAATCAATGAGTTAATTGCACATGTGTCCATAACCTTTAACCCATTAGAAAAATTGCTTTTATGAATATGTTCTAGATTATTTAAATTCGAAAAAAAGAGGGACATAATTTTGAAGAGCAATTTTTCCAAGACATCATCTTTGAAAACAAACCATATTAGCTTATTCAAAAAATGAGATCATCCCTCTCTTACTGGAAAGACTCTGTGCCGTGTTTTAATTATTTGTTTTAAAATCAGATTATCTTAAGAATTACCAACTGTTTTTGCTGAAATCTACCTCTGGTTTTCTGTTATTAAATTTGAATGAGATTTTACAGCAGGGCCAGACTTCTGTAATGTAATTGGCAGAGTGTAAGGCCTAGCTACATGGTTATGTCATTGCTAATGCTGAAACGTTCACATGTAGTCTGCAATAGGGTAAACCCCAAAATAGTTAAGAAAACCATCATAGAATGGTGCCAGTAACAAATCCATTCTGCTTTTAGTCAGATCTTTAAAGGAGCTGTACATATTGGAGAGCTCTCCTAAAAGTCCAGATTAAAAGTAGGGGTGGCTTCACCAGGACCTTTGTTTTTATATCCTATTAGTTTTTAAATAATGTTTGCTGGAATCTTAGAATGGCTACTTAGTTACAGAGATGTAGCTATCTCATGGAACCCACCTACCCCAAACATCTAAAGTGACAGCAGCCAGAATGGGGAAAGGAGGCCAGTTCAGCATCTGATCAGGTATCTAGGAGGGTTACATTTCCACCCTCCTCTAACTAGTGAAGAAGGCTATGACAAGGACTTACAACAGAGGTCCTGCTTCTGATGGCTGCAGCCCTTACTTGCTGGTGGAAGAGGGATGAAAACATAATCATCTTGCACTCCAGTTAGCAAATGGACCTGGATGCTGGCTCTTAAGGTTGGCATAGCTTGGGATGGCATGTTATGCAGGTTTCCAGTGAAACTATGTAATCTTACCGAATACAGATCAGTTATAGTTCCATAACTCTGAATTGCAAATCCATAATTACAAGGCAACCACATTTATATCATTGTCATCTTTATGAGCTGAATCTTTGTCTGTTGCCAAAAGAGAATGCACTGTTGCCAAAAGTGCATTCTCTGCTGCCACCTGCTCAACATTACAATACAAATAGCAAATAACTTGTAAAACTTTTTCCTAGGTGTAGGGCTGCCAAATCTCTCAGAACCTGGCCCTGAATCATAGAATCATAGAGTTGGAAGAGAACCCATGGACCATCCAGTCAAACCCCCTGTCAAGAAGCAGGAAAATTGCATTCAAAACACCCCCGACAGATGGCCATCCAGCCTCTGTTTAAAAGCCTCCAAAGGAGGAGCCTCTACCACACTCTTCAAATCTCATGGATCATCTCCAAGCAGGAGACAGAGATACAAATCCTCTAGTTTGGAAACTAGAAGTGTTCACTTTCAGGCCATCTTTAGCTGAGCGAGAAGAGCAGGGACTGGCTACAATGTGCAAAGCTTACCTGATTTGTTGCTGCAACTTGCAAAGACTCTTAAGTGGGTCCATGTATTTTCTGAGTTAGCTTTCTCCTTCTCTCCCAGTTTCTGTGCTACCAAGGCTTATCCTCCATTCTACTCTGCATCCATCTGTTGGCTTGATACAAGTAGGCTGGATGAAATAGTCCATATCTTGAATCCCTGAGTAAAACAAACAGAATAGGTATGCATCATATGCATATATAACAGTAGCAATGTATAAAAGAAAGATGTTTTAAATACTGCTCAAGGAGCATTTGTCAGTGACACAATTCACAGTTGGAGTCTAAATAGATACCATTGGCATTATGCCTTGGTTTATGGAAGCCCCCCTTAAATGGTTTCTGAAAGGTTGCCTTAAGAAAGATAGATATTGTGTATTGCTTTTAGCAGTTAAAAGGTTTGCTGGCGCTCTTGGAAAGAGGTCATTTGTAATTATAATGTGCACTCAAGGCCAAAAAATTGTTAGGAGGATCAATGAAGCAAGCGTTTATTCCACCTCCTTGCAACATACAACTAATTAATCCTGTTAATCACCACAAGGCGACTTGCTAAATAATTGCATTCCAAGAGAATGGCAAGGGTTTGCTGATAAATATTGGGTGTCAAAGCTGCATGGGACATTTTAAACCAAGAGTCACTGCCAAAGGCAAGCATCAACCCCATTCATTAGATAAATGAGATCACAACGCTTCTTTCTTCTTTTATTTAACAAAAAGTTGGTGAGAATTACGATGGAAAACTATTATTTTTTAGAAAATCAGATAGATTTGTCAGCTGATTTCCTTCAGTCCCTGAAATAATGCAAGTCTACATCTGTATTGTTTATTTAACCATGCATTCAATTTTGTCTGTGATTGCTAACAACGCAGGAGACACTCAAGCTTTTTGCTCCTGAAGGCAATACACTTCTGCAGTTGATTGTAATGGATGCCCCAAATTCTTAAATGTATGGATAATTGAGGAAACTTGGATTGGTCATTGTTGCTGTGAGCCTTAAAGTCATTTATGGGTCATGGTGACCAGGCCTGTAGCCAGGGGGGGGGGGCGCTCAAAAATTTTCAGGGGGAGTTTCGGGGGGCCTGAGTTTTGGGGGGGGCTGAGTCTGAGTGAAAGAGGGTTTACCCTAGCAAACCTTTTGTATCATTAACCCAATACCCCCAGGCATATGGGATATATTGAGTATGGTGATCAGATCATGATATGAATAAACATAACAGTTTAAATAATGCACCAGTAAGGCCTTTTCACGAACCACCATGAGAGTTTGGGGGGGGGGGGGGGGCTGAAGCCCCTCAACCCCCCCCCCCCCCCCCGGCTACATGCCTGATGGTGACTCTACTACATTTTGGGGTTGGGGGTGGCAAGATATATTCAGAAGGGGCTTGCCTTTTTGTTTCCATGGGGTTGAGAGTATGCATTTCGTCCAAGGCCATACAATGGATATTCATGGTCGAGCAGGGATTACAACATTGGTCTCACCGGTGCCCTAACCCCTGCACCATGCTGCTTTTCTCACAGGAAATTTGGCCCTCAGCCTGTCCAAAAGTTCCATTACATATTTAGTCACCACAGTGATGCACATAGGAATGTTTGTGGCAGAGCATTGTGTAAACTTGGTATTGGAAAGTAATTGATGTCTCTGCCAGGGCTTAAAATAGAGCACAGAAAATAAGAGTCTATGGCAGGGTGTCAAACTCATTTCCATTGAGGGCCACATCTGCCTTATGGTTGCCTTCAAAGGGCCACTGAATCAGTGGACACAGAAACCATGGATACAGAGGGCCACTATATGTGTGAGTGTGTGTGTGTGTGTGTGTGTGCATAACAAACTGGTTGGTGCTCTTTGGTTCTTACTAGTCTGGGTCCCCAAATGTTATTGAACAACAACTCCCATCAATTTTGTTTACCCAACATGTAAGCTAAGAATAATGGGAATGACAACCCATCACCACTTGTGGCTCTGAGGTGGGAAAAGGTTAAAGGACATTTTAAAGACAGACATCATGTCCACCAGCCTTGTACCTACATCCAAACCCCACTTCCTTGATTAATCAAAACAAACTGCAGCCTTCCAGTTGTTACTGCATCACAACTCCCATCAGCTCTATTCATGATGTCTAATGATGAAGTAGGCGAGTTGTAATCCAGCATCTGGAGAGACACATAAAATGACATTGCGGGCTGGATTTGGCCCATGGGCCTTGGGTTTGACTCATGTTGTCTATCCATCTAGCTTTGTGTTTCCTACAATCACTAGCAGGTACTGACTATCTAGGTTTCAGATAGAGCTTTTTCCATCTTATCTTCTTATTTTTCTAACTGAAGGATTTCAAGGCTGGAATCCAGTACTCCAGTTGTCTTGGTATAATCATCTGCAGAATTCTTGTCTGAGTAGTCAAGTGTCCAGATGGAATGTGAAGTGATACGTTATCAAATTGAGAAAAGAAACTGCAATCCAAAGGCATCAAATGAGGCCAGACAGATTTTTTTCAGTGCAAAGAGGAAATGGAATGTACTTTGTTACATTAATAGTCCTCTGCACAGCAATCAATTTATATCCGAAAGGTCAGAGGAAATGAACAAAGTAAATGTTAACTCTAGTTATTTTTTGTAAATGTCCTCCCAATATTTTCTACTTGAGTTTATCAGCTGATCTTCCAATGGGAAACTTGCAAAAAGTTTGAAGTAAAACAATTTCCAGGCAAAGCTATTGTCACAAAAGGGAGGAAACAATAGAATCACAGATTAATAGAGTTAAAAGAGACCACATGGGCCATCTAGTCCAACATGCATTAAAAGCACAATCAAAGTACCCCTCACAGATGGCCATCCTGTCTCTGTTTACAAGTTTCCAAGGAAGCAGCTTCCACCACACTCCAAGGCAGAGAGTTCCACTGTTGAACAGCTCATACTGTCAGGAAGTTCTTCCTAATGTTCAGGTGGAATCTCCTTTCCTACCATTTAAACCCATTGCTCTAAGTCCTAGTTTCCAGGTCAGCAGAAAACAAGCCTTCTTCCTTTTCCTTATGGCATCCTTTCACTTATTTATACATGGCTATCATGTCTACTCTCAACCTTCTCTTCTGCAGCCTAAACATCCCCAGCTCTTTAAGACGCTCCTCATTGGGCATGGTCTCCAGACCTTTGATCATTTTAGCTGCCCTCCTCTGGACACCTTCCAGCTTGTCAATATCTCTTTTGAACAGTGGTGCCCAGAACTGGACACAGTATTCCAAGTGAGGTCTAACCAAAGCAGAATATAAAGGCACCATGAATTCCTTCAACCTAGATACTATACTCCTTTTGATGCAGCACAAAATCCCATGAGCCAACTGCATCATACTATTGGCTCATGTCCAACATGTTGTCCACAAAGACTCCAAGATCTTTCCCTCATAGACTGTTGTTGAACCAGGCATCACCCATTCTATATCTTTGCATTTAATTTTTTTCTGCCTAAGTGTAGTACATTACATTTCTCCTTGTTGAAATTCATTTTTGTTAGTTTTGGCCCATCTCTCTTATCTGTCAATGTCATTTTCAATTCTGATCCTCTCCTTTGAGTATTAGCTATCCCTCCTAATTTGGTGTCATCCGCAAACTTGATAAGCATGCCCTTTAAACCTTGATCCAAGTCATTAATAAAGATGTTGAACAGTACCCTGAAACACTCCACTAGACACGACCAATTACAGATCCACCTAATAGTAGCATTGCCTAGCCCACATTTGACAAGTTTGCTTGCAAGAAGGTCATGAGGAATTCTCTCGAAGGTCTTACTGAAATTAAGATATGCTACATCCAGTAAGGTCTTTGAAAGAGTGCCCCATGACCTTCTTGCATCAAATAGTGTTGATAAAGAGGAAGGAGATGTGTTTTCATAATTACAGTACTTCTATAATTCTTTAAAGGATGTGCCTTTCCACATCCTGTGGAAAAGCACTAGAACTCTCTGGCTAAGAATTCTAAGTTCCTCATAAAATTACCATTTCCTGGATCCCATAAGTTAGAACCATGGCAATTAAGGTGGAACCAGAGTGCTGCCAAATCATGACCTCTCTACTCAATTAGCTTAACAGGGATATGTGTGGGGTATCTTGTCTTTTACTCATGTGTTTATTTTACTAATGATCAGAATATCTGAATAGGGCTAGTTGCAGATGGTTTATGGGAAAGATGGTTCACACTGTGAACAAAAACCACATTTCTCCTAGCAAGTACGAATTGGCCCTAAAAGGTATGCCAAACTTGGCTTACACCATGGTGGTATGATCTCTTGTTATTAACGTGGAAGTTCAACTCTGTCATTTGGCCAGTCTAGTGAAATGACCCCAGCAAATCTGCCATGTCTGGAATGTTTTTGATTTAATGTCAGATTTTTTGGAATAGTTTAGGAGATACATAATGTTTTATTGTCTGCTTCCTGTCCTGGAATCTATAAAGGTCTGTCTTTGTGTACAGAAACGCAGAAAGTTGTGTGCTGCTTGATTGCTCTTTCTTCACTGTTTCTATTATAGCAAACTTTGAGCACTTACTTTGCCAGATCTCCACCCTGAAAGATTTATTAAGGAAGATTTTCTCAAATGCAAAGAGTTTTAGCAAACACCCTCGTTTTCATTGTTCTTTGTGATTACATGGGTGGTTCCCCTCCTGTGTATCTTGAAGACATTAATATTTTTCGAAATAAGGCTGACCTAAAGTGTAGCTTAGCTGTATATCTCCCAGTGAGTTGTCATTTCAAGACAGTTAGTGTTGTATTAGTGATGCTCCGGAGACCAGGGTTTGGTCATGGAAACCAGTTTGGCAGCCTTGGGTGAGTCACACTCTCTCAACTTCTACAGAAAGTGATGGTAACTCTCCTCTGAACAAATTTTGCTATGAAAATCCTGTGATAGTCACCAGAAGTTGGAAATGACTTAAAGATACATAGCTACACATTTTCATAATTTTCTTATTTCCAAATGCTCCACATATTCTATTCTGTCCATATCAAAAAATAATCTAGAGTACACAGTTGCTTCTACAGTTCTATTAACCGTTATAGAAGGAAATATGCCCACGATCCATATATTTTGTGATATTGTAATATTTTCTCATTTCATTCCCCATTGTAATAGCTTAAACATGCAGACTTAATTTGCATCTCTGTAAATTAATTATTGTCCTATAATTAATGCTACTGGTTAATCAATTACATCTTTAATTAGATTTAAACCCTTAGTTTACAGGCTTCTCTATTAAAGCTGAGCCAGATATTGGTTGATTTAGTCATTGTACTGTGATTCCCAAAGGTCTTTTGAGATAGTTCACAGATATTTTTAGATATTTCTCACTTGACACAATTCCTCCCCTAAAAAAAACCCCATGCTCCCAGAAAAATGTGCAAAAAATGAAAGAAAATAAAGGGGATCAAAACATGCTTAAGACTTAATAGTTTAAATATTATCTTGTATGCAAATTGCCATGTTGCCAAATGTGAATGGGCAATTCAAGCTAGTCTGCAAGAGTTATTTTGTTCAATCTGCCTATGTATCTATCACGTAGCTTTCCACTTGTGGTTCCAGTTTAAGTTGATAGTGATCTCATGTTTTTTTAAAAACAACAGCAAAGGAATATATTTCCTAACATAGAATAGAAAAAAATAAAGTATCAGCAATTTCTCAACATCCACATTATAGATCAAAGGCTTCCAGACCTTAGACCATTATGGTCATCCCCCCCCCCCCCCCCGGACAGGTTCTAGTTTGTCAATATCCTTCTTAAATTGTGGTGCCCAGAACTGGACACTGTGTTATTCGAAGTGAGGTTTGATCAAAGCTGAATAGAGTAGAACGAAGACTTTCCTCAATCTAGACACCATATTCCTATTGATGCAGCCTAGAATTGCACTGGCATTTTTATAGCTGGCACCTCACACTGATGATTCATGTTCAGCTTGTGGTCTACCAAGACTCCTAAATTCCTTTCATATGTACTGTTTTCATGAAGACATCACCCATCTTATATCTATGCATTTCAGGTTTTTTTCTGTCAAAACTTACATTTCTCCCTGTTGAAATTTGAGGGTGCAGCAGATTAAACCACTAACCTGCAGAACTTGCTGATCAGAAGGTCAGCAGTTCAAATTCGCAGGCTGGGTGAGCTCCCATTGTTAGCCCCAGCTTCTGCCAACCTAGCAGAAATGAGCACCACCCCCCAGAGTCAGATTCGACTAGATTTCAAGTCAAAAAGAAACGGTTACCTTTTAAAGTATTGTATTGATACTAGGGAGAAGTTTTAAGAGTGCTTATCTTTTTTGTAGGAGTCTCTTTTGGGGGTTTAAGCAACTTGGGTTGACATTTCTTTATTATTATGTTTGGTGGTTGAAATAATGGGTGGGAATTTCACCCAAGTTCTCTGTTAAGCTCTCTTGAACCTCTCTTATCTCTGTCATTACCACTAAAGAGAATTTTTATTTTCCACATTTTTCTTGTATGTATGCATTTATTTTCATTCTCATTCATTCCCTTTCAGTGAGTGGGTAGGTGAGAAACGAGTTTTTTTATTGTATTGATTTTATAATGCTGTTTAAAATGTTTTAATTGTATATTGTGGATTGTTATGGCATCAAATTGCTGCCAATTTGTAAGCCGCCTTGAGTCGCCAACGGGCTTGAGAAAGGCGGGATAGAAATATCATAAATAAATAAATAAATAAACTAATTACTAAGAGGTGTGTGTTTGTTGGCCTCCAGATGGTTCAGGTCCAGGGTATTTGATAGACCTGCTCAGACCCTTCTTTTGGTCTCACCTCCATCTCAAGCTCGCTTGTAGGGAACAAGAGAGCAGGCCTTCTTGGTGGCTGCCCCTTGACTCTGGAACTCCACGCCCAGGGAAGCCAGAATGGCCCCCTCCGTACTGTCCTTCCAGCGGCAGGCTGAAACCTTTTTATTCAGACAGGCTTTTCAAGATGAAGGTTTTTAAGATCAGTCCAGGGGGTGCTGTAGTGTTTAGCTTTGAATATATTTTTATGGATTTTAACTGTGAATCTTTTAATGCCATTGATATTTAATTCTGCTTTAATGTTTGTATATTTGTAGATTTTCAATTGTATTGACATTTTTTAAAATGTAAGCTGCTTTGAGCCTCCTTGTGGCTGAATTATCTTTAGCTGAATTGTTGTAAAACAGTCCTTGCAGTAAAACATTTGTTTTAAGGGAGAAGAAAATGAAATAAAATCATAATTTCAAAACGCTGTCTAATGATGTAAGATGGAGCTTTCATTTCATCAAGTCTTGTTTAGTTATACTGTCAGTGATTGTGTTTTGGTTTATTCCGTTAGCTACGCCATCTGCGGTTTTGTATCTGTCCAAAATATTCCCAGAAGTACTTAACTGTATGCATCATAAACACCCTGGCTTTGTTGTTATCAACTGCTATGTTCTATGCATAATAACTACTCTGAAAGAGCAAGTTATTTCTGTATAGTAGAGTTTCACTATGGGAAATGATTCCCTGTTGACTGAAGCACCAGTTTATGCACTGAGTATGATAAATAAGGATGATCCTGCACGATGGAAGATCCTGTTCTGTATTGTACACAACATTAAATGATAGCCTTTCAGGTGTTGTGCGGGGTTGTGGAAACTGAAGTCCTCAAACACCTGGAGAACCACCCTGACATATACCTGAAAGACTACTCCAAAATCATAGTCCAACACTCAATTCACTACACCACACTGGTTCTACCTGTAACACACCTTCAATTTTCCCCACCCCACAAAGACAATCTGCTAAAATCAGAAACCAGAACTTTGGGTTTCATTTTCCCCATCTTGTCCATAACTGTCAGAGGATCCACCCCACTGGAAAGGAGAAGGGCAAAAATTGGACAATAATGGCCCCAGTTTCCCAGTCCTTCCCTGAGAGATATCTATCCACATCCACCCAGAATTACCTCTTTTGATACCCATATCAAGATCAGATTTTTTCCCTCTTGATTATTTGATTAATAATGTAGTTGTAAAAAAAAATCCCAAATTGAAAAAAATCAGGAAAAACTGTGGCCTGTATTATAAAAAATAGAAAGAAACATAATTGAACAAGAACATGCCTACATTTGAAAACTCTGTTTAAAAACATCACTTTGTACTAGGGCCAGCAATAGTTTCATCAAGATTTGTTTTCCGTATTGAAAAGATATTGTTGAATAGTGAGTCAACACATAGGTAAATCCCATTATTCAATGGGTCTACTCTAGGCAGGAATAACAATAGCACTTAGGTCTATCTTTATTGATGGGAGTATCATATGTATCAAGCAGGATGTTTTAACTTAGCTGAGACTGATAACATTTATTTTATAATGTATTGTTGAGGAATAAATAGCATATCTGCTGCATTTGGGTAGGGACGGGGGACACTGTGTATTAGTGCTTTCTTTTCTGGACTTTGCAGATGACTAGCAGAAACATGTACCTTCATATTCAGGATAGTTTGTTTGCCACAGCCATGCTGAAAATCATGCATTTAAGGACAGGTTGGTTTAAAATAGCAAAACCAAGCAAACAACATTTAAAAACCTGACATTATGATTTTATGCGAACCTGTTGCTATTTTTTCCCCTTCCTTTCAGAAAACCCCTACAGCACATGCCATGAAGGAAGAGAATTTTCTTCGGCGCAGGTTCTCGCTCTGTCCTGCTGCTTCCACTCCTCAAAAAATCGATCCTCGCAAGTTGACTCGGAACCTGTTTTTTGGGGCTGATAATGAGATCTACCCCATCAGCCCAGGTCAGTGTGTGCCTCAACATTTTTATCATTTACTGTGCAACATAAGGAAGCAGAAGGCTCCATCTACACTGCCATATAAAATCGAGATTATCTGCTCTGAACTGGATTATATAGTAGTGTAGACTCATATAATCCAGTATTGTGGATTATCTGCTTTGATATTCTGGCTTATATTACAGTGTATAAGGATGAAGATAGACTGAGATCCCCAAGTGATGTGAAGACACAATTCTGACTCTTAGCAGGTTAATAACAGCAACAACTTCTTAGATAGAAGCGGCTTCCCCCTTCCCAACTGAATTGAGCACCAAAGTTTAGCAGAAAACAAGAGCAGATTGGTACATGAAATGAATTGTTTGCAAGCTGAAATTCAAGCATTGAAATATATGACCGTCTCAACACAGGCTCATGGGCACTCAGTTCTGTAAATCTAGACCTGTTTTCATAGCTAGCTATACATGATGGATCTCATGTTATGAACAAAACTGAAACCTAAAGTGTTACCATCCCAGTTGTATGCTGTTAGGCCTGGCTTCATCCCACACCACAATTATGATGAGCAAATATAGGCAGTCCCCAAGTTACAAAAATCTGATTTACAAACAATTCATAGTTAAGAACGGGGTCGAGGCAACAGGAAGTAAGAGAAATCTACTCCTAGGAAGGGGAATTCAACCCTAAAAAAAATATCATGGGGAAAAGGGTGTCTCCACTGAAGCTTTATGACCAATCCTTATTTCCACAACAAGTCAAATTTTTTTCAAAATCTATTTGTTACAGGGACAGAAGGTGACATAAAAATTTCTGAACAGGGGCACAGACAGCAAAACAAGAGGAGGGGGCCTGCTCTCGGTCCCACCCCTGTCACAAGCACGGCTGGTGAGAATGAGAGAAGTGGCCTTCTCTGTGATTGCTTCTCATCTCTGGAACTCACTTCCAAAAGAAATAAAAATGCCCCCCACCTTTCTCTCCTTTAAAAAAAAAACTCCTAAAAACGCACCTTTGCACTTTGGCATATGCGGAGCAGGAGGACTAGGGCACCTTAGACCACAGTCACTGGAAGGTTGGCTGACATATCTTTACCACATAGCCACATAGCCATTATGGTACATTTCAAGAACAACTATAACAGCCAATGCTCACCTAATTTAAATTGTTTTATTATGTTAGATTTTTAATGTTGACCATGTTTTTAAAATGTAATCTGCTTCTAGTGATTAGTTGTTTTATGTCTTTCGGTTTGATGTCTAATTCTTTTATGTGATTAACTCAATGCTATCATTATTTTGTATTACGTTTTATTGCTTTGATATATTTGTATTTCTCGGATATTGAATATTTGCCCTTTTTGTGTGTAAACCACCCTGAGTCCTCTCTGGGAGATACAGCGGTCTATAAATCAAGTATTTGGAGCCCCTGGTGGTGCAGTGGGTTAAACCCTTGTGCCGGCAGGACTGAAGACCGACAGGTAGCAGGTTCGAATCCAGGAAGAGCGTGGATGAGCTCCCTCTATCAGCTCCGGCTCCCTATGAGGGGACATGAGAGAAGCCTCCCACAAAGGATGGTAAAACATCAAAACATCCCAACGTCCCCTGGGCAATGTCCTTGCAAACAGCTAATTCTCTCACATCAGAAGCAACTTGCAGTTTCTCAAGTATTATTGTTGTTGTTGTTGTTGTTATAGAATGGAAGAGTCAGTGAATAACATATAGATGGAGTCTAGAACTCACAGCAGGGCTCGACTATCTGATATCATCTCTGATCATCTCTATTACCTGGATTATCAATGTGCATGTGGCTTGGCTGCAGTGACTATAGTCCTCTGTATGCATGTTGTTGTTGTTTATTCGTTCAGTCGCTTTCAACTCTTTGTGACCTCATGGACCAGCCCATGCCAGAGTCTGTATGTATCTCCACCATTCATGGCTTGAAATTATTGCCCAAAAATTCCAAAAGGCAAACCTTGATTTGGCCATTTTATTTAAGGGACACCATTTTACTGTGCTACAGCATGCAATGGGACTTGGGCATTCACTGATTTTGATATCCACATAGGATACCAAGGCCCCATTGAATTCCCCAGAGATTTCAAGGAATCACAATAGCCCAGAAAAAAAAAAAAGATTCATGCACTCCACACACCTATTTTCATCTCCAGGTGTCCTCTTCCCCTCCTTCTAGCCTCCTCCTTCCTCTTCTTCTACCCTCCCTCCTTCTATGGCAAACTCAATAGGAGGAGCTGAAGGGGTGGGATTATGGAGGGGGCCTTAAGAATGCTCATGGTAGATTGCCCGCCCCAGTCTAAAATAAATACATCAAGATAGTCCAATACATTTTCAATACTGAAAAATAAACTAATGTAGGCATTGTTTCCTTTATTTGTGCTTTTTTCTGTTAAAAAGTTGAATTCAAAATGGCAAAGAAACCTTGTTAATGTAAGCACTCTCCTTTGAGAAAAAAAGCACCTTGCTCATTCACTTTCTTTCATCTGCTGCCATATATAATCTTAACAACATTTCTAAGGTGGTTTATTTATGGCTCATATATATTATTCCAATGATTTTTCTCAACCCTATAAAGCAGTACAGTATTATTAAGCTCTCCTTGATGTAGAATGAATGGAGAGATAATGGCTCTTCTACAAATTAGATGTGACATTGGGAATCAATGATTTTCCATTCTGCTTTCTTTGGAAAGATTGGTTGGAGCTGTTGGGGGGGGGGGGGGAAATCTGGTCAGGACTACAGCACTGGTAACAGAGTATGGTTTCCTCACACCACAATATTTTACTGGTGACAATTATGCATTACTCCCCCACTTGGGGGGGGGGGAGGATACATTAGGAAATGATTTAAAACAGACAAGCAAAACTTCTGGCAAGTTTGTTCTGCATCTCTGGCGGATGCAGCTAATCACTTAAAATATGTATTTATTGGGAGTGATTCACAAACAGAACTATATAAATATATTAGCAAAATGTTTTGGCATCTACCTTCTTCAGTTGCTCAAAATAAAATTATATGGAAACCTTTCCTCCTTTTTTCTCCCTCTTTTATATATGACATGCCTGCAAGTTTCCTTATTTTGGGCTTGGCCTCATGTTAGTCACCCCTAGTCCCCTACAGGGAGATGGTAGCGTGTTATAAATAATAATAATAATAATTCTTTTGGAAAGGGGCTGCATTTGAAAACAGCATGCAAAAAAGGGCAAAATCCAATTCCCCTTGATTCACTTCAGTCCTGATGGATCTCCCCTTCAGAATTGCTATTACTTTTTGTTTGGTTTTTTAATTGAGGGAGGTCCAAACATATTTTGTTTGGTTGTACAAGTTCCCAGTCAAATTAATTGGTACAGGGAAATATGAAACAGTGACTTTCCTGCCCCCAGCTCCTTGTTTGTCATAATTATATCCTGCTCTTCAAAGGAAATCAGAACAACGCACAACCCAAAATAAGAATCTCATTAAAAAACACAATTAAGAAAAACTTATGAATAATTTTAAAAATAGAAATCTACAAAGGAGCAAATAATCATGTAATAATTAATTGACAAGACATCCAGAGAGGATGGGATTGTTCAATGTTGTTATTTTGCAGCAGAAGAGGGCACAGTTTCCATTTCCCAGCAAGATATATACTAAAAACAAATTTTGTTTATTGTTAGTCATTACCTTTCTGGTTAAGGACAAACAAAACTTCCTTGTATTTATGTTATTGGAAAACTATGAAAGATGACTAAGGTTTCGGAAATTCTTAAGGGTCTTCTGGCATAATTATAATGCTGTGATTCCACTTCAACTACTGTGCCTGTGCCTTATGAGGTCCTGGGATTTGTAGTTTGGAGTGGCACTAGAAGGGGCTCTCTCTTCCGGAGAATTCTAAATGCCCCTCCTTAAATTGTCAATTGCTGGATTCCATAGGATTGACAAACTGGAATGTGTCCAGAGGAGGATGACTAAAATGATCAAGGGTTTGGAGAACAAGCCCTATGAGGAGCACCTTAAAGAGCTGGGTATGTTTAGCCTGCATGAGAGAAGGCTGAGAGGGGATATGATGAGGGCCACGTGAGGGGAAGTCATAGGGAGGAGGGAGCAAGCTTGTTTTCTGCAGCTCTGGAGACTAGGACGCAGAACAATGGCTTCAAACTACAGGAAAGGAGATTCCACCTGAACATTAGGAAGAACTTCCTAACTGTGAGAGCTGTTCAGCAGTGGAACTCTCTGCCCTGGAGTGTGGTGGAGGATCCTTCTTTGGAGGCTCTTAAACAGAGGCTGGATGGCCATCTGTTGGGAAAGCTTTGAATGGAATTTTCCTGCTTCTTGGCAGGGGGTTGGATTGGGTGGCCCACGAGGTCTCTTCCAACTCTATGATTCCATGTTGCCATGACAGTTGAAATGGACTCATGGAGATATAATTATGTAGTGTGAGGGGACCCTTGATTTCTCCAGTACTGTAATTCTCCTGAGTCTCAAGCAGATCCCATTTTGGTGCTGTTCCAGATTTAATCCCAGCCTGGCTCCTATGAGTAGAGCAGAGGGTTCCATCAGGGCTGACCCAAGACATGTTGCTGCCTGAGGCCACATTCTAACCAAGATGCATAGTCTCTAAAGCCAGGGAAGTTACCTTGATTTCAGGACAGGAAAATGTAAAAGTGCTTCCCTCCATATTTGACAGAGTGCAGTTGCAATAAATTAAAATCACTTAAGAGACCTCGGCGCCTTTTCACAACAGCCAAAATTGTTAACTATCCATGCCTAAAGAGGACTTCTCAGTTGAGTAAACAGAAGAGAAAGGAAGATTGTGAACATTATTCTACTCCCAGATTCATTGTGTTTGATATACAATTAAAGATGTGCTACTTACCCATGGGCCCATGTTATAAATTCGGAGTCAGTTGCCTTTTTTCCCATAGCATGTTCATGTTTTTAATGGAAGAAGCTGCAATTTAGACATGGAGAATCTTCAGCTGTTGCATCCCAACCTTAAAGGCATTTTGGGAGGTGAGGGAGGACAAAAACTAGGTGGAGGGATTTATGTAAATAGAGAGCCCAGAAGCAAGGAATGATGGGACTCTTGTGTCTTTAATGGTTGTGTGGTTCATTCAGTCTGCTGGGAAAAGGGTAAGAGCGTTTTCACTTACTGAATGCCTTGCTCTGCCCAACCGTATTGCATTTTAGCACCTAGTAATTTGGTTGGTGCTTTGGGAGAGAGCAGAGGACTCTCTGCATTAAAAGCCAAGAGTAATGCACAAGATGTCTTTTTAAGCCAAGACCAAACTAGATCTAAAGTTTCAATTGTATTTCACTGTCTTCCTCATAGGCTTTTGCTAGTTCTTTGCTGCTAAGACAGAAGACAAAATATAGAAATGATATTTAAGGGTGTGGATTACATCTCAAGCTAGATTTGTTTCTTTAGGAGCAATGCACATTGACCAGGTGCCACTATGAGCGGCCTAATATCCTGAAAAGCAACAAAAAATAGTAGATATAATAAATTGGACTTGTAGAGAGATATTGCAATGTCAGAAGTGTTTATTTGCCCCCTCCCACTCCTTTTATGTGGCACTTTTGAGGCCTGATCCTAATTCCCACACTTTCCCCCTTCTTGTTTTGCAGCCCAGGCCTGTGCAGGTATATTTTGCAGCAATCCCCACTGAGTATGTCAGTTTTACAGCGATTGGCACCAAGCCTACATCTGGGGCAATTGTGGGAATTATGCAACCCTTCATATTATGTTAATCCACACTTCCCAACTTCCTAGTTAACATTCCCAATGGAAGGGAAGACTGTTGAGCTGCGGTTCAAAAAAATATTGGAGGGCCACACTATTTCAACCAGATCTAGGTAGTAAAAAAGAGCAATTTAAGCTAACTAAAGGTAAAGATTTTCCCTGACATTAAGGCTAGTTGTCTAGGACTGTGGAAGGTGGTGCTCGTCTCCATTTCTAAGCTGAAGACCTGGCGTTGTCCGTAGACACCTCCAAGGTCATCTGGCTTGCATGATTGCATGGAGTGCCATTACCTTCCTGCAGAAGCAATATCTATTGATCTACTCATATTTGCATGTTTTTTGAACTGCTAGGTTGGCAGAAGCTGGGCCTAAGAGCAGGAGCTTACCCTGTTCCCCAGATTCAAACCTCCAACCTTTCAGTCAGCAAGTTCAGCAGCTCAGCAGTTCAACCTGCTGCACCACCAGGTTTAGGGAGTAAAAAGAAGTCCTTTAAGCTATACAATCATATTATTATTATTCTACTTTAACTTCCCTGTCTGCAATATGATGAAAACCTAGAGTTTTGCAATTCAATCAGAGGCACCAAAGGAGCTCTCTGGCTGCAAATCCCCTTAATTTCAATTCCATAGGATGTTGCCACTGCAGCTTAAAAAGAGAATCAGTGTTATCAGACTGTAAACTGATATGGCCTGCGTTTAATAAATTCCCTGATAACAATGCTAGGTATCTTCCCTCTTTCCTTTGTTGTGTTGGAGTAGTATTTGCATCATCATCATGTTTTGTGGAAATACTGTACTTCCTTATTCTCATGATGCCAAGGCAGCTAATTCTCCATCAGGTGTCATTCAGGTTGAATGGAGAAAAGGAGTATTTCATAAAGGAAGGAGAATAATTTGGTTCTGAGTAACAAAAAAGAAGCTGCTGTTGAGGAGAAATCTAATCCAATTCTCCCCTGTTCCCATTGTGCTTCAGGTCAGTCTCTGTTCCACTCTGTATTTTAGAACATCTTTCATGGTGATGAAATCTTAACGATTTCCTTGGATTTGTATGTCTTTATCTTTAGAGAAATGTAAGCCAGCATGGTAAAGTAGTTTGATTACTAATCAGAAAACCAGAGTTGAAATCTTGGCTAAATCATGAAACTCAATGGGTGACCTTGACAAGTCACACTCTCTCAGCCTCAAAGGAAATCAGTGGCAAAACTTATCACAACAAATCTTGCCCTGCTCTATCAAATCTGAACATGCCCACTTTTCTCATGATGTGGTCAAAGTACTTCATCTTTCCCTCTATCCAGTGAGCAGTCAGGCTTTATTTTCTAAAGTATGGACTGGTTGGATCTTCTCGCAATCCAAGGCACTCTCAGAATTTTCCTCCAGCACCACAGTTCAAAAGCGCCTATTATTATTATTATTATTATTATTATTATTATTATAACTTTATTTGTACCCCGCTAGCATCTCCCAAGGGATTTGATGCGGCTTACAACAGGCCGGAACCCAACACAATACAACAGTACAATACATAGCAAATAAAACAGTTAAAGCAGAAAACAATAGCAATAGCAATACAACAGGACATTATTAAAAACTGAGCCGGCTGGAGTAGGGTACAGGATTAAAAAGTGCTCAAGTGTCGGAGGGATATGGGATTAAAATATAAGTGGAGTGTGCGGTGAGGGTGATCTTGACTCTACTAAAGTGCTTCTGGGCTTTAGTAGTGGGGTTCCTAATCTGAGAAGGCACGTTGGAACAGCCAGGTTTTCAGGTTCTTTCTGAAAACCGCCAAAGTAGGGGCCTGTCTGAGATCTTTCGGGAGGGCATTCTAGAGGCGGGGGGCACCACAGAGAAGGCCCTGTCCCGCGTCCCCACCAAACGCGCCTGCGACGTGGGCGGGATCACGAGCAGGGCCTCTCCTGATGACTGGAGTGAACGTGTGGGTTCGTAGACTGTGATGCGGTCACGCAGGTAGGGTGGTCCCAAACCGTTCAGGGCTTTGTAGGTAAGCACCTGCACCTTAAATTGGGCTTGGAAAATAAACGGCAGCCAGTGGAGCTCCTTAAACAGAAGGGTTGACCTCTCTCTGTAATGGGCCCCCGTTAACATCCTGGCTACTGCCCGTTGGACCAATTGGAATTTCCGAGCCGTTTTCAAGGGCAGCCCCACATAGAGCGCATTGCAGTAATCCAGTCTAGAGGTGACTAAGGCATGGACCACCCCGGCCAGATCAGCCTTAGCGAGGTATGGGCGCAGCTGGCGCACAAGTCTCAGTTGTGCAAAAGCCCTCCCGGCCACCGCCGACGCCTGAGCCTCAAGGGTGAGCGATGAGTCCAGGAGGACTCCCAAGCTGCGGACCTGTGGCTTCAGGGGGAGTGTAACCCCGTCCAACACAGGTTGCCACCCTATACCCCGGTCTGGTTTGCGATCGACCAGGAGGACCTCTGTCTTGTCGGGATTGATCTTCAGCTTGTTCGTCCTCATCCAGATGGACACAGTGGCCAGGCACTCGTCTAGCACCCGAGAGGCCTCCTTGGAATTAGGTGGAAAAGAGTAGTAGAGTTGTGTGTCATCTGCGTAGAGATGGCACCCAACTCCAAAACTCCGGATGACCTTCTCTCAGCCTTCCTTATGGTCCAGCTTTCAATGAGAAATACCATTGATTTGACTATGCGGATCTTTGTTGCCAATGTGATGTCTCTACTTTTTACTATTTTATCATTCCTCTCTTTCCATTGCTCACTGTCCATAGGTTATGGACAGTAATTTACCTTAATGCTAGGCTCAAATCTGGAAGGAATTGTTATAAAACAAACATTCCTCTTATTTTGAGATAGCAAGGGATACATTTTGAAGCCATTGTATGGCAAATCCGGCATGATGAATGTAGAGCAGTGGTTCCCAGCCTATTTTTAACCAGGGACCACTTTGACCAGGGACCACTCTCCAACATTAATACCAAATGGGTTACGAATCAGTTTTTGGTCAACTTTAGATTCGGTTTGGTTATTTGGGGTGCTGATTCAGAAAATTGCATTGGATAGACCACATCAGTTTGAGTTTCTGATATAGAACATATATAGTATATGGAAGATAGATACTTTTGAACTGTGGTGTTGGAGGAAAGTTCCAAGAAAGTTCCGAGAAAGTTCCGGGTGAGGAGATGGTGATTACTGGATGGTTGTTTATTCGTTCAGTCGCTTCCGACTCTTCATGACCTCATGGACCAGCCCACGCCAGAGCTCCCTGTCAGCCATTAACACCCCCAGCTCCTTCAAGGTCAAGCAAGTCACTTCAAGGATGCCATCCATCCATCTTGCTCTTTCCTTCCATTTTCCCCAGCATCATTGTCTTCTCTAAGCTTTCTTGTCTTCTCATGATGTGGCCAAAGTACTTCATCTCTGCATCTAATATCCTTCCCTCCAATGAACAGTCGGGCTTTATTTCCTGAAGTATGGACTGGTTGGATCTTCTCGCAATCCAAGGCATTAATAATCTAGAGCTGATGTGGTAGTAGTAATCTTTCGTGGGTAGTCAGCCTCTCTCCTCCCGGCATCCCCATTGTCTTGGCATTAAAAGAGGGTTTTGCAAGACCAGTTGCTCTTGTTGCTGCATGGTTTTGAGGCAACAATGTAGTAATGGTGAAGCCGCAGACCATATTTTCATTCTTGCGGACCACTGGTGGTCCACGAACCACAGGTTGGGAACCACTGATGTAGAGCATAAGGAGACGACTATACAACATTTGGGCTAAATTCTGATCTACGAAATATATTAGATATGAGTGCTTCTACGAGATATTTGGACTGTGCTCCAACACATTGGCCAACAGTTGTACTTAACTCACCAGAATTGCATCCCAAGTAAATGTATTTTTGGATCAGGGTGGAAGCAAAACATGAGAAAATCCTGCTGATGTGCCAAACGCAGGGGCAGAAAATGATGCACAAATCTGAGGGTGAGGAGGAAGAGATTGCCTAGGATGTCAGCTCTTTTTCTTTGTAAGCTTAAATCAATAACTGGGTGGTGGTGTGACTACAGAAAAGAAAAAGCCAGTTGAGAGAGTAAATCTGCATATTTGTGAACCATGAATCAGACTTGTGATTCCCATTAAAAGTAATTGGCAGGCTGGGCCATATGTTCTCTTTCAGTGGAATCAACACAGAAGGAAAGCGAGAGTAATTCATTCAGTAATCATCTGCCCTTGTAAAACACTATTGTGCAAATCCCTAGCATTAAGATGTTTGAGTGTGACGGAGCAAGGATGTGCTTAATCTTAATCTCTACTTCCCAGTGGCTCCATTGACCTCCACCGAATTTACCTTCCTGTCTTTGCCCAGCAGCTCAGCCTAAGGCAGAGGTGATCAGGCTTCGTCATGGCAGGCCTCTCCGTTCAGGTCTCTCTCTTTTCATAAAGACAATCTGAGAGGCAGAACCGATTCTTATTCCATGCATGAAGTGAGACTGATCAATGAGGGAGGCAGAGAGCATTTTCTTCACTGAAGAACACCCCCAGCGAGCAGAAATATGCTTTCCAAAAAGAAGCTGTTACTCCTTCATTAGAACTCAGCATGCATACGAATTGGAGTTGCTTCACATGTTTATATGTTCATCCCTTAATGACTGCAAATAGAGAAATAATTGACATATGTGAATGGTCCATCACAGAGCATCCATTTGACTCCAAGATGGCTGCCATGTTGTACTTCAGGCTAGACTCATGTATCCCTCCAGAAGTTGTTGGACTGCAACTCCCAGCAGTCGTCACTATCATAGCCTATGATGAGGAAAGCTGGCTGTTGCAGACCAGTAACATCTGGAGAGCTACAAGGTATGGTGTTTCTAGTGGCAAATGTTCACTCATTCAGCAAACCAGTCTTTGGATGTTGAGAACTGATAGGCTTGCATGCTTGAACCAGACCTTAATCCAAAGCAACTGATACACAGATATTAAATAACTCTTTATCTTAGTGGCTCTTTAGAACCATAACTGGAAATGTTTGTCTGTGCCTTCAAGTCATCTGTTTACTTATGACAATCCCATTCATTTAATAGAATCTTCTTGGGCAAAGAATATTCGGAGGTGGTTATGTCAATCCCTTCCTCTGAACTACAGCCGACAGTACCTAATATTTATTGGTGGTCTCTCATCCAAGTATTAACCAGGCCTGACAATCCTTAGCTTTCAAGATCATGTGGGATCTGGTGTCTTTAGGATATTTAGGGCCATTGGTACTAAAGTGATCGTTTTTACATATCCTTTTCTGCAGATGTGAGCTGGAACTTGGTTGACTTAATATGATTTATAATATAAATATGTTTTGCTTATGCTACAATTCCTGTTTGTTCTTTTTTTAAGCAGTCAAGCTTTTAGCAAGTTGTTTGTTTCACTGATCTTTTTTTGATTTTTTAAGAGAAAAATTTCACAGTTTACCTTATACCCTTGTGTTTCAGGGAAAGACATGGAAGGAAACGCTTTATCCATACTGAAGGACGAGATTCCTCAAACGCCAAACTCCATTAATAAGGTAATGAGGTTTGAGTAGAAATGTACTGCATCCAGGTTTTATACTCACTCTAGTTGGAAGGTTAAAAATGGGTTCACACACGAAGATTCTTTCTTTGGTTTGTTGCCTGTAGCTCAATTTGGTTTCTGTGCCACCATTCCCAGAATAGCCCAGAATATAAAGGGGGCTTTGTTTTGGACCCTATTTCAAGGGCATGCCACCTTATTCCCCCCCCCCCCCCCCATGTTTTCAGCTCTCCAGAGTTTCATATCTGTCAGGCAGTGACTGGAATATCCCTCCACATCAGAGGTTTGGGAGGGAGACGAGCCCATATTATGTAAAGCTTCTGTGTCCTATCATCCCCATTCAGCATGACCAGTGATAAGGACTAATGAAAGTTATGGATTACTAATTTATTTATTTACTATATTTATATCCCACTCTTTCTCACCCCGCAGAGCGGCTTACAACATGGGAATATTCAATGCCGCACATTCAACAAATAATACAATACATTACATCATATAATAATTTAAAAAAACATATTTTAAAGCATTTCCCCTTACATTAAATCCAGTGGTGTCCAACTCTGGGGTTTGGTGCTTATCTCCATTTCTAAGCCGGAAAGCCAGCATTGTCCATAGACACCTCCAAGGTCATGTGGCCAGCATAATTACATGGAATGCCGTTATCTTCCCTCCAGAGTGGTACCTATTGATCTACTCACATTTGCATGTTTTCAAACTTCTAGATTGGCAGAAACTGGGGCTAACAGTGGGAGCTCATGCTGCTCCCCGTATTTGAACCTGTAGCCTTTCGGTAAGCAGGTTCAGCAGCTCAGTGGTTTTAACTCACTGCGCCACCAGGGCATATACATATCATAAAACTGTTAAAACATGATGCCCAATCCTAAATCGTCATATGAGTGCTACATTGTGCTGATTCTAATATTTTGAGGAACACAGCTACTTTAGGCCTATACACTCCAGCTATGCCCAGTTTGACCAGAACAGTCCTGATCAACCCTCTGTAATCTCATTTTTTTCAGATGCTCTCAAAGCGTCCCAGTTTTTCTCTCCTCTCTCCACTTTCCCCTTTTATCCTTGGCTTGTATTTCAATTGCTGCAAACTGAGTTCATTATGTATGCAATTAGCAGGAGCAGGAGAGAAGAGAAGGATGAAGTCTTGCCCTTCTCCAGTCAGTTTAGACCAGAGCAAACTGCTTCAGGCTCTCTTTGCTTGTGTGTTCATTAGTTGCTCCCATATTCTGAGCACACTTCTGTCCCAGTTTTCACCTGTGAAACATTGGAGGATATGTAAACCATGGCTTCTTGTTCCACTTTGGAGACCTGCTGTGGATAATAGTAACCAGGTCATGAATATAAACAAGTTTATCATGTTGAGAGTTTGCTCATTTCTTCAATATGTGGTTAAATGCTGCAGATGACTGCTGTTAATGGCTGTTATTCAGTATTTGTTGTGGCTCCTTCCCAATTTCCTGTTCCTGTTGCCATAGAGTGAAGATTTGAGATCTACCTTTCACTCCTGGAGTTACTGCATATAGTTTGTCTTCATTTCCGATTCTTTGTTTAGAGAACTCAATTATTTATTTGGTACATGCTGTGTTTAAAGCAAACATATAGGGATAATGGTAGTGTTTGCCCTGGGTTACAAATAGACATGTATTATTTTAAGCATTTTGGCCTTCTTTGCAGGAGGAGTTCTATTTGCAAAAATAGCACTGCTTTAAACACATTTTATAATAAAGTTGGCTGTATACTTGTTAAAACATGTGGATATTTTGTCTAATTTGGAATTATCTGCATGCATTTCCTGCACTCATAATGGAATTTTTCCTTACATAATTAACATTTTATTTCTTATTTCTTTTGGTTTAATGTACTAATGCACATTAGTACATTGAACCAACCATGTATGCATGCTTCTAAAAAGCACTAGCCATCCCCTGCCACGCGTTGCTGTAGCCCAGTCTCTGTATATGTGTTTTTTTTGTGTGTGTGTGTATATATATATTTGTATATGTGTTTGTGTATATATGTATTTGTGTATATATGTGGTTTTGCACATGCGATGCAATGTATTTTGTGGTTTTGGCTTTTTAAATCCCTTTCGCTGTATTTTTATGAGTGATGGTCACTTGTTGGCCTGATAGGTGTCTTGTGTCCAAATTTGGTGTCAATTCATCCAGTGATTTTTGTGTTATGTTAATCCCACAAACGAACATTACATTTTTATTTATATAAACTGCTCAATATACACATCATCAAAAATAAGATTAATGGGATTCTCATGACACACAGGTAAACAAAAACACCTTTCAGATTTTTTTTATCTCAACAATTATTCATATTAAAAATGTAAAATCACATGACAGTTGGAAGTATAGAATTCATTAAAAACGTGTGAAGAATGAACAAAACTGTAGAATTTCAAAACAAATCAACAAGAATTCACTGAAGCCAAAGGTAGACTTCATTTTTTTTAACCAGCATTTTTGCTTAGGTATTTTAATCATAAGACAGCGTTGCCAAGCAAGCTTTACTCATCACTCTGACCTCAGCATACAAATACATTTTATGCATTCAGTCAATTTCTCCCAACCCATTTTTGCAACATTCTGAGTCACAGCCATTAAATTGGGGTATCAGTCATCTGCTTCCGATCTCCCCTCCTCCCCTCTCCCCCAATGCCTTTATCATGCTTTAAGGTAAATTTGTTCCAGAAGAGTAGATGCCCTAGCTGAGGGACCTTCCACATAGCCATATATAAAGGAATTAGGGGATATCTCTGGGGCAAGGGGGAACAACAGATCCCACTTCTGCCCTTCAATATAGCGTAGAACAAAGGCTGATCCTAAGTGACCGAAGTACTTGGTAGAAATAGCTGCCACCACCTCAGAATCGCTGGCCTGAGGAACCAAAAGGGTGTGAATGTATTTTAAGTAAAAGGATATTTGAGCTCTTGGACTTCTATGGCTGACTGGACTTTAGAAATGTATTGAGAGATTGAGTTCTGAGGGAAACGAATGGATTGAGGCAAACACCAGTTAAAAGTAAACTAATAAATAGTTTATTTTAACTTTAGAATAACAACAACTCGTTGAAAATGAGTGGTACAGAATCTTGATGCAGTTGCAGTAACTTGGTTGCTTAATACAAACAGTTCCCCTGACAGAATAGCTTTTTCAGCTGTGAGTCTCTTTAACAAACTGTTCTACTTGAAGACACAGTTTCTCTTAGAGCACAGACTCCAGTCTGCCTCAGTCACTGGGCTATAAGGTATCTGTAAACCTCTCCTAAGTTTACTAAGACACAGCTCTCTTTTACTAGTCCTCTCAACGTAGTAAAACTCTAGCCTAATGTCTTCACCTTATTCCCAAACCTAGAGACTCGCTAAAAGCTCTTCTTCTCCTGTCAGTCCCCTGCTGTAACTCCCTATCTAAAAATCACAACCTTCTCTCTCAGATGTTAAAACTCTTCTCCCCTTTGTGTCAAAACTGGCAGCTCCTTTTCCCTCTCTAAGCTGACTCCACCCCCAATTGCTACACCCAATCAGGAGTCAGCCTGACTCCTCCTCCTGCTCTCTTGAATACCAAGATGCCAGACACTGCTATGCAGGCTTCGGCCTAGCCGACTAAAAGGTAGATCTATCACACCATATAACCCAGAATATCTAGGCAGAAAATCCCACAGTATCTGTTTTGAACTGGATTATCTGAGTCCACACTGCCACATATTCTAGTTCAGAGCAGATAATGTGGGATTATATTCAGCTGCATGGAAGGGGCCTGAGTCACTATGGAAACTGGAGTATTCCAGAGTATATCTGGAAAACAGGTTACCAATAAACCTGGGCATACTATGAATTCTGTGTTTGTTTTATTTTAGTTTCCATGAGATCCAGATAGCCATCTTTACTCGTGCACTGTACTATCTCAAGAACTTGGAACTGTTTGCTACACATCCAGCCATCGAGGAAGCAAAAACCAGACACTTTTGGCAGGGCGTTCTGTTACAGACAGAATTTGGGCAGGTGTGCTTGCAAGAACAAAACACTCATTGTGCTCTCTGAGCACTGTTCAGAGTCCAAGTATTTCTAGGGACATTTACTATTACCAAAGCATAGTTCCTATTTGATACCACTACAGTATATTTTTGGGTGTGTAGAGGTATGGATGATGGCTTCCCCTTCCCCACAAAGCTCTTTTTATCCAAAACTAAACATATTGGCTGACATCATGTCCAATATTTATGTGATCATAAACCAGACTTACCATCCCATAACTTGGGGTTTCACATTGATGGTTGTTAATGACTCGTGAGTCCCAAAACCTCCTTCTTCACAGCACCCAACAGAAATATTTCCTAGCTGTTGCAGACTCAGTGCCCTTCCACACAATATCAGGGCAGATAATCCCACAATATCTGCTTTGAACTGGGTTATCTGAGTTCACACTCAGATATTGTGATGTTTTCTGCCTTGATATTCTGGGATATAGGGCTGTGTGGAAGGGCCCAAAGGCACTAAGCAATGACAACCTTGTTTCTGGGGTGCGTTGAGATGAACAGCTGTGGTGAGATCCTGAGAGGTCTGTCTCACTGCCTTCAACTAGGGTCCAGGGCCTTTTCTGAGGCCAGGTGACAAATGCAGTACCACAAATGTGAGGCAGTTGGTATCTACATTCTCTTCTGTTTTTAGTTTAATTTCCTCATGTTTTTAGATCTTTGCATACACTGATATAACACATGGTAAACGAAATCTGAATTCCACAAAAATGTAGTTTATTTAACCTTCACACCATTGTTACAAACCATGGTTTAGATTTACAAGGAGATCTTGTGTACAATAAGTAAGTGAAAGGAAAAGTTGCTCAAGAGGATTTTGTATACCTGACTCGCAAACTAAAGCTTCTGAGGGCAATTTTAACTGAAGGACTAATTTATTTTGAAGAAGGTTCTTTGCAACAGATTCCTGACCAAGTTATTCATCCAGGTAGAAAGTGACTCTTCGCTCTGTTAAAAGCTAGTTTAAATGAAATGCCTTTGTGAGTAATAGAGTGTAAAAGTGACTGCTCATAGAAGCCAATTGGAAGCTAGGTTGAGTCAGATTAGATTCCGTTAGTCATGGACGGCTTTCCCTTCCTTACTCATCTGGCTTGCATGAAACTGCAACTATAGAACAGTACTTCTCAATCTGGGGGTCGGGACCCCTGGGGGGGGGCTGAGGGGGTGTCAAAGGGGTCGCCAAAGACCATCAGAAATCGTAATATTTTCTGTTGGTCATGGGAGTTTTGTGTGGGAAGTTCGGCCCAATTCTATAATTGGTGGGGTTCAGAATCTTCATTGATTGTAGGTCAGCTATAAATCCAAGCAACGACAACTCCCAAATATCAAGGTCTGTTTTCCCCAAACTCCATCAGTGTGCATGTTGTTGTTCATTCGTTCAGTCGTCTCCGACTCTTCGTGACCTCATGGACCAGCCCACGCCAGAGCTCCCTGTCGGTCGTCACCACCCCCAGCTCCTTCAAGGTCAGTCCAGTCACTTCAAGGATGCCATCCATCCATCTTGCCCTTGGTCGGCCCCTCTTCCTTTTGCCTTCCACTTTCCCCAGCATAATTGTCTTCTCTAGGCTTTCCTGTCTCCTCATGATGTGGCCAAAGTACTTCAACTTTGTCTCTAGTATCTTTCCCTCCAGTGAGCAGTCGGGCTTTATTTCCTGGAGGATGGACTGGTTGGATCTTCTCGCCGTCCAAGGCACTCTCAGCACTTTCCTCCAGCACCACAGCTCAAAAGCATCGATCTTCCTTCGCTCAGCCTTCCCTAAGGTCCAGCTCTCACATCCGTAGGTGACTACAGGGAATACCATGGCTTTGACTAGGCGGATCTTTGTTGCCAGTCTGATGTCTCTACTCTTTACTATTTTATCGAGACTGGACATTGCTCTCCTCCCAAGAAGTAAGCGTCTTCTGATTTCCTGGCCACAGTCTGCATCTGCAGTAATCTTTGCACCTAGAAATACAAAGTCTGTCACGGCCTCCACAGTTTCTCCCTCTATTTTCCAGTTGTCAATCATTCTTGTTGCCATAATCTTGGTTTTTTTGACGTTTAGCTGCAACCCAGCTTTTGCGCTTTCTTCTTTCACCTTGATTAGAAGGCTCCTCAGCTCCTCCTCGCTTTCGGCCATCAGAGTGGTGTCATCTGCATATCTGAGGTTGTTAATGTTTCTTCCAGCAATTTTCACCCCAGCTTTGCATTCATCAAGCCCCGCACATCGCATGATGTGTTCTGCATACAAGTTAAAAAGGTTGGGTGAGAGGATGCAGCCTTGCCGTACGCCTTTCCCAATCTTGAACCAGTCTGTTGTTCCGTGGTCAGTTCTGACTGTTGCTACTTGGTCCTTGTACAGATTCCTCAGGAGAGAGACAAGGTGGCTTGGTATGCCCATCCCACTAAGAACTTGCCACAATTTATTATGATCCACACAGTCAAAGGCTTTAGAATAGTCAATGAAGCAGAAGTAGATGTTTTTCTGAAACTCCCTGCTTTTCTCCATTATCCAGCGGATATTGGCAATTTGGTCTCTCGTTCCTCTACCTTTTCTAAACCCAGCTTGAACATCTGGCAACTCTCGCTCCATGTATTGCTGGAGTCTTCCTTGCAGGATCTTGAGCATTACCTTACTGGCATGAGAAATAAGGGCCACTGTACGGAAGTTTGAGCAGTCTTTCGCATTTCCCTTTTTTGGTATGGGGATATAAGTTGATTTTTTCCAGTCTGATGGCCATTCTTGTGTTTTCCATATTTGCTGGCAAATGGAATGCATCACCTTGACAGCATCATCTTTTAAGATTTTAAACAGTTCAGCTGGGATCCCGTCGTCTCCTGCTGCCTTGTTGTTAGCAATGCTTCTTAAGGCCCATTCAACCTCACTCCTCAGGATGTCTGGTTCTAATTCATTCACCACACCGTCAAAGCTATCCTCAATATTATTATCCTTCCTATACAGATCTTCTGTATAGTCTCGCCACCTTCTCTTGATCTCTTCAGATTCTGTTAGGTCCCTGCCATCTTTGTTTCTTATCATGCCAATTTTTGCCTGAAATTTACCTCCAATGTTTCTAATTTTCTGGAAGAGGTCTCTTGTCCTTCCTATTCTGTTGTCTTCTTCCACTTCCATGCATTGCTTATTTAAAAATAGTTCCTTATCTCTTCTGGCTAACCTCTGGAATTGCGCATTTAACTCGGCATATCTCCCCTTATCCCTGTTTCCTTTTGCTTTCCTCCTTTCTTGGGCTACTTCCAGTGTCTCAGCAGACAACCATTTTGCCTTCTTGGTTTTCTTTTTCTTTGGGACGTACTTTGTTGCTGCCTCCTGAACAATGTCTCGGACTATAAATCCAAGCAACGACAACTCCCAAATATCAAGGTCTGTTTTCCCCAAACTCCATCAGTGTGCATATCTGGGCATATTGAGTATTCTTGCCAAGTTTGGTCCAGAACCATCATTGTTTGAGTCCACAGTGTTCTCTGGATGTAGGTGAACTACGACTCAAAAACTCAAGGTCAATGCCCACCAAACCCTTCCAGTATTTTCTGTTGGTCATAGGAATTCTGTTTGGTTCAATTCCATTGTTGGTGGAGTTCAGAATGCTCTTTGATTGTAAGTGAATTATAAATCCCAGCAACTACAACTCCCAAATGATAAAATCAATTCCCCCCAACCCCACCAGTTTTCAAATTTGGGCGTATCAGATATTTGTGCCAAACTTGGTCCAGCGAATGAAAATACATCCTGCATATCAGATATTTACATTACGATTCATAACAGTAGCAAAATTACAGTTATGAAGTAGCAACAAAAATAATTTTATGGTTGGAGGTCAGTACAACATGAGGAACTGTATTAAGGGGTTGCAGCATTAGGAAGGTTGAAAAATACTGGTATAGAGGAAAAGAAACTAGAATCAACTGCAGTTCATAAAAAGTGTAAAGGATTTTTTTCCAAACCTTGTTTATTCTGTAAAAGCCCTTTAGCCCTGTGGTTCATCACAGACATTGTCAGCAGATTTTTTTTCTTAATAAAAAACTTATCCATTTTAGTGGTATTTACGGCAACTTAATCATAAATTATCAATTTTAGTGGTATTTACGGCAACTTAATAATAAATTATGATTAAGTTATACAAATTTAAAAAGTTGTAACAGTACCTGTACTTGAACAACATCTAAACACACTACTTCTGTAGTTAGTTAACCTTTCTGGAGGTTTTAAACAGAGGCTGGATGGCCATCTGTTGGGAGTGCTTTGACTTGGGTGGCTGCGGGAGGTTGGGCTAGATGCCCTCTGGGGATATCTTCCAAATCTAGTAAAGTATTATCAAGTGAAGTCTACTTCTCTGGAAGTTTTTAAACAGAGCTGGATGGCCATCTGTTAGGAGACCTTAACAGTGTCTTCCTGCCTTCCTGAAGGGACTGAACTAGATGCCCTTTGAAGGTATCTTCCTCCTCCTCCTCCTCCTCCTCTTCCTCCTCCTCCTCCTCCTCCTCCTCCTCCTCCTCCCCCCCCCCCCTTCCAGGGGTGGCCAATGCACTCACCAGGCATCCTTTGTTTGTGGGGCAGGGAAGGGAAGGAGCATTTTCCATGTGACACTCCTATGGACCACAGGCAACACACAGTAGTATATCATGACACACAGTTTGGAAAGCTCTGCTTTAAGGAATCTCATTTTCTTATGGCCTTCCTGTCTCTAGTTGGTAGCCTACAACTCAGTTTTAGTCCCCAATGCTTGTTCTAGAAATATAGGTGGCTCATCTTCCTTGTCCTTGCCATGGTTCAAATGGTCACTCTGCTGTGGATGTGGTTAGAAGCGTGTATCTTCATGTACAGTCAGAATTGTCATTTTCTTGCTCTATAATTTATAATTGCATCTGATGCAGTGGAGTGAAGTTCATGAAAGTTTAATGCTACAGATTTCTTCCTCCAAGAATCTTTCTATGTTTTGTAATGAAACAAAATGACATCGTTATGACTTTGAAGATAGTGTGTATTACTGAGTTCCTGGTGGTGTTGCATTTTATTGTTATGTTCAATAACAATATTTAAATAATCTCCATTCCTTTCTTTTAGACTGACTACAAACTTTGCAATGGATCTGATAAAGAGTGTGTCTCCCCTACTGGCAAAAACAACAAGAAAGAGACATTGAAGGTAGGTGGGAAAAAAATGTATCATGAAGTGATTGCCCTGATTAAATTGCACCTCTTTTCCAGTGTCCAAAGGCCATAGCTCTCCATAGATTGATTTCCACTAAAGCAATCAAAACAACAGCTTCACAATGGTTCTTCTCTATTTCTTCAAAAGAGCTGATTGCTGTTGTGTGCTTTCAAGTCATTTTGCCTTGTGACAACTGTAAGACAAATATCTAATAGGCGTTCCTTGCCAGAATTTGTTCAGTATGACCTTGCTCTTGCCTTCCTCAGAGTCTTTCTAGGGGTAGGCACAGCTTTAGCACAGCTGGTCAATCACCAGCAATGATAAAATCTACCATATGAAAGGTTGCCAGTTTGAAGCCCTGGGTCAGCGTGAGAACCCGACTGTTAGCCCAGCTCACTGTTTACCTAAGCAGTTCGAATACAGCTTAAGATGTAAGTAGAGGAAATTAGGTACTGCTAAAACCTAATTAGCAGGTTGGGGATTACGACACCATAAAGAAAAATATCAGAAAATGCCCAGTGACCAAAAGAAAAGGAGGAGGTCCTGATGGCTCTTTGTCATAAAGGATGGAGTGACAGCAGTCCCCTGTGGCAGGATTCGGGCACAACTTCCAAGGCGCCAAAAAGCTGGATGTCGACACAACATGCCTCCTTTCTGTTCTGTCTGTCTCTGTCCTGACTGTCCAAAATGGCATTGAATGTTTGCCGTGTATGTGTCCCGTGGTGTGATCTGTCTTGAGCCATGAGGAGAGGTGGATAAGAAATAAAACTATAAAATTATTATTATTATTATTTTGACACAAAAATACAGTATGACACAGCAAACGAGAGATATATGCTAGATTTCGTATCACAAAATCACAAGTCGAACACTTCTCAAGCGTTTAGGACTGTGTGATATATTTTTGAATGATGCAGATCCAAGTAAGGTGGCCTTTTGCAGTTGACAGATCGTGATTTTGTCAATGTTTATTGTTTCCAAATGCCAGATGAGATCTTTTGGCACAGCACCCAGTGTGCTGATTACTACTAGGACCACCTGTATTATTATTATTATTATTATTAGTGATTTCTCTGTCTAAATGGAAATCCAGTGGTGTTTAATGTATAAATACATTTCAAATTCATGTGTTTTGATAACTGCGGTGTGCTGCCAATCCTGAAAGTTTTCAAGACATGATAAATGTCACTGTCTCCTTCAATAATATATTAACCTTACATAACAAGTAAAAAACTTTTAAAAACGTTTTCGTCACAATACAATAGTTTAATGAAAGCATTTAAATCGTATTGGTGAGAATGACAGATTTGTAGTAGTAATTATGTTTTAACCCTACACATCTGTTATACTATAACCCCCTTCCCCCAACTCTGCCAGTCTTTTATCATCAGAACATTTTGAAATAGATGGAGCTGAGAAAGTGGTCAACACAGGGGCAGTCAGTAAGCTTCATGGCTTAGTGGAGACCTAGAACCTGGTACTCCCTGAACCTTCTCAACAGTTCTACCATTGTGTTACACTGGCTTTAAACAACCCTTAAAATAATTAGTTCATGTACTTTTGAAACTTCACTAAGTAAAAGGCCAAAGCCAAAAACAATATTATATCCTCCAACTGCCCTCATATTGCAGGAACAGTCCCAGTGAATTCTCTGCAATCCTATTTTTTCAGCTGCTTTTAAAACGTCCCAGCTTTTTTCTTCTCTTCCCACTTTCCCCCTTTGTTTTCAGTGTACTGCATTTGCTGCAAAATGAGTTGAGCTAATTGAGCGTGGGGGAAGGGAAGAAGAGGAGTGAGCAGAACCAGGGTTCCCTTCCCTACAGACTTAAGCAAAAGCAAAGTGCTGCAGGCTCTCCTAGTTTGTTTGTAACACAAAAGGCGCCCATGCAACTATGTTGGTAACTCGACCACATACAACAGGCTCCTTGGCATGGAAAATGGAATAAGAACATCTCCCCATGGCCAGAGTTGAGCATCGTCTCCAGATGCTGGAGATGGAAAGGGGATCCTTTGCCTTTTGTTTATCTATTATATGTCATTGTTGTTCACCTTATAAAAAGGCATTGAATGTTTGCCTATATTATGTGTATACTGTAATCCTCTCCGAGTCCCCTCGGGGAGATAGAGCGGACTATAAATAAAGTGTATTATTACTTCCCCATTAATAACTGTAGCCATCTTGATCACTCTCTGATGTTGGTTGTCCACACATATTCCAGTTTTCACTGCTGACGTTTTGGAGGGTATGCAACTTCACAGAGAAAAATAAAAGTCTTGCTGTGCTTATTCCTGCTGCAGTAAGTGCTGCATATACATTCAATGCACTCCCTGAAATGGGAGGCTGCTGTTTTGAAATGAACAGCATGAGCCCATCTTTCCCCCTCAGTTTCCCTCTCTTTGCTTGCTCACAAGCTCTGTTTTGTTTTATGGTCTAACAGGTCCAGAAGAAAAATTACAGGCAGGAAAAGAAACGAGCCACCAAGCAACTCTTCAGTGCTTTGAAAGATCCCAGTGTGGTTATTATGGCAGATTGGCTGAAGGTAATTTAGTGCAAAACATCATTTTAAGATTACATGGATAAGAAGATCCAGTGGGCTTTAGGTTTGGGCATTCATCATCCATCAGCCGCCTCCTTTCAGAGAGCTGTTCTCTGCTTCATAATAGTCCTATATGGGAACAAAGGCAGTAGGCTTGAAGTAATAGGTTGAAGTAATTCCTGAGACTGAAGTAATAACCGAGACTTGTATGTGGCAAAACTGGTGATAAAAATTAAATGAAGGGAAGCTTAGGAGACGGATAGTTTCTTGGCTGACTTACTGAAGCACTTCTTTGTTTTAGAATGCCTTGGGATAATAATGTTTTTGGTCCTAGAAAAGCCCAGCTATGTGAAAACCATTAATACACTAGTTCTGACATTTATGGAAATACATCGTTGATGTTGCAAATTTAGAAACATTAGATTTTTTTTTAGAGACTAGACAGGTAGAAGGAGTCATTTCTTCACAGTGTACGCTGTTGAACTACTGAATTGGCCCCAAAATTAGTAATGGCCACCAGCTGAGGGAAATTTAAAGACAGACTGAACAAATTCTTGGAGATCTACCAGTGGCCACGAGTCGCAGTTGCCTCCAGGATCAGCACATAATCATTCTAAATGCCAAATAGGCTTTGTGTTCTGCCTCTCTTCTGCTTCTATGTGCATATTGCACAATCAGATCAATCTACCCCAGTAGGTCTACGCCAGGGATGGGCAAAGTGTGGCCCTGATTCTTTAGCCCTTGATACCTCTTCTTGTGACTGTCAGTTCCTGAAATTGGTTTCCCCTCCTTCTGTGAGCTTCTGGGAGAGGCAATATATGTTTGAAATAAACTGCACCCCTCCTATTTAAACATCAAGTGATAACCCAATTTCAAAAGCTAGACATCGACTCCTGGCTGCTCATCTTGGGGGGAGGGAGGTTAATCAGCATTTTTCGGCAATCTGTGTGGCCCACAGAGGATCCTAAAGGCAGGAAATTGGCCCCTGGACTTGGTCCATTTGGTGTAAACATTACACATATTGAAATCAATTCTTCAGTCTTGCTGCTTGAGCTGCCTTTCCTTGGAAGATCTTAACATTGAGCTCGTGGTTTTGTTCTTCTATACACAAAGCATGCTAGCATATTAGCTTAGGAGCCCCCGGTGGCAGAGTGGGTTAAACCCTTGTGTCAGCAGCAGGATCAGTGGTTTGAATCTGGGGAGCAGGGTGACCTCCCATCTGTCAGCTCCAGCTTCCCATGTGGAGGCATGAGGGAAGCCTCCCACAGGATGGTAAAACATCCAAGTGTTCCCTGAGCAAGGTCCTTGCATATGGTCAATTCTCTCACACCAGAAGTGACTTGCAGTTTCTCAAGTCGCTCCTGACACACGCACACATAAACAAAACAACTATGTTGGGCATAGCCAAACCCTTGCATAGTACTACAGATCTTGTTTGTTGATCTCTAATTATCAGATATGTTTCCCGTTTGGTATTTGCTGACACTAGAAGGCTAGAACCAATCAGTTTATTTCCCTCGTCACAACAGATGCATACAATAAAAATGGGTCATGTTCCTTTGAAGCCTTAAGGCACTGTTACAGTCAGGCAATAAAATTTAGCTTGATTACAGAGTGGAAAAAGCAGGAGCAGACCTACTTTTTATTGAGACAGTGGAGATGTACACATATCACCTCCAGGCTGCCTTGCTCTTTCAAGGGTACTATCGAAATGGAACAGTGGCTCAAGGTCTGGAAACAGCATTCAGTTCTTGCCAGCTGTTTGGAGAGAGCTGGCCCCCTTTTTCACATATTATGCTTCAACCTCACATTATTTCATCTAGAATGATCCAGAGTTGGAAGAAACCACATGGGCCATCCAGTCCAATCCCCTGCCATGCAGGAAAAGCACAAAGCACCCCTGATAGATGGCCATCAAGCCTCTGTTTAAGACTCTCCTCATAGGGTATAGTCTCCAGACCTTTGATCATTTTTTTTGCCTTCCTCTGGACACCTTATTGGATCATAAACTTGTCGCAGTTCTGAAGCTTAAGGTCATGACCTCAGGGATCAGACCAAGTGTGATTGCAATGGCAAACTAAACCTTCCAACTTGTCAATATCTCTTTTAAAATATGGTGCCCAGAATTGGACACAGTAGTCCAGGTGAGGTCTGACCAAAGCAGAATAGAGAGGCACCATGACTTCCCTCAATCTAGATACTATACTTCTTTTGATACAGTCCCAAATCCCATTGGCTTTTTTAGCTGCAGCATCACATTGTTGGCTCCTGTTCAACTTGTTGTCCACTAAGACTCCCAATATCTTTTTCACATGGACTGTTGTCGAATCAGGTGTCACGCACCTGTGTCCATGCATTTCATTTTTTCTGCCTAAGTGAGCTTGCTCACAGAATAAATCCATTGTGGTGTAGAAAAACTGGGGTTTCTTTGGTGAAAAACTAATTTGCTTTACTAGAGAGAAAAATGTCTTTGTGTTCTTCTTCAGATTCGTGGGACTTTAAAAAGCTGGACGAAGTTGTGGTGTGTGCTGAAACCTGGGGTGCTGCTCATCTATAAAACGCCAAAAGTTGGACAGTGGGTTGGCACCATCTTGCTCCATTCTTGTGAGCTGATTGAGAGACCCTCCAAAAAGGATGGCTTCTGTTTCAAGCTTTTTCATCCTCTGGATCAGTCAATTTGGGCTGTGAAGGTGAGTCCAATGCTGAACTCAACAACTTATTCAAAGTCTCTAAGGAGAAAAACAACAGGTCTGTAAAGGACTGCAGAAAATTTTTGATAGTTGTCTGAGATTTCACTTTGAAGGAATATGTTATACTGAAATTTAAAAGTAATTTCAACACAATACTCTTTCTGCAAGCATTTCTAGAACAGAAAAGATTCTGCTTGAAATGTTAGTTCTGTATTCAAAAAGGTTTTTCAAGATTCTATCCACACTACATGATTATAATACTTTACCACCAATTTAACTGAAGTGGCTTCATCCTGATGAATCCTGGGATTTGTAGTTTGGTGAGGCACTAGAACTCTCTGACAGATCATTCTAAAGGCCCCTTTCTGCAAGGTAAATCCCTAGGTTCCCATAGTATGGAGCCATTGCAGTTAAACTAATACCAAAAGGGTATAGTATGTTTGAGCCTTCTTTAGTTCAATGACTGAAGACAAAATTGGAAGTTCAGCAAACAATAGTCACCTGTGGCTTTGTGTGTGTGTGTGTGTCATGTGCAACTTGAGAAACTGCAAGTCGCTTCTGGTGTGAGAAACTTGGCCATCTGCAAGGACATTGCCTAGGGGGTGCCAAGATGTTTTCATGTTTTAACATCCTTGTGGGAAGCTTCTCTTATGTCCCTGCATGGGGAGCTGGAGCTGACAGAGGGAGCTCACCTGCACTCTCCCCAGATTCAAACTTGTCTGTCTTCAACCCAGCCAGCACAAGGGTTTAACCCATTGCACCACCAGGGGCTCCTAGTCACTTTTGTGAAGTGATAGGAGATTTGGGTGAATGAATATATGCTTGTGGTGTAGTGGCTTCCTTGTTCTACCATAGAGGATGGGTTTTAAGTTTCACTGCCAGCTGGTTGCACAGTGGCTTAAGCCACTGAGCTGCTGAACTTGCTTACTGAAGAGTTACAGGATCAAATCAGGGGAGCAGGGTGAGCTCCCGCTGTTAGCTCCAGCTTCTGCCAACCTTACAGTTCAAAAACATGCAAATTTGAGTAGATCAATAGGTACTGTTCCAGCGGGAATGTAACAGCACTCCATGCAGTCATGCCGGCCACATGACCTTGAAGGTGTCTATGGACAATGCTGGCTCTTTGGCTTAGAAATGGAGATGAGCACCAACCCCCGAATTGGACACGATTGGATTTAATGTCAAGGGAAAACCTTTATCTTTACCTACCAGCATTTGTTGTGACCACGAATGCCTCTACCCCGTTTATCTTGTGCCTTGTGGTTGAGATGTTGGACATCTCCCTGGAATCTTCCTGAAGAAGATAAATCTGAAAACCATGAATAGCTGACAATAGAATGTGGGCAGTGGGCATTCTTTAGAGATCAATTTATTTTGAATCAATTCATCTTGAAGGTGTGATTTTTATGATTCAAAGGGCATCCCTGTGTTCCAGCTGAGGCTGCAATCCATACCTTTCAAAAGCCAGAGCACGTTTCTCATTTTCTCACTGGGTCAGTTCTCCATATGACGCTGCCTTCCATCCTGAATCCGTCCTGCCCTGTTTAATTAAGCTGAAGGAAAAACAAATCGACATTGTTTTACATGCCTTGAGCAAGAGAGGACCTTTATAATAGCAGAAGGGCCTTTATGCACTCTAATGATATTACAGCCCAAATAACCTATAACTTCTTTTTATTAGTAGTCCCATTAACATCGTCAAGAAATAACATGCTGTCCATAGAACAGAAAGCAACAGCATTTGGTGCCAGTTGTGATAAATGAGAAGGACTTTGCCAATTTCTAACAGGTTGAGAGATTAGCATCAGTCTTGGTATTCTGAGGGAGCATGGCTTAACCTCACTTGAATCTTGCCCACTCTTGAAAGCAGCAGATCTGCAGACTGACAACAGTGGTATTGTGAGAAGCATTCTCATTCAGTCTGTCATGCAACTGCTGACTCCTCAGTTGCGAGAGATTCAGTGTGAGTGAAAGTTAGTTATTTGTGCTGGTAGAAATGATCACATCTCACTGGCATTTGCCCTCCACTTTTGCAGGTTTAACTTTTGCAGATTTGATTATTCATGGATTTGATGAAAGGAATCTCTTGGTGCTCTTGGAACAACAAGAAACACATTCACAATCCATGTGTTGTATTGTCAAAGGCTTTCATGGCCAGAATCACTGGGTTGCTGTAAGTTTTTCGGGCTGTATGGCCATGTTCCAGAAGCATTCTCTCCTGATGTTTCACCTGTATCTATGGCAGGCATCCTTGCCTGCCATAGATGCAGGTGAAACGTCAGGAGAGAATGCTCTTGGAACATGGTCATACAGCCCGAAAAACTTACAGCAATCCATTCCATATGTTGATGTTCTTCATTTAAAGCTTCAAATTAATGGCAAGCAAACTGTAGTCCTATAATGTTGTTGGTCCTTTAGTTCTAGTCAGCATAGAGGAGTGATGGATTTTGCAACCCAACAACATCTGGAAGTTCACAGTCCCCACACTAAGCCAGCCTTAAATTATGTGAATCATAGAATCATAGAGTTGGAAGAGATTTTGTTGACCATCCAGTCCAACCCCCTGCCAAGAAGCAGGAAAATCACATTCAAAGCACCCCCGACTGATGGGCATCCAGCCTCTGTTTAAAAGCCTCCAAAGAAGGAGCCTCCTCCGCACTCCGAGGCAGAGAGTTCCACTGCTGAACAGCTCTCATAATTAGGAAGTTCTTCCTAATGTTCAGGTGGAATCTCCTTTCCTGTAGTTTGAAGCCATTGTTCCACGTCCCAGTCTCCGGGGCAGCGGAAAATAAGCCTGCTTCCTCCTCCCTATGACTTACCTTCACATATTTATACATGTCCATCATGTCTCCTCTCAGCCTTCTCTTCTGCAAGCGAAACATTCCCAGCTCTTTAAGCCGCTCCTCATAGGGCTTGTTCTCCAGACCCTTTATCATTTTAGTCACCCTTCTCTGGACACATTCAGGATTTCTTCTTCCAAATCAACCTTCCCCTTTATTTTATTCATTGTGCTTACTAATTTTTAACTTTCGCAGAAGACAGCAGCCAAATTGGATTAGATGTTTAGTAAAATCATACCATTACATTCCCCAAATGTCCATGACTGGCTAAAATAATCTGTGGAGTTTGAAATGTGGAGAAGAGTGCTATTAATACCATGGGACTGACAAACACAAACAAATGAATGAATAGGTCATTGAGCAAATCAATCTTGAACTTCCCCTAGAAGCCATAACGATCAAGCAATGCTACTGCCATTTGGGCATATTGTGGTATGACATGAGATGAAAAGTATATAATTCTTGCTAAAGTGGGAGGCAGTAGGAAAAGAAGAGCGCATTATATGTGAATAGACTCAGTCTATGAGGCCACAGCCCTGAGACTGCAGGGCATGAGCAGGGCTATAGATCATAGGATGTCTTGAAGGTCTCTGTTTCATAGGATTGGCATAAATCCAAGACAACTTGATGGTAATTAACAACAACAATCCAAGAAGTACATGTTGTCTGAAAATGTGTCATCCTGAAGATGAGGGGGCTAAAACTGTCTGCATGCAAGCCCTGTTTGGAGAATTTCCAGGTACAAGAATTTCTTAAAGGACTTCCTTGTGCTGAAGTGAAAGATTTGCAAAGGATTTCTGCCCACAGTTATGGCCTACCTTCTGAATTCGCCCTCCGTCACTTGCTATCACACATGTCCTATCTGACTGCATATTGCTATCATATTGCCAGGTTGGAGGGTTTTCTTTTTCCCGGTCTTGGAAAAATGTGGCTGTTGCCCCCTTGCATCTCCATTTAGCAATGCTGAAAGTGACATGGGTTGCAATGCAACTTGTTTACATAACATTATTCCAGTTGTTTTCAGCAATTGCATTTAAGTCTTTTCCCTCTTCTATCATTTTGAAAACTAGCAAATGTCTCAAACTGGTGCTTCTTATGGGAAAGGCTGGAGTTCTTTCTCCCACCCTGGACTTTCCACAGATATATAAACCCAATTTTCCTAGTTTCCAATAAACCTCACAACCTCTGAGGATACCTGCCACAGATGCAGGCGAAACGTCAAGAGAGAATGCTTCTAAAACATGTCCATACAGCCAGAAAAACCTACAACAACCCAGTGAAAGCCTTCGACAATATATTCTCTCAGCCATGTCTTGAAGGAACATCTTATAGAAGCAATGACTACCCAGCCTGCTAACCAAATGCAAGAGACTTCTGCTGAGCAGGCTGAGGTCAACAATTCTTGCCTCTGTTGAGTTAAGGAAAGAAAGGTCTCGGCTGCCAAGATCATTGAGGCTCGGTGAGAAGAGGGGCAGCAACAGCTAATACCTGTGAAAGAAGGATTTCAGAGACTGGCGTTTGTTACCTGGCTGCAATGTCAGTGCTTAAGCCAAGACCCTGCCCTCTGGAAACCTGGACTACCTTCCGAGATCAGATCTGGAATTGTGGATATTACTTGGATATTACTGGTAATTGGCTCTTGATCCTGGAACAGAAATTTGGAATTTCCTCTTGCACATTCCTTTCAGTGTTTTGGCATCTTTGTGGATTGTTAGGATAAACCCAGGACTAATGTATTGTCGAAGGCTTTCATGGCTGGAATCACTAGATTCTTGTGGGTTTTTTCGGGCTATAGAGCCATGTTCTAGAGGCATTTCTCCTGACGTTTCACCTGCATCTATGGCAAGCATCCTCAGAGGTAGTGAGGTGTTTGTATATACTTGGCCTGTATTTGGGGGTCATGACCCTGACACTGAGTTTAATTTCTGTTCAAAGAAATTACCAGCCAGAACTAACAAGGTTCTGCACAGGTACAATTCTGTACTTTGACAAAAAAGATACAAGCCATTGCAGGGATGAATAGACTTCAATAGTGACTTGTTTTTAAATCATGTCAGAAGCAACTTGAGAACATACTGCAAGTTGCTTCTGGTGTGAGAAAATTAGCCATCTACAGAGACATTGCCCAGGGAACGTCCAGATGTGTAACCATCCTGATGGGAGGCTTCTCTCATGTTCCTGCAAACTAGAGCTGACAGATGGCAGCTCACCCCATCTCTCAGATTTGAATCGGCAACCTTCAGGTCAGCAGTCCAGCCAGCACAAGGGTTTTAACCCATTGTATCATCGCAGCTCTAATAGTGACATGAAAAAGCTAAACTGTTAGCTCAGAAGAGAAATAAGGATTGACCTATCTAACAAATCAGGTAAAAGACAAGGAAATTGGGTGCAAGTAGTGATAAGATGGCCTGTGACAGAAGTTCCAGTCTCTTCAAAATACCAATCAACCATAATTCCCTGCCCTCCAAAAAAGCCAAAAAAGTCTGGTTATGACACAGACTGAAAGAGCAATCCACATTTTCAATCTCTGGAAGAGGTAGAGTGCTCTTCTGGGGTTTTACTTCCCTTTATTTTTCATATGGGAAATTGAAATGCATGCTTTCTCAAAATATACCATGTTATAGAAGACCTGACAAAATACCTCCTCTCTGGAGTATAAATGCGGCACTGCCATGGAAACTTGAAGCTGAGAAGCATTGTAAGAGAAGTGAACGTGTTGAATTTTTAAGATTTAGCACAGTCTCACTTTTAATATTAAAGACAGCCCTTTGACCTATACAACATACAGTGTCTCAGTTCCCATATGAGTACTTGCATGTGGGAGTAGACACACTGGCCATTTTTAAAAAGTTATCTTTGAAGCAGAGGGAATATGTGGCCATCCAAATGTTGTTGGACTGACTGTCTATTCTGGTAAGTACTAATAGGAATTGCAATTTAAGAACTGAGGAAGGATGCACTTTCCACATTTCTCCCTTAAAATATAGAGAGGGGTCCAGAGACCACCCTCTACGTATTTTCACACATCTCATCAAGCGGCACTGCCCCCTTTTGCGAAATTAGGGGCTCCTTCACACCACATAACTATTGTGCTGTGATTCCACTTTGGCTGCCATGGAAACATCCTATAGAATACTGGGGTTGAGAGTTTAAGGAAGGGCATTTAGATTTCAAAGCAATGGTCTTCCCTGTAGTCACCTATGGATGTGAGAACTGGACCATAAGGAAGGCTGAGCAAAGGAAGATAGACGCTTTTGAATTGTGGTTCTGGAGAAAAATTCTGAGAGAGCCTTGGACCGCGAGAAGATCCAACCAGTCCATACTTCAGGAAATAAAGCCCGACTACTCGCTGGATGAAAGGATATTAGAGGCAAAGATGAAGTACTTTGGTCACATCATGAGAAGACAGGAAAGCTTAGAGAAGACAATTATGATAGGGAAAATGGAAGAAAAAAGGAAGAGGGGCCAACCAAGGGCAAGGTGGATGGATGGATGGTATCCTTGAAGCAACTGGCTTGACTCTGACGGAGCTGGGGGTGGTGACGGCCGACAGGGAGCTCTGGCCTGGGCTGGTCCAAGAGGTCACAAAGAGTCAGAAGCAACTGAACAAATAAACAACAATTTAGATTTCTCAACCAGAGTAACCAGGAATTTGGAGGTCTCCCCAAACTCTTTATTTTCATAGTATATTATCATTAAAGTAGAATTGTAGTGCAAGAATAGATCCTAAAATTGCTTCTGGAGACTTGGCAGCCGACATATTCATACATTCTTCTTTATAGAATATTGATCACCTAATCCTAAGCTTGTTGACATACACAGATGGAAAAAAAATCATGTCAGTGGGACTTAATGGCAAAACTAAAGGTCTATATCATTGAATCTCACTTTTATTCATTGAATCTCACTTTTATTCAATTCCAAGTAAGACTGGAGAACTTAATATAGACTGAAGTCAACCTGTCAAAACAGAAGAGGTTGAGATGTTCTCAAGCTTTCCCCTTAAATTTCCACACACATCCATATACAATACAAGGGCTTAAAATTTGTTGTCTCCAGTGAAAGACAAGGGAAAAAATACCAATGGTAATTGACTTTTAAGTCCCATTGACTCCTTCCATTACTTTACACAAAGACAAAGTATTGAATGGAATATTTAGAATCCCATCTTAAATTCAGAAAGTGTATAACTATCATAGTGAGAAGAATTTGAGCATCTGGAGCAAACATCACGGCTGGCAAAACATAGAGTGTGAGAGTAGTTTGGGGCTGTTTTAGTAATGACAGTTCTTGGAGCTGTCTGAGCAGCTCACTGAATGTTGCTATTGTTGTCTGTATAATATAAGCTGAATCCTGTCCAAATTGGCTAAAGGTGACTCTCTGGCACATATCCAAAATAACAGATCATATGCAGGTGCTGAATAAGTTGCAGTCATTAGAGCTAAATATTTGAGGTTTTGAATAGTCGCATTTTTTAAACAAGGCTGTAGAGGACTCTTGTCATTTCCTTGTGGAAATTGATTGACTGTGTTGTGACTATCATCAGCTTTGTCAGAAAGACTTGGAGCCCCTCTGCAGCATTCAGGCAATCACGTACTCCAGTCTGAGTGTCTCAGGTGTGGAAACGGTTTTTCTAATTTTCACTTCTACATCAGGGAAGCTGCATTTTCCAGAACTTGCTTCAAGCCCGCATGTCCTTCTATGAGCAGGTATTGAGATCGGCTGACAAGGCCCTTCTCTCGGTACCACCCCACAGTTGGTGGGGATGAGAGAAAGGGCCTTCACAGTGGTGGCTCCCAGGCTCTGGAATATCCTCCCTAAGGAAATTAGATTAGTCCCCTCTCTTCAGGCCTTCTGGGTGAGTCTAAAAACATGGCTCTTCAGACAGGCCTTTGATCCTGGGTAATCCGTGGCCAATGTGATGAATCATTAATAGTACTGGCCCGCACTTTGATTGATTATTACAACAGATAGCTGGCCGGCAGATCTCACTGCATTTTATGAATATTATAATTTTCCATTTTTTATAATTTTATTAATATTTTTATGCACTGTTATGTCATTGTATTTATACTTATGTATTGTTGCCTGCATGTGACAGTTCTGTGAGCCGCCCCAAGTCCCTTTGGGGAGATGGTGGAGGGGTACAAATAAAGATTATTATTATCTAACTGCTGTTACTTGTGGGAGGGGCATACTTTTTGTGTAAATGCAAGTATTATCATGTGCTATGGTCACATGAGTTCTATGGTTACCTATCAGTCAGTGTTGGTGACATCACTGCAAGCTCCTGTGCGCTCCAATTTCTGTACAACCTTCTGCTACAAAGCTAGAAAACCTATGTTATATTTACTGAGTGCCACTAATGCAATGCAGGCATAGAGAACTTGTAACTCTTTAAATGTTGTTGGCCTGCAGTTCCCATCATTCCCTAGAGAGCAAAGACAGTGGTGAGGGATGATCAGAGTTTCTACCCTAAAGAACTGCCCACCTCTCCATTCATTGGTTTCATTGGCACCTGGACAGGCCCTTAATATTACTGCAGGTCCCTTACTCATTTTTAATAGGTTTCAAAAATATCTAGCCTCTCCTTCCCTAATGTTGGGAAACATTTGTATCTTTCAACTGTGTTGGAGTACATCTGTCACACCCTCAGCTAGCCATTGGTCATAATATGTGTAGATAATGGGGCTTATAGTCCATGACTGCTATAAGTCACCAAGCTGGGGAAGGCTAGCAAGAAGGAGAAGAAGGCTATCTTCAAAGTGTTTATTTTATTTATTTTATTTATTTATTTGATGCATTTGTTAACCGCCATTCTCAGCCCTTCGGGCGACTCATGGCGGTGTACAACATATAAAAAGGTAATTTACAAAAAGACAATTACAGAACAACATATTAGCAATACAACAATTATAAAGTTACACTAAATAATCCGCTTCGTCTCATAGTGGAATTGTAACCAATCTCATATTCCGTGTTCCATTCCAGTCATCTTTACCACATTATTATAGCACTTAATTAAATGCCTTCTCGAACAGCCATGTCTTAAGGCTTTTTCGGAAGGACATAAGGGAGGGCGCCTGTCTGATGTCTGCAGGGAGAGTGTTCCACAGCCGGGGGGCCACCACCGAGAAGGCCCTCTCTCTCGTCCCCAGACGTGCCTGTGAGGCAGGCGGGATCGAGAGAAGGGCCTCCCCAGACGATCTCAAGGTCCTCGTGGGCTCATAGGCCAAGATGCGGTCCGAAAGGTATTTTGGGCCGGAGCCGTTTAGGGCTTTGAAGGCCAAAACCAGCACCTTAAATTGGGCCCGGTAGCAAATCGGCAGCCAGTGGAGCTGGGACAACAAGGGCGTTGTGTGCTCCCTGCATCCCACTCCAGTTAGTAACATGGCTGCCGCGCGCTGAACCAGCTGAAGCTTCCGGGCCGTCTTCAAGGGCAGCCCCACGTAGAGAGCGTTGCAGTAGTCAAGGCGGGATGTGACCAGAGCATGTACCACCGTGGCCAAGTCAGACTTCCCGAGATACGGGCACAGCTGGCGCACGAGCCTGAGCTGTGCAAATGCTCCCCTGGTCACCGCTGAAACCTGGGGATCCAGGCTCAACGATGAGTCCAGGGTCATACCCAAGCTGCGAACCTGCGCCTTCAAGGGGAGTGCGACCCCATCCAGCACAGGCTGTAACCCTATACCCCGTTCGGCCTTGCGACTGACCAGGAGTACCTCTGTCTTGTCTGGATTTAATTTCAGTTTGTTCGCCCTCATCCAGACCGTTACAGCGGCCAGGCACCGGTTCAGGACCTCGACAGCCTCCTTAGTAGCTGGTGGAAAGGAGTGACAGAGTTGGACATCATCTGCGTACAGATGACACCGCACCCCGAAACTCCGGATGATCTCACCCAGCGGCTTCATGTAGATGTTAAACAGCATGGGGGACAGTATGGAACCCTGTGGGACCCCACAAGTCAAAGGTTGTGGTGTAGAACAGGAGTCCCCCAATAACACCTTCTGGGTGCGGCCCTCCAGGAATGACTGGAGCCACTGCAAAGCAGTGCCCCTAAGGCCCATTTCCGCAAGGCGCCCCAGAAGGATACCGTGGTCGACAGTATCGAAGGCCGCTGAGAGGTCCAGGAGCACCAACAGGGACACACTCCCCCTGTCTAGCTCCCGGCGCAGATCATCCACTAAGGCGACCAAGACCGTCTCGGTACCATGTCCCGGTCTGAAACCAGACTGTGCCGAATCCAGATAATCCGTGTCTCTCAAGAATACCTGGAGTTGTGAGGCCACCACGCTTTCTATGACTTTGCCCAAAAAGGGGAGATTGGAAACAGGCCGAAAGTTGTCCAATTTAGTGGGGCCAATGATGGTTTCTTCAACAGCGGTTTTATAATAGCCTGTTTTAGGCTCGCTGGAATCTTGCCTTCCCGAAGGGAGGCATTAACCACCACCGTTACCCACTCAGCCAATCCCCCTCTGGCCTCCCTCAGAAGCCAGGATGGGCAGGGGTCTAGGATGGACGTGGTGGGCCTCATTCCTCCAAGTATCTTGTCCACATCCTCGGGTTTCACAAACTGAAAAGAATCCATCAAAATAGGACAAGCAGGTGCTCTTGTTACATCCTCAGAGACTGCATTTAACGCGGCGTCCAGCCCAGAACGGATCAAGGCAACTTTGTCTGCAAAGAACCGAGCAAATGCTTCACAGCGCGTGACCGAATTGTCAGGGCTCCCGCCTGAGGTGGCGGGAGTTAAAAGACCTCTGACAATCCGAAACAACTCCGCCGGACGGTTCTTTGCAGACGCAGTAGTGGCCGCAAAGAAAGTTTTCTTTGTGGCTTTTATTGCCGCGGCATATGCCCTAAGAAAGGACACAAACCGTGCTCGGTTTGACTCGCTTGGATCCGAACGCCACACGCTCTCTAGTTCCCTCTTCCTTCGCTTCATCACTGCCAGCTCCTCAGTAAACCAAGGAGCTTGTTTAGCTCGGCTACTTGAGAGGGGACGTTCCGGAGCGATCGTGTCAATTGCCCTGGTCATCTCCCCATTCCAGAGAGCAACCAAGGCGTCGACATGATCACCTTGTTTCACTTCAGTTATTTTGAAAAACAGGACTTAAGTTGCTTTCTTGTTCAAATGTCTTCTATAAATACTCAAATGGCAAAGGGTTCATGTTTTGGGGTGATGCCATCTTTTATCATCCATAGTTTTTAAGTCCTAAGGCTGACATGACTGCAGCAGAAATCTTGATTGTTTGCCTGTCTACCTCTTTAACGTAGAAAACAAGAAATATTTGGTTGGGACAGTCTTGTTTTACATCAAAAGAGGCATATAAGAGAAGGGAGCATAGCTTAGAACCATGTACTTGAAAGAGTTTTGAAGACCGTCTACAGCTGAACTCTTGCTTAGTGCAGGGCATTCTGAGCAATAGCAACTGCAAAAATAGCTGTCCAGTCTCTGCTTGAAAATTTCCAGTGCAAAAGAGCCTTTGGGTAATTTGACCCATTATCAAATTGTTCTTCTTGTCAAATTAGATTATATATTTAATTCATGATACTGATAATAGTGATTATACTGATAAATCATCGTTTGCTGATAATAATACTGAATCATCATTTAGCAGATTGTAACACATAATACTATTAGGTGATTAAAATGCAAGCCAGCAGCACTTCTTCCAAGTTTGTCCCGGATCCTAGAAGGATGCAATTAATCACTATGTGTCTATATGTGTGTGTGTGTGTGTGTGTGTACACATACACACACAGTAGGATCCTGCTTATCCAACATAAACAGGCCAGCAGTACGCTGGATAAACAAAAATGTTGGATAATAAGGAGGGATTAAGGAAAAGCCTATTAAACATCAAATTATGTTTTTACAAATTAGGCACCAAAATAATAATGTTTTACAACAAATTGACAGAAAAAGCAGTTCAATACATGTTAATGTTATGTAGTAATTACTTTATTTACAAATTTAGCAACAAAACATTGCAATGTATTGAAACGGCTGTGGATCTGGGCAGGAGGCAGACTGCATTGAATAATACAAAACATTGGATGAATGAAGGTTAGATAAGCAAGACTCTAGTCTCTCTCTCTGTGTGTGTGTGTGTGTGTGTGTGTGAGAGAGAGAAGTAATTAGCACAGAGAACTTTATAATATCTGTCAAGAAAAAAATGTTTTGGCTTCTACCTTTTCCAGCTGCCAAAGTTGAAACTGGACTGCACACTAGGCAGTAGCTCAAAACACCATGTTATTAGCATTCTTAGTGGATGTCGGTATTGTCCTCTAGGTTGAGATCATGTGGTAATAGAGTTTCAGCCTATAAATAAAAAAACTCTCTTTTGGCTAAAATGTCTGAAGGGAATGTTATCACCAGGACAAACAGGGACAAATCAGAGAGACAGTGATATTCCAAGTTGAAATGCCTGGTCACTGGTTCCTTTAGCTTCCTGATTGGAACAGCAGTTAACAGTTCTTGAAGTGTGTACACATGTATATTGTTGTTTGGCCTCTGTACTGCAGATGACATCCTGCATGTCTGCATTCAATCACATAAATAAGATGTCAGGACCACCAAGCCCTGCTTGTCGCTGTGCTCCTGAAAATGGCAGCCTTTAAGGCAGTGGTTCTCAACCTGTGGGTCCCCTGATGTTTTGGCCTTCAACTCCCAGAAATCTATTCATATAGACTGGTAAACTGGCTGGGATTTCTTGGAGTTGTAGGCCAAAACACCTGGGGACCTACAGGTTGGGAACCACTGGTTTAAGGGGTTTTCATGTGATGTAATGCTTTGAATCACAAGACTGCAATTCTGGATTTCTCGTGTTTTCAGAACAGCTTTTGCAAGAACTCTCCTTCTATTAGGCAACTGGCAGAAAGCTGTAATGCAGTGGTTCTCAACCTGTGGGTCCCCAGATGTTTTGGCCTTCAGCTCCCAGAAATCCTAACAGCTGGTAAATTGACTGGGATTTCTGGGAATTGTAGGCCAAAACACCTGGGGGTCCACAAGTTGAGAATCACTGCTGTAATGGGCGGCTCGCTGATAGCTCTAGCAAAATATCCTCAATTTTTTAGCAATAAATAACTTTCTCTAAGAGATGCTGGATGGAAATCTATCAAATGAAATACTGCTTTTGGTTGTTGCTTGACTCATCTTTTATGGAGAGGAGTTTATTTCAAAAAGATGGTTGCTCTCTTGATGTATTCAATTATATGAGAAGGATATCCTCTTTGAAGCAGATGTTGCTTGAATTCATTGATCCTTTTGCAGTAATTTTCTTTAGTGTTACAGATGTCTTTGATTCTTAAAGCCAAGCTGTAGATGATATTTCTTTAATGTGCTTGGCATGGCAGGATCTCCAATCCAGGCCAGCATGAGTATTACTGACTTTACTGTGGAGATTTGTGACAAATTTTGAGCCTTGATGGTGACGTTGTGCCACTATATGTAAATCTTATTATAAAATGAATTGTATTGATGTATAATACAAACTTTCCTAAGCATTGTTTTGCCTTAGTCCAAACCATAAAGATGTCATCAATGGATCACCACTTGTGTCATTAAGGATTTAATTTTTTTGTTTGTTCATGAATACATTGGCATAAGGCAGTGGTTCTCAACCTGTGGGTCCCCAGATGTTTTTCACCTTCATTTCCCAGAAATCCTAACAACTGGTAAACTGGCTGGGATGTCTGGGAGTTGTAGGTCAGAATAACTAGGGACCCATAAGTTGAGAACCACTGGCATAAGGGAATGCTATGGGAGTACCATAGCTGTGCCCTGTAGTTGTATGTAGGAATCTTTACTAAATGTGAAGTCATTGCATGTGAATAGCTAATTTGCTAAAGTGGTAATAATGTCTGTTGAACTCCTGGTATTAAGGATTTTATGTGAAGCCTCCAGTGTGTTCATGTAAAGAGATATAACATTTTGTGTGACCAGTATGGTATCGCTGCCAAATTGATACTGTTAATTTAAAGACTCAATTTGGAATTTTTAAAAAATCATTAGTGTCTTTGACGTATGATAGGAAGTTCTGTCAATCTATGGAGAGAGTGATCCTCTTTGTGGCTGTTATTACCTGAAACAATAGGGCAGGGTTCCTCAAACTTTTTAAACAGGGCCAGATCACAGTCCCTCAAACTGTTGGAGGGCTGGATGATAATTTGAAAAAAGCATGGATGAATTCTTATGCACACTGCACATATCTTATTTGTAGTGCAAAAAACACTTTAAAACAATACAATAATTAAAATGAAGAACAATTTTAACAAATATAAATTTATTAGTATTTCAATGGGAAGTGTGGGCCTGCTTTTGGCTGATGAGATAGGATTGTTGTTGTGCTTTCCAGTCATTTCAGATTTAGGTTGACCCTGAGCGAGGGCTGGGTAAATGACCTTGGAGGGCCGCATCTGGCCCTCGGGCCTTAGTTTGAGGACCCCTGCAATAGGGCATCCTTGATGGCTGGATGATATTATTAGCTGATACATACATCACTGTTATTGTTGTTGTTGTTGTTATTTTATGTTTTACCCACCTCTCCTCATGGCTCAAGGCAGGACACAACATCATTAAAAACACATCACCATAAAGCAAGTTATTACCTCAACTATGTACCTTGCATTTAGCATGTTTTCTTTTGTATTAGATGATTGGAAGTTAAATACAGCCTTAATTTTCCTTAAGAGTTAAAGGATATGTCTCTGGGGAACTTCCGATGCAGAGCAGAATAAGGATGGTGGAGTGAATTAATTGCAGGGAATACACACTTCCTTAAAATATTTTTGATACTTAGTAGAGGATTGGATAAGAACTTAGAAGATAAGTACCTGGTAAGATAAGAGAGGACTGGGGGATCCAACTCCTTTTGTGATTGTGTTCTTTTTAATGTAAAAACTAGACCTATATGTAAAAACTAAAATTATAAATGAAAAAAGTGCAGGTCCATGAATAATCAAATCTGAATAGTCATGCCTAATTTTTATCCAACACTGCATCATAAAATAGTGAATTTTCTGCAATCATGTAGTGCATATCTGGGTGAGAATGGATGGTTTGTATTGGTGATGATTATACTTTTTTTCCAGGCTCAGTAATCTATCGCTCTTTTGTCATTTTTTTAATTTCAAATTTTGTCCATGGAACTCTGGGCATTATATGTAGAGCTAGTCTCTCATTTTATTTTCATGGTAACTGTGTGAAGAAAAGTAAGCCAAAGACTATTAACTTTCCTAAATTTACATAATAAGTAGCATAGGTGAGTGAGGATATGAACCCATACCTTCTCAGCCAAACCTCAACATTTGCAGGTGTTTTACTGAATTGATAGGAGAATGGGACTTACATCTAGATTTTGGCTGTTTAGGAATTATAACCCTGAGAAGACAAATTGGAGAAGGCATTGGATCAGGTTGATTTAGAGTAGATCTGGCAGTCTGAACTGCTGAAGCAACACATTTTCTGACCTAGTTCTTAATAGCCAAAAGTCTCCAGCAGTAAAGGAGTACATTATTTACGTACTTGCCCTCCCTTGGAAAGAGCCAAAGACAAAGACATATTTTCTTGGGCTCATGGAAGAAACTGATGTTATCTCTATGGAGATGCAGTATACAACGTGCAGAAAAGCTGGGACTCTCATCATTCAGCTTAGCAGCTCACAGTGATAGAGCTGGCTTAATTTGGGGGACATTTGGTGTATTCTTGATATGAATACAAGAAGAATATGATGAGGGAGGAATGAGGGAGGAACTGTCAATATGAGGGAGGAATGAGGGAGGAACTGTCAATATATTGACAGGAAAGTCACTGTCAATATAAAAATAGGTTAATAGGGTTTGAGTCGAAATGTAAGAATAGTCAAGTAGTGCAAACTGGTGTGAATTACAAAGTTGTAAAAAAACACAAATAAGATACCATATTAAAATATCAGTGCTTCAAAATCGACAAGAATGGTTTAAAAGAATGGTTTAAAACAATGCAACATATTGAGCCCACAGCCCCATTAAAGATTTTTCTACATGTGCACATAGGGTGCGTTCCAGACTGATTGACAAGCCCCAGATTTTGTTGCTGTCTTTCTGATTTTATACTGGGTTAAAATAAAACAACGTGACGAGTTGTTATAAAATTCTGTCATTGTACTGACAGAATATTTTCTGAGATAAACCAAATTTGTGAGGTCTAAATACCTTAAAGATAATAATTCTGAACATGTTGTACATTAGAGACACAACACAATCACATTCTTATCATATGGCATTATATAGCTACTATTGCTCTATTTTAAAATGAAATGAAAGATGGCAACATTGTGTTTTCTGAGCAGAAGTAAAGGAGGTATAGCAAAATAGCTCTGGAGTCAGAATGAACATACAAATAACTGATAGCTTTATACTCAGATATAAGACTACCTTAGAGCAACCAGAGCCAAAAGAAAGTTTAAGCTGGTCTCATAGAAAGGGTCTAGAAGCATCTACTCCCATGTTTTTTAAAAAATATATTAAATATATTAAAGTTAATGATTTTCCAGTCCCTCCTTGCCTTCAGAGCAGCTTGAATGTTGAGTCCTTTAAGGCATTTTCTAGAACTGAATTTCTCAGATGAAGAGACCATAGAAATATTGGCGTGGGTGGATGAGTGCTTCCATAGTCACTGAATAATATATCATTAGTCACTCATTAGCCACCTTTCTTCATGGCATAGATCTTCCTTCTCACCTTTACATTTCTGTTCAGGGCTCTCCTTGTTATATTTCTTGTGAGGCTTTCATCTAATTAGCTGTGTTTCATAAGATTTCTCAACTAAATGAATTAATAAATTAAAAGTTATTTCAAAATACTTCTGAGAGTTTCAGTGAGTGATGGTTCAAATCATACGAGAGCAATGAAATGTTTAGACATTACCAGAGCTGTGTTCTTAGACTTGTCTTTTGTCAAGAAAAGGTATTTCCAGAACCTGGGGGACAACATATGGGAAGGTCCTCTCCTGTCTTCCCACCAAATGTACCTATGAGGATGGTGACACAGGGAAAAGGATCTTTTCAGAAGATCCCAAAACATGGGTAGGTTCATTTGGGAGAATATGGTCCTTCAAATAATCTGAATCATACATGACAGAGCAAATCTGTGCTTGTTTGCACACATGAACACACACAAATACATGCAAAAAGAAAGAGATTAGAGTACTGGGTACTTTAAAAATCTTTGGAGTTGAAAAGTGCCCATTTCAATTTTTAAAATGAGCATCCTTGCAGTTGAGTAATACCCAAAGATAAACTTTAATGGCTGAGTAAAGAAAAGCTATCTTAGGGCTTGACTACGAAAATTCAAGGGTGGAATTCTGTTCATGCTGTGGGGAATTCCCAACCTTTTCTGTTCACTGGAGTTGAGGCCCAAAAAGGCTCACATTTAAAAGGTGATAAAATTAAGAATATACAAAAACAAAATATTAACTTGTCAAAGTAATCTTTTAGGATCATTTTAGGATCTCCTTTATTATTGCATGCCTGGAATGTTCTTTGTGCGGGAAGTGTTTATTACTACGGAGAAAGATGGTGGCTTCTCAATTCACACACCACTGTCACAGCCTGAAAACTTTATCCGTGTGTAGCCAAAGGGGTCCTCTTTCCAGTCCTAGTCAGAAGCCATGTCTTCCAAGATTTCAGTGTTGGCCTATTTTAATGGACATTAATTTAGGCATGCAAAATATATTTGAAATGTAGATTGAAACTAAAAATGGTTGCACAATTTCCGTTTTGAACCACGTTGTGAAAATGAAAATGAAAAGCAGTGAAGGTAGAACTGAGAACTACAGAAAATGACAATATGTTCTTTATCTGATTCCACATGCCATTCTAGGGTCCAAAGGGAGAGAATGTGGGTTCCATCACACAGCCTCTTCCAAGCAGCTACTTGATCTTCAGGGCAGCTTCAGAATCAGATGGTGAGTTTTTGTTCCTTTACTATTTCATTGCTGCTTATTACCATTCCATTACACAATGTATAATTATCTGGGCCGAAACTGTGATAGAATCCTGCCAGGATTTTGAACAACTCCATCTTTTGAGGAACAAGAAGAAGAACAAGTTAGGACTGTTCACACTTTGCAGTTATTGCACTATGATTCCACTTAATTAACGGCCATGGCTCCTTCCTATGGAACCCCAGGGTTTGTAGTTTGTCTGAAATTTTTTTAATACCCTCCCTGAACTGCAAATCTCATGACAGTTACAATGGATTCATAGTACTGTAATTGAAGAAGGTAAAGGGGCTCTTGGAATGGTTCATAATTGGGTATGGTGGAACTGGAAGAATCCATGGTGATTGTCCTGCTTTGTAGTATCTTGGGTCCCAACTATGTATTACTGAGAGATGTGTGATTACTAACAAGCTACATTTTCTAGGCAGCATGTAGTTGGAGTGGGGAAAATACAAATTCTTTTTCAAGGACTACAGTGGACAGGGAAATGCTGTAGACAGATTGTCATGTCATGCTTCTCCTCCCATAGTGATACATTTACCAGGAATTGAGGGGGCAGTTTGAGCCTCAGTTCATAGCCTTGAATTGGTTAACGGTCATTAGACCACTGGGAATAGATTTTCTTCCTGTTTGAATTATTTCATGGGCAACTGATTGAGGAGTCATCTAATTGCATCTTGAATTTAGGTTTGTAAATTATTCACAGTACAAGATTTTACAAAATGTGCCTGGCTGAGTTGTCTGAGATTTAGAAGTGTTAGCTAAAATTTGAGCAAAATTGTGTCTGCTCTTGATAAAGAAGAAAACACAAAAATTGATAAAATCATGGTTCCATTATGTTTAATCTTGGAGGCTATTACTGTACAAAGAGAAAGCAATTTTGAAATGGACTCAAATCTACCAAAGTATCTATCAATATAACCAAAGGATATTTGCTTGGATTTCAAGCAGTACTTCAAATAATCTTGTTCTCCCTGGTACTTCTTATCCTCTCTTCATCCTTCTTTCATCCAGAGCTGCTTAAAGAACCTTTATCTCCTGTAACATCCTGTATTTCTGGTCATGATTTGAGAGGATTCAATATACTCTTGCTTTTCATCTTCTGATGGATGAAATATCGGTTCCCCATATTAAATGGAAAGGAGCACATCAAATAATAAAACAAGATTAGAAATATTTTTATCAAACTGTTGATAATATATTTTTTAGAAAATTGCTGAAGTGTAAATACAGTCATGCTTCCTAAACATTGCTTTCATCTCTTCTGTTGCATGACAATTGCTAACCTAGAATCGAAGAGGTTGGCCAGTGGCCATCAATAAGAGGAATGCCTATAAACAGCATATATTACCATATGTTTGACTGTGCACACATGAGATTTCTCTGGATTTTCCAAATGAGTTATTTCCAGATTATTTGGTTTTGCTGTACTCTGCTCTTCTGCATGGTTTTCTGAACATTCAATCATTTTTGTTTTGATAGTAAAAACTCCTTTTTTATTACATGGAATGAATGCAAAATATTCAAGAGACTCCATTCTGACTTCTTTTTCATTACTAAGGGCTCCTCCTGACTTCTCAGTGGTCCCAATAAATGTACAGGTTTTCTGTTTTAGGATTTCATCACTTGGTATGGTTGTTTCTACCCCTGAAGGCAGTTGTGCCCTAAATGTAGCAGAGTTTTTGCCCCTGGCTATTTGCTGGTTCTAGTAGAGTATAGCACTGTCTTCATTTGTTGCTTTGCAAGTAGACCAGGCCTCTTCAACCTGCAGCCCTCCAGGTATTTGGGCCTCCAGCTCCCAGGAGCCCTCACCAGTTTGTTCAGTGGTCAGGAATTCTGGAAGCTAAAGTTTAAAACACCTGGAGGACCACAGGTTGAAGAGGCCTGAAGTAGACCTTCCTTCTACTAGAGGTGGGGTTCAGCTACACTATTCCTCTGCCATCCCCACCAGGAATGCAACACCCACCCCCATGTTCCGCTTCCCATGTCTTGTGCAAAATGTTGGCAGTTTGAATCCAGGGAATGGGGTGAGCTCCCGTCTGTCAGCTCCAGCTTCCCTTGCGGAAACATGAGAGAAGCCTCCCACAGGATGGCAAAACATCCAGGCGTCCCTTGGGCAACGTCCTTGCAGACAGCCAATTCTCTCACACCAGAAGCAGCTTGCAATTTCTTAAGTTTCTCCTCACACGAAAAACAGAAGCAAGCAAGCTGAAAAGCAAGCCAGTGACAATTGAGAATGAAATGAAGGACCAAAAGTCAGTTGAAATTCCTTATGGAATATGCAGTACACTCAAGATGTTTTGTAGATCTTTCCTTCCTCCATTCCTGCCATCCCCTTCTTGAACTCCTTGAGTCACACTTTTGGGGAAAGCTTCCAGTATAAAGAAAGTGATGGTTTGAAAAATAAACTCAACTTTTCCTTTCCGTGTTCCTCCTCCAATATGCACACTGAATTGCTTTGTTTTAATGTTATCACCGTAGTACCTGTGGGGTCTCTAACTCTTAAAGTGCTTGACAAAGAAGAACCAGCCAATGTAGTAGCCAGGGAGGAAAGTTCAACGGGAAATTTCTGTAGCAGATATGCCATTCCCATTTCCAACATCATCAAAGGGACTAAACAAAAGTAGGATGAAAGGAAGCAAGGCAATGGATATAGGCATGTGACATTTGCCCCAGGACAGGACAACTATAATTTCCCACCAAAGTCCAAGTCTTTTAGCCAACCAAGAGGAACCCTCAGCTAAATCTTGTAGGAGAAAATTACATACCATTAATACCAGAATGATTTCTGTTGAGATTCCATACTTCACTCTGTTCTTCTCTAAAATATGAAGGGAAGATGTTACAAAGTTTGTGAGGGTTATATTGATGGGAAGGAGCAAGTATTTCAAACGTTGGTTCAATTACAACAGCTCATGCCAAAGAGAGATGAAAGCCAATGAGTCCCTTGGGCTTTTGAGGCAATTTACTAACTTTGCAGACTGTCTATCAATTTCATCTTAAAAGCTCTTATCTCCTTAGAGATCAATTTAGCTTGCCATGCTGTTTAACTTAATTTCAAACATGCAGCACAAAGTTACATGGCAGCTTCTGCTAGCTTATATTTCTTGTCTAAAGATCTTCACCCTAATGCTTACAACCCAATCTGAAAAAGAAGTTGTATAGTATATCTTATTCTATTAGGTTCCTGTATATTGGATCAGTTTGTCTTATTTAGAGTAGCCATAAGATTTTACTGTTTTTCACCTGTTTGTGTTTACATGCAATTAATCCTGTGCACTCAAAGCAATATTCTGTTTGTGTCCTCAGTTGGATCCCCACTACAGTATTTTTGAAAACTGCTTCTTGATGTTGAAAATTTTGTACTGGATTGTCTTATTGTGTGTGTATGTGTGTATGTGTGTGTGTGTGTGTGTGTGTGTGTGTGTGTGTATCACATATCTCCAAAAGATATGTGTGCCATACAGTATTTTTTTAACTTCACAAAGAAAAATAATTGGTTTTTATATATTATTTCTTAAAAGATAAAAGAGAAGAAATAGTCACACGGAACCTAGTTTAAATAAATATGTTAACAAAAACTGGAATTATTAAAGCCCATACCTTAAATAAACAGGAAGAAAATCTTCAACCAAGAATCACCTTCAAAAGAGATAGCATGTTATTTGGTTGTAGGGAAATCTGCATGGCCATTAATTTATTTTGAATTATTGCTGTCCTATCCTTTAGGACCAGTTAAAGGATTTCATTGAAAAGTATTTTGGTGTACCTTAAACACTTAAGAAATATTGGAATGTCTTGTCAACAGTGGATTCTAGGCAAGAAAAATATATGCCATTATATTTTTAGTCTTTAAAGGTCCTAAGAGGCTCTTCAAAACACGGTTGGAAATCACGTGTCCTTCCAGATGCTGCTGAACTGAAACTTCCACCAATCCTAACAAGAAGAACCCATGACAAGGAACACTAAGAGTAGAATTTTAGTTGCATCTAGAGGTCTGCAAAATACTCACCCCTGCTTTGAAACCAATATACCAACTGGAAATAAGTCCAGTGGGCCCATCCACACTTCACCATTATACTACTATGACTTGAGTTTAATTAACATGACAACATCTTACAGAATCCTGGGCCTTGTAGTCCTTGTATTTGGGGCAAGCAGTAGCAGAACTCTATGTCTGAGAATTCTTAATGACTCTCTCAAAACTCCAAATCCCAGGATGCTATGTGATTGAGCTATGGCAATTAAAGTTAAATTCTATGTGACGGAACTATGGCAATTAAAGTATGGCTTTTATAGCGCAGTGCAATAACAGATTTGGAATTTGTGCAATGACTTTGGACTACGATTTCTGGTTGGCATGATTTTAGTATCTAATACAACGTTTTTAAATGCTTAATATGTATAAATGTTAATTTATTTTAAATTCAATGTTTTGTATGTGTTTTTAAGGCATTGAATAATTGCCATATGTAATCCACCTTACGTCCCTTCAGGGTAGAGAAAAAGCCGGGTTATAAATAGGGTTAATGACCCCGGCCCAATTTACCTGTCCGAACGCATATCCCCTGTGAACCATCACTGAGATTAAGATCCTCCAGCGCAGGCATGTAGCCAGGGGGGGGGGGCTCGGGGGCTTCAGCCCCCCCCCCCCCGAAATTCTCATGATGGTTCGCGAAAAGGCCTTACTGGTGCATTATTTAAACTGTTATGTTTATTCATATCATGATCTGATAACCATACTCAATATATCTCATATGCATGAGGGTATTGGGGTAATGATACAAAAGGTTTGCTAGGCTACACCCTCTTTCACTCAGACTCAGCCCCTCCCCCCCGAAACTCAGCCCCCCCCCGAACCCCTCCCTGAAAAAAATCCCCCCCCCCCCCCGAAACGAAATCTTGGCTACGGGCCTGCTCCAGCGAGGCCCTTCTCTCTGTCCCGCCATTGTCACAGGCACGATTGGTGGGGACGAGAGAGAGGGCCTTCTCGGTGATTGCCCCCCGGCTATGGAACTCCCTTCCTGGCGAGATCAGATCGGCCCTCTTCCTCCTGTCCTTCAGAAGGATGGTAAAAACTTAGCTGTGGGACCAAGCTTTCGGGTCAGGGCGATAAAGCAGCAATAGGAAAGATTACCAGGCTAATTAGATTAGATGCAGATGACCAAGATGGTTTTAAATTGTGTATTTTAATATTGAGATAAATGTGTTTAATGTTTTATGTATGCGTATATGAATTATTGTCTCGGCATTGAATGTTTGCCATATATATTCTGTGCTCAGCCCTGAGTTCCCTTTGGGGTGAGAAGGGTGGAATATAAATGTTTTACATAAATAAATAAATAAATAAATAAATAAATAAGGTAAAATAAATGCACAGTAATTATGTAGTGTGAATGGGCTCCAGGTTATGAAACACTGAGCGATATAGAAGAACTTGACGAGCATTTTGCATCATTAAAATTAACCCAGTTAATTGAGGAGTAGATAACACAATTGTTTATGCATATGGTTCTGTTTAACCTGTGTGTTGTGAGTTGTGCTCTTGATCAGGCAAAGTATCTGTAATATTTGGTGAATATATGCAGGAAAGCATGACAGATTCTGGTTTGATTCCTCTCATATAAGCATTAGTTTTCTAATGTTTATCTGGGCAGAACTAAACCAGTAATCCCACCAGGAATGGAATCTGTTCTTTCTTAAACTGATAAGACTCTTATTTTGAAATGTGGCACCACCCACCCAAGTTGGCAAAACCATTCTTCTGGGACGTCTTCCAGCTGCCCTTGATGTGATCTTCTCAGTTTATTTTGCTTGCAGATCTGAAGTGGATGGTTCTGTGTGGGCTCAGATGGAGAAGCTTATGGTTGACCTGCAGGATTGTTTCCCTGGTTATTGTTCTGCAGGTAGCTGATTCTGGAGGCACAGCGCCACCTCTAGGACATAAAGGAATACTGTTCCACATTATATTTTGCCTACTGAACTCAGAAGAAATACAACACAATATAGCGATGTGTGGAATTCTTCCAGTGAGAGATCCAGTGCACCCTCTTTTACAGGTGTCAGTCATCTTCTGAAATCATCCAAAAGGCGTAAGAAGCAAGGACAGCAGTCGCAATTTGTAGAGTAAGGCAGTCATCACAGGAAGCAGATTTGCTATGTCATAAAAAGACCAATATAGATATATATGCAATTTACTCTGGACCTCAGCTTGTGCAGATTGAGTTCATCAAACATTTTGAGGTTTTCCTCAGCTCAGAAGTTTTGCTCAATCTCAAATGCCTAACCAAACATGCCTAGCGGCAAGGCATCCCACCTTCCAGTTGAACTTTCCAGGTGGGTAGTTGTCTCAACAGCATCCACCCAAACATCCAATTCACCATGGAAAAACGAAAATGAAGGGAAACTGCCATTTCTTGATATCCTAGTCATCTGTCGACCCAATCAACAATTGGGCCACACAGTTTACAAAAAACCTACACACAGAGATAGATACCTACATAATAACTCCAACAATCACTCAAGTCAAAAAAGAAGCACAATTAAAACCCTGGCAAACCATGCAAACCCCACCTCCTCCAAGGTGAACTGAACCACCTAAACTTGGCTCTACAGGCAATGGATACTCCACTACAGAAGAACTACAAGACCGAGAACAAGCCACGAAAGTCAAAACAAAGATCCACCCAGAAGAAAAGTGTTCTTGCCATATATCAGGGGAACCACTGACCGCATAGGGAAGCAGATGAAGAAACACAACATACAAACTATCTACAGACCCACTAAGAAAATCCAATAAATGCTACGTTTAACAAAGGACAAGAGGGATCCTCTCATTTCTGCATGTGTCTACCGTATACCGTGCAGCTTTGGACAAGTCTACATAGGGACCACCAAACAGGGTATAAAGTCAATGAATACATAAATGAATGAATAAACAGAGAAGATTATTTTTATACATGGCTCATACGTTATTTCAGAGAGTTGTTGGACTGCAGCTTGCAGAATTTTTCTCCATTTGCTATTTTGGCTAGGGCTTCTGGGACTTGCAGTCCAGCAGTTTCTGGAAGAAAACATGCTTCTATATCCCTCGGTAGTCTGTAATGAGAACTATTGATTCAGTGGGCATTCTTTGTACATTTAGTCTTAAGTTCTCGTTCATCTATTCTGGATGGCAAATTATAGTTGTCACTCTTAATCCTACATGCATGCATGATCTTGCTGGTTTGAAGATAAGATGTGTATGAATGGAAACCCATGGGACATTGCAGTCTCTCCTCTTTTTCTCCCTTCTTCACATAAACATGTTCCAAAATTAATTTATATATGCTATATGTAGCCATTTGCTTTGGTCCAACACAACATCTTCCCTTGTTCTCTTCCCTCCACGAACAGCAAACTATGAAGGCAGGGCAAACTCCTTAACGTGATCAGTTCTTTCTTACTGAGAAGGAAAAGACCCCTAAACCTTCATCCAAAGGAGCTAGGCACTGCTTTAATTTCACAAGCGAAGTGGGAAAAAGCCTACCAGAACTACAGTCTTCCAGATACATCTGTTCCTTGACCAGCACTCCCTAACCACAGTGGCCATCTGGCAGGGGTGCTTTGAATGTGATTTTCCTGCTTCTTGGCAGGGGGTTGGACTGGACGGCCTACGAGGTCTCTTCCAACTCTATGATTCAAGAAATCAAGGCTTTCTTTGTGTTCAGTTCTCACCCCATTTCACCTGCTTTTTGGTGGTCAGCTCCCACACAGTAGTTATTATCCCTTTTACAGAGCTGGTTGTGTCTGTGGGTTTAGAGCCAGGCATTCGTAGTCTGTCCAGTTGCCTTCCAAATATTGCCTCTTGTGCATAGGAATTGGTTGCCACAAATCTCTAAACACTACTTTCTGTGAGTTAATGATATTTTTGCTGTTTATCAAAGTATATTTCTTGCCATCAACACTCTAAAAATTGCATTCTTGATTTTTTTTAAAAAAAGAAGGAGCATAGGGAAGTTGCTTATACAATACAATAGACAGCCAGTATTTCAAGAACATTTGTTAACTATTTTATTTATGCTTCTGTAAGTAGAGCAGTTCATTTCCCAGAAATAATTATGCCTTTTTTCTTATTGACTGAAATATTTAACCATAGGACTGAGCACACTGTAGATTTTGAAACAACATAAATAAATGACTAGAAAATTGTGCCTCCAATTATATAAGACCAGTGTTTTCAGAATGTACAGCACTTGGTTGCTGGTGACATAAAACTGATTGTTCAAAATGACTGCATTTATTTATTTATTTATTCATTCATTCATTTGATTTATAACCCACTTTCCTCCCCAAATGGGACCCAAGTCAGGATGTAAATAAAAAACAGTGAAAATTATGAATAACACAAAAGTAAAAATAAAACAAATACTGATATTAAAATAGTTTAAAGCAGTGGTTCCTAACCTTTTTTTTTTAACCCGGGACCACTCTCCAACATTAGTACCAAAAGGGTTACGAATCAGTTTTTGGTCAACTTTACATTTGGTTTGGTTATTTGGGGTGCTGATTCAGAAAATTGTATTGGACAAACCACATCAGCTTTAGTTTCTGATACAGAACATATGCCATCTAGTAGTCACCATCTTCTTGCCCATAGAAAACCCTATTTAATAAGCCTTGGTACTATAAGAGGGTTTCGTGAGACCAGTTGCTCTCGTTACAATGGTGTAGTAACAGTGAGGCCACAGACCATATTTTAGTTTTTGCGGACCACTGGTTGTCCACAGACACAACAGATTGGGAACCACTGGTTTAAAGGTTACTTAAAACATAATTAAATTATTTGAAAATACAGCCCATTCTAATTAAAAGATCTACAAAAGGCCTTCTTTGAACCTGTGGCCTCTTGAGCAAGTGGACATTATACATTGACTGAAACATCAGTCTTCTCCAGTCAACATGGCAGCTAGCAGGAGGCAGCATTGAATCAAATGTTATTGCATTATTGACTTTTGGCACTCTTTTCTCAATATGGACCTTTTTCTGTTAATTTAAGCCATGGCTGGAAAATGACAAAATAGGTCTGCTACTTTTTACAAACATCGATTTTTAATCATTTTATTAAATCCTCTTCAATTTGATAGCATCTGTCAGGGATCCAAATCCTATCTGAAAACAGTGCTTTGTAGTTGATTTCCTCCCAACTATATAAGGATTTCATATCATCATTTATCTGGGGTTTAATGGCTATATGTGTGTGAGATTAGAGGGAGAGGTGCACTTTATGAACGTATCAATAGAAGGTCCAGAATTATCAGAGCCCGTATCATATGTTCATGTGTCTGTTTATATATATAATATATATAATGACCTTCCAGATGTTTTGAACTTCTGTTTCCCCAGAATTCATCTTAAAACCTTTTCAAGGTTTAATTCATTCACGTATCCCTGATATAGTTTTCTTTCTTCTGCAAGCCAGCTCTGATCAAAAGATATTTTAAAACATGTTTCTGTTTGATTATATTTCTAATTAAATATTTGTGTTATCACAGTTATGGAAATGGCCTATTTTGCAATAGTTACTTATTTCCTCTGCTTATTCTCAGACAAACTTGACTATAGTATACATAATGACAAGCTAAATTTTCTCTGCATTGTAAATAATTTGGAGTATAAAAAACCCTCAGGGAACTTCTGGAAAATATTAGTTTTTTGGCAAGTGAAAGAATCTTTTGCTTTTATTTTTGCATGAAGTGATCAAAGGCACAGATACAGCAATGAGTCAAGTCTACGTAAGCAGAGGAATATAAATGTGTGTTTACATTGTAAAATATTCTGTCTTATTTAACACATTGTTTCTCCAACATAAAGTGAGTCTCTCTAAGGAATTTTAAGCAAAGCTTGGAAAAGTTATGTTTTGGACTACAATTCCCAGAATTCTCCCAGCTAGCTGGGCCAAGGGACATGCTCCTGAACATTTTAAAGCTTATTGTTCTGTCTTCTATAAAGCATGATATAGGCAGAACTCCAAGGCAGTTACTGTTAAAAAGTAGTTATACAGTCAGGAGCCCCAACGTAGTTAATTATCATTATAGCTGTACCTTAAGAAGTAGCTGTTTCTCAAGAAAGAGGAAAATTCTTATCTTTGCAAAACATATGTTGCCATGTTTTTAATTCAGTACATTAGGTATTTAAGTTAACTAACTTAAAAATTAGCGAACACCATGAAAGAACCACTCTGTTCAACCGTCTCCCTTACTGAGATACGCAGGGTAGTCTCATGTAGATGTTGGAGTACCCTCAGCTTGTAATGCTGGGGGGTGTTAAGATCTATATCCTATTGATAGTGGCAACTATAGATCCCAAATGTTGTATGTTCCCATTCATGCTGCTAGCCATACTCTAGACATCATTTTCTGTGTTGGATGGGGTGATGGTGAGCTGAGAGTGGATGAACTGTTTATTGTTTCATTGACATGGACAAATCACTACCTAGATGTGATAAATATGATGTGTGGTTTGAATGAAATTGTATGATAGGTGTATGGCTGGAACCTATAGAAGGTGAAGATGCCATCCTAAGAATATTGAAACCTGGAAAACTACAAAAGGAGGTGATCTGATGAACTGTGATTAACTCTTGGTGGGAAACAACATATTTACATTACCAGAAACACTAACTCTTTTAAGTTAAGGAAGTCAAACAATGCTCTACTTAACAAGAAAAGCCAACATCTGTTTGGAACTGATGGAGTCAACATGTTGTAGCTGGGAAAAACAACTTGTCATTTACAATTTAGAGCAACATCAGCAAGAAAATTGCTATATGAGACCTTTTTACTTTCCAAAAATGTGGCAGACAGGAAGAGTCTGATCACCTACCGCTTTCTCCAAAAGATGGAGAAAGGCGGATAAGGCCCCATGGAAGAAGTATGAGATTTGTTTAGACTTAACATCACTGTTAGTAAAAGTTAGCATTGCAGATGCTGCAACATAAGCCTAGGCAATGGTGAAGGATCATGTCACAGTCTAAAAATGCTTGCAGTTATCTCCTCTGGCGTTTGTGATCTTTCTTCCTTTAGCACTTTCCAGGTTTTGTCAGAGACAATATTCCTAAACCCAGGGCACTTCTATTGAAAAGGAAAGGAAAGGCAAAAAAGACTAGAAATGGAGGAAGTAAATCATAACCTGGAAAACAAGACTTTCTTACTTGCCTTTGAAATGCCATAATGAATGTAAAACACATAGATTTTCATGCAGCAAACTGAAATGCCTTCCCTTCTAAAAAGTATTGTTTTTAATTTATTCTGTACCTTATAGCCTTGTGTTACTTTTTACAGCTTGGTAATGTAGTTTACTTGGTATCAGTTACAAAGCAAAACTTTTATAATCTTAATCATCTGAGTTCAAGGGAGAAAATAAAAAATGCAATAAGATGTCTGACTATGATTGCATAGGGGTAACCTTCATAGCTGAATGACATGAATAAATGAAATATTATATCTCTTTTTTGGATCACCACCTGAAAGCTGTTTGTATGGAGTGTTTTGACATCGAGGGCTGAATACTAAATGTTCATTGTGATTCTGCCTTCAGCCAGATTGAGAGAATTTGAAATCCTTGCTGTGTTGTTTGTTATCTCTCTTGTTTTTTTTAATGGATTAAATGTCTGGATATGTGAAACAGGATGCTGCCAAGTATATGTTTGGCATTGCCTCATTTGACCCCTGGGCTTGTGTTTCTGCAGGCCGATGCTGGTTGGATGCCCTGGAACTGGCCTTGCGCTGCTCCAGCCTCTTCAGGCTCAGTGCATCCAAGCAAGGGAAGGATGGAGACCTGAACTGCTCGAATGATTCTTCACATGCTGGGCTGTACAACCTGCTACACACGGCTACCATCTCAGATCAGGAGCTATTCCAGTAAGGATATGCTTTCACTCAGTGTGCACATTCTGAAATGTCTAATAGTTGTGATATGAGACTACATTTGGGTTCACCTCATTTATCTCTTGTCTATTCAAGAAACAACTGAATCAGTAGGGTTTATTTTGAAAGGGGATTGGGCATGTGGTTGCATAGGTACCTCCCTGATGCAGACCTAAGATGGTTTCATGGAGAGACATATAGCACTATTCTGTATATGTTTACTGAGAGGTAAGCCCAGATAGGCTTACCTCCCAGTAAATCCCAGATAGGATGTGCATAGGATTTTAAACAAATTAGAATATCAAGAATGGATTTACCACCAAAATATCATTGTCAGTATAAGATAGTTCTTCAATTCTTTCTTGCGTAAAGCAAGACTACCATTAGAATGGCAAACAGCAACCCTCAAAGTCTTATGGCTTATTAAGCCATAGAATCAAAAGGTGAAGCTATCAGGTTTTTAAGTGGATTTGGCAACATCCCTGTAAATTGGTTTAGCGCAGCGCCCACTAACACAATCTGCCAATTAATTGCTGAGCATCAGTATGTAACATTGCCACAAGATCCACATTCTCCAGCTTATTACATTTTTACTGGCGCAATCTCTATGGAGCAGTGATAGGAGAAACAGAACATCAGCCATAGTCAAGGCCAACCACAACATTAGGCAGAGTGATACAGGTTGTCTTGGGCAACAGATGTTAGGAAATATGAAGGGAGTGCCTCCCCTTGTCTATTCCCATGTGCTGGAGGACAAACCATTATCTTCCAAGCATACTGTCCTATTTGAGAAAGCCTGCTACCTCACCTCAGGTGGAAAATGCTTCTGCATCACTAGCAAAGACATGTTACTTCAGTTGGAATCAGCAGAGTCTAGACTAGTGGTCCCCAGAAGTTTTGGCCTTCAACTCCCAGAAATTCTAACATCTGGTAAATGGCTGGGATTTCTTGGAATTGTAGGCCAAAACACCTGGGGGCCCACTGGTTGAGAACTACTGGTCTAGACGAAACAAAGAAGGGGAGGGCGTTTAGTTTTCACCTCAAACAGTTAAATGTCTTGGACTAGAATATGATCACTATAGATCATCCTGCACCATATACTTTCTATATTTTGAGATTCCATTATACCTACCCCCACTGCTACAGCTGTGTTGTAGCTGTAGATGCCAGCATGTCATATTCCATTTAAAGTTGTGCAGCGTTTCCTTCGGCAACAGTATGATAGCTGGGACCCTATGCTAGTTGTGCAACTTGGGTCTGAATTAATGAAGGGAACGTATGCGCGAGTGAGCAGAGCAAGTGACAAACGGAGCTGGGATACAGCAGCGAAGTAGTTTAACTCACGTGCAACAGGAGAAGAGTGAAGTAATGTAACCGTTATTTAATGTTAAATGATAAACAGCGGCTTACAAAGACCTTAAACGGGATAGAAATGAGCTATCTGTGCCAAAAGATTGGTCATATTTCCCCGCTCCTTTTTATCCTTCCTTCCATTGCAACAACTCTGCTGCAGCTGCACCTCTCACTCGGCTCACTCGTGCACGTATTTCCCTAATTCAGTCCCATGTTGCACAACCAGCATAGCATAGGGTCCCAGCTATCATACTATTGCCCTTCTGTCTATCCACAGCTTAAGAGGTCTCTGTCTAAGGACTTGGTGATGACCAGAGGCTTCCATAGCTTTAAAAGGAGATAAGACTGTCAACCTGCCCCTGAATTCTAGCTGCTAGGGAATCACAGCTTTCTCTGTCATTTCCTGTGACAGGGCTAATTCTGTTACTATGGGTTTTTTCAGTGTCCAATTTTGTAGATACTATGACAAAGAAAATACTGTATTACATAGACCTTTGGTTTGTTCTAGCCAGTCAGTAATACCAATTGAACATTCATAACAAGATCCATGCCTTCCTAACTGTTCAATATGGAGTAAAATCTTGTCAGTCCGATATTAAGAAGAGAAACAGATTCAGCAGGGGGGAAATAAGGAGGAAACTAAGCAAATAACCATCTGTGTAGTATCATTTGTCTTCTAGACATTAGTGTGCTGGAATACTTACAGGTCCTAGATTCTTCACTGGTAGTGTCTTGTGCTGGGACTAATCCTCCAATTAAACTTCTTCTGCCTTGGGAATTAGGGCAATTAAGATGGCATGTTCTTATTAGAAGGGCAATTAATTACATTTAGTGCTTTCTTCAGATTATTTAAACTTTGGTTAACAATAAGAGTTTCAAAAAGACAATTATCCTGTCTGTAAGAATAGACTCCTGAGCTTCTGCTGTATTTCTGTAGTGTCTGATTATTTTCACTTTGATCATCGCAGTTGCATAAATGGCTGTCCTTTCTGCCTGTTGTTACAATGGCTGTAGGATGTACAATGCACAAGAACTGCTGGAGTCTTCCTAAGAACCAATACCTGCCACCGATTGTAATAGGAATTTTCCTCCAGCGTTTTGAAGTCTGAGTTTATAGCTGGGTTAATGCTTTACTGTTGCCATTTAAAAATTCTAAATAATCTTATTTGAAGCAGACTTAGGCCTCTCCACTTCCCTAATCCATTTTCCTCCTACATAGTCATACATTTGCTTAGCATATAGCACCTGTTTTTCTCTATTGGAGCTGTTTGGCTGTGATATCTCTGGCCATGAAGCAAGATTGTCAGTTCAAATTATCATAGTGGGCTTGGGTGTTATAAAGCTGAGGTATATGTTCACTGATTTTTCATTTAGATGAACTCTGCACTTAATTACTCAACATGGTACTGTTTTTATGATGTTATGTTTTATTGTGATATGTTCTTGTTTTGTTTTGTTTTGTTTTGACTGATGGTTTTCACTCTGTGTTCTGTGGGCTTATCCCTTTGTAAGCTGCCCCGATTCCCCTAGGGGAGATGAAGGCAGGGTATAAAAATAAAGTTGTTATTCTTCTAAAATGCATGTACTTAAATTCTGTGCTGGTATCCTGCTCTTGGGGATGCTTTTCTTTTAAATCTAGTAAGCAGTCATGTGGTGTTAATATCTGTGGGGATTACAGTTGAAAGTTTTATCCACTTTGCATCATTTTGATACAAATACAATGCTTTATATTCTTTTGGGAGGCAGGGGAAAAGTCTCCAAACTTGGAGAAATAAAGTAGTAAAGCAAGTATCTTCTGCCAGTTACTGCAAGAATGAGGGAAGCATCAAGTACCTTTTCTCCTAGTGTTAACTGGACAGCAAAACATAAACCTGCCTTCCAAATATTGCTGGAAAACAACTCCCAAAGGTTTGTGTCACCCCTTTGTTTTTGTTGGGAGATTGGTTCTAGGACCACCAACGCCTCAGTGGATGTTCAGGTACCTTATATCTTTTTATTTATTTGCTTTTACATTTTTATTTTATCTATAGAGTCTCATCATCATTCTGTCAGCTTGTTCAATCCGGTGAGATTTCATCCTTTCCTGGGAAGAATTCTAGGCTGGGTTGCTCCATAAGCAGATTTCCATCTGGGACAGGACAGGAAGCCTGGATAGAAAAAGGCTGAGATAGTAAATAATTCTCCCCACGCTCTCATTTTAGAAGCTGCCGTTTTGCTTGCTTTGCCTCCCTTCATGCACATGCCTCTTTTTGTCCATTCATTGCCTGGCAGACAGAGAGAAGTATGTGTTCCACCACCTGAAGTGGCCAAAGGAAGGGAGAGAGGGGAGGCAGAAAGGAAGAGCTTGAGAGAGCACTTGAGGAGCACACACGGTTAAAAAATTCAGAGTGGTTAGTTGGACCCATAAATGAGTGCCAACTGTATATCCAGTGGCGAGAAATACATTTCAACCATGTCTGGAGGATCATGTGTTTCCTTTGGCCCAAAGCTTACAGCTAAGGGAAAAAAACTTGGGTTTAATCTCCACCTAGTGATGAAATATCTGAAGGCACACCACAGTCATTAGGCACATCTGAAGAAACTGTTTGAATCATAGTAGTTGTTATTAAGGAAGTTCCAGTTCATTTAATCAAGGTAATCATACACTTTAAATCTATACCAGACATGGGCAAACTTCAATCCTCCAGGTGTTTGGGGCTTATTCTCACGATTCCTAACAGCCAGTGGACTTTTAGGAATTGTGAGATTGGAAGTCCAAAACACCTGGAGAGTCGAAGTTTGCCCATGCCTGATCTATACCATGTTTAAATTACTGCAGGCCATGTATTGGTGCTTTTATTGCTATAAACTTGCAGAATTCAATGATAAGTAAAGACATGCATATGACTTCCACATGGTCAGTTCCCACATATGTTTTCAGCCTAGAATGCTTAACGTACAGCTATTTGACAGTGTGAGTCCATCCTAACAGCTGTGCAGAGATGACTGTGTACCTGTTGGGTTGTTGTAGGTTTTTCGGGCTGTATGGCCATGTTCTAGAAGCATTCTCACCTGCATCTGTGGCAGGCATCCTCATAGGTTGTGAGGTCTGTTGGAAACTAGGAAAATTGAGTTTATATATCTGTGAAAAGTCCAGGGTGGGAGAAAGAATTCTTGTTTGTTGGAGCTAGGTGTGAATGTTTCTGATGGCCACCTTGATTAGCATTTGATGGCCTGACAGTGTTTAGGTGTGGCTTGTTACTGCCTGAGATAATCCTTTGTTGAGAGGTGATTGGGTGTTTGTCTGGAGTTCCCCTGTGTTTGAGTTTTGTTCTTTATTTACTGTTATAATTTTAGAGTTTTTTAATACTGGTAGCCAGATTTTGTTGATTTTCATCGTTTTCTCCTTTCTCTTGAAATTGTCCACATGCTTGTGGATTTCAGTGGCTTCTCTGTGTAGTCTGACATAGTAGTTGTTAGAGTGGTCCAGCATTTCTGTGTTCTCAAATAATATGCTGTGTCCAGGTTGATTCATCAGGTGCTCTTCTATGGCTGACTTCTCTGGTTGAAGTAGTCTGCAGGGCCTTTCATCTTCCTTGATTCGTGTTTGGACAACACTCAATTTGGTGGTCCTTATTTATTTATTTATTTATTTACTTTGCTTATATACCGCTGTATCTCAAGCCCGAAGGCGACTCACGGCGGTTCACAAACAGTAAAAACAGTAGAAACAGCAGTGGTTCCATACAACATATAACAATTGACTTAACACATTATCCATAAATTACCAATAAGCAATTACAATGCACAATTATTACAAAAAACAAACGTACCCAATCTTCTCATCATCCAAGCGTAGTCCAGGTTCGTCGTCCATTGTTCCATTCCTATGTTCCATTACCAGATTGCACTAAATTACTCAAACGCCTGCACAAACATCCAGGTCTTCACCTTTTTGCGGAATACCATTAGAGATGGTGCTAGTCTAATGTCCGTAGGAAGGGCGTTCCACAGCCGAGGAGCCACCACCGAGAAGGCCCTATCTCTCGTCCCCGCCAGCCGAGCTTGAGAAGCAGGCGGGATCGAGAGCAGGGTCTCCCCGGAAGATCTCAAACTCCTGGTGGGTTCATAGGCAGAGATGCGGTCAAATAGGTAGCTTGGGCCGGAACCGTTTAGGGCTTTAAAGGCCAACGCCAGCACTTTGAATTCAGCCCGGTAGCAGATCGGTAGCCAGTGGAGTTGGCGCAACAGGGGGGGTGTATGCTCCCTGCGCTCCGCTCCTGTTAAAATCATGGCTGCCGAGCATTGGACTAGTTGGAGCTTCCGAGCTGTCTTCAAAGGCAACCCCACGTAGAGAGCGTTGCAGTAGTCTAAACGGGATGTAACCAGAGCGTGGACTACCGTGGCCAAGTCAGACTTCCCAAGGTATGTAGACTTGTCCATAGCTGCATGGTATATGGTAGACCAGTGGTTCTCAACCTGTGGGTCCCCAGGTGTTTGGGCCTACAACTCCCAGAAATCCCAGCCAGTTTACCAGCTGTTAGGAGTGCTGGGAGATGAAGGCCAAAACATCTGGGGACCCACAGGTTGAGAACCACTGCTGTAGACTCCTGCAGAGGTGAAAGGATCCCTCTTGTCCTTTGTTGAATGTAGCATTTGCTGGATTTTCTTAGTGGGTCTGTAGATAGTTTGTATGTCGTGTTTCCTCATCAGCTTCCCTATGCGGTCAGTGGTTCCCTTGATGTATGTCAAAAACACTTTTCCTCTGGGTGGATCTTTGTCTTTACTCTTGTGGCTTGTTCTTGGTTTTGCAGCTCTTTTGATGTCTGAGGTGGAGTATCCATTGGCCTGTAGAGCCCAGTTTAGGTGGTTCCATCGTCTTGGAGGAGGTGGGGTTTGCAGATTCTTTTTGCATGGTCTGCCAGGGCTGTAATGTGTACCTATTGCTGAATGTATGTGTGAGCTTCCTAAAGTTAAAGGTGTCCTCTCTTGTCTTGTTGAATTTAGATCACTTCCCTGTTATTTCCTCAGAATGGGACATTGAAGATATTTTTCACAACCGAAAGAGACCATAATATATATAGGCTGGAAATGCCAAGGGCATAGTATTTCCAATTTCTGTGTATGGTTTTTTAAGCTGGGCTGTGACTAATGCTGAGAAGAAAAAATACGCTCATTTGATTTGTGGTACTGGAGAAGACTTCTGCAGATACCATGAACTTCCAAAATGATTAATTAAGTAAATTTTAAAACAAATCAAGACTGAATTCTCCCTAGAAACTGAAATTACAAAACTGGGGCTATTATAGTTTGTTGTACTTTAGGGATATTGATAGCGTGGTAAAATGGCTTTCAACACTGACATTGGCATTTAAACTTGAATTGTAATCTTTTACTACATATTCAGAGGTATAATATATTAGGATCAAAAGAATACATCACCATTTTTTCTCAAAAGAAAAGGACAACTTAGCTAATACTAATGGGCAGTGGTCCAGTGAAGGACAGTAATGTACTATAATGATGTGGTTTGGCCTACTGCCTGAAATCCCTTAACTTGGTTAACGTCCAGTGAAACAACGTCATAGTAAAGCTTTCTCACACTCTTTTGAGAGGCTAATTTGTGAGAACAGTTATTACCAGACACATATTTGCAAGCATCATTCATCTGTTCTCATTTCTCACTTGGAGGATTGGCCTTAAGAATCAGTAGAATTTTAAAAATGTAGCAAAATAATTGTGTGGGATCAGCAACAATGTGTTTCTGCCTTTCCCTAGCTTGACCTTGTGTATTAATAACTATTTGATTGGTCAACAAAGGAGCCCCCCGTGGCACAGTGGGTTAATCCACTGAGCTGTTGAACTTGCTGACCAAAAGGTCAGCGGTTCGAATCCGGGGAGCAGGGTGAGCTCCTGCTATTAGCCCCAGCTTCTGCCAACCTAGCAGTTCAAAAACATGCAAATGTGAGTAGATCAATAGGTACCTCTTTGGTCCTCCATGTAGTCATGCCAGCCACATGACCTTTGAGGAGTCTACGGACAACGCTAGCTTTTCAGCTTCGAAATGGAGATCAGCACCACCTCCCAGAGGCGGACATGATTAGATTTAATGTCAAGGGGAAACCTTTACCTTTTAGTCAACTTGTATATGGAGAATCAATCAAGATGTCTTTAAACAGGCCTTATCACAGTTAAAAATATCTTTGCCTAAACTTTCATTGAGAGCCTGCAATTCTCCCTCTACTGCAAACTCACACGTCTTGATTTGTGTCCCATGGGTTAGGTTGAACCATCAGTGTCATTTACCATATATACTTGTGTATAGTAAGTTTGGGAGCCAAAATTGTAGATCTAATATGGTATGTGGATAACTTGAGGGTCATTCCATGAACAAGGGACAGCAACAGCACTGCTTCATGAGACCATTTGCCCCTGACCACTATCACTGCTGTTTTCCTGCCCAGGTTTTTAAAAGGCCACAAGTGATGCAGCAGCAGAGAGACTCAAAAGAGTTTGTGCTTTCTTGTAGGTTCTCCCAAGATGGACTAAGCTTTCACCTTTTACCTTTCAGTTCCGAGAAGGAGAAAGTTCCTTTTTCATAAGAGTTAAAGTTCAATTTAGGCAGTCCCCAAAACATGAACAAGAAAGGTTCTGTAGGATCATAGCTTGAATTTGTATGTAAGTTGGAATAGATACATTTCTTAAGTAACTCCAGCCAAAGATATAGAATTTTTATCTTTTGACAGCAAAGGGAAGGGTTAACACCCCTGTGGCATTTGTTTTGCTGTCTGTGCCCCTGTTCAGAAGATTTATCCTCACTTTCTGTCCCTGTGATAACTGGATTGTGAAAAAATGGCTTTTTATGAAAACAATGATTGGTGATAAAGCTTCAGTGGAGACACTTTTTCCCCATGATAACTCTTCCAAAAGTGAATTTCCCTTCCTAGGGGTAGATTTCTCTCATTTTCTGTTGTCTCACCCTCATTCTTAACTATGAGTTATATATGAGTTGGATGTTTGTAACTCGGGAACTGCCTGTACTTACATTGACATATGGATGAGTTGACCTGAGTTTTGGAGGTTGATTTTTTTGACTGAAATTTCTACATGATTTTATGCAGTAGTCTTTAGAATTTTTGAAACTAAGATGTTTATTATCATTTGTATTTTTCAGCCTCAATGAGTCAGCTCTGGAGAACCACCACCTTGAAAATGATGCCTTTTCAGACAAATCTGAGAAAGACAATATTGAAGAGTCTGAGAATGAAATGCACGAGAACAGTCGGAAAACAAATGAAAGCGAGAGTGATCAGTCTGAAATCCATGGGGAGTTGTCCCAGGAAAATAAAGGAACAACCTATTTAGAACAGAACTATGAAGAATTTGGGGAGGTAATGACAGCTTTAACCTGTCTGCCCATTGGGTTTATCATTGGTCTGCCACCTCCACTCATGCTATTACAATAGCACTTTTTTTTTTACTCCATATCATTTTTTTTTTCAGTTCTTCTGTGGTCAACTTATGCTGCCATAGTCACCTCATTTCCAGTGCTACTGCTTCACTAATGCATTCCTGTGATAACTGAGAGCTGCAGCCTGAGGATATCATAAAGAACTGAGTAGCACTTACAAGGCCTTTTGCCAAAAGGCAGCAGGAGAGGAGTTATGGCTCCAAGAATGTGTTTTCTCGGCCAATTTAACAGGGCTCGTTCTAATGACTGGTGCCGATTGCAGTAGTTTTCTTTCTCATTATTAATGAAAAATGAGTGGTTAAGAGGCTACGGGACTCACTAACTAAATGGTTCTATTCTTACTTGGAATTAAGTCCCCCTGTGCTCTTCTGGGCTTACTCCCTTAGAAGTGTCTTTAGGATTGCAATCTACGTGGCTGTCCTGATAGATATATCTTATGGAAATAGATTTTTCTTCCTGTATGGATCATTATGTAGCATGCAAGTATAAACTCTTCTTAGGCAAAAAAATTTACTGTAAATGTATACTTTTAGAAAATTTAAATCCTTCTTATACATACATTATCTGCAGTTGCCAAACATGATGTATGACATTTGGAGACAACTGAAGAATAACAATTTTCTGAAATGTAAGGTTTCTAACAAGAGTTAATTATAGGGAGTGCACGACAACCCTATTAAAGCAACTTCACTGGCTGCCTATAAGTTTCCAGCCCCAATTCAAGGCGCAGGTTTTGACTTACAAAGCTCTAAACGGTTTGGACCCTGCCTGTCTTCGTGATTGCATCTCCCCCTATGAGCTAGTGTGGGCTCAAAGATCTGCCGGGGAGGCCCTCCTCTCACTTCCACCACCATCACAAGTGCAGTTGGTGGGGACGAGAGAGAGGGCCTTCTCGGTGATGGCTCCCCGACTATGGAACCACTCTCCCCAGCGAAATTAGGCAAGCCTCCACACTGTCCTCCTTTCATAGGGAACTGAAAACCTGGATGTTCCAGCAAGTTTTTGATAATGATTCGTCTCTAAGCCCAGTCCCTAGGTTGTCAGATAGTCCTCTCTTCTGCACTTCATCCACTTCCCCAGCCCTATGGTATGCTGTTTGCATTATCCCTCACCCAGCCCTCTAGTTTTAGCACTCCTGTCCATTGCTATTGTTCAACTTTGTCTGATGGAGCTCCAATGCATTTGGTTTTATATTTTATTTTTAATGTGTTTTATCAGTTTTTTATATGTTTTTACTTTATTTTATTTTACTTCTTATTTTTATTTTTATTTTGCTATTTTGATTATTAATTATAGTTATGTTCTTTTCTGTTGTCTGTATTTTGTCCTGATGTAAACTGTTTGTCTGGGCATTTAATGTTTGCCATATTTGTTGGAAACCACCCTGAGTTTCTTTGGGGAGATAGGGCGGTCTATAAATAAAGTTTATATTATTATTATTATTATTATTATTATTTGCTTTCTTTCTGGCTTAAACATGGCATTAGGATTTTGGTTTTGGTTTTCTATTTCCCACAAAATTGATATTTCCAGCTGGCATATAAAATGGCTAGAATTGGGCATACTGCCAGAAATCATTCTATATTATGAAAGTATCTATTTTTAAATCACTATATATGTGATTTTGGAATATTAAATAGATATAAAAGTATTATAAGTTAAAAATTTAATTTTGTTCCAAAATCATTTGATCAATGATGTTGAAACGTTTTACTTTTAAATTCATTGGGTTTTATGTGTGCAAGACCAGGATGCAAGCCCCTGTATAACTGATAAATACATTTGACAAAAGCATAGCCAGATCAATACACATCATGGCTTATAACACAACTGCAATCATTTTTGTCTATTAGTTTCCATTATCTAAGGAGAATCAATCTTAGGGATGCTGTTTCTCTTTGACACTATTTGGATTATAACTAAAGTTATAATTATAACTTTAATTGATATGGCTGATTTCCAAGGAATCACATTACTCTCATTTTGAAAGAATCAATATTTAAAAGAGGTCATTTCCCAATAATCTAACGCCCTTGGAGAAAGGTAGAGTGTAAATCCAATAAATCAACTAATCAATGCATATTTTTGGAAGCACTGTCAATAATAGATATGAGGAAGATGCTGCTTTATTTTTTGGTTAATCTGAAATAAATTTAATGAAAAATATTTGGGAGAAGACTGTAGTTATATACAGTTATAGAACATTATTGCCGTTTAACTTTCATAACGCCACCCTATGAAATCCTGGGATTTTTAGTTTGATAATGCACTTAGTGATCTCTGGCTGAGAAATTAAAATGTCCTTCCTTCTACTACATATCCCAGGTTTCCATGGGGAATTGCGATGGCAGTTAAAGTGGAATGTGGCACTATCATTGCGTAGCCTAAATGGGCTCTAGCCCAGCTTCAAAAAAAATTGTGAATTTCACTGGCTGTACCACTAATTAGATATATCCAAACCTTGTCACAGTTCTTGCGCAGCATTTTGGTGTAACCTAAGGATTTCTCCTTTTCTTTAGACAGGTGAATGCTCTCAAACAGAAACGGTATCTGACGAAAATAAGAGCTTGATGTGGATCCTTCTGAAGCAGTTGCGGCCTGGCATGGACTTATCTCGCGTGGTCCTTCCCACTTTCATCTTAGAGCCCCGCTCCTTCCTCAATAAGCTCTCCGATTATTATTATCACGCCGACCTACTTTCCCAGTAAGCAGAGCTGACCAGCTTTTCGATGATGCCGAGCACATCTGTGCACAGATGTGCAAGAACGTCAGCCTGGCTGTAGCTGGGATATGTGTGTGCTTGAAAGGTTTTCTGTTGTAATACATAGGCTCTCAGAGTTAATCGGTGGGCATAGTAAATCAGGCCAGAAATCCACTCTGCTGACCTTTAGTCATAGAGCTGTTTACGAGAGTTGTGAGGCTAGTTGAAGGGGGGGGGGTAATGAAATAATCTGTGGTGGAGTTTATATTGCATGGTTGCTATAGTGAACAACAATAATTACATTCCCCTAGTTGTCCACTGTGTAGAGAGGCTCGATTTATGAGATTTATGGAGAAAGGAGCAAACAGATAGGTGAGTTAAATTCTGAATAATATTTTGAGTGCTATTTCCAGATAGAGACCAGAATCTTGTATGGAAGTTACATCTTCATAAGTGGACTTAAGTACACAGAAATTAGTATTTGGGAGTTCTGTTAAGTTCACATCCAGTAGAGAACTGAGTGGAGTTGGCCAAGTGTGCATTGCAGAACGGGACCAATACACATTATGACTGATGGACATGAGGATCCAATGCCTACAGGGCACCCCTGCTGTTGTCCAGATATGCATCTTTGCAATACACTTAGAGCTCTGCTGATGAAGATAAATACATCCATTGTCTTTGCAAGCAGCAATAGGGCACAAAGATGAAGGCTCAGAGCTTTGTCACATAAAATGATGCACAAGCTAAAATGAGACTTTTTAATGAAAAGTATTTTTAAAAGTCAGGAGTGCAAAGGTTGGATCTAATACAGTAGAGTCTCGCTTATCCAACATAAACTGGCCAGCAGAACATTGGATAAGTGAAAATGTTGAATAATAAACAGGGATTAAGGAAAAGCCTATTAAACATCAAATTACATTATGATTTTACAAATTAAGCACCAAAACATCATGTTTTACAACAAATTGAAAGAAAAAGCAGTTTAATACATGGTAACATTATATAGTAATTATTGTATTTACTAACTTAGCACCAAAACATTGCGGTGTATTGAAACTGCTGTGGATCCGGGCGGGAAGCTGATTGTGTTGGATAATACAGACCATTGGATGAGCGAAAGTTGGATAAGCAAGACTCTACTGTATAAAGAATCAAGAGGAAAATATATCCAAACTATCTGCTATAAATATCAGTGGACCTTGTGTATGAATATCCCACAAAGGTTTATGCAAGTGACATTTTAAATATTCATTGAATGCTCATTTTGTAAGAATTGGGGTTGTGTTTTCCTCCTTCCCAGTTCAGATGTATGCACACCATCCAATCCAATTTGGACAGAAACACAATTCAAACCCCCATACAATTATTTTAAGGTCAGGATTTCAGGATTACTCCAAATTGTTTCTGGCTATATTGTTCTACTTCAGAACCAAATTGAGGTGGTTCAAACTAAGTCAAACCAGTTGCATAGCCTTAAAAAAAACAAATCATGGTTGAATCCTAAATTGTATATTGAAAATGCAATTAAACCAGCCTGTTAAATACTAGGATACCTATCTTGAATTTGAAAACTTTAAGGGATAATTGAGAATTTTCACAATGTGCTCTTGTTGATTTTTTTAAATCCTTTTTGCCTTTGGTGAGATATTATTTCTCTATGACATGGCTATTATTTTTCTTCCCATAGAGCTGCTCTTGAAGAAGACCCATACTGTCGAATCAAGCAAGTCTTGAGATGGTACTTATCGGGCTTTTATAAGAAGCCAAAGGTAAGGCAATACCTCAATCATATTTGAAATAAATATTATTTATTTTGAATCATAAATATTTGAATCATATTTAATTGCATCCATTTTGCCTTACATTTCCGATGTCTGAGATACAATTATGCTCTTAAACAAATGTTACCATCATGAGCCTACAATTTTTCCAAAATGTTTTGGGGCATGGGGATAAATGTTTTTGATTAATCATTGCTTTTCATGCTAATTAATATTCATTTTTTTTAATTTAAGAAAATCATTTTGCTTTTGCTATTGCATGGCTTTAAATCATTTTTGACTTGGAAAGATTTGTTCAGAGGGGGTTTGTTTTGTCTGTGTGAATACGTATAACCTTTGGTCTGACCTTCTTCTGAGCCTGAGAAAGTGTGACTTTTCCAGGGTCACCTAGTGGCTTTCCATGGCTGAGCAGGGATTCAAACCCGGGTCTCCAAGGCCAACATGCAAACCACTACACAGCTCTGGTTTCCTAAAATATTTGTATCTGTCCAAAGATCCCAGGGTGGTTTACGATGAAATAAATATAAAAGAATAAAGAATCATTATTTTAAAGACTACAGATATATTAAATCATCTGTCAATTAAACCAGTTCCTTTAGATCAGGCATTGGCAAACTTTGGCCCTCCGGGTGTTTTTGACTTCAACTCCCATAATTGTGGGAGTTGAAATCCAAAACACCTGGAGGGCCGAAGTTTGCCCATGCCTGCTTTAAATATATACACAAGGGTGCATAGCATTAGATGTATGTATTTATTTATTTACTTCAATTGTATACCACTTTTCTCACTCCAGTGGGGGACTCAAATGAAAATTTGTATCCTTATCTGTATTAAAAGATGAGTCCAGATGTGGCCTGAGTGAGCATGTGGAATATTGTCTTGATTCACATCAGCAGTACCTCTATTGTAAAAACTTACTTTGGGGCACTAAGCTTTAATGAGGTAATGTCCTCTCTCTTCCAGGGAATAAAAAAGCCATACAATCCTATTTTGGGAGAGACCTTTCGTTGTTGCTGGTTTCATCCACAGACAAACAGTCATACGTTTTATATAGCTGAGCAGGTAACTCTTTGAGTTTCTTGTAACCTAGAGCTAAAGTAAACATTGTGTACTATATAATAGCACAATCTGAATGAGATATATATGTGTGTAATAGTATTGTCTTGTCTTCCCATGTAGGTCTCTCATCATCCTCCGGTATCAGCCTTTCACGTCAGTAACAGGAAGGATGGATTCTGTATTACTGGCAGCATTCTTGCCAAATCTAAGTTTTATGGTAAGACATTGGGGTCACCAGTGACCTATGAACAGAAAGGTTTTGCCCTGGTGTGATTTTATGATTCTTTCGCTTCTGTCCATTGGAAAGAAATGCAAATTCTGTTTCGTTATGCTTCATGGAATGCCTCAGTGCTATATCCTGAAATTCCTTCAGTTAAAGGCAAAATTACCCTTTTAAGAACAGGAAGGCTGGGTGGTGTTCTTTCAGTGCAAGTGATTCCCCCTCCCCACCCTCCACCCCCGTTCCAAGATAAACTAAACAAATCAGGTTCTTCAACTTTCCAGCATGGGTGAACTTGAATGTGGGGTTGGTAGGAAAGTCTGCTGGAGGAGGCTGACTTGGGCCATGATGACACTAAGTCACACTCTCTCTCTCCAGACTCAAAGCAGTTTTTGTATATGCACGTGCCTTCTGGTCTCCTTTCAGCTTATGGTGACCTCATGAATTTCAGAGGGCTTTTTTCGGAGAAGAAGGTTTACCTCTGAAATATAGCCTACAGGACCTTGTATTCATTAATGGGTTTCCATCCAAGTCTAGCCAGGACTTGTTCTGCTTCAATTCCAAAACCACGCAGGATCTGATACCATATTTAGACTTCCAAAGAAGTTTTGTACAATGATATAAAATAATTGTAATTTAACTTTGTGAAATAAGTGCAATGTAAAAGCATAAAGAAAAGTGGGAACATACAGCATGAGTGAGTTAAGAAAAGGTGGACGGTCCCTCTGGATTATGCAAACAAAGAAAGGGACAAGACTGGCCACTGACAGCAACATTAGACTTGGTTATACACATACAATCTCTGCTACTGGAAACCTATGTTTGCATAAGGAGATATTCATTGTCTCTACACAACCATTGCTAGTCCAGAATCTGGGCACTACTCCACCACTTCCAGAAGACTGGATATCTTGCTCTTTCCTCTCCAACAGCCTGCAAACTAGAAACTCCCAAAAGGCTCTCAAACATAAGTTAGTAACTAGGAATCAGTCTTTTAGAGTGGTTAGAGTTTGCAAAGCTCAGAGATGGGGATTCAAAATTATACTTTCCTGAAAACTGTCTCTGGGTAACCTAAAAAAGTCATTATCTCTCTGCCTAGCCCAATTTAGTGGATTGTGTAAAATATTAAAAATGGGGTGGAGTACTGTGTGGGTCACCTTGACCTTGGGAGGATAGGAATCATAGAAATGCAACAAACAAATATATGTTCCAAAGTTGGCTCAAACAAAACTGGCGAATCGTAATACAGAGACCATGCTATTATAAGGTGGTTTCATGGTTGCTTATGCAGATTGCAGATTGCAAAATTAACTAGGGACTGATGGGAATTAGAATCATCTGGAGAAGTATGCTTTGTTGACTTTTGAAAAACAGACTGCTGATCCCCAATAGTTCCCGATAAAACCAATTTCACTTCCCTTTAAAAGGCAAGAAAGCAGGTGGTCCCTGTGCTTCTATTTTTAAAAACAAACAAACACTTGGCTTATTTATCTTTCTTCTGTCGCCCAGTTATAAATGGGGTGATCACAACATAAGAAGATAATAACCAGAGCTCTTGTTTCTACAGGTAATTCACTGTCAGCATTATTAGATGGACAAGCTAAGCTGACATTTCTGAGCAGTGGGGAGGAGTACGTCATTACCATGCCCTATGCGCACTGCAAAGGTGAGGTGTTGATAGAGCTGTAACTGCAAGTCTTCTGTTCTTTCCTACTTTGGGATTGTTTTCTTAGCATTCATTAGCAGACCCAGGATCTTCTAGCAAGTAGCAAGTTTGTGCTGAGAACAGAAAGACTTCAGAATCTAATTACTTAGTTAAATAAAAGATCAGGCTGCCAGTGTCCATCAGATTTTTATTTATTTATTTATTTATCTCTTCATATGAAGATTCAAAGCGGCTCATAATCATAAACATTACAGCGTAAAATATACAAATATACAGTAATAAAACACTATATCATTATATGTTATATATTATCAGTAGTATTATATTTAATATATTAGTATTATTATATTACAGTATTATTGTTATATATTATATATTGTATTATACCACTATATTGCAATATTATTAGTAATATTATATGCAATATATAATGTACAATTTTACTCTATTATATATTATTATATTGTACTATATTATTATACCACAATATATGTAGTACACTACCAGTATATTATACTATTACTATTATATAATATATTGCACTATATCATAAGTTGTAGTATATACATAATATATAATATACAATACTATAATATTATTAATATATATTATATATTAGTACTATTACATTACAGTGTTATTATTTCTATTTTTTTTCTTCGTAGCCTCTGTGAATACACACATATGAAGTTATTGCATCTGCACAGGCTTCAACAGAAGCTTCTCAAGCTATATTTTCAAAATTTTGGCAGTAACCCAAATATGTAAAGTTCATCCACTGTGCATACAAGTCTTATTCACTGTTCTAGTGCTTGCAAGACACAATGAACACAGTTAGTTATTTCAGCACCATATGTAATCTTTACAAAAATGATATTGTTCTAATAATTTCTTTTTCATCATATCTAGGAATTCTATATGGCACCATGACAATGGAACTTGGAGGAAAGGTTACCATTGACTGTGAGAAGAGCAATCATCGGGCGGAACTGGAATTCAAATTGAAGGTAACAAACTTTGTCTAACATTTTTAACTTGGTTTCAGTACCATTTTCCTTTCTGTTTCCTTTTCAGGGGAGGGGGGTTCTCCTGAGTTTTCTCATTGTAGCTAGTCTTGCCAGTGTTTACAATACAATAATTATGTATGAGTACAATGCATGTAAAAGGGATATCTCGAATAATATCATACGATACCTCCAATAACAGCAGATTTCAGTTCCATTCCTGAAGAGTACAAGTATCTTCAGGACAATGTATTGTCGAAGGCTTTCATGGCTGGAATCACTAGGTTTTTGTGGGTTTTTTCGGGCTATCTTCAGGACCTTTCAGGGTGGCGTTATAAAGTTGTAAACAGTGATTTGGGGGAGACAAAACTCACAGAGTCAAACATTAGGACTGTTTGAGTAGCAGAGGTAAGATGTCACCAGTCAGTCTCTTTTTCCAGCTCACTGTTCTATGACTATCGGTCGTCCCAGATAAATTGGGCATTGTATTGTGTCCCTATTGCTCTGTATACAATCCTACATTTTTAGTATCTTTTAGGGAATATGACTATAAGTACTATCATCTAGAAGGCGTGCACTACTAAATTCAATCCTGTACCACTATTTATACTGCAGTCAACCCATCTCTAAAGGCCAGAGTTCTCCCAAATTGGTGCATGCAAGATAATCTGAACAGTATGTAATCTTAACATCTCTGATTCTGCACATGAGACTCCATCAGAGCTGTCAATGAAGTGCTTCATAGCTTCATGCAAATATCTGAGATCTTCACAATCTATGTTTTGTCACATGACATAAATTAGATTAACTGAAGGCCAGAAAGAAACATCCAGGGTGTATAAATGAACTTGTCTGGATATTGAGGGCTGTCAGTTTTGCTCCTATTTGGCCTCTAGTTAATATTATTTTAGATTGGATTGTTTTTTTCTTTCAAGGCTGAACAATATATTTTTTTCTTCCCCTCTCCTCCCAACAGCCATTCTTTGGTGGCAGCACAAGCATTAATCAAATCTCGGGGAAGATTAAATCAGGAGAAGATGTTCTGGCAAGCCTCGATGGACACTGGGTAAGAAATTATAATCTTATTTGCTGACAGTTTAAAAGTGCCAGCCCAGGCTGCCAAGGGAGAGTTGGGAATAGCCTTGTGTTTCATGCTGCTTTGAAACCGATCTTCAATTTAAAAAGAAAAGGTTCTGGTGTAAAATTTATACAACCGGCAATTCCATTTACTCAGACATAAATCTTGCTGATCTGATTCACACTGCTGACTCGATTTCTGTAAATTTAACTCTCTTGACTTCAGTCTAGCAATAAAGCTTTCAGTGTGAGCCAGTTACCAGTGAAGTAATGGTTAGATCAGAGATGAGCAACTGTAGTCTTTCAGATGATTTTGGTTAGATCAGAGATGAGCAACTGTAGTCTTTCAGATGATTTTGGCTGCATCTCCCATCAGATTTAGATAGGACAGCATAACCAATAATGAGGGATTGTGCACATTGCAGTCCAAATAAATCCTACATTCCCATGTTTTATTGAAATGCTCTTTCTAGGAATCTTTAGGTGATTCTGTAATCAGCTTCAGCAGGAGTAGATAATACAGTCATGCTGGAACATCAATAAAATTCCCAGAGAAGTGTTCTTTCTGGTAATACATATATACTATTAATTAAGCTTTATACAATACCAGTAAACAAAAAACACAATAAAATTAGCTATTTTGAATTTGCATTTTCCACTTTTACGGGGTCCTGTGCCCCTAACCCTAGTTAATATGGAGAGCTGACTGTATGGTTTTAAGGAGTTGCATTTGATTAGATCATTGGAACACAGTGTCTTCTGTGGAGCCCCCGGTGGCACAGTGGGTTATTTATTTATTTATTTATTTTATTGTAGCCCGCCCTATCTCCTCGAGGGAACAGGGCAGATTCCAACATAATAAAGGCAAACATTCAATGCCTGTATAAAACAGAAGTAAAAATATAAACAACAAACAATAAAATATATTACACAATTTAAAGCAAGTGTTAAATAATAACAATTAAATAATCAACATTTAAACCATTAAAAGTCAGGTAAGATAGCATATCAAATCTGTTTCCTATTCCGTTCTGTTTAACAATGTTATAAGCGCTATTCCTCTTCATCATATGCTTGAGAGCATAGAAATGATTTAAGTTGCTTTTTAAAAGCGATTAAGGAGGGGGCCATTTTGATCTTCTTGGGGAGGGCATTCTATAGATGGGGGGCGACCACCGAGAAGGCCCCTTCTCTCATTCCTACCATCCATGCTTGAGAAAGGGATGGGACTGAGACTAGTAATGGTTTAGTAACAGTGAGGCAGCAGACCATATTTTAGTTCTTGCAGACCACTGGTGGCCCACGGACCAGAGATTGAGAACCACTGATCTAGTCCAACCCCTTTCTCTATACAGGATCTCTAGCCAAAGCATCACCAACTCCATTACCAAACCACTCTTACTATCAGATGTTCTTTCTAACACATTTTAAATTGTTTGTAATGATTAGTTAACTTACATTTTCACAATATAATGCTTATCCAGTTTCACTTACCCTTGATCAAAAAAAGATCTCTATTCTGGAAATGCTTGCAGGCCTCTCTAGATCCCCTGGTATGATTCTCTGATATGCTTCTGCTTGAAGTATATTCAAAATATAGAATTCACTATTGCCCATGGTTTCAGATATCCCAGGGTGGGGGTGGGCTTGAAAGATATCACCCATGGATATGTGGGTCATATTTATCCACCTTGAGTCACCTTCGGGTTTGAGAAAGGCAGGATAGAAATATTGTAAATAAATAAATAATCTTTTTTGATCTTTTAAACTATACATTTCATTTGTGTCTGTTTTAACTGCTGAGTCCCAGTTCTAGGGGAAGAGTGAGAAATCAATAAATAGGTTGGTTGGTTGCTTGGGGAATCTATTACTATTAAAATAGTTTCAAAATTCTGTTTAGTGTATGTTGTCATACTTGAAGGACTTCAGGGCAGAGCTCATAGTTCTTTCCCCTTCCACATTTTATCAGCTCAACAACCCCTTGATTTACAATAGTCTAAGAGCAGGCAGCTGGCTTGTGGTTACTCAGTGTACTTCACAGCTCAGTGGGAATATGAACCTGAATCATTACATTCCTAACCGCTGGAGCACACTGGACACTTAGTTCTTGAGGAACCTGGGTTAACCTACCTGCTATTTGAGAGTTTGTAAAAGAAGAAGCACATAAGATAGCTTTCTGCTCTAAAATTGTTACAATGTAGAATTTCAGTAGTGAAGTTGGTGAAATAGAAGAAAAAGTGGGTGAAAGGAAGAATGGTGCATCACAAGAGAATCAAGTCCTTCTTTCATTTACACCTTGAAGGGCTTGAGCAGATATTCTGCTGTCTTGTGCTAATGTTAAATCTTGGTTCTTTTGTTCCTTTACAGGATGGAGAAGTATATATAAATGACCTGAAAAATGTCAGCACAGAGATTTTCTGGAACCCAACCAATGAAGTGCGAAAGCAGAGACTTAAGCGTCACATTGTGCTGTTTGAAGAGCAAACAGAGTTTGAATCTGAGAGGTAAGCGAGTGGGCAAAAAGGTAGAAACCTGCCAATGGAAGTCTGAGAAATTAAAGCAAAGGAAGAAGTAACTCACAAATGTCCAGGACTTTAGTAAGAGTCCCTTAATAGTAACAAGAGAGCTTTTTTTAAATTGTGTCAGAAGCGACTTGAGAAACTTCAAGTCATTTCTGGTGTGAGAGAATTGGCCATCTGCAAGGATGTTGCCCAGGGGATGCCTGGATGTTTTACCATCCCGTGGGAGGCTTCTCTCATGTTCTGACATAGGAAGCTGGAGCTGACAGAAGGGAGCTCACCCCATCTCACAGATTCAACCAGCCGACATTCAGGTCAGCAGTTCACCCAGCACAAGGTTTTAACACAATGCGCCACCTCGGCTCCAGTGAGACAGCTGATAAGGGAGTCTAAATGGTGCAACCTCCTTCCGATTCATCCCAAGAACCAAAGAAGACAGATCTTTAAATGTGTAGCTAGTATTTCAACTTTTGTATTTCAGAACCAGCAGGTGGGAACTAGATGGTCCCTACTGTGAGTGTTTGGAAATTTTAATTCCATAAATATACACATATGTAAGCTATGATAGGGAACTTCCTTGTTCCCTGCTCTAGCCATTTATATTGCAAAGTAGTGATTGATTTTGATAGATTCCATTTTGCAAAAGATATTTGTGACACAGTGGTCCTGACTAGACCATGATCACAGTGGTGGGAGAGTTTAAATCTGCCATAATGTCATACCTGTAATGAAAGAAGGCTGAAAGGGAGGTGGAATCCCTGAACTGTAAGAATGTTGCTCATTCATGTTAATTAATATCATCTCTTGAGTACTTCTGGGAACCATTTTTAATTTAATATTGGTGTTAAGCCTCTTCCCGTTCCATTATAAAATAGTTCTACCCCATCACTTGAACCCCATCACTGTTTCAACTATGGACGCCTATTTTGCTGTTTTGATAGACTCTGGCAGCACGTGACGAGTGCCATCGGCAAAGGGGACCAGAACAAAGCAACTCAAGAGAAGTTTGTGTTGGAAGAGGAACAGAGGAGTGCAGCCCGGGAACGGAAGGAAAACGGAAATGAGTGGAAGCCACTCCTCTTCTGGCATGATTCTGCCACCAATGAATGGCATTACAAATATGAAGAGTGAGTGATTCTGGAATGTGTAATAGTGAAAAGTTCTCTATTTAGATCAGGAGGAAACATGCTGTGCTACAGCCACATGCAGCTTTTTGAATTCGAACATCCTATAGATACACATTGCCTGGTACAAACACTGGTAAAAGCTAGCTTGCAAGCATGGTATACATGATTTCTTGTAAATTTGGTAGCTTTTTTCATGTGCTTTTTTCCTTTGAAAAGTTTAAGGCCCTGGGACCCGCTGAATGACATTGCCCAGTATGAAAAGGACGGGATACTTCAAACCATGCAGAGGCACTTACCCAATCGAATGTCAGCTCACAAAAACATGCACATCAGCAACAAAGTCCGACACAAGGTAACATTGAGAAAAGTTATATTTTCCATACTATTGTATATAATCGAGTATCAGCCTAGTTTTTCAGCACATTTTTCATGCTGAAAAGCTTGGCTTATACTAGAGTGAGGGTCTTGGCAGGAAGGCATGGGACTGAAAGAAGCCCTTTGCAGGGCTTCTACCAGGTGCATGCCTCCTCCCCTCCGGCACAGCAACTGTGCAAAGAGAGGACGAGAGGAAGGCATGCAGCCTCTCCTCTCAGCACAGGAACCCAGCTGGGTTGCTGTACTGAGAGGCGAAGCTATATGCCTGAATTAATGTAATTTTATTGGTATCTATTTTATTTTGAATTTTACCAGTATCTGCTGCATATCCCACCCTAAGCTCAAGTCAGTAAGTTTTCCCAGCTTTTTGTGGTAAAATTATGTGTCTCGACTTATATTTGGGTCAGCTTATACTTGAGTATATACTGTGTTTGGATACATATAACATCCTTTTATGCCTGTTTTCTGAATGGTAGTAAGCCAATTTGCAGCCTGTGGCCTGCAATTCATTCTTCATGAGCCAGGTTTGGGAAGGTGGCAGCCCACTTACAGATTCATTAGTCCCATGACTTGGCAGTTCAATTACTATTCCTGTCTGTTTTCCAATGTTTTTGTCTGCAAATATGGTTAGTTCGTATGATATTCTCCTTCTAACCTGCAACAATTTTCCTTTCAAATTGTTAATTGTTAGGGTTAATTTAGATTATTATAGTGTTTCAGTTGAAGTGGTTTAACCAGCAGGCCAATGGACAGACTGTTGGGGCTTAGGGATGCTGAGTTCAGATTCCTGATATGAGATATCCAATTTGACTGGCTTTGGTGGTAGTTCTTTATCTGTAAAATGAAATGAAATGTAGAATCGAAATGATATTTATATCACATTGGAGGATTCTGAGGGTGGAAAAGACAAGAGAACAATTCAATGCGCAATTTACTTATATAGCTGTAATGCTAATATCCAGATTTGAAATGTCTGTTAGAATATTTAAAGGGGAAGAGATATGAAGGCCTTGAACAGGTCATTTCCATAGAAATGTGTGGGATTATTTATGAGGATTTCCACCCAGCTTCTTTCATCCTTGAGGTGATGAACCTCAGCAGCTCCCACTAAAGTCCAGGTAGTTATAAATACTTGGATGATATTTTTTTGTCTCACCCAAATCTCTGGTAAATTGACATATTTTCTGCATTGGTCCATTCAGAGGTCTGCAAATGATTGTCGACGCCGTAAAGCCAGTAATCAACCGTCCAATAACAGCCAGAACACTGAAAGTAGCTGTTCAACTCCTGAGTCCATGCAGGAACTTTCAGATGATGATGGTAAATGTGTTACAATGTTCTGATCCAGTGTGCTCTCTTTGTTTACCCACATCTTTCAGGAACTTGCCACTGCTATCCATCCTAGAAACAAATGCATTTCAGATATGTTTCTAGGACAGATGACAAGTGGCAAGTATAAATATGTGAGGGGAAGTCATAGGGAAGAGGGAGCATGCTTGATTTCTGACTATGACAGTGGCTCCAAACTACAGGAAAGGAGATTCCACCTGAACATTAGGAAGAACTTCCTAACTGTGAGAGCTGTTCAGCAGTGGAACTCACTGCCCCAGAGTGTAGTGGAGGCTCCTTTGGAGGCATTTAAACAGAGGCCTGATGGTCATCTGTCAAGGGTGTTTTAAAGGTGATTTTCCTGCTTCTTGGCAGGAGTTAGACTGGATGGCCCACGAGGTCTCTTCCAACTCTATGATTCTGATTCTATGTTGGAGTTCCATTGTCATTATTTCCCAAATTGCTCAAGTTGTAGATCTATGAAAGCCCTTTTATCCATTTATATCAACCTGTCTACCCACCTACATACCCATATTGCAATTTGAGAATTGGCAGTTGTTAATTGCCTTCAAATCAACATTGACTTATAGCAGCGCTATAAATAAGCCCACTGTGGCACTGTTTTCTGTACTGGTGGGACTACATGCTCCTGTGAAATAATAGATCATGCTGACAGCAACAGTGCTGCTGGTAGGGTCTTAATTGACAAAGAGACTTGGCAGTAGTAGTAGTGGGGCAGGATAACATTGGTGAACGATCTCTCAGAGATAATAGCAGTGACACCATAGCTAATGCTAGCTGGTACTGCACAAAAGGGGTCATAGAAGGTCTCTCATTCATAGGATCACCATAGATCAAAGTCAATTTGATGGCAGTTAACAACAAATAAGTAAGCAGATAGGTAATCAATGTACCACTTAAAAGAAACCTTTTTACATATATGTTGGAGTGATTTCTCCTCTCCTCTAGAAAGAAGAAAACTGCAAAACATGTAAAACACTAGAACCTTCACATTCACAAAACACACATATAATCCTGCTGTTATCTCACCATTTCACCATAGGTTTTGAAAGCCCGTGTACCCAGTGTGGGAAAGAATCGGATCATTTGAAGGAAATTCACACTGCTGTCTTATCCCTCCAGAGAGCTCAACAGGATATACACAGGTATGACCTTTCCTTATTAATGCAGTAACCTTATCAAACTTTAAATAACTGTGCATAGTTACAGCAGTATTGTATGCTGCTCTCAGGGACTCACTCTTCAAGAGTGCCAGGCAGGAAACTGGTTGATGCATAAGTTTTACTAAGCACGAACCAAAGTACAATGATAGTCATTAGCCCAATCCAGAAAGTCAAGTCAGTAAAATGAACAAAGGTTATTATCATGCCCCCACAGAGGCATTTTCTTTTCCAAGCCTCGGTTATCCCCTTAATTAGAATAGGTTCTGTTAGTTAGTTAGTTAGGGTGCCAGGAGTCTATTGACAGCAACATATTCCATGTTTAAGGTTTTAAAAGCTGAAGTTTAAAGTTTAGGAAACTGGAAAGGGGGGGGCAGAACAGTAATCTTCCTTCAGATCAAATGATTATGGAACAAACAAAAACTGAAGACATAATTTTTGGTGGTGCAGTGGTTTTAGAAAATGGAAAGGGAGGAGGAGTGTGGACATCTAGAAATTTTCCATGAGATTAACAGAAACCTTCCTATGCCTTCCTTTTTGGTTATTATATGTTTTAATGGTTTTTGTATGGATTTTATAATGTTGTTTTAAATGTTTTAATTGTATATTGTGGATTGTTATGGCATCCAGTTGCTGCCAATTTGTAAGCTGCCTTGAGAAAGGCTTGAGAAAGGCAGGATAGAAATATCGTAAATAAATAAACAAACCACTTTTTGGGGGGGAGGGGGAGAAGTTGGGAAACGAAGATGCCTGAAAAGTCATGGTATTCTTGAAAGTCAGGGATTTTTTTTTTTCATGTCAGGAGCAACTTGAGAAACTGCAAGTTGCTTCTGGTGTGAGAGAATTGGCCGTCTGCAAGGATGTTGCCCAGGGATGCCCAGATGTTTTACCATCATATGGGAGGCTTCTCTCATTTACCTGCATGAGGAGTTGGAACTGACAGACAGGAGGAGCTGTCCCCACTCGCCAGATCTGAACCGCTGACCTTTTGGTCAGCAGAAAAGGAGAGTTACATTATCTTTGTAAATCTCGTTTTTATTATCAGAGAAACAGTAAGTATGGCCAGAATATATTCTTTCCCATGTTTCCTTTGCTCAAATCCTGAACTGATTTGGATTTTTTTTCTTTATAGAATCTGCCTCTGTAGGTACTATTTTCCTTTCTGAATAACCATTGCTTAACTCATTCTTGCAGAAACCTCACTGCTCTGAACAAAAAGTCCCTCTTCAGGAGGACCTCATCAGAAAACCTCTTCATGGACTCTCGCTGTTGGTTCCTTCTGTGCATCTTTCTCACGTGTCAGCTCTTCATTAATTATGTCTTCAAATAAACATCACAGTGGCATTTGGGCAGCAATAAGAATGACCAGCTGCAGGAGCGTGGAGACTGAAAGGCAAGGAGCCCACCGAGGCATTAAGCACTTTACTACCGACACAGCAACCAGGGGCAAAAGGAAGAGAGAACAGGGTGAACCAGGGAACCTGCAAAGTTGTGTTCTTCAAATTTAATGTCATTGCCTTTTTTACATGTACATCTACAAGGACCTCTTTACCTGTATGGGCCTTAATGCTAAAGCCAAATGTAGCTTTAATTGTGCAATTTTTGTTTTTCTATGTCTGGTCGTTTTCTGATGCAATTAAATGTTACTAACAAGTATTTGTGCCCCTTCTAACACTACCAACATCTACTTGGTTTTGTAATACGGTTCCCAGTGGTTTGTTTTGTAGCTGTTCTACAGAACGAGGAGGGCACTTGGACATTGATCCAGGTGCCTTCTAGAAAGGAACATTGGGCAGCCAGATAGAAAATTAAGCCAACTGGGTATAGATAGCACAGCTTCTCCTTGGATCTTCTCACCAGTGCTCTCTCACACCACATCTCAATGAACAGCACACCACATTGCATTCCACCAAGTTGTAAATATGCATGATTTCTTAATGACCTGTCCTTTTAGGAAACACGAAGCCTCCCATTCATAGGCAACAATGGCCTGCCAGATGGTCGGAAAAGGAATCAGTTCGGGGATATTAGTCTCAAAGTTTTTACATTGATTAAAACACACAAACACAAGCACTGTATAAAGGAATGCAAACAATATTTAAAGGAATGCCTCTGAAATGTACCATTATTCCCAGAAGGGGAAAAGAGAATGACCGTATATGAGCACTTCTGTATATAGTTTATTTTGTATGCCACAAAAATCACTACAGTACCGGGGTTCACTGGGCATATACTGTGGCATAGGAAGGTTTTGTCCACTGATGCATCCAGGGCAGCTTTATGGGTAGGTGGTGCAAGCAACTGCTTCTGTATGTTTCTTTTGGGTGATCACTTGTAACTAGTTGGCTCAGCTTCCCTGTGCTTTGTATCAAAGGACAACTGCTTTCTAGTATCACAGAATGCCCCCTTCCCCTCTATAGGGCTGATCCTGTGATTGTGTGAAGGCACCTTGTGTATGTTCTTTGCTCATAGGTACATTTAAAGGTTAATGGTCAGGATTAGTAAGGGTTTGCCACTGCATCCTCTGACTCTGTTGATAGTCTTCCTATTTTTACACCATTTTTAAAAGATTTGCAATATTTTATGTAGATTCGCAGCCAGTACTAAGCCTTTCTTTTCTGGCCTGAAGTAGTTCCAAGTGGTAAGTACTGCTATATATATAAAAAGATTATATATATATATATACAGCCTTAAAATATTTAGTGGTGGTGCCAGTCTGGGCTAACTTTCATTGTAAATGTTTCCAGATTTTTAACTACATTCCTTGTGATGTTCCCTCATTAGGGGAAATTTTGTTTGTGCTTGATATGTTGAAATAAACTACACAACTTTCACTTATACCTTCTGTGTGGCTCTGTCATTGTAGTACATACAACTTCTTTTTTGCTATTTATCTTTCTTGTGCAAGAAATATTTACTCCATGGAGATGTTGACAAGCTGGAATGTGTTCAGAGGAGGGTGAATAAAATGATCAAGGGTCTGGAGAACAAGCCCTATGAGGAGTGGCTTAAAGAGCTGGGCATGTTTAGCCTGTAGAAGAGAAGGTTGAGAGGAGACATAATGGCCATGTTTCAATATGTGAGGGGAAGTCATAGGGAGGAGGCCTGTTTTTGGCTGCCCTGGAGAGTAGGACCACCACATCCTCCATAAAAGATTTAGCAATGTATTGGAGGCCTGCAGGAGAGGGGGAAATGTGTTCGACCTGTAGAAGCAGTTCAAGCTGCAGACAGACACATTTTGAAGTTTTCCCAAACTGGTTAGCTTGCAGTGTACTGAAATGAAGAATATATCTCTGAGTACATATCAGGAAACTTGCTCATTTTTTACCTTCCAATGTATTATTTTCATAATTGTGCCATCAATTAATGTCTATGTTGTTGATGTTATTAATATTGTGCTAAAATGACACCCTTTGTTATGCACATATACACATATAGAAATGGGGTTACAGAGTGGAGTCCACAAGATGCGAGTGTGGAGAAGAGCAAACCACAGAGTACTTATTACAGTGCAGTCTGAGCCCTGCCACATGCACAATGGAGGACCTTCTCACCGCGACACCAGAGGCACTCCAAGTAGCCAGCTTCTGGTCAAAGGAAATTTAGTACACTGCCAAGTTTTTTTTTACTTTGGTTGTGGTTTTCCTGTACATTATAACTGTATTCTCAATTCGCTTCTGACATTATAAATAAACATGTACATATACACAAAAACATATAACACTGTAATTGAACCTCCAACTCCAGAGTCTCATCACTCAACATGTCTTTTTACCTTTAAACCCCACTCTGTGTTTGGTACTTGGGATTCATGGTGACCAGTATACAGACATATTGGTTGCAGAGTTCAGTGTGGTAAGGCATTAATTATATGAAAACATAGAGATAGAAAAAAATGAAAACAGTGAGATTTGTGGTATAATGCCTAAAAGAAATATGTTCAATATTATTACCTCAGTTTAAAGGAAAGTAATACTTCTCCCTGAACTCCTTCTCAGCTCCTAAAAATACTTCAATTCCATAATTTGCACTAACTATCTAACAGACACGCCACTTTGAGTCCCCTTTGAGGAGATAAAGCAGGGCATAAATAAATATGATAATAAAACTTCTGGTTTATATTCTATCCTAGCCCTCCTACCCACAGCATTCTAAGGTTGTGATTGGATGGAAACATCATCATCATAGGCTGTCGCTCGTGGCCAAGTAGAGAAAGATGGGCCAAAATTAAACAAAATGAAGTTCAACAGGGACAAATACTCCACTTAGGCACATCATGAGAAGACAGAAACACATGGAGAAGACAATGATGTTGAGGAAAATGCAAGGAAAAAGGAAGAGGGGCCGACCAAGGGCAAGATGGATGGATGGTATCCTTGAAGTGACTGGCTTGACCTTGAAGGAGCTGGGGGTGGCGACAGCTGACAGGGAGCTCTGGCGTGGGCTGGTCCATGAGGTCACAAAGAGTCAGAAGCGACTGAACGAATGAACAACATTCAAAAAACAGGGGAAGGTTATAGTATGAAAGCTGGGTCCAGAAGTCCTGAGAGTTACACTGTTTCTGCTCTGCCCCTTCGGGAGCGCTGTTTACACAACGCAGAACGGAACACTAATATTATAAAAGGAATGTAAGAGCTCTTTAATGGTAAAACCCTAACCCGTACCTGAACCTTTACCTTAACCCTAACCCTAACCCTAACCAAACCATAATCATAAACCTAAACCCTAACCCTCCCCTCCTTTCTATCCCTTCACCAAATGCAACTACGAAATATATTATCCCCTTTCCTTATTCACAACCGCCATTGCAGAATTTGCGTAATGCTCGGCACTTCCAGACCCAGCTATCATACTATCACTCAGGGGAATGCCACACAGGAAACAATCGGCCAGCTAACACCTCCCAACAAAGGATTCCCCCAGACAGGAAGCAGCCAGACTTTGAAGCTGCAAGGTCATTCAATGCTAATCAAGGTGGCCAATTGCAACATTCACACCTGCCTCAATTGAAGAGAGATATTGACAAGCTGGAATATGTCCAGAGGCAGGGGACTAAAATGATCAAGGGTCTGGAGAACAAGCCCTATGAGGAGTGGCTTAAAGAGTTGGGCATGTTTAGCCTGAAGAAGAGAAGGCTGAGAGGAGCCATTATAGCTATGTATAAATATGTGAGAGGAAGTCACAGGGAGGAGGGAGCAAGTTTGTTTCTGCTGCCCTGGAGACTGGGATGCAGAACAATGGCTTCAAACTACAGGAAAGGAGATTCCACCTGAAGAACTTCCTGACTGTCAGCGCCGTTCAGCAGTGGAACTCTCTGCCCGGAGTGTGGTAGAGGCTCCTTCTTTGAAAGCTTTTAAACAGAGGAAGGATGGCATTGCTTTAAATGCAATTTTCCTGCTTCTTGGCAGGGGGTAGGACTGGATGGCCCATGAGGGATCTTCCAACTCTATGATTCTATGATTCGAAAGATTCCTCCAGGCAGGAAGCAGCCAGACTTTGAAGCTGCAAGGCCATTCAATACTACTCAAGGTGGCCAATTGCAACATCCACACCTGCCTCAAGCAGACATGAGTTCTTTCTCTCACCCTGGACATTATTCCACAGATATATGAATAAACCCCACTTGCCTAGTTTCCAACAGACCTCACAACCTCTGAGGATGCCTGTCATAGATGTGGGCGAAACGTCAGGAGAGAATGCTTCTGAAACATGGCCATACAGCCCGCCAAACTCATAGCAACACACCAGCATCTGGTTTCGCAACTGAGGGCAAGATGGAAGCATCGCGGCTGGCTTCAAGGGCTCCTTCTGCGCATGCCCGCTCTCCCGGAAGCGCCCCTGCATTGGAGACGCTGCTCTGCTGCGTAAATACAAGAGGGAGACCGAGAGAGAGAGAGCGTGCACGCGATGGCCACGTTCTTCGGGGAAGTGGTGGCCACCCGGTCCCGCGCGGGGCTGGACGAGGAAGAGGAGGAGGAAGAGGAGGCTGCCGCCCAACGCCAGGAGACGCCGGAGGACCGCCAGATCCGCCTCGCCCTCCAGGAGAAAAGGTAGACCGGGATTGGGGAGGGGGGAGGATTGCATCCACCCACACTGTAGGTTTGATGCAGGCTGACTCTGCTGTCGGATCATTTGGATTGCAGTTGGGAGAAGTTCCAGCACTCTTTCCCAAAGGAAGGTAAAGACCTTGTGAAACTAGAGCTCCCAGGAACCCATTGCATTGAGCCAGGGCAGTCCAAGTGGGGTCAAACCGTGTAGATCAGGTCTGGGTGGACTTGGGCCCTCCAGGTCTTTTGGACTCCAACTCCCAGCATTCCTAACAGCCTCAGGCCCCTTCCTTTTCCCCCTCAGCCGCTTAAGCGCCCAAGTCCACCCAGGCCAGGTGTAGATGCACCTAAGGAGGACATCTAGCCCCACCTTTCTGAAATCTGCAGCCCTAGAGCATGTGCAGAGTGCATGCTGAATCATTGCAGCCTCCTCTCCATCTCTATGCATATCTAGAACTTTTGTCAATGCTACTTTTACAAGTTGAGTATCCTTTGCCTGAAATGTTTGGGTTTTGGGTTTTTGCAATACTTGCATTTGCATATGAGTACAAAAAATGAGATATCTTGGAGTTTGTGCCCCAATCTAAACACAAAATTTATTTCTGCTCCATATATATCTTATGCACCTAGCATGATTTCACATAGTATTTTATTTTATTCAGGGAGGTTCACCTTGTCTGGAATCCGGGACTGAAGGCCTCTCTGGAAGAGCAGCTTCCTTGCTCAAAGTTCATCTTGGCTGTGGGTCAGAACGCAGTAGGTAAGCAATAGTATTCATTTCTTTGCTTGCTTTGATTGTTTAACCCACTGTTAACCCCTTGTAGAGCAGGCAGGGGCAAACTTTCTGAATTGGGGGCTGCATGTTAGCACTCCGTTAAGAGGACTGGCTGCCCAGTGATGGATGGAAAGAAAGAACGAAGGAAAGAGAGAAGGAAAGAAGGAGGAAATGGAGGGAGGGAAGGTTGGAAAGAGAAAGAGGGAGGGGGAGGGAGGTAAGGAAGGACAAAAGGAAGCAAATGATGGAAATAGGAAATGAAGAGGGAAGGACAAAAGGATGGAAGGAAAGAGAGAATGATGGAAGAAGAAAGAGGGAGGTAAGGAACTAAGGGAGGGAGGTAAGAAGGAAGGGAAGAGAAGGAAGGAAGGAGAAAGGAAAGAGGGAAGGAAGGACAAAAGGGTGGAAGGGATGGAAGGAGAAAGGGAGGTAAGGAGGAAGGAAAGAGAGAAGGAGGGAAGACAAAAGGGAGGAAGAGAAAGATGGAAGGACGAAGGGAAGGGCCCAATTTAAGGTGCTGGTGTTATCCTACAAAGCCCTAAACGGTTCCGGCCCAAAGTACCTTGCGGACCGCATCTCGGCCTATGAGCCCACGAGGACCTTGAGATCATCTGGGGAGGCCCTTCTCTCGATCCCGCCTGCCTCACAGGCACGTCTGGCGGGGACGAGAGAGAGGGCCTTCTCGGTGGTGGCCCCCCGGCTGTGGAACTCCCTCCCTGCTGACATCAGACAGGCGCCCTCCCTTATGGCCTTTCGCAAGGGCCTGAAGACATGGCTTTTCGAGATGGCATTCAACTGAGTGCTATGTTACTGGAAATGACAACTGGAATGGATTACGACTACGAGATTTGTTATGATTCCACGATAAGACGGAGCGGATTATTTTAGTGTAATTAGATGTTGTGTATTAGTGATATGTTAGTTTTGTTGTCTTGGTTCATTGTAAATTGTCTTTTATGTGCTGTACACCGCCACGAGTCGCCCTAGGGCTGAGAGCGGCAGTTAATAAATGCAGGAAATAAATAAATAAATAATAAGGATGGAAGGAAGGGAAGGGGAAAGAAAAAGAAGGATTGGGGAGGTAAGGAACAAAGGGAGGGAGATAAGAAGGAATGGAAGAGAGAAGGAAGGAGAAAGTAGGAAAGAGGGGAAGGATGGAAGGAGAAAAAGGGAGATAAGGAGGAAGGAAAGGAAGACAAAAGGGAGGAAGGGAAAGATGGAAGGAGGAAGGGAAGGAGGAAGGAAAAAGAAGGATGGAGGGAGGTAAGAAACTACGGGAGGGAGGTAAGGAGGATGGAAGAAAGAAGGAAGAAAGGACAAAAGGGTGGATGGGAAGAAAGGATGGAAGGAGAAAAAGGAAAGGGAGGGAGGAAGGAAGGAAGGAAGAAAAGACAAAAGAGAAAGAAGACTGAAAGTGTGGAAGGGAAGGAAGAACGGGGGGGGGGGGAGAGGGAGGTAACGAAGAGAGGGAGGGAAGGAGAAAGAAAAGAGAGAAGGAAGGAAGGAATAGAATTGTGTGAGAGAGGGGGGCCTGAGAAAAGAGTCCAAACGGCCACATCCAGGCCTGGGTTTGCCCGTGCCTGTTGTAGAGTCACTTCCATCAGCTTCAGATATCTCCTCAAATAATGTAAACTGTGTACTTGAGGTGTATCACTAAATGGCTACATTGCAAATGTGTTTGATAACAACGTGCCAGACACAACAATGTTCCATAAATCAAATCTGGCTTTGTTTGCAGCATTCTTGTCTTCCTTTGTTTTGAGTTCGGATTCTTGGGAGGTAGTTGGATCTGTCAAATTATGGAATGAGTGGACCAGGACGTCAAACACAACCAAATTCCTTCCAGCAGATTCCTTTTGTTTGTTTTATCGCTTGATTTCCGATCCTACTGTAAGTACCACCTTTTTTTACCTCCTTTCTCCCCAAACAGGGTTTGGAAGATCTTAAGTAACTAAGGTAACTGCTGCTAGCTTAGTATATAATGACCATGATTTGTTAGTAAATAATGACCATGATTCCCTAGCTAAGCTGCTAAGTGATGCACCAATGATCCTATTTGCCATGCACTGTAGTGTCTACACTCATATTTAAGTGTTGGAATCCCATACATGTGGTTTGGGACCAGTGTCGGCAACATAGTATATTTTGTTTAGCTCCTGGCTTTTAAAGAGTTATACAGAAATGTGAAGGTCCAGAGAAAGGAACCTAGAACACTAGTGAAGATATCCAAATACCTTTTTGTGTTTTTCCATATGCAGAAATCTTTGATGAATTAATTTTTATTTTAAATATAAATAAAATGTATGAAATGAGTTCACTTGCTGCCCCCCTGACATACATTCTCAAAATGATTTCTAAGCTGATTTGGGCATGATATTGGAAAGGGATTTGCATGTCTTATACAATACAGGACCCATCCAGGTATTTGGCCCAGGAGATCGGGTGTAAATCCAATGGTGGATTATTTTAGCAGATAATGTTTTAACTTATTTTATTTATACCCACAGATGTTATAAGCATTGTATATGAAACCATGTAGATTGAATCCATATCATGGACTTTCTGCTTTTACTGTTTTGAATCTCTGGTCTTAGTATTAAAACTTTCAAAATAACTCTGTTTTTAATGTTTTAAAGTTTTACACTCCTGATCTGTGATGGTAACGGTAACAATAAAATTCATTCAGTTGCTAGGGAACCCCTTCAATGAATTTTAAATATTTTTTTCGTGTCATGAGCAACATGGGAAACTGCAAGTTGCTTCTGGTATGCGAGAATTGGCTGTGTGCAAGGGCATTGCCTAAAGGCTGCCTGGATATTTTACCATCCTTTGGGAAGCTTCTCTCATATCCCTGCATGGGAAGCTGGAGCTGACAGACGGGAGCTCACCCCATCTCCCAGATTCAAACCGCTGACCTTTTGGTCAGCAGTCCTCCTGGCACAAGGGTTTAGCCCATTGCACCACCAGGGGCTCCATGATAACTCAATGCGTAAGGGCACCTTTTTAATAGTGCATGTGAAGAAAAAAAGAGATTTGAGGAGTCAGAAGAGTTCAAAGGCCATCAAAAAAGCACTCACTTTGCTGTCCCTGCCTTCAGAATTATCATCATTTATATTGCCAGTTAATAAGGCATTGCAGAAATTCACGAAATTTGTTTTACTACAATTTCCAGGTTTTATTGTGCCAGTGCAATTGTTATGTGGCTGAAGACCAACAATTTCAATGGCTTGAAAAGGTAAGAAGGACAGTGGTAAGTTTTTTGCATAGGTAACATAGAGCGAGGGTCATGTATGCTATTGTTACTGGAGTTGGCAATGTCCTGGTTATATTTCTCATTGAAAATCAGTTGTGGACTGAGGGTCTGCCACCATGTGAGTTACAGAGAGTGAATGCACTGAGAGGGGAAATTTAGTCTCCAAAGGAACCTTGTGGAGGCTCTCTAAGACTAAGACGTATCAGCACTCTTGTTTCTATAAATGTTAACAGTAAATGTGTGCGTGCCTTCCCAGAAGTAAGTCCCCTTGACCTCACTGCTAACTGGGAGAGAAATAAAGTTGAACACTGTGAAAGCCACCCACTGCATGGCTATCAGCCTCCTCCTAGTAGACACAAAGCAAGGAAAAGCTTCATGAGAACCACCACTCTTAATGTTCCCCCAGCAACATCAAGGCTATATCCCTCTGGGTAGCTAAACCAGGAAATCCCAATTGGATGGTCCCCCACGAGGGTCTTCCTCCAGGAGAAACCAAGAATGGGCAAATTGGAAGTCCCTGAACAGACTCAGAAGTGGGCAGATCAAAAGATAACCTGGCAAAATGACTACCTAGAAGAATCCTCCACCTTGTGCGACTACGGAGCAGAACCAACAACTCTGCACCTGTATGCTTGCCCACAATGCCCTGCCTCATATACAAAGGAATAACTGTTTAAAGTTAAAGACAATGTAGTCTCTGTTGCCCCGTTTTGGTCAAAAATTATTTAGCTACTTGTGCTCCCTCTATTTTTGTCAGTTTTATACCTATGTGTGCAATGCTTTGACACGAAATAAATAAACCTCACTGAGGCTTGCTCTTGGATACATTGGCACAGGGTTCATTCTGCGATTTGGCTTCCTGTGTGAATGCCACTTCTCCATGGCTGCTTCCTGCACAGAGGCATTAGAGATGATTTCACATGGAAGGAATGTGACTAGCATCAGCTGCTAGCGTGAAATAGCCTCAGTATAGTCACTCTTTTCGCATTTTGTCACACTCGCCCTGAAATTTGTAACTTTATTCTAGGTATTTGGATGCCTGCAGAATACGAATTTGAAAGTATTGGTTCTTTCGTCGTGTTCCGTTACAGATTATAAAACACCAGAGTCAATTATAACACTTCCCTCTCCTTTTCTGAAAGCGTTAAAGACAACAGAGTTCAAGGATCAACTCTGCTGCTCACTTCTAGAACAGCCAAATATTGTACGGGATCTTCCTGCGGCAGGTATGGAATCTCTTCCCATAGCAGAAGTCTAAGGAGGGGAAAACAAGCCATCGTGCAGTAGCAAAATAGCTCCCTGCCAAACTCGGCTCATAGGCCACCTACACATTTAGTAGCTTGTTTCCCTCTGTGTTTCCCTTTTTACCATTATTACTTTTTTTTCCAATAGCATTATTACTTACTTTCCAATGGGAGGGAAGGATGTGAGTCTCTGTGGGTGGAGCATAATGCATGATCCCATCCTGAAGTAGCAAAATAGCTCCCTGCCCAACTCAGCTCATAGGCCACCCACATATTTAGTACCTTATTTCCCTCTGTGTTTTCTTTTTTTTCCACCTGTTACTATTTATTTTCCAATAGAACAACATTGTCTTATGTCTTAGTGGGAGGGAAGGATGTAAGTCTTTGTGGGTGGAGCGTAATGCATGATCCCGCCTATAAAGTGTCACAAAATGTGTGTTCAATCTGATTTGTTGGGCATTTCATGTTTTTCTCTTATTTTCTCATAAAAGAGCAAGTGAATGATCATTTTTGCCTTTTCTCTCCCCTGCCCTTGTTGTGCCCAGTTCTCAGTTACTGCCAAGTGTGGCAGATCCCTGCAGTGCTTTATCAGTGTTACACTGATGTCCTCAATCTGGATGTGGTAGCAGTTGATGCTTTCAAGCCGGTTCTTTCTTCCAGAATCCTAAAGAGTTTGGTCAAGGTAAGACTTAATTACTTGGTCTTATTTCAGACTGCCTGAGCTATTGGGCATTTTATCAACATGACCATTGCTTTGAAGAAAACTTAGATTAATGTAAATTTATGGAAAGTGCTTTTTAGCAGTTACAACTTAAAAGAGATAGTTCCATACAGAGCCATGCAAATATTTATAGTGACTTGGGAGCATGAATGTGAATGGATTCTGCTGTACAATCAGCCCTCTTCTCTCTCTAGGGTTTAGAGGTAAAAATCCCTGTGAAATGAAAAATCTCAAAGAAATTGCTGTTTTTCACTTGAGAGAATACCTCCCTGGGAATTTCTAGATTTTCCAGCACAACTTCATGGTCAACTTTGGCTGGAATTGCATTGGAGGACCTAAAGATTCCTAGAGAGACTTCTCTCTAGAAATCTCTAGCTCCTCCAGCAAAATTGAAGGACATTGACCATAAAGCCATACTGGAGGACTTTAAAATGTTGCATCTAGGAATATCTAGCAATGGTATTCCCCGTAGTCACCAATGATGTGAGAGCTGGACTATAGGGAAGGCTGAGCGAAGGAAGACAGATGCTTTTGAACTGTGGTGTTGGAGGAAAGTTCTGAGAGTGCCTTGGACTGCCAGAAGATCCAACCAGTCCATACTTCAGGAAATAAAGCCCGGCTGCTCATTGGAGGGAAGAATAGTAGAGGCCAAGATGAAGTACTTTGGCCACATCATGAGAAGAAATGAAAGCTTAGAGAAGACAATTGTGCTGGGGAAAATGGAAGGAAAAAGGAAGAGGGGCCGACCAAGGGCAAGATGGATGGATGGCATCCTTGAAGTAAATGGATTGACCTTGAAGGAGCTGGGGGTGGTGACAACCAACAGGGAGCTCTGGCGTGGGCTGGTCCATGAGGTCACGAAGAGTCGGAAACAACTGAAAGAATGAACAACAACAACAACAAAGGAATATCTAACCAAATCCATTAATAATTAAATTAGCAAAAGTAAAAACTCAAATCTTGAGAAACAACTGTACTTCACTCCTGCTGATGGGCCTTTCAAAGGCAATTGATTGGCCTCTGTGTTTACAGAAATTCTGGTTTACCTGTATATACTCAAGTATAACCCAACCCGAATATAAGCCAAGGCACCTAATTTTACCACAAAAAACTGGGAAAACGTATTGACTCAAGTATAAGCTGAGGGTGGAAAATGCAGCAGCTACTGGTAAATTTCAAAATAAAAATAGATTCCAATAAAGTGACATTAATTGAAGCATCAGTAGGGTAAATATTTTTGAGTATTTACATTAAACTAGAATTTAAGGTAAGACTGTCCAACTTGAATTAAACCATTATTCTAACCTTCAGTGTAAATGTGCTTACGTAGCCTTCCAATAATAATAAAGTAAAAATAATAAAAATAAAAATAGAGTAAAACAATGGAAATGTAATAACAACAGTAATAGAGTAAAATAATAAATGTAATAATAATAATAGAGTAAAATAATAAATGTAATAATGACAATAATAACTAGAGTAAACTAATAAATGTAATAATAACAATAATAGAGTAAAATAATAAATGTAATAATAATAGTGTAAAATAATACATGTAATAACAACAACAACAGAGTAAAATAATAAATAACCTTGATTTGAGTATAAGCCCAGGGGGACTTTTGTAGCTTAAAAAAGGGGCTGAAAAACTTTGCTTATACTTGAGTATATATGGTAGTTATATCTTTGGCTCATTTAATCATGGCTGCTCTTATATTCAGGCCCCCAGGAGCTGTCAGTTTGGAACATATTTCATGAATACTCTGGCATTTCCTAGCTCTCACAAACACCAGGATTCCTTCAGAGAAAGATACGAAGGACTGTTAATGTCAACCAATTGGTATCTTACACTTGAAAAACGCCCTCGCCATTGAGATACAGCTCCAGTATTAAGAATGAGCTGCACGTGGCCTTCCTTGCACAGAACTCCCAGCTCTATAGAACAGTACAATCATCCTGTAGGGTCAAGCAACAAGTGTGGTAGCACTCGAGGGCTGGAATGGCACTCTCCTAGTTTCTCTTCCAACAGATAGCATACGTGGGCGGTGCTCTGTTTTGTCCTTTTTCTGCCAAGCAGCAGCTGGTTGGGTTGTTTATGGAATGTTGGAGAAAATATCCTGGCTATCCAGCCCTGATTGCAAAATGTAATTTTGATAAAACTGCGTTGCAGAATGCTTAGCTTCTTTTAAAAGTTGCTGAATAACGTTCCAGATCACTGTGGTATTTATTGTATTTATCATAATTAGTTCTAAAAAATTCAAGGAGGGCCAGCTCTTCCACTGTTGTGGTATCTAGCAGGAACTGGACACAGATGGCATCTGCTGGTTTTCATACATGAATCTTTTAGATTTCAGACATGACTGATAAGTGCATGTCTTTTTTTTCTATTACAAAGGCCTTTCTTTCCTCTGCCCCAACATTCATAAAACTGAGAGTGAACTAGTTGGGTGATCAGAAGTTGTTCATATACTGAGTCTTATTTTTGTTTTTTATTTTACTTAGGACGTTACAAGAAGCACAGAACTACTGACAAAGTTGATGACAACAAATGAGATTCACAACATCTACACTTAAAATGGGCATTGTCTCCAAGTCTGATTAACCATCAGGATTTGTAAAATGCAGCTGCTTTGCTTGGAAGCATGGGACTTATCACTGTAGAGCACATGAGCTTTGTACCTAGTGTTAACTGCTAAGTGGAGATTTTTATTCACTAAAATGTATTAAAATGTTACTTTTTCATTTTTCACAAGCTGGAACTTTGTTTTTCCCCCTCTCATACAAGTAAAAGAACACTTTTTCTCCTGGAGGACAAATTATATCATGTTACAGCAATGGCCCAATTTCCCTAAAAGGTGCCTGCAAGAAATTCCCAGTTATACTCTCTATCTTTAAAAGAAGAAAATCCTACAATAATGTCAACATAAATCAGAGTCAATTTATAGGCTTCGAACAAGAAATAGCAAGTGCACAGGAGGAAGCCACTATTGGCTATGGGCCTCCTGACATGGAAGCAAGATGAATACAAGGTTCTCCAGATGTCATTGGTTGTGTTGTTTCCGAATTGGATAATGATAGGGCAGGCAAGAAGGTGGCAGAAAACGAAGTAGCGTGGATCTCAAGAGAGCAGGCACCAGAGGTCTGAAAAGGATAACTATGGAAATATTCAGGCTTCAGCAAGATGAGAGGGACCTTGAGGAAAAGATGCCCCAGTTAAGTAAATGCAGGTGCTCACTGTTATATATATGCTGAGAAGGGGGCACTGTGGCACAGCGGGTTAAACTGCTATGCTGCAGAATTTACTGATCGGAAGGTTGGTGGTTTGAATCCAGGGAGTGGGGTAAGCTCCGGCTGTTAGACCCTGCTTCTGCCAATCTAGCAGTTTGAAAACATGCAAATGTGAGTAGATTGATAGGTACTGCTTCTGCAGGAAGGTAGCAGCGCTCCATGCAGTCATGCTGACCACATGACCAGGAAGCATCTATAGACAATGCTGGCTCTTCGGCTTAGAAAAGATGAGCACCACCACCCCACCCCCCGAGTCAGACTCAACTAGACTTAATGTCAAGGGAAAACCTTTATATCCTGAGATCTAGGAAATGTGTGCCACAAGCCCCCTGTTTCCCAAGACCATTTATATCCTAGATCACTATCAGAGTTTAAGAGGTCACTTTCTGTTGTTAAAATTTGTGTTTTCTGGGTTTTAAATAGCCCAGAGAGAGCAAAAAACATGCCCAGCTCTCTGTGCCACCACTACCTAAACCATTTGTAAAACTTGAAGTGGAAACTTTTAATGTGAAGTCCTCTTAGATCTTCTAAATGACCTATATTGCCCCCCTAACACCTCATAATTTCCCATCTATCTATCTATCTATATCTATCTATCTATCTATCTATCTATCTATCTATCTATCTATAAATGTTCTGTGCATAATGAGTACCTTAAAGACAAAAGAACCAATGAACGAAATCACACCAAATTCGGCAACAAAATGTCTCACAACACAAAGATTGACCATCACTCTAAAATTGTGATTTTGTCATTTGGGAGTTGTGGTTGCTGGGATTTATAAATCAAAGAGCATTCTGAACTCCATCAACAATGGAATTGAACCAAACTTGGCACACAGAACTCCCATGAACAAGAGAAAATACTGTAAGGGTTTGGTGGGCATTGACCTTGAGTTTGGGAGTTGTAGTTCAACTACATCCAGAGAGCACTGTGGACTCAAACAATGATGGCTCTGGACCAAACTTGGCACAAGCACTCAATACACCCAAATATGAACACAGATGGAGTTTGGGGAAAATAGACCTTGATATTTGGGAGTTGTAGTCACTGGGATTCACAGTTCACCTACAATTAAAGAGCATTCTGAACCCCACGAACAACAGAATCGGGGTAAACTTCCCACACAGAACCCCCATGACCAACAGAAAATGCTTAAGGCCATCCAGTCCAACTCCATCAGGGCAAGAAAACGTAATCCAAGTCCTCCTGACAAAGAGCCATCCAGCCATAGATATAGAGATAGATGGATGGATATGATTCACACAGAGAGACAGATATAGTATCATAGATTTGAAAGGGACCCCTAAAGAAGAACAACGATATGCTGCATGTTCCAGGGTGGGCAAACCAGACACTCTCAACACTGACAAAGAAACAGCAAGAAATACTGTTTACCCACAAGCATAAAGAAATTACATAGATTAGAAACCAACACTTTCTCATTACTTTATTTTCCAGATCAACAGACTGGGCCACAGCAACATGTGGCAGGGGACAGCAAGTATTTATATAGATAGATAAGGTCTAAATACCCTAAAGGCACTGGGTCCCATCGGATCTTGGATGATAGGCAAGGCCAATCCTACCCATGTGTATGGGAGACCACAAAGAGATGCCAGGTGCTGCAGGGATTATTTCAGAGGAAGGAACTGGCAAAACCACTTCTTAAGCATTCCTTTTCTAAGAAAACCTAGTGAAATTTGTCAGGTCGCTGTAAGTCAACAGGTAATTGAAAGGCACATAGATACATCATTATGTAGTTTCATATGTATTTTATTAGAGTGGCACAATAGCTGTCCTAAACATAATTGTTGTGCCGTCGCGCCTGGGGCTATAGAGAAAGAGGCATGGACGTGACTGCTTTCCCCAGGGGATTGCTTTCTTGCCCTCCTTTAGGGAAACTGGAACTCCCAAGGACCAGAACACAACAGTTAACTCGAAGTGATGTTTATTGTTAACAGTTCTCTTTCTTTGACACAAACTTTATGTTTCAACTGAGAAAAGATACTTTGTAAACTCTAAGTCCAGGGTCCCAGGAGTAATAAGCTGAGAAGCTTTTCCTGTTCCCTCTCTCTCAATGGCTATGGATGCCGGAGCAAACCACAACCCCAGTTCAGTGGCCTAAATTGAAGGACAAGACCTTCCTATGGTGCCAAAGAACTGGTGTGAGGGCGCCTGAAGTCTTCACATGTTCGTTCAGGGGGTTTGAACATAAAGAATAAGACTCAGGGGTAAAACTTAAGAACTGGTAGTAAAAAATGCCTTGGCCAGGGGCTTTTGGGCCAAGCTTTTGGACACGTCCATCCAATGAGTCTTTTACTGAGGTAAAAAGGGTGAGGGAGAAACCTTCCCTTTCTCCCTTGGAAGGGGCGGAGCCTAAACAACAGAACTAGGGAAACAAGCCAATTGGTGCACAACAACAATAAATTGACAGCTATAGTAACCAATGAAATTTAACTATACATGTACAAGGTAAACAGAAATAAAATGGCAGTTTAAAATCCTGCAACTAACAGTTCTAAGTATATGAGGCGCCACACGCGCCGTCACAATTGTAACTGTGTAAGATGCATTGAACTTGGGTGGATTAAACAGGGGCATTGCCCCCTTAAATAAGAATTCTGTCTCTCATTGCATTTTTCCTTCAGTCCTCATAATTTTAGCTTTGCTCAAAATGAGATGTCTTCTATTCGCTTTTTAACTTTGTCCTTTTTATTTCACATCTAAACTGTATGTCTGAAGACAGAGCTGAAGTTTTAAGTTGCACTAATAATAGAAATTCGGGAACTAAAAACAAATTTCATAAAGGCAGAATTCTTACTTTTGCATTCTGCCCTCCCTGTAACCTCACCCTGAGTCCTACTTCAGCCTTTATAGGTTCAGGTATAACACGGTGTAAAACACAGTGAGCTTTGACCAAAATGTTTAGTCATCTGAAACTTTAGCTTGTATCAAGGAAAGGAATCCATTGTAGAAGTAATACATGTTTACATGGTTAAATAGAAGCAGCAACTCAGAGCCCTTCCACACAGCCATGTAACTCAAAATATCAAGGCAGATAATCGACAATATCTGCTTTGAACTGGGTTACCTGAGTCCACACTGCCATATAATCCAGTTCAATGTGGATTTTATACAGCTGTGTGGCAGGGCCCTCACTCATACAAGCAAGAAGATACATATTTTGCTCAGTCTATGATTTTATATTTGACAGTCACAGATAATAATAAATCATAGATTATGTTATTGCTATTAAATACAGCAAAGTGGGTCTGTTTCATACTCTTTTCATCTCAATTGTTCGTATTTTAGTTATTTGTGTCCTTGTACAGTATTTCTTTTATACTGTAAATTACCTTGAATCCCAATCTTGGAGAAAAGAAGAGATACAAATCAAGCAATGGATGGATGGATTGAAAACAATGTAATAAATTCAATAGTAATGTAACATAGGCATTATTACAAACAAATTAATAAGAAAAATGCAACATAATATACAACTGTAACATAGTGGTAACTCTGTGCTATACAAATGAAAAGACAACAGAGAACAGCAGTAATTTCCTGAAGATCAGGGGCTTTCCTGTTCAAAATATAGCATAATTGCCCCAAACCAATATTGTTCAGCCCTGGGAGACTATAACCAGTAAACTATTCAAGACCGGGTTGTTGTAGGTTTTTTCGGGCTATATGTCCATAAGCCTTCGACAATATATTCAAGACCTGCTTTCAAGTTCCCACTGCATATGGACATCTACACTGTCATACAAAAGAGACTGGGGTCTAGCATATAGACGATTATACTACATGCAGATTGTAGTTTAAGGCATATATGCAAGTTAGATTAAGTTTTTATTATATATTTTGAATCGAGGAGCATTAAACTATAGAAGGAAAATGGTTTCTGATGAAGATCATAAACAGTTTATATTGTGCTCTTTTTTACTTGTAGAAGAGAGTGTACAAATATGGTATTACTGTTACCCTGGACTTTTCTTTATTTGCAATGTCTAGTTTTCTTTATTTGTCATGTTGTGCCAGTAAACTCTGTTCTGTGTATGATTATCACAGATTATAATAATATATCATTTGTCTTATAAAACACATTGTGACATGTATTGGACATTGTTCTGATTAAAATTTTGTGGCATGTCACTAACAGTTTTACAGAGTTTTTACAGAGTTAGGGTTGCCATTGATTGTTTTCCTAAAAGCAGGTATAATTGCTCCTATTTATAACAGACATTACAACAGTCAGTCCCTAAGTTACAAACATCTAATTTACAAATGACTCATAGTTAAGAATGTGGATGACACAACAGAAAGTGAGAGAAATCTACCCCTCGGAAGGGAAATTCCCTCCTGGAAGAGTTATGGGGAAAAAGTGTCGCTACTTAAGTTTACTCACCAATCCTTTTCCCATAACAAGCGTTTTTGTTTTTTTTCCAAAATCCAGTTCACACAGAGACAGAAAGTGAGGTGAAATCTTCTGAATGGGTACAGACAGCAAAACAAACACCATGGGGTGTTAAGGTAAAAAGATATAAATATTAAAATACACCTGTTCCAGCTTACATAAAAATTCAACTTAAGAATAAACCTACAGAGACTATCTTGTTGGTAAATAAGTCAGTGGAGATGACTGAGAATTCTAAAAATTTGATTCTGATAACAGTATACACAAACTCGCAAAGGTTTTCAGAAATCCGATGGAGAAAACATGAGACGTAGGGCTCTTTCAGAGTTAAAGTGCTATAATTCTGCTTTCACTGGCTGCATCCTATGGAATCCTGTGCTTCTTAGTTGGATGATGCACTAGAGCTCTCTGGCTAGAGTTCTAAACACTCTCCTTAAACTGGTAATCCTAGCATTTCAAAGGATGTTGCCATGGTAGTGAAAGTGAGTTCTGTGAAAAAGTAAAAAGGAGCAAATGTGGCAAGAAGTAAAACTGACAGATTTGTCTGTCTTTTATAAGGTGTCTGCATTCTGTATACCATTGGGAGAAGTGGAACCGGGAAAGAAAGTGGGTACAGATTCAAATGTAAAAGCATATCACCAAGTTAAGATCATCCATGCCACAGTATTTATGATTTCTATACACAGTTGTGAAAATTGGACAGACAGCGAAGAAAAACAACAGGAAGACGATCAACTCATCTGAAATGTGACGCTGTATGATAATTCTAAATAATGTCATGGAACTACTAAAAAGGCATACTAATGCATCCTAGAAGAAAGAACGAAGGTCCTTTCTACACAACTGTATAAAATGCCACATTATCTTCTTTGAACTGGGTTATATGGCAGTGTGGACTCAGATAATCCAGTTCAAAGCAGATACCGGAGGATTTTCTGTCTTGGTGATGATGATGATGATGATGATGATGATGATGATGATGATGATAATAATAATACATCACACAGTCTTAGACGCTTGGGAAGTGTTTGACTTGTGATTTTGTGATACGAAATCCAGCATATAGATTTCGTTTGCTGTGCTGTACTGTGTTTTTGTGTCAATAATACTTTATTTGTATTCCGCCGTATCTCCCCAAGGGGTCTCAGGGTGAATTCCAGCATATACAAAACACAGGCAAACATTAAAAGGCTTGAAAATACAAATACACAGACAAAGACAAAGGCTTCCCCTTTCATCTCTGGCTCTTAGGGTAGTACCAATCTCTGACTCTGGGGGAGGTGCTCATCATTTGTTGTCCATAGACACCTCCTGGTCATGTGGCTGGCATGTCTGCATGGAGCACCTTTTACCTTTCCCCTGAGGCGATACCTATTGATATACCCACATTTGCATGTTTTTGAACTGCTTGTTTGGCAGGAGCTAGGGCTAACAATGGGAACTCATCCCGGCCCACAGATCTGAACTGCCAACCAGTCAGCAAGTTCAGCAGCTTCAATGGTTTAACCTGTTGCATCACCATGGCCCAATTCTGGGTTATATGGCTGTGTGGAAGGGCCCTAAGATGACTAAAGTGAGGCTATTGTATGTTGGATAGAAGATAACAAAAGTCATTGGGAAAGAGGGTATTGCTTAAGTGGAAAGCAGTAGGGGGGAAAGGGACCGCACTAAAAGTGGAGTGATTCAATCAACGCAGCTACAGTCCCATGTGGCCTCTGGTTCATAGGATCACCATAAATTGAAGTGGACTTGATGTCAAATAACAGCAACAGAGTGGAGACCAATTTATGAATGGGACTTACAAATACTACATGAAATAATCTGCAATGATGGTGGCCTTGTACTTGAACATAGAAGCCAACATTAGCATTTAATAGCTGTTTTAAAATGTTAGATTTAGACATTTATTTTTGAATAAAGGCATTGATTTTGCTTTGTACTTTTGGATCACAACTCTTGCCTTCTTGCAACTTCACACCATAACATGTCTGGCATTCAGCTGAAAAGAGTAATCTAGGAACAGCTTGAATAAATGTATTAAATGAATAAATGATTAAATTATGTGGTTTGCCTTGCCAAACATGTGGGTTATTTCTTTGAAAATGAAATCTTCTCTGTAAAATAACAGGGGGGAAAAATCATTGTATTTGTCAGCTTGCAAATATTTCCTTTAAAAAAAATAATTATATTTCAGCAGAGAGAGAAGCTGTTTACACCTCAGTTTATTGCCAAAAACATACTGGCACCGGACTTCCATTCGCTTTCAAAAATACTTACATTTATTTCTAAGGGTCCTTCCACACAGCCATATAATCCAGAATATCAAGGCAGAAAATCCCACAGTATCTGCTTTGATCTGGGATATCTGAGTCCATACTGCCATATATTCCAGATCAAAGCAGACAATGTGGGATTTTATTCAGACAAATGGAAGGCGTCTTAGATATTAAGAAATTAACCTGGAGAAGCTATGCCTGCCATTAGGGATAGAATCCCTTCAAAAAGTGTCCAATTTCAATCTCAATATGGTGGAGTGAAATTTGGAATATTTAATACAAAAGCTCTCCCATATCATCAAAATATCTAAAGGAATTAACAATGCCTTATTGTAGTGCTTTGGATGTCGTTAACATGAGCAAGAAAAAAGGAGGCCACCCTTTCACCAAACAGACTTCTGGCGAGGCCTCTTCAATATCAGCCTAAGCTGAACAATCAAACTCAGTGTTCAAACCAGAATGCAAGATAGGGATTTCCTTTCATTATATTCAGACGGAGAGTGCATCTTCACTGTGGAACTCAGGCATTTAGGCAACTCTTTAACTGCCAGAGCTCAATGCTATGGGATCCTGGGAGTTATAGTTTGGTGAGTCATCCGAATTCTTTGGTACAAGTGAAAAGGCAGTGTAAAACCTCTATTTCCTATCACAGAGCCATGGCAGGTAAGCCGATACCAAACGACATTCATTCTGGGTTGTGTTGAATTTTCCAGGCTGTATGGCCATGTTCCAGAAGCATTCTCTCCTGACATTTCACCCACATCTATGGCAGGCATCCCCAAAGGTTGTGAGGTCTGTTGGAAACTAGGCAAGTGGAGTTTATATATCTGTGGAATGTCTAGGGTGGAAGCTTCCCCCACCCCTCCACAGCCAGAGTAGGAACTTCCATGTCCATAGGCAGAGAAAGAGACAAAGCCGGGCCCTGCGGAATGAGAGCACTTTTGGCCTCCCTTGAAAGGCTACTCAGGCGTCGCGGTCTGATCCGGGCTTACCTTCTCCAGCAGCGCCGCCAAAAGTATTAACCGCACCGCCTTCGCCATGGTGGTGCGGTGAATATCAAGAATATCAAGCCAGAAAATCCCACAATATCTGCTTTGAACTGGATTATCTGAGTCCACACTGCCATGTATTCCAGTTCAAAGCAGAAAATGTGGAGTTCTATTCAGCTGTTTGGAAAGGGCCCCAGTATCCAAATCCCATTTGGGACTGCTGCCTCCTTAATCTCCAAAGGCTTCGAAAGTTTGGGTTGTTGTGGTGTTTTCTGGGCTGTATGGCCATGTTCCAGAAGCATTATCTCCTGTTGTTTCTCCTATATCTATGACAGGCATTCTCAGAGGTTGTGAGGTTGTGTTGGAAACTAGGCAAGTGGGGTTTATTCATATATGTCCAGGGTGGGAGAAAGAACTCTTGTCTGTTGGAGGTAGGTGTGAATGTTGCAATTGGCCACCTTGATTAGCTGCTTCCTCCCTGGGGGAATCCTTTGTTGGGAGGTGTGAGTTGGCTCTGATTGTTTCATGAAACGCTTAAGGGGCTGAGGGGGAAAAGAAAGAGCCCGAGGCTGTTAGGAATGGTGGGAGTTGGAGTCTAAAACACCTGGAGAGAAGGCCCAAGTGTGCCCATGCCTGGTGTAGATGAACCCAGAGACCAGAAAAGTTTAGATAGCAGGAAAGTGCAGACCTCACAACCTCTGAGGAAGCCTGCCACAGATGCAGGTGAAACGTCAAGAGATAATGCTTCTAGAGCAGGGATCCTCAAACTAAGGCCTGGGGGTCAGATATGGCCCTCCAAGGTCATTTACCCAGCCCTCACTCAGGGTCAACCTAAGTCTGAAAGTACTTGGAAGCAAACAACAACAACCCTATCTCATCAGCCAAAAATAGCCTCACACTTCCCATTGAAATACTAATAAGTTTATATTTGTTAAAATTGTTCTTCATCTTAATAATTGTATTGTTTTTAAGTGGGGTTTTTTTTTTTTGCACTACAAATAAGATCTGTGCAGTGTGCATAGGAATGCATTCATTTTTTTTTCAAATCATAATCCGGTTCTCCAACAGTTTGAGGGACTGCGACCTGGCCCTCTGTTTAAAAAGTTTGAGGACTCCTGTTCTAGAGCATGGCCATACAGGCCGAAAAACCTACAACAACCCAGTGATTCCGGCCACGAAAGCCTTCGACAAAGTTCAGAAAAGTTTCTCTAGCGGACGGGCTGACGTCAAAGGCAGGCAGGCAGGCAGGCAGCCCTCCCTGACGGCCTGGGCTGGGCTGGGCTGGCCTCCAAGTTGCTCCAGGAGTTGCTGAGCTGTGGATTCTCTGGGAGGAAGTGCTTTCCCCGACCTTCACTTGGTCCTGCCTTTTGCTCTCCTCTCAGGACTTTTTCCGGAGGGGAGGGGAGGGGAGGGGAGGGGAGGGGAGGGGAGAGAGGCGGGGGAAACCGGCCGATTGCTCCACTTGCCGTCTGGGCAGAAACTCCTCCCCGCCGAAGTCACAGGATCGGAACCCTTTCTCCGCGGAGGAGAGAGAGAGAGAGAGAGAGAGAGGAGCGTGGGCCATGGCGAAGGCGGTGCGGTTAATACTTTTGGCGGCGCTGCTGGAGAAGGTAAGCCCGGATCGGACCGCGACGCCTGAGTAGCCTTTCAAGGGAGGCCAAAAGTGCTCTCATTCCGCAGTGGAGGCGCGCCTCTCCTCCAGGGTGACTCTCCCCTCGCTCCCGCGAAAGAGACCTGTTTCCCTGAAAATGGAGAAGGCTTTGCGCCCTGGGCCGGCCTCCCTTCCCAGCCCCCTTGTTTCCTCCTCCTCCTCCTCTCCCCTAACTTTGAGACTCAAAGGGAAAGGAAGACCTTTCTTCGGTAGCTTTGGCGCCGCAGACCTTTTTCTTTACTTTCTCCTCTGCTGACTAACCCGGAGATTTCCCTTTTTTTGTTTGCTTGCTTGTTGTTTTCTAACCGGAAATTGGGTTTTTGCTTTTTCTACAAATCAGTGGACTTTGACACCACTTTTAAATGACATTGTTCATCGTTGGGAAACTCTAGGATAGTTTTGGAGGATCTTTAATGTGAAGGAATGCTCAGCAGGCTCGCCAAAGCCAGGTTGCCATTGCACTGAGCTATGGCGGCCAAAGGGCATTCATTCTACAGTCTGGTTCAGGCCCATTGCCAGGATTTTGATTGGCGGGGGGGGGGGGGGGGCTGGAGATCTACCCTAGCAAACGTTTTGATGGGGGGGGGGGGCTGGGGATCTACCCTAGCAAACCTTTTGTTTGGGGGTGGGGGCTGGGGATCTACCCTAGCAAACCTTTTGTATCATTATCCCAATACTCGCATGCATATGGGATATATTGAGCATGGTGATCAGATCATGATATGAATAAACATAACAGTTTAAATAATGTACCAGTAAGGCCTTCTCGCGGACCACCCTGAGAATTTCGGGGGGGGGGGCTGAAGCCCCTCAAGCCCCCCCTCCCCCAGCTACAAGCCTGGTCTGGTTGCACACAAAAGAGAAAGGAAGAAAGAGTCTTTGATAATTTGTTTTTCAGGTGTCTTTCTCGGCCTTTCTCTCCTATGGATAAGCCTAATAATAATAATGCAGCAGAATTGAGAGAAGCAACTGGAAAAGCTTTTTTTTTTTTGTCATGTCAGGAGCAACTTGAGAAACTGCAAGTCGCTTCTGGTGTGAGAGAATTGGCCGTCTGCAAGGATGTTGCCCAGGGGATGCCCAGACGTTTTGATGTTTTTACCATCCTTGTGGGAGGCTTCTCTCATGTGTCCACATGAGGAGCTGGAGCTGATAGAGGGAGCTCATCCGCACTCTCCCCGGATTCGAACCTACAACCTGTCGGTCTTCAGTCCTGCTGGCACAGGGGTTTAACCCACTCCACCGCCACTGGAAAAGCTTACACAATATGAGGATTTAAAGATCAAGCTGCAAAGACTGGCACAGGCCAGTAAAGGTGGTCCCAGTGGTTATTGGCACAGTGGGTGTAGTGCTTAAAGACCTTGACCTGCACTTAAAAACAATTGGCACTGACAAAATTACCACCTGTCAGCTGCAAAAGGCAACCCTACTCGGATCTGCACGCATTATTTGCCAATACATCACACAATCCTAGACACTTGGGAAGTGTCCGACGTGTGATCAAATACAACAGCTAGCATAGTAGTTGTAGTACATTTTATTGATTAGACCTTAGGCCATATCACAATACCAAACCAAACAAAAAGGCTTGATAAAACGTGAATCATTCTATATCAGGCATCCTCAAACTGCAGCCCTCCAGCTGTTTGGGCCTCAAACTCCCAGAAGCCCAAACAAGCTTGTTCAATTGCTAGGAATTCTGGGAACTGAAGGCCCAAACAGCTGGAGGGCTGCAGTTTGAGGATACCTGCTTAATATAGTAAGTTAAGTCAAGCACTTACAACAACACAGTAAATAAACATGATAAAACTGAATATATACATCAGAGAATCATAGAGTTGGAAGAGACCTTGTGGGCCATCCAGTCCAACCCCCTGCCAAGAAGCATGTTTATGTATCACCCTTACAATTCACCCCAATCAGCCCCACATATGTGGTTCTCAGATGTATTGAAAAGCCAGCATAGTGATCTTGGTTGCTGTGTACTAATCTTGTTATGTATATAATAATAATAATAATAATAATAATAATAATAATAATAATGCTTTATTTATAACTGGCTCTATCACCCCAAAGGGACTCAGGGTGGCTTCCAGCAAAATAAAACACAGTGGCAAACATTCAATGCCAATAGTAACATATAACAAAGACAGACTCAATAAAATTAAAGTAACAACTCAAAATCAACAAATGTGATACACCTCAAACTTTACAACATAATAAGTTCTTTAAAACACTTTAAGAGTTGATTAAAAGTAATTGGGGCTAAGATGGCATACAGCTTACAAATGTAGGTAAGTGTCCGAAGATTTCACTGTTTGTGTTATTTCCTAACCTGGAAAAGAAGCCCAAGATACGTACTGTGTTTTTTTAAATCCCTGCACTTTGTCAGGGCAAGGGTAAGAAAACTTCAAGGGAAGGTGAAAGCAAACTCGCTCTGAACAAATCTGAGCAAGAAAGCCCAGGGAGAGGTTCACCATAACTTGGAAACAAGAAAGGCCACAAGATCAAGGAAGCAGGAGGACTACAACTCCCACCATGCCTTGCCATTGCCCAGACTGGCAAAGTATGATGGGAGCTGCACCTGGAGGGCCAAGTTCTCTGCTTCTGACACACCCAGGGCTGCAGCGCCTGCGTTGAATGGTTTTGGAGTCTTTTCAAGGCGTTTATTTCCTGGAGGCAAAAGTGTCTGAACATAATGTGGCATGTTTTTCACTCTGAAAGCAAGTTGTTTATCTTTTCTTGATAAAGTTCAGCTGTGTGTGGAGTGAGAGGAGTATCCTGCACTCTACACAGTTTCAAAACTTTGATACTACAACCAGTCCCCAAGTTACAAAACAAGATAGGTTCTGTTGGCTTAAGTTGAATGTGTATGTAAGTCGGAACAGGTACACTTTTAAGTGTAACTCCAACCAAAAATGTATATATTTTCAGCTTTGGATAGCATAGTGAAGGATTAACACCCCCGTGGCATCTGATTTGCAGTCTGTGCCCCAGCCCTGTTCAGAGAATTTCACCTCACTTTCTGTCCCTGTGATAATTGTATGTTTAATGTTTTAGTGTGATTTAGAAATATGATGTTTTAATGACGGTCTGTAATATTGATGTTGGAAACCGGCCCGAGTCCCTCGAATGGAGGTGAGAAGACCGGTATACAAAACTACCAAATAAATAAATAAATAAATAATGTTTGTATGACATTGAATTATTGCCAATTATGGAGCCCCCGGTGGTGCAGTGGGTTAAACCCTTGTACCAGCAGGACTGAAGACTGACAGGTCAGAGGTACGAATATGGGGAGAACATGGATGAGCTCCCTCTGTCAGCTCCAGCTTCTCATGCAGGGACATGAGAGAAGCCTCCCACAAGGATGATGAAACAATAAAACATCTGGGTGTTCCCTGGGCAATGTCCTTGCAGACGACTAATTCTCACACCAGAAGCAACTTGCAGTTTCTCAAGTCGCTCCTGACGTGAAAAATTTTTTGCCAGTTTGGAAACCCCTCTGAGTCCCCTGTAAAAATACAGTAAATAAATAAATAAATTTTGAAAAAAAATAGCTTTTTGAAACAAGGATTGGTGATAAAACTTCAATGGAAACCCCTTTTCTCCATGATAAATCTTCCAGGAGTGAATTTCCCTTCCGAAGGGTAGATTTCTCTCACTTCCTGTTATCTCACCCCCATTTTTAACTATGAGTTGTTTGTAAGTCAAATGTTCATGACTTGGGAACTGCCTTTACTTTGTTTAACTGGAATCAGTTGTTCAATGAAGCACTAGGTTTCTTTAACTGAGAATTCTCAAGGTTTTTGGAAACTGCAAATCCCAGGATTCCACAGGAAGGAGCTTTGGCAGTCAAATGAAAACAAAGTGTTGTCATTGTGTCGTGTAAAAAAGATATACCTATTTTTCAAGGCACATTTGTATCAATGCCTTTTGACTTCAGGCAAAGAAAGCAGCTTTCAGGGTTTAATCATATTAAGCAAAAGCTGGAGGAAAGAGAAAAACTACAAGATGGAGAGGTTGAAGCAGCAAACTCTGTGTTGGTTCAAAGATGGAGTGTGGGGCCATCTATAAGACTTGAATTTGTGAAGCTCTGCCCAGTGTTCTGTAGGTTTCAGCTTACAATCAAGGGCTGCTGAAATCAAAGAAACCAATCATGGCTGCTGCCCCGACATCCAGGAAATACCCAGATGTGTCTGCAGCAAAAGATGCCGAATCCACATAGAAGAGACCACATGGAAAATGAAACTAAACTTCTTAGATTGCCAAAGTTTGATTAATTCATTGTAGACATTGCTATAAATAAAAGCCTGAATGGACAGAATATAACCCTCTCTGACCCACTTTGTTGTGGCACCACTTTCTGGAACTTTTTCCTTGGGAGCACAGTTGGAGGCGATACTGCCTTCTTTCCCGCACAACATCAGAACATAGTTTTTTATTATTATCAGGTTTTTAACTGTTTAACATGCCACAATACACAGAATTTTTGGCTGTTTATATTATTTCTCATGGCTTTAATCTAAAACTGTTCCTGGGTATTTTAAAATTTATTTTAAAATTATTTTTATTAAGTTTTCAAAAATGTGACTTAAATCCAACAAACAAAAAAGAGAAACACAGAGACTAAAATAAAAATCGAAACAAAAGAATCAAGTACAGAAATAATTCCAAAATATTCCTTCTCCTGTCAACTAAAACTAACAAACTCTACCCGCTCTTCAAAAAAGCATTTAAAATACAACCAATTTCTCAGCTCCTCCTCAAAGGCAGCCATCAAACTATTATAATACTATAAAACTATTGAATGGCCTTGCAGCTTTGAAGCCTGTAAACAGCCAGGCTTTGAAGCTGCAAGCCCCTTCAATGCTAATCAAGATAGTCAATTGCAACAATTACACTTGTCTCAAACAGGTAAGAGTTCTTTCTCCCACCCTGGACATTCCAGAGATATATAAAACTCACTTGCCTAGTTTCCAACACACCTCACAACCTCTGAGGATTTTTTTTTGTTATGTCAGGAGCGGTGTGAGAGAATTGGTCATCTGCAAGGATGTTGCCCAGGGGACGCGCGGATGTTTTGATGTTTTACCATCCTTGTGGGAGGCTTCTCTCATGTCCCCGCATGGGGAGCTGGAGCTCATAGAGGGAGCTCATCTGCACTCTCCCTGGATTTGAACGTCTGATCTGTTGGTCTGCAATTCTGCCAGCACAGGGGTTTGACCCACTGCACCACTGGGGGCTCCAAGGATGCCTGCCATAGATGTGGGTGAAACACCAGGAAATAATGCTTCTGGAATAAGGACATGCCCGGAAAAATCACAGCAACCCTTTTAGAATATATTTCTGCTCTACTTAGTTGCATCAGCTTCTTGTAAATGCAAAAATATATTTAAAATTAAAGCATAATTGCAAGTAATATTAATATAGACCATTTAACCAGTCTGACTAAAATCCAGTTCATTATTTATTCAACTTTTGAAGTTGATTTTTTAACATTGTAGTATTCCCTGAACTCTTGCGACATAGAGGCTATTGGGGATGTTATTTCATTCTTGAGATAGATTATAAATATTAAAAAATCAAATAATAAGTGAGTAAATCTTCAAAGAGTAAAGAAACAAGTCATTTTCTGAGTCCCCCCTAGGGCGTTGAGAAGGGCGGGGTAGAAGCACCCCAAATAAATAAATAAATAAATAAATAATATTTCTTTCCTTTTTTTATCCCAGTCATGAAAGGCTAAAACACAGAAAGTAATATATCAGGAAATAAGAAAAAATGCCTGACCCTACATGTTTTTGTCAGGATAAACCAAATTGTTCTGAAATGAGGAACAAGAAAGCTTTAGAGACAACTTCATCAGGCTGGTTCTTGAGCCAGTTTTGACCAAAACAGGGCAACATAGCATCACAAAAAGAAGGAGAAATGTAGACCTCTCTCTCTTTGTCCTTTCCTTGATATTGAGGAAAGGAAAGGACTGAGGGAGCAGGTAAAAAAAAAAGCAATTTCTTTTAGACTGTATTTAAGTTTTTGTTCATTCTGGACCCAGTTTAAAGGCAAAAAGGCAAGCTTAAGATGTAGGCAAATGCATAAGGCGTTTAGGCCAACTTCGGGCCCTCGTGAAAACTATTGCTTTTAAGTGGGTACCTATTGATCCTTCTTTTATACAGGGAAACACTTGTTCCCTGATAAATCCAGCACCATTAACTATTTTCCTCAGATTTTATTCAAGTATAGAATCTGAGTGTCATTCTGTATTTGTTTTACTCAGAACAGAATCTCTGTGTTCAGTTCTTTTAATTTAACATTTCCTCTAACTAATTTTTTTAAAAAGAAAGATCATTAAAATAATATGGTGTTTTAGCATAAATTGCTTTGCTTTCGTCTGTGTTTTCAAAACTTACCATACTCATAGAGAAATATTTTCATGGACTTTTAAATGTAGCAGCTTTGTCCTCCACGATTAATTCTAACAGAAAAGTTATCTGAGGATAAGAGAGCTTTTTAATAAAATGTTGCAGATTTCAGAATTAATTGCCCAAATCCTGTTGGGGAGTTATTAATGTGTGATCTGGAATCTATCTATACTGCAGAATTATAGCACTTTGACATCACTTTAACTGCCATGTTTCAGTGCTATCGAATTCTAAGGTTTGTAGTTCTGTAGGTTATGTAGCCTATTAGGTAACTCTGGAACCGCAACAAACTACAAATCCCAGAATTATATAACATTGAGCCATTGTCAGCTGCTTCCACACAGCCCTATATCCTAGAATATCAAGGCAGAAAATCCTACAATATCTGCTTTGAACTGGGTTATTTGAGTCCACACTCAGATAATGTGGGATTTCCTGCCTTGATAATCTAGGATATAGGGCTACGTGGAAAGACCCTAGGAAGGACCTGAAATATATCAAGTGAAGTGTTTTTTCAAGAAAACATGGAACATTGCCACTGCTCTCAATAGAACATGACTTGATTTAGCACATTTATTTGGTTATTAAACAAAAACATCCCTCTCCCATCAAACAGCAAAGGGAAAGAGAGTGTGGTGGCTCAGTCTGGGCCTAAATGATCCTGTTTGAACCAGACAAAGGCCCCTTCTACACTGCCCTATAATCCAGATTATTAAAATAGATAATCTAGATTATCTGCTTTGAACTGCATTATATGAGTCTAGACTGCCATATAATCCAGTTCAAAACAGATAATCTGTATTTTATATGGCATGTAGAAGGGGACAAAGCTATCTATCCATAAGGCTTTTGAGACCAGTGGGAGGCAGAGGAAAGAAAAGCATGCTTTAGAGAAAAGCAAACTGTCTTGCCCCCCTCTCTGTCTAAGATAGGGGTTCCCAAACTTAAGATCTGCAGGCCAAATGTGGCCCTCTAATACCATTTACCCCTCTGCCCTAAACTTTAGACTTAAGATTGCCCTGAGTTTAAAATGACTTGAAGGTGCATATCAGCAACAATCCTAATTAACGTGACTGTCTCTGAACAATTAGGACGTGCCAAACTTTCAAGTACGTAAAAACCAAAAGCCTAAAATAAAATACAGTGGACCTCAGTATCTGTTGGGGTTTAGTTCCAGAATGCACAGTGGATGCCAAGACTCATGAACACTAAAATCTCATGATATACATAGTTGTAGTAAAATGATGTCCATTTTTTAAACTGGTGAAATCAAGGTTTGAGAGATACAGATATTCAAGCTGTGGATGGTTGAATCCGTGGATTTTTTCATTCGTTCAGTCGTCTCCGACTCTTCGTGACCTCATGGACCAGCCTACGCCAGAGCTCCCTGTCGGCCGTTACCACCCCCAGCTCCCTCAAGGTCAGTCCAGTCACTTCAAGGATGCCATCCATCCATCTTGCCCTTGGTCGGCCCCTCTTCCTTTTGCCTTCCACTTTCCCCAGCATAATTGTCTTCTCTAGGCTTTCCTGTCTCCTCATGATGTGGCCAAAGTACTTCAACTTTGTCTCTAGTATCTTTCCCTCCAGTGAGCAGTCGGGCTTTATTTCCTGGAGGATGGACTGGTTGGATCTTCTCGCAGTCCAAGGCACTCTCAGCACTCTCCTCCAACACCACAGCTCAAAAGCATCGATCTTCCTTCGCTCAGCCTTCCCTAAGGTCCAGCTCTCACATCCGTAGGTTACTACAGGGAATACCATGGCTTTGACTAGGTGGATCTTTGTTGCCAGTCTGATGTCTCTACTCTTCACTATTTTATCGAGACTGGACATTGCTCTCCTCCCAAGAAGTAAGCGTCTCCTGATTTCCTGGCTACAGTCTACATCTGCAGTAATCTTTGCACCTAGAAATACAAAGTCTGTCACGGCCTCCACGGTTTCTCCCTCTATTTTCCAGTTGTCAATCATTCTTGTTGCCATAATCTTGGTTTTTTTGACGTTTAGCTGCAACCCGGCTTTTGCGCTTTCTTCTTTCACCTTAATTAGAAGGCTCCTCAGCTCCTCCTCACTTTCGGCCATCAGAGTGGTGTCATCTGCATATCTGAGTTTGTTAATGTTTCTTCCAGCAATTTTCATCCCAGCTTTGCATTCATCCAGCCCCGCACATCGCATGATGTGTTCTGCATACAAGTTAAAAAGGTTGGGTGAGAGTATGCAGCCTTGCCATACGCCTTTCCCAATCTTGAACCAGTCTGTTGGTCCGTGGTCAGTTCTGACTGTTGCTACTTGGTCCTTGTACAGATTCCTCAGGAGAGAGACAAGGTGGCTTGGGATGCCCATCCCACTAAGAACTTGCCACAATTTATTATGATCCACACAGTCAAAGGCTTTAGAATAGTCAATGAAGCAGAAGTAGATGTTTTTCTGAAACTCCCTGCCTTTCTCCATTATCCAGCGGATATTGGCAATCTGGTCTCTCGTTCCTCTGCCTTTTCTAAACCCAGCTTGAACATCAGGCAACTCTCGCTCCATGTATTGCTGGAGTCTTCCTTGCAGGATCTTGAGCATTACCTTACTAGCATGAGAAATAAGGGCCACTGTACGGAAGTTTGAGCAGTCTTTCGCATTTCCCTTTTTTGGTATGGGGATATAAGTTGATTTTTTCCAGTCTGATGGCCATTCTTGTGTTTTCCATATTTGCTGGCAAATGGCATGCATCACCTTGACAGCATCATCTTTTAAGATTTTAAACAGTTCAGCTGGGATCCCATCATCTCCTGCTGCCTTGTTGTTAGCAATGCTTCTTAAGGCCCATTCAACCTCACTCCTCAGGATGTCTGGTTCTAATTCATTCACCACACCGTCAAAGCTATCCTCGATATTGTTATCCTTCCTATACAGATCTTCTGTATAGTCTCGCCACCTTCTCTTGATCTCTTCAGCTTCTGTTAGGTCCCTGCCATCTTTGTTTCTTATCATACCAATTTTTGCCTGAAATTTACCTCCAATGTTTCTAATTTTCTGGAAGAGGTCTCTTGTCCTTCCTATTCTGTTGTCTTCTTCCACTTCCATGCATTGCTTATTTAAAAATAGTTCCTTATCTCTTCTGGCTAACCTCTGGAATTGCGCATTTAACTGGGCATATCTCCCCTTTTCACTGTTTCCTTTTGCTTTCCCCCTTTCTTGGGCTACTTCCAGTGTCTCAGCAGACAACCATTTTGCCTTCTTGGTTTTCTTTTTCTTTGGAACGTACTTTGTTGCCGCCTCCTGAACAATGTCGCGGACTTCTGTCCATAGTTCTTCTGGGACTCTGTTTACTAAATCTAGTCCTTCAAATCTGTTCTTCACTTCCACTGTATATTCTCTAGGAATGTTAGTGAGATCATATCTAACTGGTCTGTGTATTTTCCCTGATCTCTTTAGTTTTATTCTAAATTGGGCAATAAGAAGTTCGTGATCTGAGCTACAGTCAGCCCCAGGTCTTGTTTTCACCGACCGGATGGATGTCCGCCACCTTTGGCTGCAAAGGATGTAGTCAATCTGATTTCGGTGTTGACCATCTGGTGAAGTCCATGTATAAAGCCGTCTTTTAGGTTGTTGGAAGAGAGTATTCGTTATACACAGCGAGTTTTCCTGGCAGAATTCTATCAGCCTGCGTCCCGCTTCATTTTGTTCTCCCAGACCATGCTTGCCTGTGATCCAAGTTGTCATTTGACTTCCCACCTTGGCATTCCAGTCTCCTGTAATGAAAATAATGTCTCTTTTTGGTGTATTATCCAGTAGGTCCTGCAGATCCTCATAGAACTGATCTACTTCTGCTTCTTCAGCAGCTGTGGTTGGGGCGTATATTTGGATCACTGTAATGTTGAAAGGCTTTCCTTGCACTCGAATTGAGATCATTCTGTCATTTTTTGGGTTGTATCCAAGCACCGCTTTAGCGAATTTCTTATTGATTATGAAGGCTACTCCATTTCTTCAATGTTCCTCTTGTCCGCAGTAGTAGATCTGGTGGTCATCTGATGTGAAGTGGCCCATTCCAGTCCATTTCAGTTCGCTGACCCCCAGAATGTCTATCTTTAGTCTTGACATCTCACCAATAACAACATCCAATTTGCCCTGGCTCATAGATCTTACATTCCAGGTTCCTATGGTGTGTTGATCTTTAGAGCATCGGATTCGTCGTTCACCTCCAGTACCGTCGGCCGCTAGCCTTCCTTTCGGCTTTGAGCTAGCTGCGTCATCACATCTGGGGCTAGTTGAACTTATCCTCTGCTCCTCCCCAGTAGCATTTTGGCCATCTTCCGACCTGGGAGTCCCATCTTCCAATGGCATACCGACATATCTCTGGTTGTACTGGTCCATTTAGTTTTCTTGGCAAGGATACTGGAGTGGTTTGCCATTGCCTTCCCCAGGGATCACGCTTGGTCTGACCTCTCTGCCACAACCGTCCCGTCTTGGGTGGCCCTTCACGGTTTCGCTCATGACATCATTGAGGTGCTCAAACTCCAGCGCCCCAACAAGGCGGTGATCCTTTGCTGGAGCCTATCCTAATTCAAACTAAACTCTGTAGGAATAAAAGTTTCCCCTTGACATTAAGTCTAGTTGTATCCGACTCTGGGGTGTGGTGCTCATCTCCATTTCTAAACCGAAGAGCCAGCATTGTCCATAGATGCCTCGAAGGTCATGTGGCCAGCATGACTGCATGGAGCACCGTTACCTTCTTGCCAGAGTGGTACTTACTGATCTACTCATATTTGCATGTTTTCAAATTGATCTTCTTGCCAGAGTGGTACTTATTGATCTACTCATATTTGCATGTTTTCAAACTGTTAGGTTGGCAGAAGCTGGGGCTAACAGCAGGAGCTCACCCTGCTCCCTGGATTCGAACCGCCGACCTTTTGGTCAGCAAGTTCACTAGCTCAGTGGTATTAAGGTGCAAAAAAATGATCAGATTTCCTTCAAGTAAGGGACGAGAAGGAAAACCAGTAAATGCCTGGAGAGGCTGGCAAGGTTCCTTCTCTTCCTCCTCCTCCACCCTTTTCCTGTCGCCTTCCCTTCATTTCCCTTCCCATATCAGCTTGAGCTGGGCTTCCCCCCAGCAACAGCAGCCATTGCCCTTTAACTTTGGGGACAGGAGCCACTGGCATAGAACCCTTTATCACCTGCTACCTCATCCTTTAAAGTTAATGTGATAGGAATGGGAAGTATCTTTTTATGCCACACATTTAAATTCAGGATTACTTTTCTTCCACAGCTGTCCAGACTTTTACTGTATCTTTGTCCACTTTGAGAACTCAACTTTATGTTACTAATCATGTCATAATGTTACCCAGCTGGGATTACTGTAGCTGTTTCTGCAGCCTAAAACTGGATATCTCATACATTAAATAGTTCAGATCTTTTCAGATGCATTGAAGTAAGCAAGTTTCAGCATCCAAATCCTGCGAAAACTCTTACTGACACAAAGATTAGGCTGAGACAGTGATTCATAAACCTGTGTTCTTGTAAATACACTACTTGACATTACTTTTGTCCTGTTTATAAATCCATTGCAGTGAAGGCTGCTGTCTCTGCAGTACTAGCCTAAAGGATCTGTTGTAAATTTCTGAAAGCACTAGCAGTGGGCTACAAAGAGCATCCATTTTCCTAGTTACCAATGTCATTGAAGACCTGTACTGTACTTATTATTTTTAAATCCCATTTTGTTCTGTTATTTCCTATGATGTGAGCCTGCTGTCAATCAATACATGCTCTGGTGGTCCTTGATTTGTTTTACTAGATACAGCAGACTCTCAGTTAACCAGAACCCAAGCAACCAGCAAAAAAATACTTTAAATAAAATGGATTAAAATAAATCGTTATAATACAGGAAAATAAAACCAGGTTTTATAATACAGCAGAACTTTGTTATATTAAGATAAATTTGTCTTTATTTATCTTGATTTGCATTTAATTGCTGCATTTAAATATTATTATCATATCAACACAGAGTTTATGGTGTGGGATATAATATGTTGGTATTAGATAGGCCTGTTTTTAATAGTAACTCTCAAGCAACTAGAAGTTGCCCTTACCTAGCATCTACAAATCTCAATGAATGCCAGTAGACTGAGAGTATACTGTGTACTGTATTAACATAAGGTTTTGAAGTGGACAGTGTGCCACAAACAAATAAAATCTACCTATCATCTAATTATATCTGTCCATACTTTTACATTTCCCCATTGGCACTGATTCTTGGCCCTTGTGGTCTCCTCCAATTTTATGATTCTCTGAAACCCCGTTTAGCTTGGCCAACTATCAGGAATTCTGGGAAGCCCAAAAGAGCTGAAGGACCAAAGTTTGGGAATCAATATTGTAAAGTTTGTGAAAACTAGTTTATTAGACTTCACATCATGGAATCCTCCATGTTGGCTGCAGGATCTTGTTGTTGTCGAAATATAAAATATTTCAAGCTCTCTTCTTGAGAGAGATGGGATGGAATAAACAATTTTTGTTCAACACTGAAATACGTTTCTAACTTTTTGAAAATGTAGCAAAGCACTTTCTTCATGTGAACATGATAGCTAACAAAATATGATTTTTTAAAAAGCCATGAAGTCACATATTTAAGATAGAATAATATACTTTGTTGCTTGAAATTTATCTTTCTTAATCTTTTAGGCTGAATCTCCACCGTTTCGCTGTAATGATGGAGAATATCCTTATAACGGTCAACGTTGTTGCAAGATGTGCCGTGCAGGTAACAACTATGTTCTGGAAAATAAAATTATACATACCTTTGTTAGTAGCAGAGACTGGAAATTATTTCTTTATTTTTAAAGCTCCCCTCATTTTAGTACACCAGCAAGACACGTCAGTCCACTATTCCTGCCCAGAAGCTGACTTCCCCCTGCAACACACACACATTGCTTGAAGCATTCTCTGCCATCTGACTGACTTCTAGTGCCAGAATGAAACAAAAAAGAAAACTATTCCAAACTCTAAAATGCCAAAATGGGGTAATGGTTATAATCTTAGGAAAGTCTGATTTTAGTCCCCACTGAGCCATGACACTTGCTAGGTGATCCTAGACCAGCCACCCCAATCACGAACTCACAGCTTATGTTTTTAGCAAAACATGTTTAGATGGTAAGGCTGTGAGAAGAGCTCTGTCTAAATTATTCTGGTACAGTATTTGGTGAGAAACCTGGAGTGGTTAGTAAATGCTGAGGTGCTTAGCAATGGTCTCCTAACTGTGTAAAATTTCAACACTATATTATTTAATATTAGATTAGTCCATGCATATTGACTCAGAAGCAGCTCCGACTAGATCTTTATGGAAATGATTGTTTATTGTTTATTCCGGAAAACGGAATGTTGGTGGGCAGGAAAAGAGATTTAAAGATGGGCTCAAAGCCAACCTTAAAAACTCTGGCATAGACACTGAGAACTGGGAAGCCCTGGCCCTTGAGCGCTCCAGCTGGAGGACAGCTGTGACCAGCAGTGCTGCAGAATTTGAGGAGGCACGAGTGGAGGGTGAAAGAGAGAAACGTGCCAGGAGGAAAGCGCGTCAAGCCAACCCCAACCGGGACCGCCTTCCACCTGGAACCCAATGCCCTCACTGTGGAAGAAGATGCAGAGCAAGAATAGGGCTCCACAGCCACATACGGACCCACAAGGAAATCCATAATGGAAGACCATCTTACTCGTCCAACGAGGGATCGCCTAAGTAAGTAAAGTAAGATTGTTTATTTCTTTTAGTAATAAGCTTCTCTTGTTTACTAGGTACTTATGTTGAAGAGTCCTGTACCATTCCCCATACTTTGGGGCACTGTTTACCTTGCACAAATGGAGAGGATTACACTGATCGTGAAAATGGCCTTCATCAATGCTTTCTTTGTGACAAATGCAAACCCGGTACAGTATGATTTAGCAACTAGTCTGCTTTCTGGTTTTGAAGTTTTTTAAAGTTCTGTCATGTTCTCTCGATGTATTCTCATCCTCTGTTTCCCAAATATCAGACGGAGGGGGGGGGGGGGGGAGCATTTCTATGACAACAAAATGTGGTGCAGGCAAGGAATGGCATGTTTTCTTTCTCTCTGTGTCTGGTAACTCCTTCTTTCTCTTCCTCCTCTCCCCCCTCTCCTCCCTAGTCCAGGAGGCAGCTAGGTGAGGTTGGATTCTGCATCCAAACCTGACCTGATAACTTTTAGAAGACTTTTGAAACAATGCCAAGGAATGCATGCACCCTTAGGTCCAAAGGTTGCACATCCCTAAATAAACTATTCAGAAGTAGAACTGTTTCCACCCTTCACTGTTTTCTCCTCCAGTGTTTACTGCTATAACTCATTCATGGTTGATCTCTTAAGGGATTTTATGTCTCTGATAGAGTTACATGAAATTAGCATTTTGACCAGACCTTTTGAACTACAACACCTAGAGTTCCCCACCAAGCATAGATTCTGGGTGTTGTGGTCCTAAAGTAAGATTTCCAAGCTCCAATTTTGGACTTGTACTCTTATACACACTGGTGCTTTCTTTAAAAAGTGAAGGAATAGTCAATAAAGGTAATTTAAAACACCTTGTGCTATTTTAATATTTTAGGATATATCATGGTGAAAGCCTGCACTGCTACAAACAACACAAAATGCCAGTGCCCTGAAGGGTATTACTGTCCCCCAGGCTGTGAGGAGTGTGTCAAGTGCAGGAAAAGGTCTGTACAGTAATAAATTTAATGTTATTCACTTTGGAAAAATATGTGCTAGTACTTGGTGAATTAGATCAATTTAGATTCTGGTTATTTATAATGATGCAAGTTACTAGAAGAAGATAGTTTTTTAAGACTATTGATTTACATCAAGTTTCACTGTAATACTTCTCTTTCCAAAGTACCAATGCACAGATAGCAGTGAACTAATAATTTGTGTATTTAATGATTGAAATACAGTTGGCCCTATGTATCCCAGACAAATCATTCAACTAAGGGCAGTATAGTCTACTTCACAATATATGACATAGATTTACAACCAAACCTATGGTCTTTACAGTATTGTAGCATTCGCTATTGCCTGTCTGCTATATTAGTCCCAACTAGAGCAAATCAGTGAAATTTGTGAAATCAATACTTATATAAGTTATATAAGTTTTGTTTATGTTTACTGTAATAAAGATTAATAGCTGAATTTAGGTCTAAACTTTGAGCCATATTGAACTGGAACCAAGTTATATTTATGAATTAAATGCAAAAGCAGACCAATTTTCCATGTTTAAATAGAAATAATTAAATGAGTGTGTTCCTTTTAGAAAGGTGAGGACCTGTCAGTTTTGCATGGGCAAAGCAGAATGATCAATCACCCAAAATGTAAGATCTAATTGTTCTGGGTGCATTTATGTCCTTCTCTTTAAGTGTAACCCCTGGTTTTTCAGAACCCCTGTACTTTGTCAGAGTTTCCAAACAACACAGAATTGAAATGAGGTTGTAAAGATATGACAGTGTTTTAAATTCACCTCGTTAATTTGATTCTTAGTTTTTAAAGAAATATAATCTGTTGTTTTCAAATCTGAGGTTTTCTTTTGTTACTACAAAATGCTACAGCAGTTACCTTAGACTTTCAAGTATTGACATATTAGTTACTATTGGATGTTGATTTTTGTACACCATTCCCATGTTGATTTTTGTACACCATTCCCATGCATTTATAGGATGTTTACATCCTCTCTCTGAACTGAGATGTTTATGTTGTCCTTCTTCATGAAACATATATTTCATTGGTCAAATAATCCATCATTATCTTTGTTTGTAAATGAAAATGTAGGTGTCCTAAAGGAGAAGTTCAGATCAAAAGTTGCAGTGCCACCACAGACATAGAATGTGCAACATCTTCCACAGGTACAGTGTGAATAGTCTCATTTCTACATCTAGTAAGACTCTTATATGGAAGTTGTTCAAAAAGAACGTTGAACATCCTAAAACGGAGACCAGTCTTGTTAAGAGAGGATTGAAGAGGGTTTTCCTATTTCCTATTTTGTCAGGATATCACTTCAATAGTCAGTGGTGACATTTTTCCTTACATGTGCATATTAAGGTTGCTGGTCAACAACATCCAGGCCCTTGTGATATCACAAATGTGGTGCAGGCAAGGAATGGCATGATGGCAGCTGGCTGTGAAAATGGGCAAGAGGCTGATCTGGGTAAACAAGCCCACAATTTTGATAAAATCCAGCTAATTGGTTAATACGGTTATCTGGCAACACAGGGGGTAGGGAGCATTTTTCACTAGCTGAGCAGGTGCCATAATTAACCCAGTACTTGCAACAGTTGCACATATTTCCATACATTGTCTCTAATGGCTTTACTAAAGATACAAATGAAACATAGAGTGGGAGTTTCCAGCCCCTGTGTTGGATCTAGTAGACAGCTTAGTCTCAGCTCTCAAACCTTCCACCACTGCTCTCAGTGTTTGCAGAAGAAGATGGTTCAGTTCCCAATAGTGACACTTAGTTTCCTGCTTTGATCCTCATGACCTAACAAACCCAAAGGCATATTCTCTCCCTCTTTCTCCTGTCCTAAGTGCAACATGCATGGAAACACCTTTTCCAGAGAGCTTTGGTGTTAGCCAAAAACAACCAGAGATGGTTTCCCAGGCTTTAAAACAACCTTTCATACAAATATCAGATTTTGTTCTCCTAAAGTGCCATTTATCCTGTGAATAATCTCTCTGACTGGAAATCTGAAACACAATAATAGTTTGCTGGCCAATTTTCTGGGCATACACATGCTTCATTTTGTTGTGGCCTGAAAGACATTCGAAAATGTACACAGGTGAAAAGGGGCTAAGTCTCTGAACATCTTTTAAGAGATGACTTTCATCATCTTTGACTTGTTGCACTCTGTCTTTCACAGAAAGTAGCTCCTTTCCTCATTTTTAAATATCAAAGATGTGTTTGTGTAAAGCATTAGCTAATTATGTTGCCAAAACCAATCTATGTGTTTCAACTGTACTTCAAATCATGTAGAATATTCTTGTGGTCTGGACTCATTTTAAGTGTTTTTAATACATTTTAGAAACTACAGATTCTACACATCGAATGGATTTCATCATCCCTGTAGGTGTCATCATTGCGATTGTGATTGTGATCATTATCGCGTACTTTGTCTTCAAATTTAGAAAGAGCAATGCATTCTCTGAACTGGAAAGAGGTAATTTTTTGAAATAGAGATGAACCTTCTTTATGTATCCAAATATTCAAAATAAAATGAGCTAAAATGAAGGCTAATGGAGAACTACAATTGGGGAAGAGGTACTGCTGTGAAGAACTGCTGTGGACAGTGCATGGCTTCCTTGGACCCATTCACCACTGCAAGAATATTTTTGATGGGGGAAAAAGCCAAATAATGCATCTAGCAAAGAGTAAATAATTCAATTCCAATAGCTTCTCCTAGTTCCCTTTCATAGAAGGCCAGACCTTCTCCTCCTGACTCTTCTTTTGCTTTTTATTTAAAGAGCCATTTGATGATTAACTGTTTGTGCAGAAAAACCTTTTTTATGTGAGAAGGTGTTATTTATTGTTATTTTTTAAATTACAAAATTGCAGGCTAATAAACATTCATGGGGTTGTTGATATGATCGCTTGTTTATGTTTTAACTTGTTTTGCCGTCAAGGTGTTAGCTTTGTCTTATTTTAAACGTCTTATATATAAAATACATAAATAAACCTTGAGGTTATACAACTTGACATTTAAAGGCTGCCTTGGTCCATGTCTTAGCTTGTTTCAGGCCTGACATTACCTTTCTTACTGGACTCGCCTCCCCATTTCCAAGAGAATGTTTTGGACCTGAAATATGTAGAATTGATCCTTCTTCCCAAATGGGGATATTATTTGCCATTCTTCAGTCACCCTTGAGAATGGTGGTTGGGGGGACTGTTTGACATTCTTTCTGACATGGGAGAATTGCAGCTCATTGGGGTCAAAGGTGAAGTGAAATAGGTCCACAGGTCTTTTAAAGCTTTCAACTACAGTTGCAGACACAGCACCCAATGTGGTGTCATGCTGAACCACACTTTTAGTAATCTGTCCCTTTATTTCTGAGCCTCCGAGAGGTTAGTTGAAGGGGAGGGGCATTTTCATATTAAACTTCAAATTAAAATAATGGTGCAATCCTATGCCTGGACCTTTGAAAATTAATGATGTCCAGTCAGCAGTTGGAATCTCAAGGCAATGGACCTTCAAGGGAAAAGTCTAGTATCATTTACCCATTACAGGAATAAAGAGCTAAAAACCATAAAAGGAAGCAAGAGTTCATTTCCAAATTGAAAGAATGACAAATCCTGCATGTTTGCATGTTTATTTGCTTTAAAGTCACTCGTTCCACTTATGGTGATCCCATGAATTTCATAGCATTTTCTTAGACAAAGAATACTTAAGAGGTGGACTACTCCACTTTTAATTTGAGGCTAAGCTCATAATTATGATCTCATACACTAATATATGCCTTTTTTTCTTTTTCCCCCTAGAAAAGGAATCCAAGTCTTCTTTGGTAAGTAGTCTATAAAGCACACATTTTTCAACCAGAAATTTGGGTGCATCTTAGGGCATATCTGTGGCGTAATGTAAAATAAACCGCGTGCAGTTCATGTTCAATCAGCTCACACACTGCCTTGCCAGAGAAAGAAAATATGCCACGTAAGTGAACAATAAAGAACAAGTAGTTTACACTTCGTAGTTCAGAACAACATATGTACAATGTGATCAGTTTCATTAACTCACATAAAGTCCTTTTCATGAGAGATTTAAAATGGTCTTTCTTTGTCCATGTTGGATAAACCTTCTTTCAGCAGCCAGAAGTAAATCAGTCTGTCTCTCTTGCTGTGCTTCTCTCTTCAAACTCTCTCTCTCTCTGCATCTGCATAGCTCAAGCCTGAACAAAAATGCAACAGTATCCAAAAGTCCCAGGCTCAGCCATCTCCCCAGGCATTGCCCAATCAATCAACTTCATGCATCTTACTTTACAGTTGACACACACACATTAATTGATTCCTTGCATGCTCCAACAGTATCTACACATGCACTTTAACCTGAATCAGGCAGTGGAAGTTTCATAAGCAGACCCATGTAAAGCATGCAGCTGTGATCTAAATGAGATTGTGTTGCCATGGTCAGATCCAGTGTCCCAAGGAATGGGCGCAACTGACACCATTTCTTCATAAACATATATTTTTAAAATCCAATAAAAATAATTGGAAATTATGTTATAATGAGGCTCCAGTATATGCAACACCTTCCCCAAACTTGTACCCTCCATACATCTGGGACTACAACTTCAGCTGTGAAAATTAATGATCAAGGATAATAGCCACTGTAGTCCAAAACATAACATATACTGTATTTCCACTGGAACAACACCAGTCATCCTGAGTCTTCCTAGATTTTGGTTCACATAAAACTGTCCAAATCTTAGGAAGGGCATACTGTGCTGGAACACTGAGTATTACCCAAAGACTTAAAAGGATTGATTTTTTTACTTGCAGATATCTGTAAGTGGTGAAGTTACAAACACTAATCCTGGAACGTCTGCTTCTGAGATGCCTGTACTGAGAAATGAGAGAGGCCAGAATGTGAAGAGCAGCAATTTGATGGTTGGCAGCACGAACGAAGGATCTGACCCTGGGAATGTCCCAACAGCTCCATTATTGCAGCAACCAGAGAACTCTGATGTTCCAAATGTGCCAGCAAATGTAAGAAATTAATTAAGAGTTGCAGAGTTGGAAAAAGCGGTCTGTCTTTTGCTCTCGCTTTGGGTGCATTTAGACTGTAGAATAAGTGCAGTTTGATACCACTTCTTAACTGCCATGGGACAATACAATGGTATCCTGAGAGTTGCAGTTTGGTGAAGCACCGACTCTCTTTAGCTAAGAAGGCTAAAGACCTTCAAAAACTACATCTCCCAGGATTCCATAGTGTTGAGCCATGATGGTTTAAGTGGTGTCAAACTGCATTCATTCTATAGTGTAGATGCACCTCTCCTTTCTCACACATACCTTTTCATTTTCATTTTACATCAAAATATGAAGTGTATAATCCCAGTGTATTACAAAATACTTTACGGGCAAGTATTTGTTTTGCCACATGATATGCTGTGGTGCTTTTTCAAAAAAGTCGCTAGTAGTGAAAAATCTTAAAGGGATAAGTGATTGGGAAAGTTTTTTGCTCAGAAGTTTGACCCAGTTTTCTTGATTCCCAACATTGCTCATAGTGGAGAGCTGGTCTCCTGGGGAGTGATGAGAAGCAAAGTAAAATCTTTATATATGCAACATTTAATGTACTTTCATAGGGCCCTTCATAATGATTCTATGGCTCTGTGCCATTAAGTAAAAAATAGTGTTAGAATGTTTAAACTAAAAAAAAAATTAAAATGCAAAATATAATGAACAGTGCTTTCTTATTCTGTGAAAGATTTACTTTTTAAAAAGGTTCTACACTCAAATGTTGCATCTTTAAAGCCCTATATTGATTCCATCATTACAGCATTCATTTTGCCTAAGATCTGTTAGTTGTGTATGTTCTTTAAAAAGTTAACTTATAATATTAAAAAATACTTGTACTAAACATTTGCTCTTCTTCATATAATGTATCTGTGCTGACTTGAGTGGGTCAATGCTTTATTTCTTAAAAATTACTATAAGTAATTATGGCCATTTTCCCTTATTATTTTAGATACCAGCACCTAAAAAACCTATGGTGAAAGTAATAGATGGTTATTCAAAAGAAGGTGAGTTGTTACACACCCTTTTTCAGGCTATAGCCCCCAAACTTTCTCCTATATCTTTCCTTGCTGCCACCATTGCATTTGCAAGGAACTGTCCAGCAGAGCTATTTTGAGTGGTCAGAGGGCTGTTACATCCTGGTCCTCAAGGAGAAATCCGTTAACACTCAGCAATCCACTGTGAAGAATTTGTAAGGCAGTTTGTAGATAAAGTCACTCAGATTCGTTCTAACTTGGATGCCATTATTGACACAGTTCCAATGGAAGTAACTCTGGCTACTGCTTGTCCAGTGTTGACGGATACCTTTCAATTTGTACAACTTGAGGACATGGACAGGATCCTTGGAGAGGTGAAAGCTACCACATTTATTTATTTATTTATTTCACAGTTTTCTATACCGAGCTTCTCAACCTCTTTGAGGGACTCAGCCCGGTTTCCAGCCATAAAAAACATATACACTCATTAAAATATCATATATCACAATTACAAAAACAACTTTAAAAACACTATATGTAAAACTACAGTGGTCAGTCGTCCTATTAAGATGGATCTACATCCACTTCCATCCAGGGTCCTATGGTGTTGTCTCATTCATCGAAGGCCTGACTCCACAGCCACGTCTTCACCCGTTTCCTAAATGTTAGGATGGATGTATACCACATGTATTCTAGATCCTCACCCTTCCTGGCTGATCAAGCGGGTCAGAAGGGGACTGGCACAGTGGGTGAAGATGGCGGTCAATGCCTCCTTGGAACAAGGCAAAGTTCCAACTAAAGGAGGCAGCTGTGCGGCCTATATTTTAAAAAACCAACCTTCCCTTTCTAAGCAAGGTTCTGGAGCATGTGATGGCCTTCCAACTCCAAGAATTTCTGAATGACATTGATTATCTAGATCCATTTCAATCTGCTTTCAGGCTTGTCTACAGGGAGTGGACAACCTCGCTGTTGCAGCAGCTTCACTGGCTGCCAGTCTGTTCAAAGTTCTGCTTATGACCTTTAAAGCCCTCGACCAGTCATTCTCAACCTGTGGGTCCCCAGATGTCTTGGTCTTCAACTCCCAGAAATCCTAACAGCTGGTAAACTGGTTGGGATTTCTGGTAGTTCTAGGCCAAAACACCTGGGAACCCACAGGTTGAGAACCCTATACGGTTCAGGTCCAGGCTACTTGGCTTACAGCATCCCCTCGTACGATCCTGCCCGGGCCTTGAGATCTTCAGGAGAGGCCTTTCTCTCAATCCCACTTCCATCTCAAGCTTGGTTGCTGGGAACGAGAGAGCGAGCCTTCTCGGTGGCTGCCCCTTGACACTGGAACTCTCTGCTCAGGGAAGCCAGAACAGCCTCCTTCCTGCTGTCCTTCCAGAGGGGCAGGCTAAAACGTTTTTATTGAAACAGGCATTTAAAAATGTTGTTGTTTAAGAACCAGTCAGGAAGTGCTGGGGTTTTTAACTTTGAATATGTTTTGATGGATTTTAACTGATTTTTTTTTTACTGCTGTTTGTGTTTAATTCTGTTTTATTTTTTTTATATTTGTATATTTTAATTTCTCTGCTAATACTTTTATGTCAAGCTGCATTGTGTCCCCTTTGGGGAGATAAAGCAGATTATAAATAAATATAATAATAATAAACAACACTGAAAAATTCAATTTTATTGGTTTTTACGTAGAGGTAAAATAATGGTAGACCAATACCATATATTCATTTGTTTCAAATTATTTATGTATCCATGAACATTTTTTTTAAAGTTCATGAGGTTCTTATACTTTTTGTATGAGTGTGGCCACTCGAAGAGATAAACAGCACGCCGGCAGCATTTGGAGGAATGTGGCTCAGATTAATAAGCAAAGAGATAAACAAGCGCTGTGCCCCAAAACATAGATACTTTGCTGTCCCCTTCACAAGAGAAAACAAATCAGAAATAGTTCTGTATATTATAGTCTCTTGCTATGTTTAAACCATGAAATCAGAGTTCAGATTTCCCAAACAAGCCATACTATCATACGGTACCAACCTAAAATGATGGTTTCATGGGTTGTTCATAAGCTCTCAACCACATTTTCTATATGGAATAGTTCTGGTTTGTTTTCTGTGCAACTACAAAAGCTAAAGAACTTCATAGGTGCATTTACACTGTAGAATTAATGTAGTTTGACACCACTTTAACTGCCATGGCTTCATGCTATGGATTCATGGGAGTTGTAGTTTTATAAGGTTTTTAGCTCTCTCTGCCAAAGAGTGCTGGTGTCTCACCTAAGTATTGCTTGATTCCACAGCATTGGGCCATGGCAGTTAAAGATATATCAAACTGCATTAATTCTAAAGTTTAGAAGATATGTTTGTAGAAAAAATAGAGCTTCTTTTCATTGACTGTTTTCCTCTGAATGGCATGTACACCACCATATTGAGATTGTTTAAAATTTATTTTTTTCAAATGTATAATGCATTTTTCTTTCCCTATAGAACTAAAGAGGATTTATTTTCACACGAGGGACATGGTAGATATACACGACTGGTATGACCTTATGAGGAAGTGTGGCTTATCTGATATCGACATTGGCAACATAAAGCATGACCATTCTGGGCATATAAATGAAGCACGTCATCAGATGTTATTTACTGTATGGCATCGATTCGGAATTCGTGAAGCTTTATGTAAATTATTAGATGGACTGTGGGAATTGAAGCTTATGAGTATTTATGAAAATGTAACAAATGAATTAATAAGCCATAAAATAATAACACTGGAAACCAAAGACTAAAGTCTTGGGTTTGTTAAAAACGTGTGAGGTCAGAATCTCTAAACTGCATCCTTTTGTATATGACCTTACTTTAATGCACGTTACTTTTTGCTGATGATGAATAAGTAGAAAACACATCTGTTAAAACAGGTATGGATTTCAATATGTCTGGAGACTGGACGGATGCATATTTGTACATGTGTATTTTTATAACATCTGATCTTGATAGTGACTGTACTTGGAACTTCTGTGAGTTGCTTGAGGATGCTCTCCAAGTAAGTCTCTGCAATATTTCAAAATCTCAAATTTGTTTGTCACCCTTATTGAGAAACAGTTGCAAAATGAATGTGCATGGTGCAAGGTAAAGATACTTTATATACTATCTTGATAGGAATAAAGTTGCCAGACTTAAAATATGTAACAGAAATGGCTGTGGCTTGTCATGGCTGTGTTATCGAGGGGTGAGGGTTGAACATCCTCGAGAAAATGTATGATATTATGACCAAGTTTCAGAGTAATGCAGTAGGCTTTTGCGTACATTGTGCGATGTTTCTGTCAACATTCAGCAGGCTGAAAGCACTATGATAATTTCTTACTTTGGAGCCAGAACCCTAAATACATTTTTACTGTGGCTACGATATCTTTTGTAAAGGTTTCCTTCATTATAATTAAGAGAACTTTGCCACGTTGAATTGTAGAAGAGTTATGGATTGGGGTATTTATTAAATTCTGTGCCTTTCAAACAAGATTTTTGAATCATGATGCTTGAATTTTTACAACTTTTATACCACCTGTAATTTTTTAAATAAAAAACCTTTTCAAATTAATGTTTCTGAGTCATATCAGTAAATGAGGGCACAAGAGAAGTGAGCCTTTTGCCTATGTATCCTAAAGGCACCAAGTAAAGGTAAAGGTTTTCCTCTGACATTAAGTCCAGCTGGCGGTTGTTGCTCATCTCCTTTTCTAAGCCGAAGAGCTGGCATTGTCCGTAGACACCTCCAAGGTTATGTGGCTGGCATGACTGCATGGAGTGCGGTACCTATTGATCTTCTCATATTTGCATGTTTTCCAACTGCTAGGTTGGCAAAAGCTGGGGCTAACAGCGGGAGCTCATTCCGGTCCCCTCAGCAAGTTCAGCAGCACAGCACTTTAAACAACTGCACCACTGGGGGCATCAACTCCTGTCAGATCTTGGAAGCTAAGCAGAAGCAGCCCTGGTTAGCATTTGGATGGGAGACCACCAATTAATGCCGACCAGATGGCATAAGCTTTGAGGAAGGATCTGGCAAAACCTCCTGAGTATTCTTTGCCTAAGAAAAAAGCCCTATGAAATTCATGGTCTCTGCACAAGTTGAGAAACAATTTAAAGGCACATATACACACACAAACAAGGAGGAAAGTCAACCTGAATTTAATTTGTTGAGCAAATCTGAATGTCAATGACCATTGTCTTGGCCATCTTACTTACATCCTTCTAGGTGGGTCAAACTTTCCTAATATTTCAGATGGGATGGGGGCTTAAGAATCAGTGACTTAATTTAAGACTATCCAGTGGATTCAAGGATCAGGCAAATTCCATCCCAAATTCTTAAAACTTTAGATTGAAAAATCAATATACAGTAGAGTCTCGCTTATCCAACCTACGCCCATCCAATGTTCTGTATTAACCAATGCAGTCTGCCTCCCGCCTGGATTCACAGCTGTTTCAATACATTGCAATGTTTTGGTGCTAAATTTGTAAATACAGCAATTACTACATAACGTTACAGTGTATTGACCTGCTTTTTCTGTCCATTTGTTCTAAAACATGATGTTTTGGTGCTTAATTTTAAAATCATAATGTAATTTGATAATTAATAGGCTTTTCCTTATATAACGTTTTCACTTATCCAACGTTCTGCCAGCCCATTTATGTTGCATAAGTGAGACTCTACTGTAATTACATCCTCTGGGGTGATAGGAGAGAAACATCATATAGGAAAGAATATTAACCTCTGAATTCGTGCCCCATTCAGCTTGTAAGAGTCTGAGGAAGGTGAAGACAAGCCCAGCTGAAGAGCAGGCTGCATCCATTTGGGTCCCGTGTCAGCGAGGGTCTTCATTTCCAGCACTTCCCAGATAGGAAAAAAATAAAATAAGCTTAGTTACAAAGAACATCTTGACCCTGAACCAAGTTCTCCCTTTCCCATGATATACTGATGCCGGCAATAGTTATGTTATATTCTTTCCATGTATTCATTTATTGTATGAGACCCTCAACTCTACAAGCTTCTGAAGCCAGCATATTGTAAAACCGGCCACTAGGGATGCATCTACATTGTAAAATTAATGTATTGTCGAAGGCTTTCATGGCTGGAATCACTAGGTTCTTGTAGATTTTTTCGGGCTATAGGGCCATGTTCTAGAGGCATTTCTCCTGACGTTTCGCCTGCATCTATGGCAAGCATCCTCAGAGATAGTGAGGTCTGTTGGAAACAGGAAAATGGGTTTATATATCTGTGGAATAACTGGGGTGGGGCAAAGAGCTCTCTGCTGAAGCTAGGTGTGAATGTTTCAGCTGACCACCTTCATTAGCATTTGAAGGTTTGGCTGAGCCTGGGAAAATGTTCTGTTGAGAGGTGTTAAGATGTGCCTGGTTGTTTCCTCTCTGCTGTTTTGCTGTAGTAATTTTAGAGTTTTTTAATACTGGTAGCCAGATTTTGTTCATTTTCATGGTCTCCTCCTTTCTGTTGAAATTGTCCACATGCTTGTGGATTTCAATGGCTTCTCTGTGTAGTCTGACATGGTGGTTGTTGGAGTGGTCCAGCATTTCTGTGTTCTCAAATAATATGCTGTGTCCAGGCTGGTTCATCAGGTGCTCTGCTATGGCTGACTTCAACCAGAGAAGACTACTTCAACCAGAGAAGTCAGCCATAGCAGAGCACCTGATGAACCAGCCTGGACACAGCATATTAGAAATGCCTCTAGAACATGGCCCTATAGCCCGAAAAACCTACAAGAACCTAGTGTAGAATTAATTTTCACCATGGAAAAAGAAAACGAAGGAAGACTGCCTTTTCTAGATGTCCTAGTCATCCGTAAACCAGATCAACAACTGGGTCACACCGTTTACAGAAAACCCACACACACAGATAGATATCTACATAAAAACTCCAACGATTACCCAAGGGAAGCTGATGAGGAAGCACAACATACAAACTATCTACAGACCCACCAAGAAAATCCAACTAATGCTATGTTCAGGAAAGGACAAAAGGGATCCTCTCACCTCTGCAGGAATCTACCGTATACCATGCAGCTGTGGACAAGTCTACATAGGGACCACCAAACGCAGCATTGCCCAAACACGAATCAAGGAACATGAAAGGCACTGCAGACTACTTCAACCAGAGAAATAAGCAATAGCAGAGCACCTGATGAACCAACCTGGACACTGCATTTTATTTGAGAACACAGAAATGCTGGACCACTCTCACAACCACCATGTCAGACTACACAGAGAAGCCACTGAAATCCACAAGCATGTGGACAATTTCAACAGAAAGGAGAAACAAAATCTGGCTACTAGTATTAAAAAGACTCTAAAATTACAACAGCAAAACAACAGAGAGGAAACAATCTGGGACATCTAATCACCTCTCAACAAAAGATTGCTCCAGGCACTGCCAGGCCATTATATGCTAATCAAGGTGGTCAGTTGAAACATTCACACCTAGCTCCAGCAGACAAGAGTCCTTTGTCCCACCCTGGTCATTCCACAGATATTTAAACCCCTTTTTCCTAGTTCCAACAGACCTCACTACCTCTGAGGATGCTTGCCATAGATGCAGGCGAAACGTCAGGAGCGAATGCCTCTAGAACATGGCCATATAGCCCGAAAAAACCTACAAGAACCCAGTGATTCCGGCCATGAAAGCCTTCAACAATACATAGAATTAATATAGTTTTACACCACTTTAACTCAATGCTGTGGAACCATGAAAGTTGCAGTTTGGTGAGGCACCAGCACTCTGGCGGAGAAGGCTAAAGACCTTTTTTAAAAAGACTAGAACACCTAAAACCCCCTAGCATTTAGCCATGGCAGCGAAAGGGGTGTCAAACTGCATTCACTCTACAATTCTGGGAGTTGGAAGTCCAAAACACCTGGAGGGCCGATGTTTGCCAGGCCTGCTCCAGCGCATTGAGCCAGGCCGATTGCAAAGGGGTCACGCGGCGTTCACGCGACTGATCCCCGGTCACGTGATTTCCTCGAGCCCCAGTAGACGCTTCCCAGGCGTTGCCTCGTTACGCGCGCGGGGGGAGGCGCGGCGGAAGTGACGCTTCGAGGCGGGGCTGCGTTTCCGGACACGGCGTTGGTTGCATCAGCCTGTGAGGTAGCTCGGCGCCTGGCAGGAAGCGAGTGGAAGAGGACGCGGCATGGCTGCAGCCGGTGAGCCCCAGAGAGGGAGGGAGGGAGGGAGAGCGGCCCCTTAAAGGGAAAGCGGCCCCGGGGAAGGAGGGAAAGCGGGAAGCAAGGGCAGGAAGACGACCAAGGGTTATATTGGGCTGAATCCCTCTGCGTTCCTATTCGGGTGTTTCTGAGGCACTCTCTGTGGGGGTTTCGATGGGAGTAAAGCTTTCTGCGGGTTTAATGAGGAGATCAGCACATTTGGGGCCCAGGTTTGTAAGAGGATATGCCACAACTAAGGGCAAACTTAGGCCCTTTAACTTTAACCTCCACAATTCCGAACAGCCGCTGGGAGTTGAAGCCCAAAACACCAGGAGGGCCGGAATTTACTCATGCCTGATATGCAATCAACTAGTTAGAAGAGCTCCCAAGGCCACCCAGTCCAGTCACAAGCAGGAAGGGACGCACAATCCAAGGCCTCCCCGCAGATGGCCATCTATCCCCCCTCCTCAAAAGAAAAACAATCTCCAAAATAGACAGCCCATTTCTCTGGGTGGTTGTAGGTTTTTCGGGTTGTATGGTCATGATCTAGAAACATTCTCTTCTGAGGTTTCACCCCAGTGGTGCAGTGGGTTAAACCCCTGTGCCGGCAGGACTGAAGACTGACAGGTTGCAGGTTCGAATCCAGGGAGAGCGTGGATGAGCTCCCTCTATCAGCTCCAGCTCCTCATGCGGGGACACGAGAGAAGCCTCCCACATAGATGATAAAACATCAAAACATCCAGGCATCCCTGGGCAACGTCCTTGCAGACGGCCAATTTTCTCACACTAGAAGCAACTTGCAGTTTCTCAAGTTGCTCCTGACACAACAAAAAAACAAACAAAAACCAGCATCTGTGGCAAGCATCCTCACAAGCTCTAAGGATGCTTGCCACACATGCAGACGAAACGTCAGAAGAGAATGCTTCTAGAACATGGCCATACAACCCAAAAAACCTACAACAACCCAGTGATTCCGGCCATTAAAGCCTTCGACAATACAGCCTATTTCTCTGTTGAAGAACTCCGTCCCCCAGGGAATTCTTCCCTTTGCTCAGGTGGAATCCCTTTCCCTATAATTTGAATCAATTGCTCCATTGTGTCCTAGTCTCTGGAGCAGCAGGACCCAAGATTGTCCCTCCTCAATGTGACATCCTTTCGAATATTCCAACCTGGCTCTCTCATCACCTCTTGACTCCCTGGCAATAGTCAGGCTCTCTGTGGTGAGCAGAACTGTCAGAATTTGTGGCAGGTCCTGCTGGATCAGGGTGAAAACTGATAAATTCCTGTTTTCTGTATATATAAATCCCCCCCACCCAAAAAAAACAAACACCCTGTGAAAGCCCACTGAGTTGATGTTTTGTTCACTGCAGCAAACGTGTTAAGGGAAATCACGTTAAGATGAGCTGACATGGGAAAATTCACCCATTGAGACTTTGTGCTTGAGTGAACTGGAACTTTTTCCATGTGCTTCCAGACAGCCCCTTTAAAGCAGAAGTTGCCATACTTTAAAGTGGGGCGTCTAGAAGATGTCCCAAAGAAAAACGAATTCATTCGCCACAAACCACGAAAACCCTGGTTTGTTGCAAATTAATTTGTTAGTGGGTTTATTCCACGCCTTCTTGGAAGATGTGGGACAAATCCACTACTTTTGCTGTCTGAACTTTTGGGCTTTTGAGGAGGCAGTCCAGACAGTAGTCCCGCATTCTTCTGGGCTAAATTATCCCGGAAAACAGTGAGGACACCAACACCCTCTCAAAAGACCCCCCAGACACGCTTTAAAAATAAAAGAACTTAACATGCCAGGAGAAAGCCGGGGGGGGGGGGGGGGGAGGAGAATCATTCCTGGTCCTGGCCTTCTCCTGGCACATAATTCCTATCTGCCAGGAGAGCTCCAGCACCATCCTAATGAAGGCCGGGTAAGTTCTTTTATTTTAAAAAGGGGTTTTGGAGAAGGGGTTAGCGTGTCCAAGTGTTCTCCATGAAGGTTCTGTAAGTGCATCTGGACACCCAACCTATAAAACATGTGGTTTCTGGGGCATGTGTGAATGAGAACCTGTGAATAATCTTCTGAATGTTACCTAATGTGAGCTTACGCCTCCCGTGACTATTTAATTCAGTCCAGGCTACCATATGCATGTTCTTAACTTAAAATCAGGCTTGCAAAAAAGGTCTTATGAAAATACCCATGTCATCAGAAAGTTAGCTATTAGCATTTGCAAGAGTATAATTTGGGCAAAGCCTAAAGTATTGTTGCTGACGTAAAACACTGTTGTGCTGTAACAACAAGCTGCTATTGTGATAAACCCAGCCATATTACTTTTATTCCTGTATTTTGTGACTTGTAGACTTGGTTACATTTATTTGAAGGTAGGCCAAATATGTCAATGGCAGTTACCTCTGGTGTATGTTTAGGGGCAGGGAGTAGAATCCAAACATCTCCCTCAGTAATGACCTGTAAATCTGTTGGGTTTTTTTAAAGCCCTGGCAGGAAAAAAGGTCATGATAACTTGACTGGACCTGTTTACCTAATGATATTTGCTTTGCTCTGCTACCTTGGTGGTCATACTCTGTTTTATTCATAGTTGTATTTATATCCTGCCTTTTTTCTCCCAGTGATCTCAAGGTGGCCAGCACAAGTCTCCACCTCACCAGCCTTTTTATCCTCGCAACAACTCTGTGAAGTAAATGAGGCTGAGAGAGTGGGATTGGCCCAGCTACCCTGTAAGTTTGATGGTTCAGTGGAAATTTGAAGCTGATTTCCCAATTTTCAGTCTAGTGTTCTAATTAGGTAATGCACATCAGCTTCTGTTTAAACCAGACCTGGACATTTTGAAAGGCTGGGAAAGTTGCCATTGTTTTAAAAATAGGAATTGCCATCAGGCTGGCATGTGATACATCCCTGCAAGCAATTACCTACTGAGAATACAATGCCAAGACTGCATATTGAAATTTTGTTTTGGGATCTTTAATTCTGAGATTCAGGTACACTACGAAAGTAGCAGGCTTTCCCTTTTGCAATGAAGCATTCTTACATATCTACAACATCCAAAGCAGGCATGACTATGGCCATCTCAAGAAGTTGCTCTTCTTGAGTGGCCAACAGAGCACTTTGGTATGCATAGTCACAGCTCTTGAGTTTCTTTTGAACTCCACATGTCTCTCTTCATGGTGTTTTCTTCATTTTTGGTAGCTGGAAATACCTTGCTACAAATGGAAAATGAAATGTCAAACTGTTGGTCAAATAAATACCAGTACCTAAAACAGTGAGGGCTTATAACCAGTGTTGAGAAGAAAACAGTCACTTGGAATTATTCTGATACTTGAAAAGTGAACTGGTGTTTTATAGTTGTTCAATAATAGAAGTAGAATAATTAGTCAGCCAAACTAAATATATAGTTCATATATAGTTAAATCTTAATTTCCACATAAACATGTAATTATGTCTCGCAGGTACTATGTAAAACCATTAATTAAAAAAGGTGATCATGTTGCATTCCAGAGCACATATACAAAAGCTTGTCTCCTACCAGATGATTAACAGAGAACTGCAACCATAGTACTTTCGGCAATTGATGTTAGAGATGATTGTCATGAGGAAGTACTCCTATGAGTGACATATTATTCCTATATTTGAATTCTGCTCCTCCAAAGAGCTGAACGTTCTCATAGTCATCCTATTTTAGCCTTACAACAAGCCTGTAGGGAGGCTAACCTGAAATTTTGTGACATATCTAAACTTTCTAACAAGTTCTAGACCACTTTAACTTAATGCTGTCGAACCATGGCAGTTGTAATTTGGTGAGGCACCAGCACTCTTTAGCGGAGAAGGCTAAAAAACTACAACACTTAAAACCCCATAGCATTTAGCCATGGCAGCGAAAGTGGTGTCAAACTGCATTCATTCTATAATTCTGGAAGTTGAAGTCCAAAACACTGGAAGGCCGAAGTTTGCCCAGGCTTGCTCCAGAGCATTGAGCCAGGGCGATTGCAAAGTGGTTACGTGGCGTTCACGCGACTGATCTCCGGTCACGTGACTCCCTTGAGCCCCAGTAGACACTTCCAAGGCGTTGCCTTATTACGCCTAAAATCAGGTTACATTGATTGGGAAATCTCTCAGTCTACTTTTTCTGGAAACTTGCATAATTGAGTGTGTGTGTGTGTGTATATGAATGAGTAAGGCTATGTTGTTGTGGTCATTGTACAACTTTGGCCAAGCCTCTCACTACATCTTTGGTCTTCAAGCAGCAGGCACTGCTGATAGCAGAACAGCTTGTTTTCTTCTTTTTGACTGTATGTGAGAGAAAAGGCACCTAGGACCTTAGTACTTCTGTAGAAGAGTGAACAACGCCGCTATGCTTATTGAAGTTTAGTCTGTTGTGACTGTTAAAGTTGCAGTCTTGTCCTTCTACATCTGGCCATCTTAGCCAGAGAAGGAAAAAGACAGACATACGTGATACAGCGTTAACTGTGGATATCATTACTAGTTGGAGTAGTTGAGGATTCCTAGGTCTTAAAAGATCACATGATGTACTCGACTCTCTTCCTGTCCAGCCTCATATAGTCTTGAGCCCTGCCCTTACTTGATGGACTTAATGTACACTAATCATTATGACACCAATGTGGTTTATTGGTTTGAGTGTTGGACTGTGACTCTAAAGACCAAGGTTCAAATCCCTGCTCAGCCATGAAAACCCACTGGTTGATCTTGGGTTGGTCTCTCCCCATCTGAAAACCCTGTGATGGGTTAGCTTTAGAGTTGCCACAAGTTGAAAACAACTTTAAGTCCCAAAACAGCAACAAGAACATCAGTGTTTCTCAGCAGACTTTTTTCTCCAAGTATATATTTGAGGAATAATTCAGACAATCGTGGAAGTGGCTAAATGTTTGGCGAATGATAGCCTGGATAAATTTGTATTTTAGATATAAATCTCAAAAATGTGTCAGTGTAGATATTATCACTGTGTTTTAAGTTCAGCAAATTAAAACCATTTAAACTAGTTATGATTACAAGATGAGTAGGTATCCTTAAGAAATGTTTTGTAGGTGAACATTAGCTAATGTATGATCTGTGGGTCACTTAGAAAACCACACAATCCTGTTCTGTGGCTTACCACAGAACAGGATTCTGGATCTAAGTATAACGACAATGTTTCTTCCTAAACCCATGATTTTCAGTAGTGACCTCAAGCTACAGGGTCAAGTGTTTGGTTTAGAGGTAATTTAGGCCCTCTTTAGTCAGATCTAGGGAAGGTACAAACCTGATGGATCCCCCACTTTTGTTTTTCTACCCCCAGGGCCCTCAAAGCACCTCAAGTTTCATTTGTGGTCAAAATATGATTGTGCAACCCACAGGGGTTTGGGAAGGGGATGCAAAGTGCCCCCCTCCTCCAATTTCCCATCCTTGCTCTAAACCCTGTCCAGCCATTCACTGACTCATGCAAGAGCTGAAAGCATATAAAGGATTAGGGCAGGGGTCCTCAAACTAAGCTAAGGGCCAGTTCACAGTCCCTCAGATTGTTGGGGGACAACAACTATAGTTTGAAAACATTGGCCATCTAGTTGAACCCCCTGCCATGCAGAAAAAAAGCCAATCAGAGTACCCCTGAGAGATGGCCATCCAGCCTGTATTTAAAAGCCTCCAAAGAAGGAGTTTTCACCACACCCTAAGGCAAGGAGTTCCACTGTTGAACAGCTCTTATGGTTAGGAAGTGCTTCCTAATGTTCAGGTGGAATCTTCATTCCCCTAATTTGAACCCATTGGAGCACTCCACCAGTCACTTCCTTCCAGGATGAAGAGGAACCAATGGTGGCATCCTTTGGGTTTGGTTGCTTAACCAATTACAATTTTACCTAACGGTAGTATTGTTTAACCCACATTTTACATGAACAAATTCCTATGCACACTGCACATATCTTATTTGTAGTGCAAAAAAAAAAGAAAGAAAGAAAGAAAGAAAAATAAAAGAAAGAACAATACAATATTTAAGATGAACAGTTTTAACCAACATAAACTTATCTGTATTTAGATGGGAAGTGTGGGCCTGCTTTTGGCTGGTGAGAAAGTCAGGATTGTTGATGTTGTGTGCCTTCAAGTCATTTCAGAATTAGGTGATTCTAAGTCTAAAGTTTAGATCAGAAAATTACCTTGGAGGGCCTAATCTGACCTGTGAGCCTTAGTGTGGGGACCCTGGATTAGGTTATGGATTCCCCTCCTCCCCAGGAGCTGCAACTATTATGCAATGACATATGGTATTTTGAAACAAACCAATATTCGTAACAACAACACCCTTTCCCTAGCCAGTTATCTTCAGTATATCTTGGACTGTAAATCTGATCATACTGTTAACAGTATGTTCAGTGAATGTTGCCATCTAACATATCAAAAGGATGACATCCTCTCAAGGTTAGAAATATGATGAACTTGTGAAACGCAGGATATCTGTATCTCCATTTTTTTGGCTTTATTTTGGCCTTCCACATTTGTAGGGCCACCCATCCAAACAGTTTCCGCTCTGCCATAAATCCCCTGGCATGCCTTCCTCCCAACCCAATCTAAGCTGTGGGATGTTTTGTACCTGGATACTTTTAAGCAAAGGGACCTGACTGCTTGTCATCTACCTCTGTCTTTGCAGTGTCTGACTACAGTTGCATTCTGAACATTAGCGAAGAGGAAGCCAGGTTGAAGGCTCTGAATGAGTATCTCAGCACCCGTAGCTATATCCAGGGGTTCACATTTTCATATGCAGATGTGGAAGCTTTCAGACAGCTTTCAGGCCCACCTGTGGACCAGTATTTCCACGTGGTTCGTTGGTACAGGCACATAGAAGCAATCTATGATGGCAGCAGTGAGAAACGTGACTCCTGTAAGCTCCAAACAAGTGAGTAGTAACAGGGAGTTAAAGACCTTGATTTCTAAATTGAAAAATAAGCAAAGCCCCTGTTAAGGGTTACTCTGTAGCTCTTATTTTACATGGAGCTTCTGCCTTTGATTACCATTGTTTTCTGTACTTTTACAGTGAGACATCAAGCTACCATACATTTTGTATCAAAATTATTGGCTACTATTTGCCCATTACCTTTCATCCCATCCCTCCTCAAAGGAGCTTTCTTCTGTCTTTCTTCATATCAAGCATGTGATGTTGGGTGAAAGGAACAAGTAAGAAAGGGAATGATTGGGACAAGTGGTCAAGGGACTTTATGGTGAAGTGGAATTTGAATCTCTCCAGTCCTACTTCTGCATAAAAAAAAGGAAAGTCTGAAATGATCACTTGCATCTTTGAAGGACCTTGGCTTCCTAATGCTGGGTGGAGAAAGGAAAAATGGCTGGAGATGTATGTACATGCTGCATCCTCTTCTAATGTTTAAAGAGAATGGGAGAAGGAATTATAGAGAAGGAAGGTCCTTGTGACTCCTCCCCCATATTAATCATTTACATGACTACAGTGATTTGCTGATTAGCAAAATCTGGACTGAAATACATTTTAGTCCTTTGACAAAAACTAGAGGATGAAATTTAAAATAATTTTTTAGCTTTGTCATAGATGTTCGACAATGCCAGTGTCCCTGTCTTTCATCCTTTTCCTGCTAACTAGGAGCAAAGTTCCACCCACATTATTTATTTACTATAGAAAAATGAATTGATAATTAGTATTCCTTTCCAGTGAAAAGGAGGATAAATCTGGCCGTCAGCCTGCGGAATGTAATACTCTCTGTATTTATGGAAGATTTACTTATTATAATAACTGTTTACAAATATGTCATTATAATATATTAGATTCACTAGCCAAGCTGTATGTAAATTGGTTCCTTTACTACTGTGCTTTGATACCAATATTTAATATGTTTACATTGAGCTCCAAGTATGTGCTGTAATTTGATTCCAGGATCTGCTATGGATACCAAAATCCATGTATGCTCAAATACCATTATATACAATGTTGTAGTAAGATTGCCTCCCTCATATAAAACAAATTAATGTTCTCTAGAACAATGTGATCTCTTTGCATAGCTGTTTTCCCAACACATTATGCTAATCATGGCTGAATTTTCTGAAGCTGCCTCAGGCACAGAAGGCATATACGGGACTAGTAGAAAAATTGGTTTGAAACTCGCATTCTTTTTAAGATGATATAGGCTCATCTAGTGTTAGCACTGAATTCAGCATTTTCCATCTTCCACAAAGTTGAATATAAATAACCGCAGTAGGATTGTTTGAAGTGGTGGAGCATGTCTGGAATTATCAATTGACTGTTGCTTTCGCTGCTCTGACCTTGGATGATGAGATTTCTGTCACAGTGGCTTGACAATATATTTTATTTAAGCTGTTTTTAAATGTTATTTAATGAAGTGGCATTTGTATTCTACTGTTCTTTTCATGGTTCAAAGCCCCACTTTATCTTCATATCAACTCTTCACTATCTTCACAGTGACCTTGCAAAGTAGGTCAAGCTTAGAGTGAGTTGTTAGCCCAGAGTCATGCTGTGAGTTTCATATTTTATTGGCAAGTGAAATCTGGATGACCCTCATGCCAGCCCATACTTTCATTGCTGCATTTTAGTAGCTCCGTAATATTGTAAACAAAGGATCATTGCAGATCAAGTGAACAAGAAACGATAGGAAGCTTTGTTCTATTACATCAGAATTTCTTTAGAACTAATAAGAACTTATGTAATTGCTTGCAGTGAATACTTTTTAACATCTCAAAAAGCTGTGGGTGGATTCTCATATACCTTACTATTATATCATATTTATGATTTATTTTATTATGTTTCTTTATACCCCGCTTTTTCTCTCCACAAGGAAATTCATCCTAAGAGCAGTTATAGATATATAGTTCTTATAGATCATGCATGTAGGTTTGTTTCAAAAATATTACTTTCCTAATAATATACTTGAACGTGCTGGAACGTACCTCTCACAAAAGCTGAGCTGAATGTTAGCATTTTTCTTTGAGGACACCAGAGGGCGAGCTGGGAAACTGTTGAAAATGCTTTCAGCTATCTGCCAATATTACTTTTCAGTCCTGTTTGAGAAATGTGTTTGTAGAATGTCACTGAAAGTCATTTTGGTTAGTTTGGTAGTATGTTCAACAACAATAAATGTAAAGTGTTTATTTCTAGTTTTTATTGATTTCATTAATTTTCCCCATCTAGAGGAATTACATATAGGACAAGATACAGAATCTGAAACAAAGAGATGAGTGATGCTTAGCAGTTCAGGTTTCATTGCATTTCAGATATATGGCTTTTTATTATTTTAGATTTCAAACAGTGTTTTTAGTATTTGGGATCTAAATAACTATAAACTGGGATACATTGGGCAATAGTCATCATCTGTATTCTATTTCATTCTAATACTTCCCCCAGAACTGTGTGCCTCTGCACATACATCTGAGTACACTTAAATGTTGTGCTCCTTCTGTGCATCTGAGAAAATGTATTATAATTAATGAAATCTTATTTTAAAATAAATCTGTTTGTTTTGAAGGCTTGTAATTTCCCCAAACCCTGTTTTTAGTCTGATGAGAAGAGCCTTGCTACATAATGCAGTGATTCTCAACCTGTGGGTGTTTTGGCATACAACTCCCAGAAATCACAGCAGTTTACCAGCTGTTGGGATTTCTGAGAGTTGAAGGCCAAAACATCGAGGGACCCATAGGTTGAGAACCACTGACATAATGGGATACCCAGAAAAGTCAGGTCTTCATTGTCTGCAAAGGCTGCATAGACAGAGGAAGCTCATGCTGTCCATCTCTACTCATGGCCCAGCTTTTCGTGTGTTTGTGTTATTTTTTGTTGAAGGCTTTGGTGTTAATTGGACAGAATCGTCCACTACAGACCAGTTTAAAGGACATGATAGTACAAGCCAAATGCACACATAATATTTTTTTCCTCCTGTAATTATTTCATCTCAGTGATGCCTAAGATGGCCGCCTCACTTTGTCTCACTTTGTTTGTAGGGTTGGTCTTACTAAACAGCTGGCCCCACTTTGGATTGAAAGTAGATTTCTGGTTGGATTTGAAATTATTTCTGAAAACAATAGCAGTACCATGACTTATGTATGCTTGCATTTTTATTTTTTTGTATTCCTGTCTACTTTCTTTCCTTTTAATTGGCTGTTGTTCTAGAATTTCTTTTGAAATAATCAATGGCGTACTAAAGGCATTTGAATCTGTTTGTGTTAGCTATCTTTTCTTGGTTTATTGTTAAAGGGAAAATAATGTAAACCTTTTAACTTTCCTTCCAGGTAAAAGCAAGCGTACCCAGCCTGCCTGGTCTCCACCAAAAGGGACATCGCAACCTAAACTCTGCCTGTACAACAGTCTTACTCGTAATAAGGTAAATCTTTTTACGTTTGTTGATAATGTTCCCTTCATAGCAAAGATTGAAACAGTGTTACCTGAAAATGGTTATCTTGCTCTTGGGATGCCAGTAACACAGCTCTGATTTAAAAAGAAAAGCAACATACATAATCTGTGCAGCTGTTCCTTTGAATTTCAGATTGCTCATATTCTGCTGCTTATCGGTACTGTGTCTTTTTTTCCGTTTAAGGATGAGTTTCAGCCTCAAAATGGCAACAAAGTGACGTGGTATTGCTGTGGTCCAACGGTGTATGATGCCTCCCACATGGGTCATGCAAGGTATGGTGCTATTTCAAAAGGCAATTGGCTTTGATTTTTGAAGTGCAACGCCTTTCACAAAGGTATTATGTCTGATTGATAAAGTTGCGCATGAAGGGGCCTCATTTGGTTCAGAGGTCAATTTGGCAAGTTGGATCTGAATCTGATTTGGTCTGTATCAATCTAGATACAACCGAGGCTGGATCTAAATCTAGATCAAGGTACCATAACCCCAAATCAACAGACTTAACTAATTGGCTTTGATTGAAAACCCAAAAGTGACCATATATGTCGCAGATATGCACATAAAATTTGGAGAGATTGTAGAGTCTAAGGAAAGGATTAACCCAACCAATTTCAAAGTTTTAATTCTACGAATTTACTTCTAGATACCTGTAAAATTTGCTGTTTGCCCACCACCACAAAAAAACTGTAGCCAAAAAGTGACTGATAAGATTCCTTGACACATCTTAAGGGAGGAAGAGGAACAATGTGAATATGTTTTACTAGTGAGGTCCCTTTGATGAAACTCCCTGTTCTCTCTTAGAGATGCTTGGTGATCTGGGGTGATAGCTTGGTGATCTGGGGTGATAGCTCCCTGTCATTGCCACATTCTCCCTCTATCTAACTTTTCCAGAGTTGCCTGCATTACCCTTTTGGCAGGTAGAAGAGAATGAGAACTGCTGTTGTCAGGGGATTCATCACCTTGTTTTCATCCCTTGTGTGGCTTTTCTTGGTGCTGGATCTTTTCTACCTCGTTTCTGAGTAAAAACTATATGGTTGTAGCATGCTACCTTGTTTACTCTAGATCATTTTACATCACGAAATATAGCCAGTCTTTTTACACTAATTGAGTCTTCAGTCTGCTTGGTGTCATAAGCAGGAACCCAATGTTTCTTCTTTGTGATTTTAAAAATACAAGTTGTCCTGTTTCTATGATGATGATGATGATGATGATGATGATGATGGTTTATTTGTATTCTGCCCTATCTCCCCAAGGGGGCTCAGGGCGGATTCCAGCATGCACAAACTCAAAGGCAAACATTCAATGCCTAGAAACAACAAAACACAGATAAAGGTAAAAACTTGCCCTTCCAGCTCTGGGGGGTAGTGGTTATCTCAATTTATAAGCCGAAGAGTCTTCATTGTCCGTAGACACCTGCTAGGTCATGTGGCTGGCATGACTGCATGGAGCTCCATTTCCCTTCCCGCTGAAGTGGTACCTGTTGATCTACTCACATTTGTATGTTTTCAAACTGCTAGGTTGACAAAACAGCGGGAGCTCATCCCATCCCGTGGATTTAAACCACCTTCCTTCCAGTCTGCAAGTTCAGCAGCTCAGTGGTTTAACCCATTGCACCACCGCAGCCCCTTTGGCTTTTAAAAAAGCATTAAACAAATTATTTTAGGACTCTTTAAAGATCAACATTGTAGGTAGCAAGACCGTTGAGGGTTGATGTTTACTGATAGTGTCTTTTCAGCCTGTGTGTTGCCTTCCCCTGACTTTCATTGTCAGTATGAGTATTTTAAAAAATGCAATTATACTTAGGAAATTGTGAAGCTATGGATGCTTTGTATAACAGCTTTGGGTTGGTGAATGTGAGATTTTTGTTGCATAAAATGGATTTGTCTTTTGACTTATTTTAGATCATACATCTCATTTGATATCCTGAGAAGAGTTTTGAAAGACTATTTCAAATATGATGTCTTCTACTGTATGAATATTACAGATATAGATGACAAGGTAAATGTAAAGTGCCGTAATACCATTATCTGTCTTCTGAGATAATACAAATAGATGAAACTATTTAATTTAGTTTTTAGTTGTACAGTAGGCCATCTACTTTTGTGAGGGTTAGAGTCATGTTATCCTTACAAAAATGGAAAAATACACATATAAACCAGTTGCTTTTTCCTTTTTCTTTTTACTGAGAGAACACCTCTCTAGGAATTGCTTAAGTTCCCCAGGGCAACTCTGTGGCCAACTTGGAGGATCTAGAGCAGTGGTTCTCAACCTGTGGGTCCTCAGGTGTTTTGGCTTACAACTCCCAGAAATCCCAGCCAGTTTACCAGTTGTTAGGATTTCTGGAAGTTGAAGGCCAAAACATTTGGGGACCCATAGGTTGAGAACCACTGATGTAGAGGTTCCTGGAGAGAAATATATTGTAGTAAGCTTGCCATATTTGATGGAGTTAGGAGCACAAGACCCCACAAAAGTGGAAAAACTGCAAATAAAAACTTTTTGAACCATAGAGAATACTTCTCTAGAAATCTCTAGATCCTCCAGCAAGACTATATGGTCACTTTTTACCAGAATTTGATTATAAAACCACTTACAAATGCCTAGAGAAATATTCTCTCCAAGAACCTCTTGGTCCTCCAACTCCTTGGGAGTAATCTTCAGGTTCTTACATTCATAGAGAGAAATGTAAGTTTTTCTTACTCATATGGAAAGTTTAAGGTTCCTACCTTTCTATTACGGCTTTACAACAATGTTTTCTTTTAGAATTAGTAAATACCCTCCTTCTTTTCTTTACAACCTTCTTTTGTTTTAGTATTTTCCTTTTATCTATTGCAGAACCTTGATGTACTTTATTTAAGGTGATTAATTTTAATTATATCATCACCAGCATATATCGGAGCTGTACAGTGTAATATACACAGTGCAGCAGATTCCCATAGCAGGATGCTTAAAGTCTAATTCAGACATGGGCAAACTTTGGCCCTCCAGGTGATTTGGACCATCTCCTGCAATTCCTAATAGGAAGTAGGAATTGTGGGAATTGAAGTCCAAAACACCTGGAGGGCTGCAGTTTGCCCATGCCTGATCTAATTGAAACAGAAGAAATGGGGCAGTAGCAGTTGGGTGGGAAAAGGCAGAGGGAAAGTAATGAGAAGGCTTACTCGTGTATTAGTCAACCTTATATGTGTTGAAGGCAAGTTTGGGGACCAAAATTATGGACTTTGTTATGATTCATGTATAAATCAAGGGTCATTTCACAGAAAAGGAAAAGCACCAGTGCTGCCTTGGAAACACCCACCATTTACCTTCCCTGTTGTTCAAAAAGGTCAGAAGAGATGATACAGCAGAAAGAGTAGAAAGGGTTGATGATTCTCTTAAGTTCTCCCAGAATGCTGTTCTCAGAGAAGGAGATGGCTCCTTTCTTTGATAAGAGTTAAGGTACAGTACTTACAGTGACCCATGAATAAGCTGACCCAGGTTTTTACGTGGATTTTTAAACTAAAATTTCTAGACCTATACCGAGGTATATACAGTAGTTTTCAGTTCTGTCATCTTTGTAAGCCTTGAAATGCTTTGCAAAATAACTGATACTGATTTTCAGCTTTAGATTGTTTAACTGCATTTTTGGATGCATTTTAACTGTGTTGTAGATTATAAAAAGGGCACGACAAAACCATCTCTTTGAACAGTATACAGAGAGAAAGCCATCTGCTACTCAGCTGCTTGAAGATGTTCAGATTGCCTCTCAGGTAGGTTCTCATATTGTGAGATCATGCCCACTTTATGAACTCTGCCTCTCTCTTGTGTCCCTTCTCCTCATGCTACTTTTTCATCTGCCTTCCCACACTGGCAGTCAGATATAAGCCTCTGCATTCTCTCTCTCTCTTAGTAATTCTTATAGAGTTCCATATTCTGCTGGAAAATGGATTTTGGATGCAAAAGTGAAATTGCAGACCATGTCCTCTAATAGGTGTAGGTAGAAATTTAGATTTTAAAAAATGTAAAGTATTTTAAAAATCTAAGTAATAATGCTCTAGGGCTTGTGGGGAGAAGGAATGTGCAGTCTCCAGACCATAGATATGTCAAATGCTGAAATGTGTATGTATGTATGTATATATATATATATATACACACACACACACCCAGTCTGCCAATCTTGCCTCCCACTGTGATTTGAGTACAGCCCTTGGGACCAGAAAGGCTGTGTACACCTACCTTATGTACTTCTACACTATACAATTAATGCATTTTGACATAATTTTTTCTGTCATGGCTCAATATTTGGAGTTGTAGTTTCTGAAGCACCATCCCTCTTTGGCAGATATAGCTAAAGGTCTTGTAAAATCAAGCACTCGTGATATTCGTAGCATTGAGCCATGGCAGTTAATGTTGTTTCAAATTACATTAATTCTACAGTGAAGGTGTAGCCTAAAACACTTGATTATTTTTTTTGCCCTGTATCTGTACAGACTATATCGTTTTTGCTAAAATATCTGTTTTATACCTTGAAGAATCTTTCATTCAGTTTTGTATTTACATTGAATTCATGTTTCTTCAATCAGCCATTTTCAGCTAAGCTACAAGAAACCCCTGACCCTGATAAGAAACAAATGCTGGAAAGGATTCAGGCTGCGGTGAAGGTTGCTGTGGAATCTCTAGAAAATGTGCTCAAAAAGAAACTCTCTGAAGGAGATGTCAGTAGACATGCTGAGGTTTGTCGTTGATGGATTTCAGGTTTTGTAGGGTTGATGCTCTTTTCTGAGACAAGGCATTTATTTCAAGTAGCAAAGCTGGGAGAACCGAAATTTCTTCATGATGACAAAAACTATTTCCTTGTGATCTTCCAAAATGTGTTTCTTAAAGATCATCTTCAATTTCCTGAATCCACATATCACTTAAGTTGGTATTCAATTGTATCAGATGTATGTCTGCCAGTGGATTTACACTGTTGACAGAACAGATTCCTTTTTTATCCACAGCTTTCTTTTCCATTCCTAATCTGTTACAGAGAAAATGTGATGAATGGGATACATTGGGGAAGAAAAGCAAGAAAAGCTCTCTTAGCTTGACCAGAGGGTCACTAGTATCACAGTGCATAATCAAGTGATAGATAAATCAATTCTCAAAGCCCAAAACCAAAGGGACAGGTATATCTTCTACAACTTCATAGAATCTATTCAGCTACCTTACTGCAACCACTGGCTCCCTTCAAAGTATGCCTTAGATTAGGCCTACACAACCTGCAGCCCTCCAGGTGTTTTGGATGTTAGCTCCCAGAATTCCTGGCAATTGGAACAGCTGGCTAGGTTGGGCAGGCCTAACTTAGAGTAAGAATACCTATTGAAGCAATGAAACACCAAGGGCTGCAAAGACCAGGAGAAGACAGCTTTGCTGATATGTGAAGGTTATCGTTGGATCCAGGTTAAAAAATAATACTGGCAACTAGAAACACAGCAAAGACTGCACTGGGAAAAATCATGAATTGTGATAAGAGTGCTGTTTTGTTAGTTACATATTTATTTATTTCCAGGTATTGTTACAAGAAGCTAAAGATATACTCGCTGAGTGGCTGGATGGTAAACTTGGCAGTCAGGTGACTGATAACTCAATATTTTCCAAGCTACCCAAATTCTGGGAAGAGGAGTATCATAACGATATGGCAGCTCTCAATGTAAGTAGCTTGGCAAATTCAACAACAACAAAACATATATATATATATATATATATATATATATATATATATATATATTAATGGTTATGCTGATTTGTTATAAATGCACTGTCCTTGGAAGGTTGAGAAAGAAGACATACAATGCTACATTGTAGTTGCAACTCTAGTGGTGGATTTGGATACATAATAATTTAGTATAATTTTAGGCAATGTGTTGACACTTTCCTTTGGTGATCTCCTTTGTTACAACTGTAACAAAGATATAAATCGTGATCTAATTTCTTGTCATTGGCCCAGTAGTGATGGTTTTCATTTTAGCCTCTGATTTTATTTCAGCTTCAGCTCTTAAGTTTTTGCAGAGATAACATTTTAGCATGTTTCAACATAAAATAAAGATGAGATTACAAATGCAGGAACTGGGCAGAACTTTTGAAGCTTCCATAGATATCAGTCTATTTCTCTCAGAAGAACAGCTTGAGTAACTCTGGAATTATAAATATGTGTGGCTGTACTTCCAGCTCTATTAATGCATCTTTTTGGATGTTCTTATTAATATTCCAGAGCTTAGAAAAATTACATTTTGGATGGCTAAGGATTTGGGACGAGCATGGCATAGTGGTTTGGATTTTGGATGAAGACTCTAAATACTAGGTTTCAAATCTTCATTTAACCATGGAAATCCACTGTATGAGTCCTGGACAAATCAAACTCCCCCAGTCTTGGCAAACTTGTGAAAAAAAATGTTGCCAAGAAAGCCCTGTGATAGGTTTACCTTAGGGTTGCCATAAATTGGAAATTACTGGAAGGCACATAACGACAAAGAGATTCTGAGAGTAATCCAAGAAAATAATTTTTCAGGTTCTGTCATGTGAATGAGACTTGACTCAAGGAGATTGTGCCTTAAATTGTTTGTTTGTTTCTAGGTATTACCTCCAGATGTCTTAACTCGTGTTAGTGAATATATACCTGAAATTGTAGACTTTGTTCAGAAGATTGTAGATAATGGATACGGGTAAGTATAGGTGGGTTTTATTTTTTCTTTGATTTATAAAGTATTTATATAACGTGATCATTTGTTTCTTGATTATTTTGAGATGCAACAGCAACATTACAGGGCATGGAAAGGTACATTTCAGATTATAACTCTCGGACTCACCAATCTGTATGGTCATTAACTATGGTGACTGTGGAACATTCTGAGATTTGCAGTTCAAAAATACATTTTCAAAACTCCGGGTTTGTGACTGTTCCAGTGCTAATTAGAGCTTTGGGTAAAATTGTGTTTTTATCTTCTAGTTATGTGTCCAATGGATCTGTCTATTTTGACACAGTGAAATTTGATGCCTCAGAAAAACACTCCTATGCTAAGTTGGTCCCTGAAGCTGTGGGAGATCAAAAAGCCCTCCAGGAGGGTGAAGGTAAGTCAATAGAGTTATTGAATGTATAAAGACAATTTCTGAAAGGTTCATGAATATTTGAAAGAGTTGCTCTCTTATCTTTCACAGGTGACCTGAGTGTCTCAGCAGATCGTTTAAGTGAGAAGCATTCTCCAAATGACTTTGCATTATGGAAATCCTCCAAACTTGGAGAGCCCTCGTGGGAATCTCCTTGGGGAAAAGTAAGGACAATGGGTTGAATGGAATAGAGCAGTTGCATGGGCTGAAAACAGTTATTCTCACATGTAGAGAGGAGAGGAATTGATTGTTTACTTTAAGTAAAGCACTCTATGACCCCCTAAAAATCAACTTGGAATTCCCCCAGCCGCCCACATATATTCTGAATCCAGTTTGAAGGAGACTGGTGTCTTGGAGGAAAAGGACTATAGGTTCACTTGCAAGCAGAAATGCCTTCTTGCATTGGATTCAAGGCACTGCTATTGTGCACTTTGTAGCTGGCATCTACTAGAATAGGACTTTTCACAATTGATGTGTTGAGTGGTCAGTCATTTAGTGAATGATGAGGGTTGCTTTGAATGAGATTTGAGGGGGATGCCTAGTTTTTAAACGTAGTTTTAATTATATTTTCACTTTTACACTTATGACAAAAAATTTTTTTAATTTTTTATATTCATATGTATATGCATTCACATTGTTTCAAATTTCTATTGAAGTATGGTGTGTCACTGTTAGCTGCCTTGAGCCCCTGTGGGGGAAAGGTGGAATAAAAATAAAAATAAATAAATAGGTAAATTCCATTGATTCCGTGGTTTTACTCCAATCAAGATGTATGACAGGATTTAACCTTCTATGTATTTTTGTATGTAGGTATGTGTGATTCATATAAACTCAACAATAAGCATTTTTTAATGTAATGAAGCATAGGTTATACTTTTAAGTAGCAAGCTAGCACCACAGAGCCCTGCCAAAGGCAGGGCTTGTGGTGCTTTAATTTTTTTCATTACAGTCTAATCCCACCATTGGCAATGTATCGGAATTTCAGATGTCAATCATTTATGTCATTTATGTTCTTACTGTTTCCTTGTTGAAATTATATCTGCAGTATTTTCTAACCCCAGACTTTTGGGGTTAGAAAAATTGTTCTCTCATCTAGTAACTTCAACAGTCAACCCACTCGATGGCCATTGTTTTATTTACTCAGTGGAATGCGGAACCTGTATATCATTTAGTTGGTTTTTTGAGGGGCAGATTTTCCCATAGTTGTGTTTCCCTTTGAATTTTTAATTTCTTTCTTAGATTGTGGACTCCAAAACCAAATATCTTTCATATGATTTTTAACACTATGTTAAGTAACATTCTTAACAATTTTACAAAATATGATAGTCAAAGCTTTATGACAGTATGACAGACTACCTTAGAGGGTGGTAGAATCTCTTTCATTGGAGCTTTTAAAGGGAAGTCTGATGGCTAGCTGTCAGGGCCACTTAGCTGTGAATTCCTGTGGTTGTTTTGATTTTGTGTCTGATACATGAATTGTTAACATACAACTTGTGTGTTATATAGAGCCCTGGCTTCTAGCACTCCTACCATTTTACTATTGATGTCGGCTGTGCTGCCACATGCATGTGCACATGACATACTTTCCTGAACGCATCTCATGTATTTGGCCACATTTATGAACTTCCATCTTTGGAAATAATTAATGAAATGAGAGAGAGAGAGAGATAGTAATCTACTACATAAAAGTGCAGCAAGACTTCTTTAAATAAATATAAAATCCTGTAATTATTATTTTATAAATAGATAGCAATTCTATAGTTATATTGTCATGTACAGATGTTCTTTATTTCAACTGAAGGCATTACTTTTGGCTTTGTGTGAAGACATAGGGCTATGGAAAGAGACTCAATCTGAAGCAATCCAATACTATAGCAATTAAGTTCAGGCATAAAATAGAAATTCTGCATCTAGCAGTATATTTCCACAATCCTGTTAGTGATCATAATCAGTATTACTCTGTAATTGTATTAGTGATTTTTTTTTCATAGGGCCGTCCGGGATGGCATATTGAATGTTCCGCAATGGCTGGGTCCATTCTAGGAGAGTCGATGGATATTCATGGTGGAGGTTTTGATCTTCGATTTCCTCACCATGACAACGAATTGGCACAGTCTGAGGTAAGCAGTTGTGGTACAGGCAGTCCCCAAGTTATGAACAAGATAAGTTCTGTAGGTTGCTTCTTAAGTCAGAATAGGTACATTTTTAAAGTGTAACTCCAGCCACACACACACACACACAAGCTTTGGATAGCATAGGGAAGAGAAAACATCCCTGTAGTGTTTGTTTTGCTGTCTGTGCCTCTGTTCAGAAAATTTCACCTACCTTTCTGTTCCTGTAGTAATTTGATTTTGAAAACTTTGGATTGCTGTGGAAAAGGCTGGTGAGAAAGTTCAGTGGCAACACCTTTCCCCCATGATAACTTTCAGGAGTGAATTTCCCTTCCTAGGGGTAGATTTCTCTCACTTCCTGTTTCACCCATTAACTATGAGTTCTTTGTAAGTTGAATGTTGTAAGCTAGGGGCTACCTGCCTGTATTGTGTTTTTTTCTGTGTTTGCTCTCCTTCCACTTGAACTCTGCTGCTCATTTGACTGACATTTATAACACAGGTTATGTAGATTTGTAGGTTTTAGTATCTATAGTTTTAGAACATCCACGGTTCTAGTTTACAAAGTAATTAGAGCTTCTTTAAAAACCCAAGAAAGCAATGGTTTTAAAACTGTTTTCTTGTTCTATTTTCATCTGTTTAACACTCCAATTTCTATAAGACAAGAGGACTGTAGAGCCAAAGCACTGGCCTTAGCTGTGCCTTCTCCATTCAGACATCACAGCAAATCCATGTTAGCACAAAATTATATTTTGCAACCTTTGCATCTGATACTAATTTGCCGGTTCACTGTCAACTGCTATTTGTAAACCTGACATGATGTTCAGCTTCTTCCAATCTGGTTTGAAGTGATGCTTAAATGATTGGATGTTTGGATACTTTGGATGTAATGGCCAGACACTAATTATATGGTTTGAGCCTATAATCAAGGGTCTGGGGAACAAGCCATATGAGGAGTGGCTTAAAGAGCTGGGCATGTTTAGCCTGCAGAAGAGAAGGCTGAGAGGAAACGTGAGGGAGGAATATGTGAGAGGAAGTCATAGGGAGGAGGGAGCAAGATATTTTCTGCTTCCCTGAAGACTAGGACATGGAACAATGGCTTCAAACTACAAGAAAGGAGATTCCATCTGAACATTAGGAAGAACTTCCTGACTGTGAGAGCTGTTCAGCAGTGAAATTCTGCCCAGAGTGTGGTGGAGGCTCCTTCTTTGGAGGCTTTTCAACAGAGGCTGGATGGCCATCTGTCAGGGGTGCTTTGTATGCTTCTTGGGGTTGTACTGGATGGCCCACAAGGTCTCTTCCAACTTTATGATTCTATGATTCTAGGTCTTATGCACTCCTTTATCCCCTCAGTAATATTGATTCTCTTCCTGAATTCTCCGAGGTGCTTATCACACTATGTTCTTACATTTTTATAGCATCTTTTTAATCCTCCGTTGCCTCATGCATATGCATTTCATGACATTAAAGTTCTTTACATGTTGTGCTGTAGATTAATTGTCACTCTGAGCTTCTATTAAGGAGGCATTAATGAAGCCCCAGACTTTGAAATCACTTCTATTCACAGTGATCACCTCAGTGTTCAGCTCTTGGGGTGGGAGTTCTTTCTGCATAGAAAGAGCTCTATGTGATAAGGCTAGACTTGGTCCTTCTGTAGTTCAAACTCACTTTTAGACCTAAAATGAATTCAGTGGTGCTAGCTTTAAGACCATGGGAGTCTCCATTTTAGGCCCTTCTCTGGCACATTCTTCCAGGAGTGCAGCTACTTCAATACCTTCTGCATCCATCACACCTGTGGTGGAGATCTACAGAGTGGCCACTTTGAAATCCCCCTTCACCTTCATCAAGGGGCTACAGGCTGGACATTTTTGCCTTGGCAGAATGAGTCTTTAGCAGATGGTTGTTGCAGCAATTGGTTACCAGCATAGGGGAGCTTTCATATATCCCACACCAGGACATTCTTCCCTTCTCAAGACAATTTACCTCACCGGGTTGTTGTAGGTTTTTTTGGGCTGTATGGCCATGTTCTAGAGGGTTTACCTCACTCATTAGACTGTCATTTCCTGTGAAAGAATGAACAAAAATCCCCCCTGCCTTGATTACAAGGCTGGATATTTCTTCTCATCATTTTACCCTTCTTTGGTTCTTCTACAAAAATGGGGAATAGGGAGGAATATAAGAAAGGGAAAAGAGACCCTTGCCAGAGTTTGGAATTGTCGCACAAATGACCTTGAAAGAAGGGTTACTTCTGAAATATTCACTTTAGAAGGCTTCTGGTTTCTGAAAAGGGGAGCCCACTCTAGGATGTTCATCTCTTCATCCACAGGAAATGACTGCTTCACAGGTAAGACAAATGCATTCTATTCCTGTCCTCCTGTAATTGACGTTAGATTTTTTTTTGTCCAAACTGGATAAAGAGTTGTGTTTTGAAGGACAGGGAGAGGATGGGAGGCTTATTTCTTCTTTGCATACTGCTGCATTCTTGTGGGTATTCATATTAAATTTTAGATGTTTTATTCCCTTATTTTTTATAGGCATACTTCGACAATGACCACTGGGTTCGCTATTTCTTGCACACTGGGCACTTAACAATTGCTGGTTGTAAAATGTCCAAATCTTTGAAAAACTTTATTACAATAAAAGATGCGCTTAAAAAACATACAGGTAAGACCTCGATTTTATTATGTGAAAGGCTGCATCCAGTTCTTCTAAATATCATTTTAAAAAAGTTAACTACTTCCCTTTTGTATTAAATATATATATTCTTCCATATATCACAGGATCTCAAGCTAGTGTACGAATAAAGCAGATTTAAATAGTTTAAATTTAAAACATAAACAGACTTAAAAGGTATTTAAATATTTTGATGAGTTAAGGCTATTTTATCCATATATGTAGACAATTTTGGGTGAAATCAAGTAGGCCTCAAAGGCTTTAAGCTATTTTTTTAACTTGTCAATAGACGGAATCCAGCTCTGGTGCCAGTTGGGCTGGACTCTTCTTCTTCCTCACACAACGTATTTTGACTACTGTTGGGACACAAAAGAGGGACCCATCTGGATACAGTAGATACACAGACCTAAGGAGAGTGATTCATTCAACTAAGGAGCCAGCATGGTGTAGTGGTTTGAGTGTTGCACTACAGTTCTAGAGGGCAGGGTTCAAATCCCCGCTATGTAATTAAAAATCTTGGGCAAGTCACACTCTCAGTGTCAGTGGAAAGGAATGGCAGCCTACTTCTGAACAAATCTTGGCAAGAAAACCCAGTGATATGGTTGCTTTAGAGTTGTCGTAAGACAGAAAGGATTTGAAGGCACAGAACAACAGCAAACTCCTTCATGAACCAAGATCACAAGCCATTTAGGACTTAAAATATTGGAGGAAAAGTTATCAAACTGACTTGCTTTATTCATATAAAAGCTGGAGAGTTTCCATCTTGGAAGATTTCTTTTCTATCGCAATTTAGATTTTTTTTTACTGTTACCATGTACTGTGCAGAACTTTCTTAATCTTTGGAAACTCTCAACAGCTCGGCAATTACGGCTGGCTTTTTTAATGCATTCTTGGAAGGACACACTGGACTATTCCTGCAATACCATGGAGTCTGCCATTCAGTATGAGAAATTTATGAATGTAAGTTGGTGTTTTCAGATTTTTCTGAAATTACCAGGTGTTATTCAGACAAAATATGTGTTCTAAATTTGCTACTTAGCTTTTTTTAAATAAAAAGCTGAATTTGAATAGATGTATTCATGTGCTTCACCATGGTATACCTTTGAATCTCAACCAGGAAATAGATTAAGAATTGGAAGTACCTCTAAAATCCGAAATATTTTCTATCAGCTGTCTGTGTCTTCCTTCGAGATGGCAGCTGTAGCTTTCTCATTTATCTCTCAGGGCCCTTCCAGACAGCCATATAACTCAGAATATCAAGGCAAAAATTCCACAATATCTGCTTTGAACTGGATTATCTGAGTCCACACTGCCATATATTCCAGTTCAAAGCAGAAAATGTGGGATTTTATTCAGATATATGGAAGGGGCCTCAGAGCCTGACAAGATGAACAAGCGGAAGTGCTGCAACTACTTCTGCTTATTCAGCAGGCAGCTGATGGCAAAAAGAGAGATAGAGGTTCTGAGAGATAAATGAGCAAGAGAGCCATAACCACCATTTCAGAGGGCTTTTATCATGGGCTGAGACAGAATGGCACAATAAAAAATAGGAAGACGCTAGCTGTAAGAAAAATAAGTAATTTAAATGCTAGGAATAGTTTTTAATATGTAAATTATAACTTTGACTGTTCCTTATGCCCCTTTAATGGCGTAAATGAAGGAGATGATGTTCTGGAAACTCTTAACTGTTCCTCTCTTTCTTTCAAACTTCAGAAAATAACCACAGGTTTCAAAACTTTCCCTGGTGAAACTGAACATTTCCATTTAGTTGTGCTCCAATGCTGTATGTTAATAACTCGCACTGTTCGTAACCTGTTGACAGCATCTTCTGCTAATGGGTTCCATTCCAGTGCCACAACAAAACCCAGGATGAGAAAAAGCCAGTTATTTCTGCCTGTCTTTCATCTCTATTTTGGGTGACACTGTGTGCTACAATAATAAGATATTGATTTTTCATATATTGTTTGTGTTTTTTTAAAGAATAATCTCAAATTTACATTAAATTCTGGAGTTATTTGCAAGTTAAGTTATCTTCCTAATTCAAAAACATTCCCTGCGGACTGGCAAATTCTTTTCCCAATTTAATGAGACCAACATACATTTAACAGTCATCTAGAATTCTGACTAATATATTAAGAGTATGTAAAAAGGCTGGTGAACGTTGCTCAATTACTCCCTCTTGGCTCTTTCTGCCAGTGGGAATGGATAAATTGCCCACCGTTTGAAACAAGATCCTTAGCTCACTGTTTTCTTAACAATTTGGACTCTGAAGGAGAAAACAGGAACTGACCTCAGATTGTAGTTTGCCAGGGAATCAAATTCAAGATACCAGTTTGGACATAATGTTAATAAGCCACAGACTAAGGATTCCTGGTTGTATAGGCGCTCTTACTGGAAAGTAGACCCAAGCAGAACTCATAGAGCAAACAAGCAAGCTTTCTTTACTCTCTGCAACAGTTTGTAGATCACAGTAGAAATGCTAGTGCAGGATAAATAATATAAATATTTTTTCTACTGTTGAGGGGAATGGCTCTATATGCAGTCATGGACATCATTCTATAAGTAGTATGTTATAAATATTTAAAGAAATATGAATGAATCATTCATCTGAGTGTTATCCTAATAGCAGAGCTTGTTTTTTTTTTAAAAAAAAAAACACTTAGCTGTTGTAGGTTTAAAATTCAAGTATCTTGTGACATGTTGTAAATAATGTGCTTTAGATTCCTTTTTTATTGGACTGTATCCACAGTCTCCCTTCTGTCAACAGATCCTGTGGAGGTTCCCACTAAAAAATTGAAGGAGGAAGCTTCACCATCTCACGATGGGTCCTCCATTGTTTTGAAGTACTATTTCCAGAACACCAGGGGAAGAGGAATGGCAGAATCCTTTTGGTGGCACATCTTGATTAAATGTTGGCAGAGTGCTGCTGCATCTGTACTCCCATTTTGGCTACTGGGTTGGAAGAACTTTGAGTTTCACCCAGGGGCATTTTACCTAGTATCAAAAGGAGAGGGTGGAAAATTATTCTTAAATACATATTTAAAGTAATGGATACACTATTTTTGATTGTAAATAAGCATCAGTAATAATATTAAGGTCTGTGCATAATTATTTGTTTAGCACACGTATTAAATCAATGTTATAACTTAGCTAGTTGATTTATTAGTTTCTTAGTTTATTAGTTTACTGGGACACAAAATCCAGATAATTTAAAAACCTTCCCCAGCCACTCATCCACTATAGTGGCCCATGGCTACTCAGAAGCGTTCTTCTGCTATTTCAAGCTAAATTAGTGTTATATACTCAATATTTTCTATATTTGAATATGATATCCTAATTAATCCAGGAATAGGCCACAGAAAACTTGTAAGTAACATGCCAGTTTTGATCCAGATCCATCATTGTTTGAGTCCACAGTGTTCTATGGATGTAGGTGAAGTACAACTCCAAAACTCAAGGTCAATGGCCACCAAACCCTTCCAGTATTTTCTCTTGGTCATGCGAGCTCTGTGTGCCAAGTTTGGTTCAACTCTATCGTTTGCGGAGTTCAGAATGCTCTTTGATTTTAGGTGAACTATAAATCCCAGCAACTACAACTCCCAAATGACAAAATAACCCACCCATCCACCCACCTACCCCCCAATATTCAAATTTGGGCATATCGGGTATTGTGTCAAATTTGGACCTGGGAATGAAAATACATTCTGCATATCGGATATTAACATTACGATTCATAACAGTAGCAAAATTACAGTTATGATGTAGCAACAAAAATAATTTTATTGTTGGGGGTCACCACAACATGAGGAACTGTATTATGGGGTCGCGGCATTAAGAATGTTGAGAACCACTGAAGTAGGGGGAAGTTAAATTTAATAAAAATCTTGCTTTAGAGATCAAGGCACCTTCTGGTCATTTCCATTTTAGTGATGAATATGAGGGGAAAGGTAGGATATAACAGTTGCAGGTTATCAATATCCTATTTTTGCAAGGAAGCTTTGTGTTTAGTTAGCTGTAGAACTCAATAACTGCTTTGTTAATCTCTCGTATATCATGTTATGCAAAGTCAAAAACTAGACAAAAGTGGCTTGACAAGAAGTAATAGAGAACTTGCTTTATTTGTCAGATAGAGAGCATATCCTGTTCTTGCCTGAAAATGGGTCTGATATGAGTACTGAAATAGTTGAAATAGGCCATATGCTTTACAAGAAGAATGCCTCAGACTGTGGGTTCTTTCCTTCCCCATTTTAGGAATTTTTTTTAAATGTGAAGGACATTCTGAGGTCTCCTGCTGATGTGACAGGCCAGTTTGAAAAATGGGAAAACCAGGAAATTGAGCTGAATAAAAGGTGAGTGAGAAACCAGTTTTGTTGCTTTATTTATTTATTTATTTATTTATTATTTATTTAATTCTTCATGAATAGACATTTGTATATTCATGGTAATGATCCCATTTTTCAAAGTGGCATTTCTCTCTGTTGCACAGAATACTGTATTTCTGTCAGACATGTGTTTTAAATCTCAGCAGCTTGCTCACTTACAAAACAACCAGCTGACTCATGGTGCAGATCCTAGGTACTTGCACATGCAGTATAAGAGCCTCCCTATAAATGTTGAAAGATTTCAGAGGATCTTAGACATTTGTCCCAAGGCACAAGGATACTTCCCATAATATATCCCTTGTACTGATTCCCTCCTAGTGCAAACACTAGCAAAGTGAAGAACACACTTTCTATAACCAGAGGGGAATCAGATGCTCATACCTTGCTTCTCCTTCTGTTCAGGAAACAACTGTGCCACATTGCTTAGTTGAGATAGGGTTCCAGGTGCAAAGAGGGCCTAGCATGTTCACCTCCCAAGAATCTCACAGTCCTTGGAGCTGATGGACATAGCTTACCTAGCATGGCTCTCAGAGAGAAAAAGGAGATCTAGGCCTGGATGCTAACACTCTCTAAAGCCTTCCACTTTTCACTGAGAAGGGAGCATTGAGGAGGTAGGTCTGACTGACAAGATTTTTTTTTAAGCCCTTCATTTTGACCCCAAATGTTGTTGGAGAAAATTGCTCACTAAGAGCTTTCTTTGTACTGTGACATTTCCACTTGCCTTTGCTGCCTTTGTCCTCTCGTGCCCATAGGGTTTTCTGCCTGGAAGAGCCTGACAGCAAAATGAAAGCAAAAAAGGGACACTGGAAAAATGGAGGAATCAATTTCTACCATTTTCCTGTGTTTCTTCCTCTGGCTGTCACAGCACAATAATTCTCTTTACAATTAAATTACATGCAGTTCAGCCTATGTTCTCATAATAAAGTTTATACTCAGCTGTACTGAAAATTAAGAACACAAGCACTGTTTGCAGGGTGACTTCTTATAGCTTCAAAATGACTGTATCATTCTCTTTTCATGCCATGATCAGCAAGAGAAATTAATATGGCCGGTAATGATGGGCATTTGTTTATAGTAAATATGTTTAGTACCCACTGATAGCTCTGTCCCCCTGCTAAGCTGAGTTCTTGACCACATCTCAAGGGAATTCCATAAATGGGTCATGTGCTGTTTGAAAAAGTGATTCATTCTGTCTGTTCTAGATCTTCCACAAATTGTTTTCTGTGGAATGTACCATTACGAGACCAGAAGAAAAACATTACTTATCTATTTTCTGTAATACATATATAATTTTATATAACTCTATCACCCTCTTCTGCCTTTTTGTTTGTAATAATAAAAAGTGGTGGCTGCTATTGCATTTCCAGCGACCTAACCCTTTTAGTTGCATAGACACATTATTGGATTAGTAGTTTTATATTCTGACCATTTTCTAATGTCTCCTAGCATAAAATTTGCCTTTATCACAGCTGTCACACAAGAAATTGCTGTTTTCATTAAGTTATCCACCACAACCGCCAAGATCCCTTTCTGGCTCTTTCAGTTTCAGCTCTCTTCTTACTATTTTATATTTGAATGCGAATTTGAAACCTCGATGTGCTGCACTTTCCACTCTCTCAATATGTACCAAATTTTTAATTTTAATTCTCAGTCTAATCAATTCAAAGAGATCCTTTTATAAAGTTATTCTATTCATTTTTTCCCCCAAGGAATACCAAAATCTTTGACTAGAATGTTTAGAGCTGACATAGGTAACCTGTTTATCTTTTTGGTTTTTTTTTTATCTTGAGTAGTTTTTATGAAAAGAAAGTAGCGGTCCATGAAGCATTGTGTGACAACATTGATACACGCACAGTCTTGGAGGAAATGCGATCGCTGGTCAGCCAGTGTAATTCCTACATAGCTGCTAAGAAGACTGCCAGGCAGATGCCAAACAGAATGCTGCTAGAAAATATAAGCATTTATCTTACACAAATATTCAAGGTGTGTGGTTTTGAGAAAACCTTTTGAAGAACTGCATGTGCTTTTTTTTAATTCGGTGTGCACATGTCAGCCGAATTCATTGTTGTTGTTATATCTCACAGTACTCACATGGTTTACGAGGAAATGGCGATGATTTGTGCAGTTGGAACATATTTATAATATTTATTTTTTAAACCTGTTTCTGGAAATGGAAAGGGTGTTCCCCACATTATCACTGCAGTTCCAGTGACAACGTGGGAGCACCTGTGTTTGCAGGATGCCATTTTGTGATCAGTGCCAACTCTCCTCCATAAATTCTGACTGCAGCTTAGGACAATCATGGACTAACTATGAAGCAGCAGTTAAATGCGAGATTTTCCTGGGTCTGGCTCTTACTAGAAAAAGTAAACCTGGATCTATGCTGTTCCAATCCAGATTCAGTTGGGGACACATGATCCATTAACTAAGCTTCAGCCTTGTTTTCTTAAAATCAGAGATGCACAAATGCACAAATGTAATCTGAGCATCAGTCTACATCAGAAGCCACCTCATATCGCTTCCAGTTGCCATTTATAGACAGCTTTTTCTCCATAAGCCAGTGTTTGGGAAGCTCTAAGTGGCTAGGAAAGCCAAACAGTTGCATTTCCAGATGCTTTTTTTTAGATAATGGAGATCTGAAAATCAGCCCCTTAATGTTTTTTGAGATGGAGGTTTGCCAGGGCTTTGTGAGACTGTCAGGGTTTTTGAGGATTACAAAATTGGCTAAGCTTTACTATAAAATTGTTTAGGAAAAAAACTTTTCTAAAGCAGAGTAAGTAGTAGAATGTTTTGTTTTATGCAGTACTGCTATATATATTTTTTTTACTGGCAAGTGTTGCTGTTTAACTATGTATGCATTTCCCTTGCATAGATCTTTGGTGCTATAGAAAGCGATGAAGCTATTGGTTTCCCAGTTGGAGGAAATGGTGGAAACTTAAATGTAAGTTAAGAGGTAAACACACTGGAACAATTTCAACACAAATTATAGCTTTGGGGGGGGGGGGGACAGGATTACATATTGAAGCAAAGTAAGATTCTCTGTTTAGCATGGTGTGAAGTAAATGTAACTAGACTTTTCGAATTGTAATAATAATAAAACTTTATTTATATCCCACCCCATCTCCCAATACGGGACTCGGAGCAGCTAATATTTGGGTACAAGGACAGCTACTGAGAATCTCCAAAGTAGTTTCTGTTCCAGCAAGATTTTTTATTCAACACTGAATAAGGAAATTGTCCTATGGTGTCATTGTGATAAAACTTTTATTGCTTTTTTAAAAAATCTTGCTGGAACAGAAACTACTTTGGAGTTGCCTAAGCACAGACACTTGAAACTCTTCTACATAACAGAAATATAGCATTCTGTTTCCACTTTAACAGCCATGCTGCATCGTATGTAATCCTGGGATCTGTAGTATGAGGAGACAATAGCACTGGCTGAGAGTGTCAAATGTGCCTCCCTAAATTTCAGTCTTAGGATTTCATGGGGTGAAACCAGGATAGTAAAAGTGGAATCATAGCACTATAACTGCATTGTGTGAAAACGCTTCTGCACGGGTTGAATCAGAACAGCGGCAGGAATATGATCACAGATAACATAGTCATACTTCTCACTAAAATATTTTGAAGAATATTTTCAAGGAAATGCTTTGATACTTAATTGACTGAATATTTAGTTGACTGAATATTTTGTTTTACAGCTTGAATCAATTGTAATGCCCTACCTTCAGATTTTGTCTGAGTTCAGAGAAGGTGTAAGACAAATTGCCAGAGAAAAGAAAGGTAAAATTACATTTGTTTTTATTACAAGTAGGAGTCTACAGAAATATGCTTTAGTCTTTGAACATTCAAGGCTTTCTGCGTATTGTCATGCTCTGTTTGCTAAACAGCTGCAGGTGAAGTTGGCCTTTATTTTTAATAGGTTTTTAAGTCAAAAAGTTGGACATTGTTCCATTCGTGATCCTCCTTAAACTAATGTTCTGTATTCTACAGAAAAAAAAAACACTCATGATGTACATACTTACCTCTAAATGGAGCCCCTGGTGGTGCAATAGGTTAAACCCTTGCGCCGGCAGGACTGCTGACTGAAAGGTTGATGGTTCAAATCCAGGGAGCGGGATGAGCTCCCATCTGTCAGCTCCAGCTTCCCATGCAGGAACATGAGAGAAGCCTCCCACAGAATGGTAAAACATCTGGGCATCCCCTGGGCAAAGTCCTTGCAGACGGCCAATTGTCTCAGACCAGAAGCGACTTGCAGTTTCACAAGTTGCTCCTGACATTTAAAAAACCCTCTAAACATGTATATTTGTTCCTTATGTTTACTGCAAAGTAGTAACATTATTGCCTGTTATCTGGGGTTATTCCCCCTCAGTTTTACCTTTCTGGAGCTTGAAATGTTAAATTTGAAAATTAATTTGATAATGTTTCACCCTTAGAAGCTGGAAATTTATTAAATAATTGTAATTTAATTCATAATTGTAAACATGATTGAAACTGTTTGATTGCATTAACCTAACTTAGCTTTGATCAAACCATTAGTGATGGGCTGGATAATGGGATTTGCAGGTAAGAGATATGGCAGTTATTGCTGTTGACCTTTGGAGATCTCTTCATTTTTTTACTGGCACCTTAAAAGGAGCTCTCTTTGTTCGAGCACATTCTCCAATTCAGAAGCCAAGAATCTCAAATTTGGTCTTCAGGTATCTAACATGTTCTCTATTCCCAGCAGTCATATTACCTTAATAGTATAATTTAAATAACATCGGTAAAAAGTAGGAGGAGCTGGTAATTAAAAGACAGAATGGGCAGGGTGACAGGGGACGGGATAGCCAAGAGAAAAAGAAATAAAACATGCAAAAGAAAAGGATTTCAATTCAAATGATGCAATAATTGCACATTGTACTATAATATACACAAGATACCAGTCCAAAATAAGATCAGTAAAGGGTGAATTGTTACTGAAGAGAATCACAATACAGCCCCCAGAAAAGATGTGCTAAGAAAACAAATCACCTCCCTCACTCTATTCTGTTTTAACACTCATGTTTTTCTTTTCTGTATTTTCTTTTCCTATCAAACACACATCTACTCTGACCTGGCTGTCACATTATCCCTTTTCTTGTTATCTTCCCAAAGAAATCACACACAGTAGCTTGCCAAATAACAGAGCCATATGAAAGGTTTCTTTTAATTCTAATATTTCATTTCCTGGAGCAGGAGGCCTTTCTGTTGTTCTGAGTGTGCCAGCAGTACATGCACCTATTCTAACAACTGAATTTAATAAAGCACATCTTAAACTTCAATGCAAATGGGGAAATCTAATGAGTTATGTGAAATCACTAGAAAAAAATCCTCAGTGAATTAATGTGAACAAGTTAATTATCAAACTAGCTCAAGCTAAGCATGGTTTTCTGTTGTCTGTTGCAGCAAAGCATATTTGTGACTTTCCATTTCAAAATAAAGAGTTCCAGGCAATATGTATTATGGCTTTCTTCTTCCCATTAAACTGCTGATCTTGTGTAGGGAAGACTTATGACCTCTTCTTGTAGGGAACTCAATTTGCTTCAACCATCTCCACCATGAGAAATAAAGTTGTAACAAGGTGTTTATTCAGACATTGCTGATCACATTCTCTCACCTTTTCTCTAGAAGGGCCTTAATCATGGGATATTAGAATTCTATGCAAATAAAAATTCTGTCTGTTGTATCCCTTCGGGGTGAGAAGGGCAGGGTACAAATGTGGTAAATAAATACTGGAAATGCTAAGAGCAACGTTGACCATTCTTAGCATGGAGTTAATTGCTCTAATATACTAGTGATAACATATAGGCAAAACAAAAACCACCCTAGCTTGGATATTTGGATCATGATTTCACTCCCAAATTTTTGATTGCCCTTGTTCACTTGAGTGTGTGAACAAGCTCAGGTGTGTCTACATTCTTGTGGGTAGAAAATCCTCCTTCAATTGTATCCAAAAGTGCAGTGGAAGAACTGGATATCATCCTGGAAAAGTTATGAAAAGTGTATTTTTTTTCTTTTGGATTTGGCAATGCTCTCATCTGGATTGTCACAATTATTACTGAAAGCTTCTGTCTCTCAGAAAACAGACAGTTGTCACTTACCTCTGAAGTTTTTCATGAGATCATGCTGTGAATTTCTCCAAATCACTATGTGGAAAAGTTACTTTTAGTGCTACAAGTCTCGGAATTTTTCAGCCAACACAGCTGGTTTGTGGGGGTTGTAGTCCAAAAAGTATCTTCCAAATTTTTCTCAGAATATTTAATGGGTTTCTGTGAGTCTTCTGGCCTGTATGGCCATGTTCTTGAAGCATTCCCTCCTAACATTTCACCCACATCTATGGCAGGCATCCTCAGAGGTTGTGAGGTCTGTGGGAAAGTAGGCAACTGTCCCACAGTTCCCTCCCAACAAAGGATTCCCCCAGGCAGGAAGCAACCGGGCTTTGGAGCTGCAGGGCCATTCAGTGCTAATCAAGGTGGCCAATTGCAACATTCACATTTGCCTCAAACAGGCAAAGAGTTCTTTCTCCCACCCTGGACATTCCACAGATAAATAATCCCCACTTGCCTAGTTTCTGACAGACCTCACAACCTTTGAGGATGCCTGCCATAGATGTGGACCAAACATCAGGCGAGAATGCTTCTGGAACATGGCCATACAGCCTGGAAAACTCACAGCAACCCAGTGATTCCAGCCATGAAAGCCTTCGAAAACAGAATATCTATTGCTTTGAATACTATCTCTCGGTAATGTTTTTCTGAATATACTTCTCATTTTCCTCTAACCAGAAGAATTTGCTGTTAGGACTTAATTATTCATAGTTTTAGCGTGGCAATTATTTATAACGCAGGAACGAACCTCTGCAAAGCAACTGCTGAACATTTCTTCCTAGCAGGACATGCCAGCTTTACTTTACTCTTGATGCATTTCAAGTGTCTTTTAAAAACAAATTCTGATTGTTGTGTTGAATTTTCAGAAATGACTGTAGACATCCAACTTGGGGGCAAATAATTGTTCTATTACTGCCCGTTATGCTAGTAGCTCCAACAAAATATGTTCCCGCATCACCACTTTGTAGGGTAAAAATACAAATTGAAGACCCAATTCACATGCTCATTTTTATAAAGGATAAATTGGTTTGTGCTAAAATCTTAAAGATGCTTCACAGAATAGGTTTACTTGGAAATTAATCTTGTTCAAAGTGACTTGGGTCCTAGTAAGTATGTTTAGTGTTGAAGTCTTAATTGATCTCAGTGACATTAGTGAGGTTTGCTTCTTCTTAGGGTACGTTTGCTTGTGGCAGAAATTGCACGTGCAAATTCCAGAGCTTGAAAACATTCCTTTTTGGAACTTCACCTCGCTGAAATGTCTAGCCAACACGGTCAATGGATATGCTAGCTGGTTGGTTTTGGGAGGAGTGCTTCGAAATTGCCGTAGGTTACTAGGTTTGGTCCTTTGCCACTTCAGTTCAGTCTCTTGGGCTGCAGGGTTGAGCAAGAATGTTGGCAGAGATTGAAAAAAGCTCTTCCCAGTCAGAAAATATATGCTGGGCTATAAGGATTGCTCCAATCTTTAGTTTCTCCCAATTTGATTGTGTGAGCTTGGCCAGCTTCTTAAAGGAGTGAAGAATGCCCCTCTCCTGGTGCTGCAGACTGAACAACTCCATGGGATCCTGGCCAGTAGAGATCACAGTGAAGGGAATTTTTAGCTCAGGTGCCTTTTTCACCTCTCTGGTTGTGTGTGTTTTCTAAGAAGTGAGATGAGAAGCTTTTCAAAGCTAGTAGAGTGAGAAACTTTCATCTAGATCAGTAGTTTTCAAGCTGTGGGTCCCCAGGTGTTTTGGCCTACAACTCCCAGAAATCCCAGCCAGTTTACCAGCTGTTATGATTTCTGGGAGTTGAAGGCCAAAACATCTGGGAACCATTGCTCTAGATACTGAGCTTTCATCTAGAAAAGAGATGACTGCCCCTTTGCCCCATGGTGTATTTAAAGAGGGTTTTCCCTTGTCACAGAACCGTCTGATGACTAACGAAGAAAGGTGGAATGTCATTGAAACTAATGTCAGCTGTTTTGTTTCTTTTTCCTATTTTTGTAATTGTAGTGTTTGAAGTTCTGCAGCTTTGTGATTCTCTACGAGATGACGTCCTTCCTGAACATGGAGTTCGGTTTGAAGACCATGAGGGTAACTGTGATGTAAATTCAGACTTATGCTTAATTTGGCCAAGTTGAGATTTGCTTTCTTCTGTTTCCCTTTATATAATGGTGTGCATCAGGGAATAACTGTGAAATGAATAAAGGCCCCTTCCACACAGGGGCCTTTATAAAATCCCACATTGTTTTGAACTGGGTTATATTACAGTGTAGACTCAGATAACCCAGTTCAACATAGATATTGTGGATTATCTGCCTTGATATTCTGGGTTATATGGTTGTGTGGATGGGCATAAGCCTTCCTTGGACTTTTTAGTTTGCAAACCACTGCAATCTTATGCTGAAGTCTGTAGGATATTTTCCCAAATAGTTAGGCTTGGATGGAACATAGTAATTCCTGAAAGAATAATAGAGACTATTGGTTTTCAGGAGAGTCAGTCTGATGTAATAGTTTAAGTGTTGGACTCAGACATTGGGAGATCAGGGTCTGAATCCCCACTCAGCCATGGAAATCCACTTGAGCAAGGCACACTCTTTCAACCATAGAGGGAGGCAAACACAAACTCCCCTCTGAATAAATCTTACCAAGAAAACCAAGTAATATCTTTACATGTTGCTATAAAATTTTGACTGAAATAATAGCTAATGTTGCCAGCTGCACCTGTTAAAATACCTTTCTCTGTCTCCAGTTGTTAAAGGTGCAGGAGTCAAGCTCTCTTCTCTGTCAGCCCACTCTATTCCCATATTCAATGCAGTCACTGCCAGAACTTGGTTTGAACTCTTTGTAAAGAAGTTTCCATGAAATGATCATACTCTATCTCCCGCATCTCATACACAGTTGGGCCTCCACATTTGTGGGTTTAAGTTTAGTGGATTGAATTAATATGTTCTCTCTAGGAAGCACTAGGTCCTCCAGTGTGATTCTGTGGTCAGCTTCTGGAGATTCCTAGAGAGGAGTTTTCTGGGGTTAAAAAATAGTGTTTTTTAAAATTCATATTGTTTCCACTTTTTCAGGGATCCTGCACACCTAAACCCGGTGAATGTAGACAGCTGACTGTATAATGCTTTCACTTGTGTATTTATGTCTTTTCATTTACAAATGACTGACCTCAAGGTGGCTTAAAAAGTAAATGCCTATTCTAAGCAACATAGTGAGATGGCAATTCATTAACCATCTGGAACACTCCAACACATCCACACACAGAGACACAGACACATTTTAAACACTGAAATGATAGATAGGTAGATCAAACCTGTATTAACTTGTACATAAGTTATTTATCTGATTTTTAGATGACTATTTTTTAAAGATTGACATTTTAGACTAGTGTTCCTCCACCTGTTAGTTCTCTGTCAGGCAAGTGTTCCTCTTCTTCTGTCATGAATAATTAGTTTCTCGCAGGCACCATTTCTTGGAATCCTGGTCTTATGGAGCTCTTTTGGAACTCTGATTGGTAAATCTCCTACACCGGTTTATTTTCGTTTTCAAACATTCAAATGGAGATCTGGTAGATTCAGTGAATTACCAGAGCAGTCCTACCCATTTCAACTCAAAATCAAAGTGCGTTGAATACACTGAATCTAAACTCCTAGGGTTGCAGCCCCAATGTTCAGATTAGAATACTTGGTAGGAAGAAGTGAACACAAAGGACTTTCTCCATAAAGGAATAAGATCAGTCCAACTGAATAGAATCAGTATATTTGAATTACAAATTTTGACACTATGACCTACGCTGCTTTGAATAGTATCTATGACATTTTTACGGGTGTAAAGCGATTTTCCTGCTTCTTGGCAGGGAGTTGGACTGGATGGCTCATGAGGTCTCTTCCAACTCTATGATTCTATGATTTTTCAAAAATAGTAGTACATAAATGATAACTGGAAGGAGAAGATGTTTTTGCCATTCTAGTTCAGTTTGAGATAATAGTATTACAAAATCCTTGACTTGTTAGGAATTATCTTTTTTAGTCTTCTTGAGAATAAAAGTTGGATAGCTCCAGCAAAGGAGCTACTTTCAAGGGAGAAGTTGGTCTTGAGCTCAGTTCAACACAGGTCTAAATTGTCAACAGTAGGAGTGTGGCTATAATAAGACTCTTGGAAGAGTTACTTTTTGGAACTATAGCTCTTACTAAGCAGAAATTACAGCCTTGAAAAGTAACTTCCAAGCTTTGCATATGGTTATGTATAGTTTGGGTTTGAATTCATAAAAGCAGTGACACATTTAAGCATGTATTTATTTATTTATTTATTTATTGCTCTTTCCCCTTTTTTTCTAGGCCTCCCTACTGTGGTCAAGCTGGTGGATAGAGACACTTTGCTGAAAGAAAGAGAAGAAAAGAGAAAGGTTCTACATACCTCTTCTTTCATATAATTAGACCAGTTGGGTCCAGTAGAAATCAATGAGTTAGGAAACAGAAATATTGCCATGTGCTCCACATTATCTTATATGTGCAAACTTCAAGGAATTTGAACGTATCTTGTCCTTCTTATTACTTAAAGTCCTCTTCCATTCCTTTTGAAAGGAATATGCTTTTTTCATATTAGATTTTTTCTTGGTATTTTGGTTTTTAGGCCTGTTTCTGGGGTTATTTCTATATCCCAAAAACTAGAGTGATAGGGGAAAACTGGTGCTATTTTTGGAATCAGCAGGTCAGATATACCCTAACATTTGAGACACCAAAATGTGTGTTGGCCAATGTAATTCTTGTGAAGTGAAAATGTAATATCTTCTTAGTGTATTCAGCCATTGAAATTGTCAAGGCAGAGAGAAATTGTTATTTATAGATACCATCTCAATGGTAGGAGCTCCCAGTTGCACAATGGGTTTAACCCTTGTACTGATGGGACTGTTGACCGAAAGGTCAGCAGTTAAAAATCCGGGAAACAGGGTGAGCTCCTGTCTTGTCAGCTCCAGCTTCTCATATGGGGACATGAGAAAAGCCTCCCACAAGGATGGTAAAACATCAAATATCCGAGCGTCCCCTGGGCAACATCCTTGCAGGCAGCCAATTCTCTCACACCAGAAGCACCTTGCAGTTTCTCAAGTCACTCCTGACACACACAATCTCAGTTGTGACAATGGTTCCTGTAAAAGTAAATGCATTTTACTCACATTCCTTTGTTCCCAATTACATCTTATACATGGTAGTGCATTCTGACACAAGTGATGAGTTAATTACAGTATCATTAGGATGATAACAACATTTGTATTCCATTATAGTTAGCCTTGGCACATATATGGGAACTGTATTGAGCTGGTGCATATAATTTTCTCAAACTCAAGCTTACATGTTCTAGATAGAACCGTATGGCGCTAGCATCTTGGTTTAGAAACCTGAAATACAAAATATAACTATGAATGTCTTCCTAATATAATGCACTCTAACATATTTTTAGAACTGTAAACCTGCTCTTCAAATTGATTTCCTATAGATTGAAGAAGATAAAAAAAGGAAGAAAGAAGAAGCAGCCAGAAAGAAACAAGAACAAGAGGTAAATAACACCCATCTTGACAGTATAAATGGCAGTGATGTCAGACAAGAAAGAACATATTTCAAGTTTTCTCTACAGCCATTGTGAATACTTACCATTAGATGAGAATGTAATATAGTAATATGACCCCCGTTTCCTCAGGTTCAATACATGCTGTTTCATTTATTCACTTTGGAATAATTAGTGGAGCTCATTATTTTAATGGTAACTTTCAGTTCACAGAACTTCCTGAATTGTAGACTAAAGTTTGTTTTCAGATATGGTCTTGAAGTAATTAGACAAAGGTGCAATGCTTTTGTCCGAGTAGGAAAATATTGCAGAAATCATGCTGCTTCAGTTAATATAATTCAGCCATTATTCCTCTTTTCTGTTACAGGCAGCAAAACTGGCAAAAATGAAAATCCCACCAGGAGAAATGTTTAAATCAGAGCATGACAAATATTCCAGATTTGATGAGAATGTAAGAATCATGGGTTTTCTTTTTTTAAAGCCAACGTGCATATCTTATTTAGGCATATATCTGGTAGCACTGCTGTGGGTAATACTTGTATAGTTCCTTGAACTACTGTATTGTAATTATTTTAATTCATAAACCAGGTTGAATCTCAGTCATAGGGAAAATATGGGATGAGTGATTGTTCTTGTGGTATGATACAAACACCCCACTGTGATCATTGGAAGTGGGAATAGGGCAATCTTGGCATATTTTGGGTCCTTCTGGACCGCTTTAGGATTGATTATTACCCTTTTTGGTTTTTATTATTCTCATAATCTTTTAAGGGCTACAAGTGTAGTTAATTAGTTTTGAATGTACACGTTCAAAGCTCATCTTTCTGCTTTTCCTGTTGATAATGGGTAGTACTAATGAAAAGGGATAATACAGTTGTATCAACACAGCATTCACAAACAAAAACATTGGGATATTAGGGTTTTAAATTACTGAATTTAATATTTTCCAGGGATTTCCAACCCATGACACAGAAGGCAAAGAACTCAGCAAAGGTCAGACGAAGAAATTAAAGAAACAGTATGAGGCACAAGAAAAATTGTACAAAGAGTATCTTCAAATGGTTCAGAACGGTGTTGCAAATTAAGAAAAAAAATGGACAGTATACTTTTAAAATAAATGGTACATCTGGATAACTTTTGTGGAGATAATGAGTTTTTAGCGGGCTATGACTCCCTGTTGTCTAAAACTGGGGAAATTGTAAATGAGTAAATTGTGTTGTTTTCAGCAATATTTGTGTAATGTGGTGACATGAGCTGGAATAAACTAGTTGCTATCTCTTATAAGATGGTATGGCATGGTTAATTACTCAAGTTTCCTTCATAGAATCATAGAGTTGGAAAGAGACCACATGGGCCATCTAGTCCAACCCCCTTCTTCCATGCAGGAAAAGCCCATTCAAAGCACCCATGACAGATGGCCATCCAGCCTCTGCTTAAAAGCCTCCAAAGAAAGAACCTCCACTACACTCCGAGGCAGAGAGTTCCACTGCTGAACTTTCCTTGTGTAATTAATGTGCATCCCAGTTTTTTGTTTTCTCAGAAGTGAGTCCCTCTGAATTCAATATACCTTACTCATTAAGAAACCATTCCTCCCAAGCCTAGAGTAATTTCTAATCATAATATAGCTGTCTTTTGCAGTTTGAATAAATTAATAAAATCAAACTACACAGAAACTAGGGAATCTGAGGAAGGAAGAGTAACTTTTTTCCATGAGAAGGACCATAAGTGATACTGTAGAAAATACAGTATATATTTTAAATAAATGCATAGAGACTGTCATGTGCTTGTATCTGGTTTTTATCTTGCATTTGTATAATGAGTAGTTTCATTTCTGTTACTTTTTGGAACAATTCATGGTCAGTGCCAAATAAATTGCTATTACATATGAGTGCAAAGAAAATTAAATGTCCCTTTGTTCCATTGAAATCTCAGTTGCTTCAGGTTTGGGTCAGAGTTGAAAAGTAACTTGATGCTTGCTACTGGTAAGAAATAACGTTACAGTTGCTGTTAGGGGAGGCATGTCCAAAGTCTGGCCCGAGGGCCAAATGCAGCCCCTGATCAAATTTCCACCAGCCCTCTCTCTTTAGGCCTCCCTCCCTCTTTTCTTTCTTTCTTTCCTCCCTCCCGCCCTCCCTTGCTTTCTTGACTTCCTCCCTTCCTTCCTTCTTGGGGATCAGGTCCTCAAAAAAAGTGGGTTCCTCGGAAGGAAAGAAAGAGACATAGCAGTCTCTTCAACCCGATTAGGCGTCGCCTTCTCCTTGGGTGGCTCCAGCCTCACGCATCCAATTCCAGTGGCCCTTTGTCTATCTCTGTCTTTCCCCCCACCACTTGTTTTTTATTTCTTTGCAAAGGAAGTTTCCCAATTGTCCTGCTTGCCCGAGGAGCTCACTGCTGCCACTGCTGCTACTGCATGGCTGGCAAGGGCGGGCCGTGGAATCTGAACTCCTTTCTGGTTTCCCTCCCCCACTTCCTTCTCTGCCCCATCTTCGTCCGCATCTCCGCCTCAACTTTTCCAAAAAGGATGCATGCCGTATAGACTACTGCAACACGCTCTACTTGGGGTTGCCTTTGAGGACTGTTCAGAAGCTACAAATAGTCCAACGGGTGGCAGCCAAGTTGCTAACAGGAACGGCTCTCAGGGAGCACACAACTCCTCTGTTGCGCCAGCTCCACTGGCTGCCAGTTTGCTTCCCGGTACAATTCAAAGTGCTGGCTTTAGCCTATAAAGCTCTTAACGGTTCTGGTCCAACTGACCTATCTGAACATATCTCTAATTATGAACCATCTAAAATGTTAAGATCTTCTGGGGAGGCCCTGCTCTTGGTCCTGCCTTCCTCGCAGATGCGTTTGGCGGGGGTGAGAGACAGGGCCTTCTCAGTGGGGGGCCCTCAACTGTGGAACGCCCTGCCTAAAGATATAAGATTGGCCCCCTCCCTCCTGACTTTTCGAAGAAAGGTGAAAACCTGGCTTTTTGAGAAGGCCTTCCCAAATATGGCATAGTTATACGAAATCATGGAACCACTTGATGACGCAATTGAATAATGGCTTGACATGGAGGCGCTCACGATAATGTTTTTAAGGCTTTGTAGGGTTTTTATATTCTTATATTGTATGCTAATGTTTTTAACAGTATTTTATGATTGTTTAATTTGTTATAATTGTTGAGGCATCAAATTGTTGCCAATTGTGAACTGCTCTGAGTTGCCTCTGGGCTGAGAGGGGCGGTATATAAATGTGGCAAATAAATAAATAAATAAATAAATAAATAAACTATTAACCCCCCCCCCCCCCCCATCAAAGCCCACTTGACAGAAGGCTATGCTGCCTCTGCTGAAAAACCTCCAGAGAAGGAGACTCCACCAGACTCTGAGACAGCATATGCCACTGTTTAAAACTACTTGAAGGCACCCAACAACAACTATCCTAATTAACTTGACTCTCTTCATCAGCGAAGAGCAGGCCCACATTTCCCATTAAAAGACTGGTACATTTATGTTGGTTTAAGTTGTTCTTTGTTTTATATATTGTATTATTCTTTCATGGGGGTTTTTTTTTTTTGCACTACAGATAAGACATATGCAGTGTGCATAGGAATGCTTTCATGTTTTTTTCAAACTATATTCTGCCCCCACCAAACAGGCTGAGGGAACATGAATTGGCCCTTGGCATAAAATGATTGGATACCCCTGTTAAGGGAAAGGATGTTTTCACATTACTCTCCAAACATTTCCCAGTTTTCTGTTACTATATACCAGGGGTCCACAAACTTTTTAAACAGAGGGCCAGGTCACCGTCCCCCAAACTGTTGGAGGGCCGGATTATAATTTGAAAAAAAAAATGAATGAATTCCTATGCACACTGCACATATCTTATTTGTAGTGCAAAAATCACTTAAAACAATACAATAATAAAAATGAAGAACAATTTAAACAAATATAAAATTATTAGTATTTCAATGGGAAGTATGGGCCTACTTTTGACTGATGAGATAGGAGTGTTGTTATTGTTGCTTGCTTTCAAGTAATTTCAGACTTAGGTTGACCCTGAGCGAGGGCCGGGTAAATGACCTTGGAGGGCCGCATCCAGCCCCCGGGCCTTAGTTTGAGGACCCCTGCTATATACGGTGTGTGTATGTGTGTTTGTAATTCAATTGAAAACATCACCACAAATCCTCCAAAATAATGTCCAAAAGTAACAGTTTAACAGTAACAAATACATGTTACTTGTTATGAATAAACAGTTGGTGTGGTTGCCATTTGTTACATTTCTTCTTTAAAGTGATGATGTGGGTTTAATTTTTACTAAAATATAATATGTTAGAGGTAATGTGTAAATCTTCTGCTTCCAAGCTTGATTCAGAAGACAGGTGTAGAGAAGATCCACTGAAATTAAAGGAACGAATTAGTTGTGACTACTTTCAAGGATGTTCCCTAAACATGACTAAGAACAAAATCCTGTCTAAACCTAGGCACTAGCATGCCCCAGATGGGCTGTTGTTCTTACGTGTCACAGCTGGTTCTTTATGTGATTACCTTTTTAAAAAAATCACCAATCTGGTTCTTCTGTCAGTTGGCAGTTCTGCACACATGTGGTCTGCCAACAAAGAAATGTAATTCATTCACAAAACTTATGTATTAGATTGCTTTGTTTTATAATATGGATTAAAGGTGCTGATACCTTTTAAGGTGTTGTCTTTCAATAATACCTATTGAATAAGAAAGCCAATTTACACAATATCATCAGTTAAACTGGTACATCATGTATAGTTTTAACAATGTATATTACCATTATATCTAATCACTTCTTTAATTTCATGACAAAGCATCCACACAATGGAGGAAAGGGAGACTGGTTTGCTCTCATCCCAGTTGGAATTTTGGTAAGGGGGTGGCATGGCATAGTGGTTTGAGCTTTGGACTACTACTCTGGAGTGAAATCATGCTCAGCCAAGAACAACTGGGTGGTGTCAACAGACTGTTCCAACTCTTAAAGAGGCTGTGCTAAATAGACCTGTACATGACAGAAGGAAAAGTTCCCAGCAATAAGGCAAGATCCGTAGAACAAGAACCAAATCCCAAATGTTTTGGCAGCATTTCTTCTTCCTCTACCATCACTTTCTTAAAAGTTGATGTTACGAGGAAGTCTACAAGAAGTTTCCTGCGCCAAGCCAAATTATCAGATGCCTTGTTGAGATGGTGGTACTGGATAACTAAAGGGACTTCGGCTCTTAAAGAATCTGCTTACAAAAGGAGAACTATGCCAGTCTAGAAGGCTGCCTTGGCTACACTTACTTCTCTGTCCACTGCTCTGCTCTATTTCTTCCTCTGCCTGCTCTCTGCCAACCACTGTTGCATGCCCAGTGCCCGCCAAACAGCCTTTCAGCAGGACATTCAAAGTCTGACCATTACATTTTGTCTTTCCTGCATAGCCGTAGTTCTAATTACAGTGAAGAATAAGAACACTCTATAGAAGAACTGGAAATAAGACCAGGGCTGATGCCAGTTCCAAGGAAATTATGCCAACAATCTGAAGCAGAGCAGGAAGTGGCACTCATGTTGTCATGGGTCAAATTATTGATGTATCCTTGGCATTGCATCAGTGCTGGCTATGTTTCCCCCACTTCAGTGAAACATTTTTATTCTTCATTGTAATTTGCCACTGCTGACTCTGAACAATGAAAGTAGCAATTAAGTTGTTCAGAGGTCAAGAAATACGTCGCAATCATATGTTCTTCCCAACTCCCAGCCAGGCAGTGTCTGCTACCAGTGTTGTATGATATTCTCAGAGATGATACCATGAAAGTTGTTTGCATATATACAAAAATTGTGTGGAAGGAGCCATAGTTACTCCGCCACTGCAACCAATGACCTTGGCTTTCTTCCAGCGATCAGTAGCTGAATGTGCAGCATTTGCTCTCTAGTAAAATGCTAGCTGTTGCCAGCACATTTGTAAAAAACCAATTTAAGCAAGTTTTTAAAACAGCATATAAATATGGAGCTTTGTCACTGAACTATACCACACAGCCTTTTTTCTGACAATTGATTTGTCACTCAATTTGTTGTAGATTTTAAAGAGATATTTCTAAATGCAACAAAAGGCAAAAACGTGTGTGTGTGTGTGTGTGTATGTGTATGTGTGTGTGTGTGTGTGAGTGAAAGAAAACAGAATAAGAAAAAATGCTGCCAGAAATACAAAAAAGGCCAACATTTCCTGTGACTTAATTTTCTTTACAATGCTTATCAATCTACAACTCTTACTACTCCAGGTAAAACATTACAGTTGGTCAGCTATACCAAACATTCTAGTAAAAAATGTACTTATACTGTTTTTTTCCAGAAAAAAAGAAATTTGGGATTCTTTTTTTTAATGTCACCAATGGCCTCCTTAGTTAAAGCAGTTAGTTTGTCCATTTCTGTCAATTTTAGCTGTCAGTCTCCTTTGGTTGGTATTGTGCTCTGTATATAGTATTTTTCTCAAAGTGGTAATATATTGTAATAGTCTTCCATATTTCTTTTCCATTTGGTCATCCATATTACGATTTTAATTTGATGTCGTTGTCATCCTGTCTTTTCTCTCTAAAAAAGAGACTCAAAGCAGCTAACAATACTAAAACAATACCATGTTCAATTTAGAACCTGAAATGTATAAACACTGAATATAATTAAATTTACTTACGTAGGTGATCCCTCATAGCCCAAGGATGATGGTCCTCCAGGTATAGTGTCTTGGCCGTGGGTCTGCAGGTGGCTGTGGAGCCCTATTCTTGATCCGTATGTTCTCCCGCAGTGAGGACATTGGTTTCTAGGTGGAAGGTGGTCCCAGTCAGGGTTGGTTTGAGGCACCTTCCTCTTGGCATGTTTCTCCCTTTCACTCTCCATTCGTGCCTCTTTGAATTCTGCAGCACTGCTGGTCACAGCTGACCTCCAGTTAGAGCACTCAAGGGCCAGGGCTTCCCAGTTCTCAGTGTCTATGCCACAGTTTTTAAGATTGGCTTTAAGCCCATCTTTAAATTGCTTCCTGTTCACCAACATTACATTTCCCTTCTTGAGTTGGGAGTATAGTAACTACTTTGGAAGATGGTGATTGGGCATTCGGACAACGTGGCCAGTCCAGTGGAGTTGATGGCGGAGGATCCTCATTCAATGCTGGTGGTCTTTGCTTCTTCCAATGCACTGACATTTGTCCACCTGTCTTCCCAAGAGATTTGCAGGATTTTTCGGAGGCAACGTTGATGGAATCATTCCGGGAGTTGAGTGTGATGTCTGTAGACATTTCATAGGCATATAGCAGGGTTGGGAGGACAATAGCTTTATAAACAAGCACCTTGGTATCCCTGCAGATATCCCAGTCCTCAAACACTCTCTGCTTCATTCGGAAATTAAACATGGGACTATTTTTTTAGAAATAGTTAAAAACCTATTAAAATAGATAAACAGCTACTCGGCACTCACAGCTCAGTTATAAACATTAACCTTCAAAATATTCTCTATTAAACTATGTATTTTATTTTTTAATTGCATTTTCAAATGTCCACCACAAGTGATAAAATGTCACAATATACACTGGAGGCAGATTTATGCATTCTAGCCAAGGTTTCCAAAATAATATATCATTGTTACATCATTTTGTTAAAAAAAACAAAAATCCTTATGTTCGTAACATAGAGTGCATTTCAGCCCTCTTAAATACACCCTTTCTCATTCCATCTGTATATTCCATCCAAAATTCTGATCCCATGTTATCATACTATCCTATATAGCTCACTACTCTTTCAGCTACTTACAGAGCCATTCAAAACAAAAGGGTTTTTTTGTTTTGTTTCTGTTTTTTCATGTCAGGAGCAACTTGAGAAATTGCTAGTCGCTTCTGGTGTGAGAGAATTGGCCATCTGCAAGGATGTTGCCCAGGGGATGCCCATATGTTTCGATGTTTTACCATCCTTGTGGGAGGCTTCTCTCATGTCCCCTCATGGGGAGCTGGAAATGACAGTCTGAACTCATCCGTGCTCTCCCCGGAGTTAAACTCCGACCTGTCAGTCTTCAGTCATGCCAGCACAAGGGTTTAACCCATTGCACCACCGGCAATGTTACAAAAGTGTGTAACAACTACATATAACTGTCATAGCTATGGGGAAATTTCTTTGCTGCAGATATGCATGGTTTTGTTTAACAGAAGCCATTTAAATAGGCCACCTATGGTAAATGCTAAGAACATTTAATTTTTGAACTTTGATGAAAGGTTAGATAAGATTGTGTTTCTATAGATACTTTCTGCATGGTAAGCCTAGGAACCCACTTTGCCAGCACACTATGAATTACACAATATCTTGTATAACTACATGGATTCATTGTTGCTTTTGGGACCTTATATGAAGATTTTTTTTCCTGAGAGGCGATTATTAAAAGGGAACACTCGGGAGCAGTGGAGACGGATACTAATGTAAAAACTCAAAAGATGTGATTATTTCTCCACAACAGTGACCTTCTACTGGACAGTTTCTAGTTTCACAAAATGTAAACAGAGTATCAAATTATTGTTGACAGCAACTGATGGTAACTGCATCTGTCCTTCAAAACATATGTGTGGGTGTCTTCTAGTTGTCTGTGGATTTATGCTAATAGCACTCATTTTATAGGGTTTTCTTATGCAGGGGATACTTGCATATTCCTTCATTTGCCCATTCCTTCATTTGAAATATAGCCCACAGTATCTGATATTTATTGGCAGTCTCCTATCAACACACTGATTAGAGCTGACCCAGCATAGCTTTCAACTTCAGATGGAATCTAGTGTATTTAGGGTATTTAGGTCCTCTTTCAAAACATACCAGCAGGAAAAATCCCCTAATGATAAACTCTAATATGTAATAGCATGGGCATTTGCACCAAAAGAAATGTATTGAGTCAATCAGTTTTATTGCTTGTAACTACAGAGTCTTAAATATTTTATCATAATGATAAAAGAAAGTAAACATAATCTGAGCAATGTACTGCAGCAGCTGTTAAAGTCTAAATTTCTCTCCTTTTTTGCAACCAAAGCAAATAAAGATAACTGATTGGTTATGTAGGGATCCTCATCACTGAGTCATTCACACATTTGGAGCGCATACTAATTGCATAAAGATAACAGTTTGATACTTTAACTGTTACAATTCCACTCTACCAAATCTCAAATTTTGTAGTTTGGCTGTATCTAAAATTCTCTAAAATTCACCCTGGACTGTAACACTGGAGATCTTTGACAAAAAAATCCAAAGAATCTTATGAAAGTACAAATCACAGGATTCCATAGGATGGAGCCAGTGCAGAAAAAAAATTAGAATCAACATGCTATAACTGAGATATCATTTTCAACAAGACATACCAGGCATTCCTTCCCATAAAATTGGAGGAAATAAGCACTTTCACTACGAAAGGAATTGTATGTTGGGTATCATGATGCGAGGTAACTACATTCTTTTGCTCAAGTAGACTCGCCCGCAAGTATGAAGGGGGCACTATCTAGAAGTTTGATTCTGTAAATGCCTTCCTTAAGCCAAAGTGAGTCAGATAACAGAAATAATTTCCCTTCTTCCGGGTCATGCGGGCACTTCTGACAATGTGAGAATGGGATACGTGTGTGATCAGGAAGAAGAGGAAAATATCAGCCCTCCTTCATACTGGTCACGTGGGTGCCCTATTCTGATATGAACAATGGATGCAGGTAATGGATCAGAGACTGCTCTGGGACACATCTGGCTGTGTTCAGAAATCTGAGTTGTTAGGCTCAAAAATAACCCTCAGTTTGGGTTTCACCAAAATATAGCAGAGTACCAGAAGCAAACTCCATAACCAGCAGTAACTTACATGAGGTGAGCAGGAATAGCCTTTTAACATTTAGGATGGCTAAAGATTGCAGCATGTGCTCCATGCAGTCATGCTGGCCACATGACCTTGGAGGTGCCTACGGATAATGCTGGCTTTTCAGCTTAGAAATGGAGATGAGCACCAATCCGCAGAGTCGGACATGACTGGACTTAATGTCAGGGAAAAATCTTTACCTAAGGGTTGCAGAGTCAACCTTTAGGCTCAAGAGATTTATTAGAGTAAAAAGAAATACATTCCTGACAGAAAAGTCTTGGAGCTAACTAAATCTCATCTTCTAAAAGAGGTAGAAGGTTTTTAAAAAGTCCACGCAGCTACATTTTGCCTACAGAGAGGCAAAATGAGTGCTCACAGGGGAAAAAGAAAGCAGAAGAACAAACATAGTGGAGACCGCATGGCCTTCCTGGGGCAATTCAAACTTAAAAGGAAAGAATTCCATTACTATGTCATCAATGTGGGGAGGAGACCGTGACTAGCAGGAAAGGCAAAGCAGGAAAAAACAGTGGCTAGCAGGAAAGACATAGGCACAGGAATGTGGGGGAAAGGAATCCCTGAGCTTGGCCCTGTCTTTAGCCTAGCTACTCATTGAGGACTAGAAACTTGATGAAACAAGTACTTGTGCAGTCCAGGGGTGAAACCCAACAGGCTGTGTCCTGGGAGAGCATCAAAGTTATGATTCTCTACAGCTGGGATCTGCAGTGCTTCAGAAACCCCACAGGCTGTAGTGTTGCCTGGCTTAAGAAATAAGTTTTAAGGTTGTCACATCCGGTCAGTAACAAACTGAAAATGTGAATCCATAAATGTGAAGTGGCAGAATTACAAAATCTGATTTACAATTTGCAAATGTTAGACAGAATACGAGCCCTCATATTAATTTATAAGGAATAATACAATTAGCCAAGTAAAATGTCAAGCACATATTACATCTGCTTACGAATTTTTTTTCCACTAAATAGACAATGGAATCCTGTATGACCACTACGTCGTGCCACAACTACAGTGCAGGTTACTTTCGACCCCCTATTCTACATTTTACATGTAAGGTAATATGTGTTAATTTAAGGAACAACACTCCGCCCCTCCCTCTTAATGGCCAAAGACTCTTCTCTCTCCTGCATGGGAGAGAAAGGTTCAGCTGAGCTTTCTCCCTGATGCGCTTTATGGCTTGAGCCAGCTCATCGTACAAATTGGCCCTGACCCAAGCAGCTATATAGGTTGGTTGAGGTCATCAAGCAGCCTCACTTCAGTGAAAACTGAATTGCTTAGTTTGAGCCACATCAAGTTGAGGTCACAGTTCATGTGCACATATGGCCGGCCTAATACTTGCTGGTTCAGCTGCCAGCATAAATTGATGGTGCATCAAATTGTATTGTTCAAGTGTGGCTGTGCTTTGTGACTGCTGCTGCCTTGAGCTCTTTCCCTAAACTCACTTCTATGGGAGCCCCTTCCTCGGGATCTTTTCCCATGGCCTACATAAGGTGCTACCACTGGTTTCCATCGCTTCAGTCATCAGTGCCTTTGTGGCATCATCACCTATATCATATCCATTCCTGCTCACATCACAGAGCTATTTGCATCTCTAGGAGACAATCTACAACACCTTTAAGTGCCATAGCTTACCATATTTACCTTGTGAGCCACACAGGTGAACAACTACCTGCACAACATCTTTGTATCGTTCCCACTTATGGTGAGCATTTCACTTGTAAGTACATAGCGGTCTAAGGCTTATACGTGCCAATATCTAACTTGCAATGAGTCATTTATATAATTATCTATATATTAAAGTCAAAGTGTGCATTTTTGTTGATATGTACAACAAAGGCAGTTGCTAGGTGAAGCAGCCCTGTGTGAAGTCACTGGAAAAGAAAGGTGACGTGTATGAGGGGGAGGGAAGAAGGAAGGAAAGAGCCACAAAGAGCACCTTGTACCATGGAAACATTGCGAGTTAGGTCCTCTCAGAGCTGGAGAAGAGGGAAAGGAGAGGAGAAGGAAGGGAGGGGGGAAGGAAGGAAAGGGTAAGCAGGAAGGAAGGAAAGGGGATGGAAGAAGAAAGAAACAGAAAGGATGGAAGAAAAGGGTAAAAGGTATGAGGGGAAAGAAAGGAAAGAAAGAAAAAGGATGAAAGCAGGGGACAGTGGCTCCTCCAACACTCAGGCAACACCAGTCTATGAATATTTTACAATTTACTTTTTGAAATGCATTGCTTTCATTACTTTAGGTAGGTATGACTTTGCTCTGTAGTAGTGTCTATAATGGCCTTGCTAAGGTTGCATACATAGGATACCCTGCCACAGAGTTCTGTGAATTCTGTACATGTGTTATTTGGATCAGCCAAAAAAGATGCTCAGTATTCATGTCCTCAAGAGGAGGAGGAAAAGTGATACAGAAGACACTTACCGTTGTGGTCCAGAGTTTGGAAAATCACTTCTTAAAATTAATTATTCCCAAAGCAAAGACTTTTAAGTTCAGAATTGTTAAATTTAGTTCATCACTTCCAAACTCTGGCTTGGAATAGTTAGAAGATAAAGAAGAGCTGTCTGGATCAGATTAAGAGCCCGTCTAGTCTAGCATTCTTGTAGCATATCTTACTACAGGAAAATAACTGGAGGCATCCTCACTGAATTTCTGCAGTAACCTCCCAAGGAAACCCAGAGGTACCTGCAGATACTTGTTGCCCTGCTAATTCTCCTGTTCTAAAAATACAATACAGAAATTGCCATATTAAGGTTGGCTGCACTGCGTACACGGTGGGCTTTTGGAGGCACTGCCGTATGTATATATTTCTGAATGCAGAATTCCACTCATTTAACATTTAAATGACAACTCATCACAACTTGATAAGCCGCATCGAGTCCTTCGGGAGATGCTAGCGGGGTACAAATAAAGTTAATAATAATAATAATAATAATAATAATAACTTCCTATGGAATCCAGGGATTTGCAGTATAGGGAAGGACACTTAGAAATCTCAGCCAGACAGTTCATGTAGGTGCCTCACCAAATTACAAATCTTATGACAAATGCCAGTTAAAGTAGGATCACGGTGGTATAACAGTGTGGTGCTACAATCCTTCTACCTGCTTAAGGGTTGGTGTCTGATGAGGGAGGGAAGCTCTTCTGTGTCCTATCAGTGAGATCAATACATTTCATGAGGACCTGGGACAATACCTTTTCAGGCATGCCACTCCCATTCTAGAATGCTCTGTCCAGGCTGCCACTATTAGTCTCATTTATGTACCAATGAAAAACATGGGCTATTTATTAGAGCTTTGAGCCTTCACTACATGAAATAATTGCAAGATAAAATAAAATAAAATGGGATTTTATGTCAGACTTGCGCCATCACTAGACCATTGTTAAAGCCCACTTCCTAGTCCCTACTTCTGCTTTCCTCTTTGCTGTTACATATGTATAAAAGGACACACCTTTCTTTTTTTGTCTCCTCGTTGCTGTTGCTTATTTCACAGGTTTGTGGGGAAAGGGTTGAGAGAGCCCAGTATAAGAATAGTAGCAACTACTGACATGCTGGCATTCCCATATTGGTCCAGAGGAGAGTGTGGAACACTCTTCTGTTGAATCCCCACTCCCCACTCAGCCATGTAAACCCACTCAGCTTCATAAGAAGCCAATTATAGTTCACTTTAGGATTATCATAAGGTGGACATGACTCAAAGGTCCCAAACAACAAGGTAACACTAACATTCTCAAATAGGTTTTTTTATGTTTTATATATTAAACTCCAAGATATCATTATTTATTTGTTTAAATGTTTCCATTCCTACTCTTCGTGACCTCATGGACCAGCCCATGCCAGAGCTCCCTGTTGGCGGTCACCACCCCCAGCTCCTTCAAGGTCAATCCAGTCACTTCAAGGATGCCATCCATCCATCTTGCCCTTGGTCGGCCCCCCTTCCCTTTTCCTTCCATTTTCCCCAGCATCATTGTCTTCTCTAAGCTTTCCTTTCTTTTCATGATGTGGCCAAACTCCTTCATCTTTGCATCTGCTATCCTTCCCTCCAATGAGCAGCCGGGCTTTATTTCCTGAAGTATGGACTGGTGGGATCTTCTCGCAGTCCAAGGCACTTTCAGAACTTTCCTCCAACACCACAGTTCAAAAGCATCTCTCTTCCTTTGCTCAGCCTTCCCTAAGGTCCAGCTCTCACATCCGTAGGTTACTACAGGGGGAATACCATTGCTGCTCAGGCCCGTAGCCAGGATTTTTTGGGGGGGTGGGGGGTGGGGACTGAGTTTGTTTTTTTGGGGGGGGGGGCTGAGTCTGAGTGAAAGAGGGTCTACCCTAGCAAACGTTTTGTATCGTTACCCCAATACCCCCATGCATATGAGATATATTGAGTATGGTGATCAGATCATGACATGAATAAACATAACAGTTTAAATAATGTACCAGGAAGGCCTTCTCGCGGACCACCATCAGAATTTCAACCTCCCCCCCCCCCCCCCCGGCTACATGCCTGCCATTGCTTTAACTATGTGGATCTTCGTTGCCAGTGTGATGTCTCATTATCTATATGAAAATATTCCAAAACCTGAAACACTTCTGCTCCCCCAAGTATTTCGGGTAAAAGGAGACAGAGTGTGCCTACACTGTAGAATGAATGCAGTTTGACACTACTTGAACTCCCACGGCTCAATTCTATGGAATCCTGGGAGTTGTAGTTTTTCAAGGACTCTAGTCTTCTCTGCCTCACCAAACTACAAATCCCACAATCCCGTAGCACTGAGCCGTGGCTGTCAAAGTGCTGTCACAGTCGAATCCGTGCAACTAGATGCAGACGCGCCCCCCGCCGGAGCCTCTCCCGCTCCCCTTCCCCCCTGCATCGCCCGAGTCTTTGGCGCTTGGCCCCATCCCGCGCATGCGCAGCGACCGGGCTTCCCCCTCCTTCCCTCCCTCCTGACGCAGCGATTGGCTAATCCCTTTACTGCCGGAAAGTCAACATGTCCCGCGTGTGGAGCAGCGGCCGCGGCTCACCTCGGGCCAATCGGGGCGGCTCTTACTAGGCGGGGCGCGGCTGCCTCGGCCAATGGGAGGCGGTCTTGTTGAGGGCGGCGCAGCCCCGAGCGAGCCTGTGAGAGGGATCAGCCTGGGCGCTGGTGCTGCTGCTGCTGGTGGTGGTGCTGCGGCCGTGAGGAGACGCCGAGGCCGGGCCAGGTGAGGACGGGCGGCAGTGGGCCGGGCGCCTCGGGGAGAGGGCTCTGCCGGGCGGGGCGGCGAGGCGAGGGAGGCGGCGGCGGCGGGTCTCGTTGCTCTCGGCCGCGGCCCGGTTGACCAGGAGGGGGAACCAGTGGGCGGGCGGGGCAGTCCCAGCGCGGGCACCATTTTAAGGAGCGGCCACGGCTCCCGGAGGGCCCTTCTAGGCCTGAGCCCTGAGGGCAGGCCCGGCCCGGCCCTCCTCGCTCCCTTCAACTTTCCTGGGCGTTTCCCCTCGGCTCAGGCCTCGTTGCCTTCCGCCCCGAGCCCTCTCCCCGCCTTCCTTCCTTCCTTCTCCTCCGCCATGTGGCCGGGGCCTTCTTCTCCGTCCGGCCTGGGGCAGGCCCCGCCGCTTGAGAACGGGCCGCGAAGGCAAGGTGGGGACTGGAAAGGGGCGCCCTTAAGCGGCTCGGAAGCACAGCCCGTGGAATCATGGAGTCACAGAGCTAGCTGGAGCAGCGCACAATCCAAGCCCTCCCGGCAGATGGCCACCCAGCCTCTGCTTGAAAATCTCCACAGAAGGAGACTCCACCACACTCCGGGGAGGCAACATGTTCCACTGCCGAACAGTTCTCGCCTTCAGAAGTTCTTCCTGATGTTCAGGTGGAATCGCTTTTCCTGCGGTTTGAATCCATGGATCCGTGTCCTCGTCTCCAGAGCAGCAGAAAGCAAGGCTTGCCACATAAAAGGCAGTGGTTCCCAGCCCTTTTTTGACCAGGGACCACTCTCCAACATTAATATCAAGAGGGTTACAAATAAGTTTTTTTTATCAACTTTAGATTTGGTTTGGTTATTTGGGGTGGTGATTCCGAAAATTGCATTGGATAGATCATATCAGTTCTAGTTTCTGATACAGAACATATGCCATCCAGTAGTTGCCAACTGCTTGCCTACAGAAAACCATATTTAGTAATCTAGAGCCAGTGTGGTAGTAGTAATCTTTTATGGGAAGTCAGCCGCTCCCCTCCCGACATCCCTGTTGCCTCAACACTATAAGATGGTTTCATGAGACCCGTTGCTCTCATTGCCGTGTGGTTTTGATGCAAAGGTGTAGTAATAGTGAGGCTGCGGACCATATTTTCATTTTTGGGGATCACTGGCGATCTATAGATCACAGGTTGGGAACCACTGATATAAGGGTAACTGGTGCCCTCTCTTGTTACCAACATGCATGTTCTTAATAGGAGTGCTTCATCTGGGACCTTTTTTCACACACAAGGTTCTGCTATACAATTAGAGTTGGAATACACCACAAAGGCTATCCAGTCCAACTCCAGTCTGACAATCAAAGCTCTCATGACAGATGGCCATCCAACCTCTGCTTGCAAACGCCCAGAGAAGGAGGCTCTGCCCCAGTGAATTCCACTATCAACCAACTCTTACCATGAAAAAGTTCATCCTCATGTTTAGGTGAAATCTCTCTTCCTACAAGTGTCAAAGCTTTGCCGTAACGCACCTTTACCAACCCTGATTTTATTTGTGTTAGCACTTGTCCTGGGAGTTATTTTTTCCACCCTGGTGTCTTACACTCTGCTTGCTTTCTTGAGTGTATGTGCCTTCGGTTTGCCTGTCAATTTATAGCTACCCCATGGATTTAATAGGGTTTTCTCAGACAAGGAATTCCCAGTTCCTTTCTCTGAAATATAGACTATCACCTGGTATTCATTGGTAGTGGCCCATTCAAGTGCTAAACAAGGCTGATCCTGCATAGTTTCCAAGGTCAGACAAGATCTGGTGCCTTTAGGTTAGTGGTTCCCAATCTTTGTCTTCCAAGTCTTTTGAACTTCAGCTTCCTCAATTCCTAAAGCTCGTAAGCTTACTCAAATTTCTAGGAGTTCTGGAGGACCAAAGATTGGGAACCACTGTATTAGGAAATGTAGGCTGACTGAGTATTTGGAGAACACCCCTTCCCACTCATTCCATGGACTAGAACAACAATATGTGTCTTCACATTGCCTGTTGACTTATGATGATGCCACAAATTTTATATAGTTTTTAGTTAAGAAATACTCTGGGTCTTTGCCAGTTCCTTCCTTTAATATAGGGCCTATAGCACCTGTTATTCATTGGTCACCCATTCAAGTACCAACCAGGGTTGATCCTTCTTAACTTCTGATATTAGACAGAATCCGGTGCTTTTAGGGTATTTTTCACCCTTCCCTGTAAATGTCTATGCCTCTGTGATTTCCAGTTCTGTAATAGAAGTTAAATTTTCTCTTGCACTTTGGCTTTGCTATGTGTAGCCTTTGCAGGAGGTAACATCTTACAGGTACAGATATATAGTTGATTTATACTCTGTTGGAGTTGGGGAAAGTATGTTAGATAAAAGATGTAGAAATACCTTAAGCTTAGTCGGACTTTATCAAGTTTAATCATTTCCTAAACAAGTAGATTCAACCAGCTGTTTCAACCGATGTGAACCTTGTTTTTGAAGCACTGTTGTGGTGTTGATCAGAAGCTTGGATCAGTCTTATTCACTTTATTATTTACTTAGGACTATATTGTTAGGACTGAAATTCTCCCATAGAAGGTTATCTAAAGAAAAGAAAAAAATCTTTCAAAATGGAGCATGTTACCATCTTACCTTAGAATGATATGAGTTTGAAGAGACCCCAGGACCATCCAGTACATCCCCATTTGCCATGCAGGAAGCACTCATAACAGATGGCCATACTGCCTCTGCTTTAAAATCTCCAGAAAAGGAGACTCCACTATGCTGCAAGGAAGTAATCTTAATATGATCACTTTTTTCTGTTCCTGAGTAAACAGGTTCTATTTCCTGCTAATAAATAAAATGCTTCCCCTTTCCTGTAGTATGGTTTCTTTTGCAGCAATTCTCCCTGTGCTCAGCACCTTTCTTTAATTCAGTTTAAAGACTGGGGATATAGGCTGAATATGCCTCAAATTAAATGCAAATTAAATATTCGGATACTCTGAATATTGTTCCACTCTACTTTATTTCTCAAAAAGTTTCTCACTGAAGATTTGTTCTCAGAAAACCTGCATGAAGCTATTAATCTTACAGTTTGGGCATGGTTACCTAGGTCTTACTAAATAGACTGGTATATTGGATTTATAAGATGTTGCTGTCAAAATGGCCTCTGTATATTTATATATAACTACACAGTACTCAAATTTATTACATATTTTGGGTGTACTGTGTGTAGTTAGCTGGGCATAAGCCCTACTGAATGTAATTGAACTTTAAGCATGGTTAAAAAGTCCTACTTATATTTTCTGCCCATTGCTCTTTTAGGTGAAGTTACACAGCAGTGAGGGCAGCAGTCTCCAGTAATGTTTGACTTCCTGTAAAATGAGCACATGGCCCTTAAAAGAGTTCTAGTTTAAACATGTCTTTATGGGGTACAGATTCTGCTTTCCTATAAAAGCTACTGAATATGCTCTGTGAAAAAGTTTAGTAATAATGATGATGCTGCTGATGTTGATATTGCATGACACAGGAATGCTGCCAAAATGAGAATGCCATATCAATTTTTCTCTTCCCCACCAACATAATACAATATCATGCTATCATTATAATGTGTGTTTATCTCCTCTCTAGCAGCCAAAGATAGTGACATAAGGCAGGATATTCTTAATGTGATAAGTTCCAGAACATTGTAGACATCATTCTCAATGTCAATTGTAATGGAACAGCTAGATGAAAATTATATTTTAAATAAAATCACTCATATAAATACATACCCTAATTGTAGTAATTTCCGTTTACAGCATTACCACTCTTCTTTGTCTACCTATCTTATTAATTTTTCTCCTCAAAATGTCATTTTTATTATTTGCCTTGGAGACATTTTTGTTTGTTGTGACCCTATGATTGAAAGACCTCCAAGAATAATTTTCATGTGGGATAATTAGGCCAAAACATGTCATATTACCACCAAAATTGGGGAAGATTTATTCTGTCACTTGAATGGGGGAGGTGTTTTGTGTTTTTGGTCAAAAAGATAAGAGGGTTTTAAACAAAATGTTTAATACAGAAACATTTGAGGACTGAATTGCGAGAGCTATGAACTGGCATTTGGCTTCTGAGAGTTTAGCATAAGATGACAGGTGATTTAAAGGCACATATACATTTATTGTTGTTGTTATTTAACACTTTCACTGTACAAATAAAACAGTTTGTGGTCCTCAGGCTTACAATCTAATGAAGACATGACACAAAAGGAAAAGAAGATGGCAGTGTGCGAGGGGATTTGGTCCAGCAGCTATTCCCTCAGATCTGAGTCGTGATGAAACAATGCCAGTTTCAACTGTCCATCTGAGGCCAGGATAGTGGACGCTGGGATGGAGGGAGGAACCTTTCATTTGGTTCTGGGTCTAAGCATAATGGAGCTCTTCTTGCCTCTTCTCTCTCTCCAACGCCAAGAAAATGGCACTTCAAATGGATGGAGTGCCTTTTATGTGCTTCTTGGCCTAGGCATGAGGATTTAGTTTTCCAGAATTCCTAGTTCCAGAACACTTGATTAGAATATTTCCACAGACTGTAAGTTCTGTAAGTGGAGCAACACATGTAATTTCTGGATCATAATTGTGAAATATCACATTTAGTTACATGCATAATCTATAAGAATGATATTCATTTATAAATATTGCTTTATCACTCTGATCAGTATGTTTAAACATTTGAAATTATTGTCTTTCAGACAGAAAAAAGATCTTACAGATGGCAGATAACAGGTAAGTTCTAAACACTGTTCCTATAAGAGCAAGCACTTTTTTGGTCAAAATATATTTAGAGATTGTAAAATATGTGGGGATTCAAATCTCAGAGAGGTGTATCTTATGTGGTATTCCTTTCACAGTAGTTCCGCTTCTGTATATTTCTCACTGTACAGTTTTTAATTTGGAAGAGTAGCTATATTATCTCTTATAGTGCTTATTTAGGATGTTAAGCACATACCAAATTACATGTATTCAATACAATGCATATTAAAATGCTAATATCTCATTTTTCAGACTTACCTTATGATATATATGATAAAAAGAAGGGCCATTAGTGTTTTTGAGACACTTAATGTTTTAAAAAACAATTCTTACTACTTTACTTGTAACAGACACAAATATCAATAGAAAATTATAAACAAATACTCCACCATATGACAAAATACTGTGTTTAAAAGAAACTCCCTCAAAGATAAAATCACTTTTTAATTTCATTTTTATATATTTTTCAATTATATTGACATTATTTTCAAGGCATTTACTACATATCTGTTACACACTAATCACCCACTGCTCATGAAGTAGTGTGAGATCTTTGGTTGAAAAAATTCAAGGAACAGAACTATATTATGATTTGTGTACTATTCATTTTGAAAATAAAATTGTTCCTACCTGCTCCATGCAGGTTACTGTAATTGATAGTTTCTCTCCATGTGTCCTGAGTACCAGCTGTTCTGAATTTTTGTTCTAGTCTGATCTTGGTAAATTGGTATGTGGGTCTGCTACATTGTTACTTGTTTTGGTTAGCTGTTTATAAAGAATTGACTGGTTCAGTTCTGGAGGTAACTAATACATTTTGGGAGGCTCTTGAATACTCCTGAAAAAGTCTTCCTTGGATTTAAATGAGTGTATAATTTATTTCCCAGTTCATATAGCCTCTGGTTGCTCAGTCTCTTTGGGTGGTGGCACTGCAACTCCAGGATCTCTTAATAAACTATCTAGATGTATTTCATACAGGCTTCAGACATAACTTTGGCACAGAAATAGTGTTGATTGTCCTGATAGAGAAAGTAATCAGCTTAGTAGTGCCAGAATGGATGACCTCTGTTGGAAAAGTCAAGAGACCCCCTCCCACTCTCACTGGTGTCCTAGTGCCTTAAGAGATTATAAATGATGAGATCGTTTTGTTTTGTTTTGGGACTATGTGGCATGGTGCTACATCAGCTGCTTTCAGTGCATTGTGGCAGGGAACTTCTATCACTTCACCAATAGACTCCTGCAAAGTTACGTCCTGTTCTTCATTTTTAAAAATGTCTGTATGAAGCTTCTGGGAGTGGTCATTTGACTATCTGAAATGAAGTGTCATTTGGTATGTTGCTGATTTCCAGCATTGCTGTTTGTCATCTGAGTCAGGTGAGGTTGTGGAAGCGCCGAGTTGATGCCTGGATTTAGTAATGGGGATGGAGATGAGCAGTAGTAAACTTAATCCTAAAGCTTAATCCTGATAAGACACATGTCCTGTCGGTATATTGTTCTTTAGTTCAGAGTGATCGGTTTCACTCTCAACTGGAAAGGATGTTGTTGTCTTCACTAGAAGAATAAGTGTGCAATTAAGTGTATTCACTTTTGTCTTTGAACGCTTAGGCCCTTCCAGACAGGCCCTATATCTCAGGATCAGATCTCAGGTTTTCTGTTTTAAACTGGATTATATGAGTCTTCACTGCCAGTTAATCTGGGATAAACGGAAAAACTGGGATCAGATCCTGGGACATTGGGCCTGTCTAGAAGAGTCCCTAGCTGACTTTTGGAGTACACAGATACTTTTGCCAGGCTTAATTGCTGCACTTGACACAATCTCTCCTGGACTGAGATAGTCAGGTGGTGGTTCTTAATGCTCTGGCTACATCTCATCTGGATTAATTCTATTGTTATATGTAGGTCTGCCTCTTTAGAATGTAGGTAATTTTCAAATGAATAATTTGTAATTTAGGAGCCCTTTTGGCTGGAGGACAAGATACATATGTTCTAAATAAATAAAGTGATGCAGAGGCATCAGTTCGTGTAGAATGCAGTTGCTGGAAATTTGACAAGATTCTGTCTTGTCATTGTTAAAGAGACTATTCAGCTGCCATTTTGCTTTTGGTCATAATTCAGAATGTTTATACTTTACCTTTAAAAATTTAATGACTTGAGATCAAAGTACTTGGAGTTCCTCCTTCCATACACATCTGTCTGCTCACTAAGGTCATCAGGCAAGGCCTTTCTCTAAATAAGAGCTCTAGTGCAGTGGTTCTCAACCTGTGGGTCCCCAGATGTTTTGGCCTTCAATTCCCAGAAATCCTAACAGCTGGTAAACTGCCTGGGATTTCTGGGAGTTGTAAGCCAAAACACCTGGAGACCCACAGGTTGAGAACCACTGCTCTAGTGGCAGACAAATGATAGGAGACTTATGAAATTGAAACCCCAGCATTATAGAAAAAAAAAGTGCACCAAGGAATTTTGAATCAATATGAATAATCATATGCACTCGATTTCTTTACATTTTCATTTGCCGATCTATTTGATCTCTACTTGAAGATTTAAGAAATATCATTCGATTTAAAGAATGCTCTTCCAACACTGAGCTCTGCATTTTATTGTTAATCCCAACTTCGATGGAGTCACTGAATCAATACAACCTTGGTAACTCATTACTAATATAAGTTGCATTGATTTAGTGATTTTTTTTAAAGCTGGAACTTACAATTGAATTTTGCTTTAATACTTTCTCCACCTGTCTTTTTAATGTTGCAAATTAGCAACTGGTTTGTGACTGATGACATTTTCTTGGCAAGCAATTTGAAAATCAGAGTTCCATGGGAATCTTTTTGTTTGAGAACATAATGTGATGAGTCTAACAGGACCTTTAGTATTTCTCCTAGGCACAGAGTTTGCAACATTTAATAATGACTGATAAATGCTTTTAATCCTTGTTGGACATGTTCATTTTAGTATAAGACAGTAAAGTAATGACATTTCAAATTAAAGGAGGATGGTTAGACATGTGAGTTTTAGCACCTATAATATTTACAAATGCTAATTGTTAGAGTAATAATTAAACATATATATATCAAATATTTTTCAGTAAAGCAGAAGATGCTGCCTCAGATTCTGTGGAAGCTGCTAAAGGTACAGGTGACAAAAAAGGTAACTAATTAAAATGCAATGCTTTAGAATACATAAATATACAGAAATAGTTCCCTGTACAGGCAGTTCCCAAGTTATGAACAAGATAGGTCCCGTAAGTTGGAACAGGTACATTTTTAAGTGTAACTCCAGTCAGCCAGCTTTGGACACCACCCCTGTGGTGTTTTGTTTTGCTGTCTATGTCCCTGTTCAGAAGATTTCACTTCACTTTCTGTCCCTGTGGTAATTTGATTTTGAAAAAAATGACTTGTTATAGAAAAAAGACTTGGTGTAAAGCTTCAGTTGAGACACCTTTTCCCATGATAACTTCCTGTTGTCTCACCGCCGTTCTTCATTATGAGTAGTTTGTAAGTTGGCCTCTACATTCACGACTTATTTTGTTTTGCAGTTTTCATTATTCACAAGTTCATAGGTGTTACTTAATTGCTTGAATTCATCTCCTCATACCTTATGCTGTTAGAGTTTAAATCCCTTTCCTAAAGATCCACCTCCTTGCTTCACACCTACTTCTGTTAGGATTTAAACCTCTTTCCCAGCAATCTACCTCTTCACCTCATACCTTCTACTTCCAGAGTTGAAGCTCCTTTTTTGATGACCCATCTTTGTCCCTCACAGTTACGGCTTCCAGAGTTTAGAGCATTTTTACAGGCATCTAACCCCTGCGAATATCAGTGGCTGACTGCTTCTGAAACAATGGGAAAAACAAGTGCTGTCTCTGCCATATTTGTTTTTCACTTTTGCCCTTTCCTTCATCCATCTCTGGCCCTGCTTGCAGAGAGGGGCGGGGGCGGGGGGAAGGGAAAGCCGGCAAATGGACAGTGTTGGAGACACAGTGATTGCATCTTCTGTTCTTTCTTTGGATAAGACCATTTTATTTCTTCTGTATTACCTTACCTGTATGCTACAAACTTTTGTACCTTTAATAATAATAATAATAATAATAATAATAATAATAATAAACACTTTGTTTTATATATTGAATAATAATTAAGCGCTTATAACAAAGCATTGACTGTTCCATAACTCTGTAATTTTTTTTAGAATTCTGATAAGGTGTAACTCTTTAAACCTTACTTGGGGGAATGTTTACAGTTGGATATTAATGCTTTCCCTAGGCTTTATGGATAGAACAGATTAAAATAAAACTAGTTAGTTATAAGTATTACATTGAAGTTTTACTGCTATCCAATAGAAATTCCTAATACAAGTATAAAATTATAGCTTGACTGTGCTAATCTGAATATTACAATTTCTTTTGCAGAAAAGTTAGCAGACCAGGTAATGCAGAATCCACAAGTTTTGGCAGCTTTGCAGGAACGGCTTGATAATGCACCTCACACTCCTTCCAGTTATATTGAAACGTAAGTTTGGGAAATAGGATGTGACCTAAGGTAGATATATATCACTGATAGTTGTGGTCTGCTGAAGACATTTCAAGGAGAGCTCCAGAACTTTTCTAACTTCTGTATAAGAACATGGGACTTTTCCCAGGTCTTCAGGAATTTATTTTTTAAGCAAGAAGAAGTCTTAGTTTAAAGTAATGGATTGTATTCCACTGCTGAATAGTGGTGAGCACAGCTTTAAAATGCTACCAAGGCCAATTGGAATGTGGGGACACTAGACAAAAGGTAATCAAAATGAAGGGAAGGTTATTCTCAATTAATTACATTATGTAGTGCTATTGCTTATCCTATTAATGTAGTACAATACTTAAGCTTTCACTTTCTGACTGCTTTCTAGCTTTGATATACATTTTCAGTGGGTGTGACTAGAAATTCATGTAAGATTGCCCCAAATCTGCATTGACCTAAATTCATTTCCGTGCTGCCATTGCAAAGTCAGTGTAACAAAACTTTCCTTGCTCCCTCTTTTCCTTGCAGTTTTTGCCTGAAACCAGCTCTGGTGAAGTTATCCAACTCTCCAGAAGAGGGTTTTGCAAGTTATGGAAGGTTGCAGTGGAAATGGAAAATAGTTACCCTTCTCATTCTGCTGATAGAAGCAGTTCCATGAGTGGATAGCTTTTGTTCCATGTTTTTGAAGCCTTAGTTGTTAATACTCACTATCCCTTTTTACTGTCTGTGACCATTGTATAAAAAGCATTACTACTCATGAATATTGAGGTATTTTTGAACTGAATAGAGCAAGCACTTTGAATTCTAAAATAAATCTGGTCCTTTTTGCATTATTTTAATTTCCCGACACCATCAGTTTAACTCTAGGAGGGAAAAACCAAAAATATCCCCCCCCCCCCTCCCACGGCGCACGCACACTCAAATTGCATTACAGTGCTATAGTAGCTGGTCAGTTCTTCTCTCTCTTGGTGCTGCATTTCTTTCCATAGCAACATAATTGACACAGTAAGAAGTTTGCACAAGTAACTGAGTTTCATAGAGTTGTGGATACTCCATTACATGAACTTAAAAACACGTGTCTGCTTCTGTAATAATTTGAAATGGTCTATATCAGTGGTTCTCAACCTGGGGACCCCAAAGAGGTCATGATGTCACAGTTTTTTGCAGTTAAATCCGAATTACTGAACGAAGCTGGAGAGGGACATGGAACATCTTAATTTTCTGTGCTTCTTTTGGAAAACTTGGCTTTTTAAACCTATTGCCCCAATTGAAAACAATCAGAAGTGGAAATTGGTTATGAGAGAACTGTAGGAAATGTATTTGTGCACATGCTGAAACATGCAAGTGAATAACATTGCATGGCAGAGAGGATGTGACATTTCTTGCTATTGGCAGACAGGGACTCCGTAGCAGCAGTCTAGTTCCTTAAATCTTGAGTTAAATCTTGGGAGTCTATGGCCACAAAACATATTGAAAGGGAGGAGGGCCATGGTGAAGAAAAGGCTGAAAATTACTGGGATATATGTTTCAATTTCTCCAGGACTAGTCTTATTGATAAGCAAATCTTGTAACTCCATGTTCGGTGGCCATTTTGGCCCATTTCAAACAGCTTAATTCAGTTACAAAATTGCCAATTGGTAATTTTTGAAACAGTTATTAAGATGCCATAACAAAAGGAAGGAAGAAATGTACTGAAACTAGGTGGGAGTGTTAGATGCTATTACGGTACAAATTTCAAAAAAATATTTGTTCCTAGTTTACCAAAAGCAGTCAAAAGAAGAATTGATGCCTTGAAACAACTTCAGGTGAAATGTGCCCATATAGAAGCTAAATTTTATGAAGAAGTTCATGATCTAGAGAGAAAATACGCTGCTCTCTACCAGCCCCTCTTTGATAAGGTAAGCTTTGAGGATACATAAATTCACCTGGCACGTTCTGCTTTTGCTTTCTTATAATTGTAACAGCTATTATAATTAAAGGAGGTTCAATGGTTGAACTTTATAATCTCTGTTGAGTAATTCCTGTATTTCTGTAGTATACATTTCTGTCTATAGCAGACCTCTTCAGCCTGTGGCACTCCAGGTGTTTGTGCCTTAGCCAACTTGTTCAATGCTTAGGAATTCTGGGAGCAGAAGCCCAAAATACCTGGAGGGCAGCAGGTTGAAGTGATCTGGTGTATAGCAAAGCTGTTATCAGGTTTTTCAGGACTTGGGTATCAATATAATAGGGTTTTTTTTGCATTTACAAATGAGATATAAGAACAACAGACAGACAGCTTTCTCTGCATAGTATTAGCATGTCAATTAATATACATACATATATATACTCTCTCTCTCTCTCTATATATATATATGCTGAGTGTAACGCATAACCCTTTATATTGGGCTACAACTTCATTATTTTTTTAAATTATCTTAACATATACTTTGATATTTCTTAACAGTCGGAATTAATTCTTTTACTCATCCTTATCAAGTTCAAGATTGAACTACTCCACCACAGTTAAATATATATTATGTTCTGTTTCTAAGGACAGGAGACATGACTAAAACATATTTGGGTTTTGCTATGTAAAAATAAAAGCAAATGAAAATAGAGTCAAAGATAACAAAGTTTACCATGTCCAGCGCTTGTACTTTCATCAAGGATAAATTCATTTAAGGGTGCTAGCAGTATTAGAATTAAAATATCTTAATGGTACTTCTACATAAGTAATTGATGTAGTTAATAACACACTGGAAGACTACAGAGAAATTATGCATTCTGTTTAGTTTTCTGTAACACTCTTAAATTTCTGTTGTAAACATAGTGTATTCTGATATGTGTCTATTTTGTATACAATTTGCATAGAGAAGGGATTTTATCACTGGCTGTGTCGAACCTACAGATGCAGAGGCAGAATGGCACAGTGAAAACGAGGAAGAAGAGAAGTTAGCTGTAAGTAAAAAAATAAGTAATTTAAAACATTGAATATTCTTTATACTCTTTTAATGAAGTAAATGAAGGAGAAGGCTTGGTAACTCTTGACTTTTTGCCTCTTTCTTTCAGACTTCAGAAAATAGCCCCAGGTTCCAAAGCTTTCCCTGTTGCAACTAAATATTTCCATTTAGCTTTGTTCTAATATTGTAATTTAATAATTTGCACTGTTCGTAACCTGTTGACAGCATCTTCTGCTAATGGGTTCCATTCCAGTGCTACAACAAAACCCAGGATGAGAAAAAGCCAGTCATTTCTGCCTGTCGTTTATCTCTATTTTGGGTGACACTATGCAATAAAATAAGAAAATACTAATTTTACATATATTGTTTGTTTTTTTTAAAAAAAATCTCAAATTTACATTAAATTCCTGAGTTATTTGGAAATTATGTTCTTCTCTTCCAAATCAGAAAACATTCTCTCCAGTCTGTCAAATTATTTCTTTTCCCAACTTAATGAAGCAGCATACATTTAACTGTCAACCAGAATGCTTAAGGATATATTGGGAGGATGTGAAAAAGCTGGTGCAGGTGGCTCAATGGCTCCTCCTGCCTGTGGGAATGGCTAGATTACCCACCTGTCTGAAACAAGATCCTTAGCTCAGTGCTTTATGAACAATTGATTCTGAAGTAGAAAACAGAACCTGACATCAGATTGTAGCTTGCTAGGAGATCAAACCCAAATTACCAGTAATGTGAAACAAGCCACAGACCAAGGCATCCTGGTGGTTATTTATTTATCGTGTCATCCGCAACCAGAACATTGTATTACATTTCTAACAGGACAAAACAAACAAACAGATAAAAAAACCCACAAATTTTGCAAACTTGGTAGCTGATTAAATGTCCTTTGACCAGTATCTGGCCACTTGGAGTGCCTCTGGTGTTGCCGCAAGAAGGTCCTCCATCGTGCATGTGGCAGGGCTCAGGTTGCATTGCAGCAGGTGGTCAGTGGTTTGCTCTTCTCCACACTCTCATGTCGTGGATTCAACTTTGTAGCCCCATTTCTTAAGATTGGCTCTGCATCTTGTGGTGCCAGAGCGCAGTCTGTTCAGCGCCTTCCAAGTCACCCAGTCTTCTGTGTGCCCAGGGGGGAGTCTCTTATCTGGTATCACCCACGGATTGAGGTGCTGGGTTTGAGCCTGCCACTTTGAACTCTCGCTTGCTGAGGTGGTCCAGCGAGTGTCTCTGTAGATCTAAGAAAACTATTTCTTGATTTAAGTCGTTGACGTGCTGGCTGATACCCAAACAAGGGATGAGCTGGAGATGTCTCTGCCTTGGTCCTTTCACTATTGGCTGCAACTTCCCGGCAGATGTCAGGTGGTGCAATACCAGCTAAGCAGTGTAATTTCTCCAGTGGTGTAGGGCGCAGACACCCTGTAATAATGTGGCATGTCTCATTAAGAGCCACATCCACTGCTTTAGTGTGGTGAGATGTGTTCCACACTGGGCATGCGTACTCAGCAGCAGAGTAGCATAGCGCAAGGGCAGATGTCTTCACTGTATCTGGTTGTGATCCCCAGGTTGTGCCAGTCAGCTTTCGTATGATATTGTTTCTAGCACCCACTTTTTGTTTGATGTTCAGGCAGTGCTTCTTGTAGGTCAGAGAACGGACCAGAGTGACTCCCAGGTATTTGGGTGCGCTGCAATGCTCCAGTGGGATTCCTTCCCAGGTAATCCTCAGAGCTTGGGATGCTTGTCTGTTCTTAAGGTGAAAAGCACATGTCTGTGTTTTAGATGGATTAGGGATCAGTTGGTTTTCCCTGTAATAGGCAGTTAGAGAGCTTACAGCTGGTGGTGTAAGCCCTCTCACTGGTAGGTATAGCCAAGCGGAAATAAGTGATACACAACCACTTTTACTCTTTCTTCATAAACTAGATTTATTTGCAATATTTGTAGAGAGCTTTATCTTCTTTTGAATAATGTGTTACCCAATTGAATTGAACGCTTCAAGAGAAAAGTAACTAGTCTACCTGTTATGGAAAGCTCTCAGTTCAAAAAGAGGTTCTTAGTTGGAAACAAATTGTGAAAACCTCCAAAACCTGAAAAAAATGCTGCCTACTTTTGATTTCTGCCTTCTTTTGTCCCTCAGAGTCTTTTTACGCTGGTGACTGGTGGCAAAAAGAGAGACTGAGGATCTGTGAAATGGTAGGAGATGTGGACTTTTGTTGAGCTCTGTGTTTACATTCCTGCCATTTCACAAAATTTCAGTCTCTCCAGCCGTCTGTTTCATACACTATATAATTAATGAATGAACAAGCTATTTATAAAGTATACTGTATTTCAAAATCCAAAATAAAGAAAAGGATACTCAACCTGTGCCTGTTTGAGAAGGAACCCTGATTTTTAAGTTTCCTTGCTCACAAGGAACATGGATAGGGAGCACAAATGGGAATTTTTCAGGGTACTGATCAGATGGAGTATGAACAAGAGCACCTGTTCTTCAAATAAGTACTTTTCCATGTGAAGAAAGTGACAACATGATCAAGAGAGGGTAGATATTCTCATCCTTTGTGTGTTGAATCCTCCTGTTTGAGCAATGCTGGAATAAGGCCCACATTGTCATACTATCAAGTCACTTCATTCAGCTTTCTAGTGAACTTAAAAGAGACAGTGATCTTTGTTAAACTTTCCTACCTCATGAAGCTACTATCTGTAGCCCCATTTCTTGTTGCGGAATAATACTATTCTGTTAACAATACACAGAGTGATTTGTGTTGTGGATAGCATAGCCAGTCAGGAAATGTGTGGGGGCAAAACAACACTGGGGTTCTGGCTGTCTGTCCTAGCTTTAAAGGAACCAATGGGAAATAATGAAAAATAATGAGATAATCAGGCATGAAAAGTTGCAGGTATAGATTGACTGTACATTTTGAAAGTTCTTTCAACAAATGAACACAGCACTGCATTGAGTTTTTAACAGTTCGTTAGTTTATCTGCTCTTTCATCTTACAGTCACTTGGTTATTTCCTTTTACTCTGCATCACACAAATAAATGCTCATTGGGGTATATAGCAATACGAGGAATGAGTGAAAAGGTTTAATGGTTCTTGTGATCATTTGATGTACTGCATTCCATATATATTTCCAGCTCCCAACAGGGATTTCTGGAACAAGCTTGAAAAAAGAACTTTCCAATGTTGTTTAGAGTTTGTAGTGAGGAAACAAAAATATTTTGGGGGAGGGTGAGAAAAAGGACATAGCTTCTGTCACCAGCACCTTCTTTTGAAGTCATTTGTTCAATTTCCAGTCTGATGGATACATAATGTTCAATGTTTTGTATTAGAGGAATTGATTATCTTTGGTAATAGTGTGACAACTCTTCAACATGTAAAGGGAAAACTGGTCTAGCATATGGAAACTGGAATATATTTGAGAAGATTTCATCCCAAACTTTAAATGTAATATGTGAATCTTTGGTTTCTAGGGAGACCTGAAAAATAAAGTAGTAATAGAAGAAAAAGAAGCAGGAGCAGCTGAAGAGTCAAATCCCAAAGGAATCCCAGATTTTTGGTTCACAATATTTAGAAATGTAGATATGCTGAGTGAATTAGTACAGGTAATATATTAAAAGTCTCTTTTTATGCTATACGATCACATTTTGAATATTGAACATGTTTATATGAATGTTACTTAGCTTTACATGTTTCAGATTTTTAAAAAAAATCACTTTCTTCTCTATGTTAGTGGCAATCCATTCTCTTTATTTGGTACCTCCTAGTGTTTGTATATAGTGTTGTGTTCTGCCTGTTATATCTTTACGATAGATACAGGCAGTCCCTGAATTACAAATATCTGACTCATATTTAAGAATGGGGGTGAGACAATAGGAAGTGAGATGAATCTCCCTCAGAAGGGAAATTCACTCCTGGAAGAGTTTTCATGGAGAAAAGATGTCTCCACTGTGAGGCTACAGAACATACCTTGTTCATAACTTGGGGACTGCCTGAACGTATTTACTTGTAATGGAAGAGGGACACTTAAGAAATGTGAGGCACGTGTTTCATTTTATTAATAACTCTTACTTTACATTTAGGAATATGATGAGCCAATTTTGAAACACCTGCAAGATATCAAAGTGAAATTTTCTGAGCCAGGACAGCCAATGGTTAGTACTGTTTTAAGTTGCAATTTAGTGTTAGGTGGCATAATAGGCCCATAATGGTATGTTTATGAAAACTTATAATGTATTTCTTAACTGTACTCAGCTGAGTAAGAATGAGTTTCTAACTCATGTCTCTCTTAGGAGACATTACTGTATTGAAATATATAGTGGACTTATCATAATTGCACAATCTATTTGCTACTGATGCTTCACATATTATAAACATCATTTAAAAAAAACAATTTAAAACAACGTTTAAAGATTTTTCATACATAGGGCTTCTAGACCTTTCCTAGTTTATCATTTGACACATTTATGGACTTAAGCTTACTGCAGATTTTAAACCCTCATCAAGCTCTTTCTGTGAGCTATTTCTGCAAGGGTATATAAAAGCCGAACTTTCACTAATAAGATGATTGGAGGAAATGGAAGAGATAATAGAAAATACCTTGACAGACCTACAGAACCCATCTTGTTCGTAAATTGGTGACTGCTTGTATTGCATACACGATGAACAAATGATGACTTTCTACCTGCTTGAAAAATGGTAATATCTATTTAACAATAATGAACCTCTTTCAGTCTTTCACACTAGAGTTCTACTTTGATCCCAATGACTACTTTACTAATTCAGTCTTGACAAAAACCTACAAGATGAAGTCAGAACCAGATAAATCGGATCCTTTTTCATTTGAAGGCCCTGAAATTGTTGACTGCGAGGGGTAAGGAAACATTGTTATCTGAACTGTATTTAAATTTTCTGTACTTTCTGAACTGTAGTGTTACACATAGATAAGATGTTTCAGGTGGTCCACAGTATCACTTCAACAATGGTTTCCTAGTCTGGAAAATGTATTGTTATTTCGTCTTTAGTCCAGAGGACCACCAAAGTATCAAATAATACGTAATACTAGGTTTAATTTTTCATCCCAAATCTTCCAACATCCTTCAGATGCTTTGGATTTCAATCCAGAGAAAAAAGCTGAGTATTAATTTTATCATTGCATGGCACTTAGTACAATTGTACACTCATTGGAGATAGTCTTGGTGCCAGTTTATATGTTTCAAATTTGTGCAGTCTCAGGATGTGGACAGGACCCTTGGAAAAGTGAGGGCCACCATATGCATACTGGATCCTTGCCCTTCCCAGTTTCTGGCTAAGTGCGTATGGATAGTGGTGTAGCCTCAGTGCAGCAAGAGAATTGGCCGCCATACCTAAAAGGCTGTTGTAAGGCTGTTACTAAAAACAGACCCTAGCATTCTGAATTGTGATTAGCCAGTCTGCAATATTTCTTTTTTGTTTTTGTTTTTTTTTTGGGGGGGGGGAGCAAGGTTTTGTAATGTATGGTGGTCTTTTAAATCCAATGGTTTCTGGATGAGACGGATTGTCTAGATTCATTTTCATCTAGCTTCCAGCCTAGTTATGTAATAGAGGCAGCTTTGATCTCTTTAGTAGTTGACCTGCGCAGGGATTTGGACAGAGGGAGTTTGTGTCTGTTTTTTTCCCCTGGATTTCTGAGCAGTTTTCAATACTGTTGACCATTTTTTGGGCTGCTTCTCTAGGATGGGACTTGGGGGCACAGATATGCAGTGGTTCCACACACAGATTCAGAAAGTATTACCCTGGCTGTTGGCCTGTGAGGTCCTTTGGAGTTCTGTTTTGTCCCTGATGTTGTTTAACATCTACATGAAACTACTGGGAAAGATTGCCTGGAGTTTTCCTTTCCATCTCATACCAAGAAAGCTGTCTTAGTACTGAACCAGTTGTCAGTAATGGACTGGATGAGGAAAAACAAATTGAAACTTTATCCAGGGAAGACAGATATCCTCCTGGTCAGTTGAAACGTGGATCGGGAAACAGGGTCTCTTTAAGATCTAGAGAAGGAGGCTTTCTCAGCCCCACCACAACCCCAACCTTGCTTGATTACATGAGAGAGATCCTTCCCAGTGGCTGCTGCCATCCCCTAGAAATCCCGCCTATGGGAGGTTAGGCCAGCTCCCTCCCTGCTTTCTTTTCATTGCCAGGCAAAGGTGTTTTTGTTTAAGCATGATTTTAATTTATAAACAGAGAAGCTTTTCAGTCAGGACGTTCTGTTTATTTTGTATATCTTTTGTTTGTCATAAATGATTTGAATGTTTTATGATGTGATTTTAATTGTTTATAAATACTTTTGTATAATTTTGTTGTATTTTTTTAAATTTTACTACCTCTGGAAGTCACCTAGGCTTCTATTCTGAGATAAAGATGTCATATAAATTAAATAAATATGATAAAGTCTTGTGAAAGTGTGCTGCACTTTTTTTCTTTTTTGCTTACTGAGGCCTTTTGCCACAAGCCAATGCTATATCAGCTATAAAATCTAGTTAGTCTTTAAGTTGCAACTATATTAATTAGATGTCACTATGGATAACAGCACTCTTTGCTAATGTTGAAATAGAAGTTTGGCAGTTACTTCACTTTTGGTTTGGAGGTTTATTTTGTTTTGCTGGTAGCTATTGGTTTAAGTGTGAATGCCTATCACCAAATCTTTCTTCCACATCTCCCAGTACTGTGTTCAGATTGCCATTGTTGAGTGGATTCCTTGTATTGTCACTTTTTTCTTGCAGATGCCTTGATTTTGATAACAGTAGAAAATTGACCCCTGCCTTTTATTAATGGCTTTTCCTGTGTGGCAAAGCTATCACTCTCATTTTCCTCATATGGTGTTGCATGTGGCTAGCATTATTGTTGTAGAAAATCACAATTTTCATCATGGGAAATTGCCTTTAATCTCAAAAGCTACTAAATGTTCATTGCTCTTTCCTTGTTTAAAATCATTGAGATATAAATTTACTTTATCTCCAGATGTACTATTGACTGGAAGAAAGGAAAAAATGTGACAGTTAAAATAATAAAGAAGAAACAGAAACACAAGGGACGAGGCACAGTCAGAACAATTACTAAACAAGTACCCAACGACTCCTTTTTTAATTTCTTCAGTCCAATAAAAGGTAAGCATGGTTGATTTCCCCCCCCCTCACTATGTATACTCATGTATGTTTCAGTAAGCTTTATCATATAAAAATATGATAAAGAATTGTTGAATTATGTTCCCTTTTGGTATTGAGCTAAATAAATAAATCCATCACAAAAAATGAAAGTACATATGCAAAGAAGTAATGAATATTTTTCCACACCTGGCAGAAGTTCTATTCAGGGCCCTGACAATCTGAAATAAGAGCCTTTGGGGTTCACAGAGAACACAGGTTTTCTTTCTTACCATCGTGGAACCACCCATCTCTGGTTATTTATAGGTGTAAAATATATTACTTAATATGTGACAGTTAGCAAACTTCTAATCAAAAACTTGCCTGTTACATATTGTCAGGGATACAGTATGAGAAGAAGCATTTCTTTTCCATATAGTGGGATTAGTTTTAAGTGTGTACCCTCAATATTCTTTGGTAACCAGAGCTCTTGGGTATGCATGCCCTTTTTCATTGACAAGACTAGTTTCATTCTCAAGAGGCTGTGTTCAGGCAGTCCCCAAGTTACAAACACCCAACTTAGAAATGACTTGTACTTTAGAACAAGGGTGAAGTGAGAGAAATCTACCTCTTGGAAAGGAAATTCACTCCTAAAAGAGTTATGGGGGGGGGGGGGGAGGTGTCTCCAGTGAAACTTTCTCACCAATCCTTGCTTCCACAACAAGCCATTTTTTTTTTTCAAAATCCAAATATCACAGGGTCTGAAAGTGAGGGGAAAACTTCTGAACAGGGGCCTAGGCAGCAAACTAGCACCACAAGGGTGTTCCCTATACTATCAAATGCATGCATATATGTTTATGTGTGTATGACTGGAGTTACACTTTTAAGATGTACTTGTTCTGACTTACATACAAATTCAACGTAAGAACAAACCTACAGAACCTATCTTGTTCATAACTTGAGGATTGACTCGGTGGTGGCCCTGCGACTCTGGAACTCTCTCCCTCTGGAGGCCAGAACTGCCCCATCCATCCTAACATTTAGGAAACGGGTGAAGACGTGGCTGTGGAGTCAGGCCTTCGAGGAATGAGACAACACCATAGGACTCTGGGTGGAAGTGGATATAGATCCATCTTAATAGGACGACTGACCACTGTAGTTTTATATACAGTGTATTTTAAAGTTGATGTGTAATTTGTGATATATGATATTTTAATGAATGTATATGTTTTTATGGCTGTAAACCGGGCTGAGTCCCTCAACGAGGTTGAGAAGCTCGGTATACAAAACTGTGAAATAAATAAATAAATAAATATGAAAGCTATTCTTTAATATTTGTGTCCCATTTCACTACTATTTAGATAGGCCTTCAGACACCCAAGTTCGCTTTTTAAGAGTAGCTAATAAAGATTTGCCAAACAAATGGGCCAGCAATTCAATTCTGCATTTGGTTGACTTAAAAGTGCTGATAATATGAAAGTATAATCTATAAAATTAAGCTGCACTTCTATAGGGATGTGGTTGTGTGTAAGAAAGACGAATGACAATGAGTCTTGCCAATTAGTTTCTACTTCTGACTAGTCACACAAGTTTGGAACCTGGAACAGATTAGCAGGGAAGAATTAACCAGACAAGCCTTGCTGAATTTTGTTTCATGATTCGTGATATTGAAAGTGTAGGGCTTTGTAGGTAATTGGTGGTAGAAGCTGTATATCATGAAGTCAATATGTTGTGAAACCCTGCACCTGCTGTTATCCACATCAGCAATATTGAATCTAAGAAGCTTTAGATTTTTCTTAAACATCTCACACCATAATTTGAGCTACACCGAGGCCTGCTGTGAATTGTTTTGTTTTAGCTGTTGAATATGTAATATTATTTATTCATTGAATTGTAATTTCTGCCACATGGGGGATGTAGAATCCTACATAATACTCCCTAGTGTATACATCAAAATAGGGTTAACAGCCATGCCTTGTTCAGAAAATGGGGGGGGGGGGGGGGTTAAAAAAAAGATGTTGACAAGATTTGAAAAAAACAACTTCACAATCTTACCATCATAGTGGTTTTCTAAGGATTTTTTTCTTGCAATAAATATATTATTGTCACTGTTATCTTAGTCTGTTTCACCTCTAAAATATCACATTGCTCTGTGTTTGATATCCAAGGCAATCTCAGTGTTCTCCTGGGCTGTTGAATTTGTTTTACAGTTTTTCAATTTAAAAAAAAACCCTGAACTGTCTTTTATTTCTGCAATGCTCTCCCCTGAGACAGATGCCTGAAATAAACAAAAGCAAATTGGGAGAGGGGAGGAGAGAGAATGAGCATATAGGCTACCTATATCAGAGCCACTGTAGAGGTAGGGAATCAGTCCCAACTTCCCAACGGTGTGCAAAAATGCTTCCTTTTTGGAAAGTATTGCAGCCTAAATAGTAACCAGAGATTACCTAGTAGTTCTGGGTATTTGTGTATCGGTTGGACTGTAAAGTATCCTGTCTTTTTCAGAGCTTGTGTCCATTGAATCCCCAAGCTCCTCTTTTGAAAAGTGAAAAGAAGTGCAATTGGGTAGAGAAAGTCATATGTGAACCAGGAAGGCTAGGAAGCTTCTCTATGGACCATTCTATCAATAAAAAAAGGTTGAAACAGGAACGTGAAAGAGTGCAGTGTTGTTGTGTTAGTTCACATGTTCTTCTTTTGTATTGATACAATTGGAGAACTACGCTATAAGGCAACATTTAGCACTTCACATATGAAGAATATCTGCCTTTTATTTGAGACCTTAATATTTTGGGTCAGCATCTTGATTAGCAATGAATAGCTGTATCACTATTTGGTGGGATTCAGTGGTGGACTTCCACTAATGGATATAATTTTATTATAATAAATATTTGATACAAACACATTTGCTAACAATTACAATCAAATGAGACATACTTGGTTTTGCAGTTTTTACAATGCTTGCAACTAATTGAATAGCAAGATACAGTGGAACTGGGAAAAGAGGCAATCCTCTCCAAACCTTTTATCCCTCAGGACTGGAATATCCTAGAGAACTTTGGGTGGCTTTAGAAGAAGGAAATGATTTTTGTTTAAGGTTTATGATGTATTTTATAGCGTTACTAAATGAGTCCCTTTCCATTTCCTATATGCAAGCTTAAAGTTCTGAGCTGTCCTTTTGATGTTGTAGACTTTGATCTCTTTTGGGTTTTTAACTCCGCACTTCATCTTCCATTCTGAAACAATTATAAAAGGTGTGTTTTCCAAATGCCATTTGTACTTGTATAGTGTTCGTCATTCACTGATTTGGTTTTAAGCTGTTGGTCTGAGAAGTAAGTAAAAGGATTTCGATGAAAGGAGGGACTTTGAAAATAGAATCTTGGGTTTCCCTTGTCATTGACATACAAAAAAGGCTCATAATCTTTCGTAGTTTGACTTCTCATTTGAACGATTTTTGCACTAGAACCTGCACCAAAGTTGGGGCCATTAATGGTTTAGACTGGTTTCTTTCTTTCCTTGTAGTTTCAGGAGATGGAGAATCACTGGTAAGTCTTACTTCAGTATTTTTATATCCATCAGCATGTTTTAATTAGAAAGCTAGCACACTTCAGAGAATGGCAAATGATCAGAACCAGCATATTTCTTATAGCAAACACTGTGCCTCCAATAACAGGACTCATAAACAGTGTTCTCCACTGTTCCATCCAGGAAAAATTCTTAGAAGTGGTGCATCTGTTTCATTATTTGAGAGCCTGGATAATTTTGAGGAAACGTGGCATGGTTTGTAGTGCAGCAGACTGACAGTTGCGGGCAGATGTTACTTTCCCTAGTTATCTTCCTACCACTATGAATAAAGAATAGTGTGGATTTTAATAGTAAATATTTATTTCATGTTTACATTGAGTAATCTATTTGGTGATCTCTGTTTATACCATGGAGGGCCTAAATATGCTGGTTCGTTTTTTGGTCGTGTCAGGAGCGACTTGAGAAACTGCAAGTTGCTTCTGGTGTGAGAGAATTGACCATCTGCAAGGACGTTACCCAGGGGACGCCCGGATGATTTGATGTTTTTATCCTTGTGGGAGGCTTCTCTCATGTCCCCGCATGAGGAGCTGGAGTTGATTTTTTTTTTTTGGCGTGTCAGTAGCGACTTGAGAAACTGCAAGTCGCTTCTGGTGTGAGAGAATTGGCCGTCTGCAAGGACGTTGCCCAGGGGACGCCAGGATGATTTTGATGTTTTTATCATCCTTGTGGGAGGCTTCTTTGAATACAGTATTCTTGGCAGGGGGTTGGATTGGATGGCCCATGAGGTATCTTCCAACTCTTGATTCTATGATTCTCTCATGTTCCCGTATGAGGAGCTGGAGCTGATAGAGGGAGCTTATCCACCTCTCCCCAGATTCGAACCTGCGACCTATCGGTCTTCAGTCCTGCTGGCAAAGGGGTTTAACCCACTGCGCCACCAGGGGCTCCGCTGGAGTTGATAGAGGGAGCTCATCTGCCTCTCCCCGGATTAGATTCTGCGACCTGTCGGTCTTCAGTCCTGCCGGCACAGGGGTTTAACCCACTGCACCACTGGGGACTCCCTAAATATATTAAAGGCACCAGATCCTATCTAGGTGCTGTAGGCTATATTTCAAAGGAAGGAACTGGCAAAACCACCTGTATTCCTTGTCTAAGAAAACTGTATGAAATACACGGGGTTGACATAAGTCTACAGAGAACTTGAAGGCACACACATTTATGCCAGTGGTACTTCAGATGCTTCATGTGAAGGGATGAAATTTCACACATAGGGCTGCTTTCATCAAGCTTTCCATTAGCAGCATTGGAATATTAGAATATAATACTTGCATAAGTTGTAAACAATTCTTAGTAGCAATATCACATTTCCTATTGCCTTCTGCTGTCTGCTTCAAGCATGAATTAATCTTAATCTCCACCTGTTCTTCACAGTTGGTCACAAGTGATTTAAATGCAATTTTCAAAATACAGCATTTTGTTATCTTTCAGAAATTTGGGATTCCCATCTTAGTCTTGTGTTTCAAAGAACTGAGTGGGCATAGAAGAAATAGTATGCTATTGATGTACTAACAATATGTTCATGTTTGGGGCCAGGAAAATATTTTATTATTAATTGTTTAAATATGCAGTAGATGTAGAAAGTCATAGCTTAATTCATAATATGATTTCACATGTGTCAATCATGTCAGATGTTTCCTTTGCGGCATTCTCATACTGTTTTTCCCCTCTTAACTTGCTAGGATGAAGATTCAGAGTGTACGTTAGCTATAGACTTTGAAGTTGGACACTTCTTCCGTGAAAGAATAGTGCCCCGTGCTGTACTCTATTTCACTGGGGAAGCTATAGAGGATGACGATAATGTATGTATCTTTTAAAATTATCCCACTGTGTATATATTATTTTTCTTTTCTCTGTGTGGAGGCATTTTTTAATTTTCTTGTAATGGTAAACTTTCATTATAAAGGTGAGCACAGCTCTTTTTTTGAGGACAAAATAATTGCATAATTACCATATTTATTCTAATGCTCACCTTTTTTTACTAAATTATCTTCCCAAAATTAGGGTGCAGATTAGATTTGATGACATGTCAGATTCGAGTAAATATGGCTAAATTGCTGGGTTCTGATTGGATAGCTAGTTGGTCGCGTTACATTTAAGTCTTGCTTTAGCCTTACCACTTTTTGGAGGTGAAATATGGGATGTGTTGGCATGCTTAGATTGACAACTGTACCAATTAAAATGATTAATTTCCTTCCAAATTAGTTTGCTGCAACACTGAGCATGAGGGTGAACTATTCAGAAATACTTACAATAGAAAGTCATTTTAATACGTTTTCATAGAATCATAGAATCAAAGAGTTGGAAGAGAGCTCATGGGCCATCCAGTCCGACCCCCTGCCAAGAAGCAGGAATATTGTAGTAAAATACATTCCCAGTGTCCCTATGGTTGAAGATGGAGGGATATAACTGTATAAATCAGAGGTTCTCTACCTGGGGTCCCCAGATGTTTTTGGCATACAACTCCCAGAAATCCCAGCCAGTTTACCAGCTGTTAAGATTTCTGGGAGAACCACTGGTATAAAATAACAGTTTGTCTGCTAATGCTCAGTGAACTTGCAGCTGAAGGTAACATTTTACTTTCCAGCCCCTGTCCACTGTGCCACATACCAGCTTTTAAGGCAGCAGTAGTTATCCTGTCTTCTTTCTTGTTGGTATAATTGCCCTTTCCTCTTACCTCATCTTTAATGCCTAACAGATTAATAAAAATGACTGGACCATTTTGAGAGGATTTTTTTTTATTATAATGAACAAAGTCTTAATCTCAAAGCAAGATAAAATTTTCTTCTGAGGCCTTGAAAGAATACACTTTCCAGAATTCCTCAGTCTGTTTTCTCTTTTTTGAAAGGGTACTGGTAGAAATGCAGAATGACTGCACCCATTGTTAGTGGGTATACTTTAACTAACAGCAAGTATTGAAAAATAATGTGGAAACATTGTAGGATGTCTAGAATATGTACAAATGTTTTATCTACTAATGTTTAAAATAAAGACTAAACAGTTTCCTCCCTTTCATTAGTTTGAAGAAGGAGAGGAAGGAGAAGAGGAGGTGAGTAAGATCCTGTTTATCTTCTCGTCACATTTTCCATGGTGATGGGGAGGAAATATTTACTTTTCCAGTAATCCAAGGAAGCACTGTTTTCAGAGGCATGGATATGTCATTGCTCACTGCCCGTGTTGGTGTGAGCTGAATTTTAGAACAAATTGTTTTGCCTAACAGTCCTTTGCACTCATGTTGAGATAACAGGTAGTTGGCTTCTGTTTGAGCAAGCCGTTGTGTGAAAAGCTTACTAAATGGATGAAACTTCAGGGCACCCTGAGAGCATAGTAAGTTAATGCAAGATGGGATTTGGTTCTGTATTTTTAAAAATTCCTCCCATCCTCCCAGAATATAGGCAGTCCCCAAATACAAACATTTGACTTACAAATGTTTCATAATTAAGAATGGAGGTGAGACAACAGGAAGTGAGAGAAATCTACCCCTAGGAAGGGAAATTCACTCCTGAAAGAGTTTCCATGGGGAAAAGGTGTCTCCACTGAAGCTTTATCACCAATCCTTGTTTCAACAATAAGCCAAATTATTCACAAGCCAATTATTACAGGGATAGAAAGTGAGGTGAAATCTAATTGTACCTGTTCCGACTTACATACAAATTCAACTTAAGAAAAGACCTACAGAACTTATCTTGGTTGTAACTTGGGGACTGCCTGTATAATGAGAGATTGGCCAGAATGCAAAATGTTTGCATGTATATAGAAATGAGCGTTGATTACTTTTTTCATTGCTATATATCCTAATCTGTTCAATGACTTTTCCTTATTTTCAACTACTTGAGCAAGTGTTGAAACTTTTCAAAGAAAAATAATTTGGTTTTTAATAAAACTGGAAATAATTAACTAAACAATTTCTCCAGTAAATCTGGTTGATACAATTAATGAAGCTGTTACCTGTAGGTGGGAAAATGATGGAATTATGCTTTGAGATTTTTAAAATTTTCCAGTGCTTCTTTAGCTGATGTTGGAAAGATAAAGTGATACAAAAATGTAAATGGAAGATTGGAAGACAAAATTGTTTTGCAAACTTGAAAGATCTTTAAAGGATGTATGCTTAATCTCAGGGTAGTTGTGAGTTTCCTCATTCCGTTCCTCAGAAGATAGCAAGTCTGTAACTTAATTCACCACCTGCACCTATAGACCCTCCCTTGTTTCCATGTTCCTGGCTCATTCATTCCTGTCTTTATTCAGAGAAGATGCTTGTCTTTCCTTATCTCGCTTTTCTGATTGTAAAACGTGTGCATTTCTTCTTGCTTCTCTTCTGTGTCTTTTTTTTGCTCCATTGGATTTTTAAAAATTCTAATGCTGTATTTCCCACCATTTTCTCCCTTTTTCCATTTGAATTTTTAACAAGACATGAACTAATAATTCTGCTTATTATTTATTTACTTACTTTATTTACACCCTGCCTTTCTCCCTATGGGGTCTCAAGGTGGCTAACATCCCTCACTTTAGTCACAGTTTTAAAAGTGCAATACAAAAATTAAAAAACAATTTAATAATATAATGTAGATTAAATTAAATAGATATACTTAAAATAGCCTTTAAAACTCACAGTCTCTCCCCCCCCCCCCCCAAAAAAATCCCACCTACATTTCTGAAGCAGCATACCCCTTATTCTTCCCTAAATGCCTGCTGGCAGAAGAAGGCTTATCTACTTGCAGAAGGCCAGCATGAATCGGGCCATCCTAGTCTCTCTTAGGAGGTCCTCTCCCATGTTCCCACCTGTACAGTTATGCACGAACCAATTGTACAGGTGTGGATGATTATGGAAGGAATTAATCTCAGGCCTCAATTGTGTATAAGAATATATTATAGAGGAGGCCAATTATTACTTGTAAATTAAGGTAACTGCCACCAACGTGAGGTATTTGAGGTACCACCGATGAGATCTGGCTTTACACACGCAGATTAATTGAGATGAGACGATCTTCAACAAAAGATAACAAGTTTATTGTGTACAAAGTCTATGGTTGCAGGCTGTTAAATAACTTATAGAACTTTGAATATCACTTGGTTTGTAATACAGTCCACTCTTCCAAATAACACAGCTCGTGGCTAACTTTTACTGAGGTGAAGCTCTTTAGTGAACAGTGTTTCCTACTATGAATAGCCTTCCAATTTGATTTTTCCTTGATCAAATCTCTGATCTCTAGTCCTTCCTTGACTAGGGATCTTAACAAGCTTCCTTTAGTCTTCCTTGACTAAAGAAACTGGCCAGGTTTTTCTCTTCAGCCCTTCTAGACTGAAAAACCTCCAGCTGCTCACACACACCTCTCTCCCAGGCTTTTTAAGCCTCCACACTACACACACACACTGCCCCTTTTCCAAAGATGCACATAACTTTTTTTGCTTGGCTCCGCCCACTTCTCACTCTCCTGAGCTAGCCTGCCTGGTCTCCTTGGCAATGCTCACTGTGGATTCAAACCAGATAACTCTAGTTTTAGCTACTGTTGCAAACACAAATATATACTCTAACAGTTAAACACATACACAGTATCAATGACCTCAGCACACCACCAAACATGCTTGAGTGGGTGGTGGGAAAGAGAGAAGGCCCTCCCCAGTAGATCGTAGATGTCTCCCAGGTTCATAGAAAGAGATACATTCCTTCAGATAACCTGAACTAGGGCTATATAGGGCTTTGTAGGTTAAAACTAGCACTTTGAATTGTGCCTGGAAATGTGTTGGCAGCCACTGGAGCTGTCACAACAGAGGAGTTGTACGCTCCTTGTAGCCAGCCCCAGTTATCACTCTGACTGCTGCTCTTTGGACCAGCTGAGGTTTCTGAGCGCTTTTCAAAGTCAGCCCCATGTAGAGCACATTATAGTAGTCTAACCAGTACGTAACCAAGGCATGTATCACCATGCTCAGGTCTCACTTCTCCAGGGATGGGCGCACTTGGCGCACTAGTTTTAATTATGCAAAAAGCACTCCTGGTCACTGCTGTTACCTGGGCCTCCAAGTTCAGAGCTGAATCCAGGAGTACTCCTAAACTGCGAACCTGTGTTTTCAGGGGAACTGTGACCCCATCTAACACAGGCTGAATCCCTATTTCCAGATCTGTCTTATGACTAGGAGCACCTTTGTCTTGTCTGGATTACATTTCAATTTGTTTTGTTTGCCCTCATCCAGTCAATTACAGCTGCCAGGCACCACTTCCATGAAATCAGGTGGAAAGGTGTAAGAGAGTTGGGAGTCTTCTGCTAGAAAATATTTGGGAGCAATTTTCTCATCTGCAAAAGACAATCCAGAAAGGAATCCATCCTCTTGCAGCTTTGTTAAAATAATAAATACCTATTCCTTTTGACTGTTACTACTACAGTAATCCTCTTAGTTGAAGTATTCTCCTTTGGTGGTGATTAGGGCTGACTGACAAGCCACAAAAAGGGCATCACTTTCTGTATCAGTGTTTATAGCAGTAACATTCATGACCACCAGAGAGCACAACAGGACAGTGTGACTCAGTCTGAACTACTTCCAGCATCAGATTGTTCAAGAATACCTCCAGAAGCAATCCCTATTCTGATTTTCAAGGATTCTTCTTTCTTTGACAAAGAAGTTTTCAAACAGGGACTCCAGCTTTAAAGGTTGTGTAGGTGTAAATTATGGTAGGGAACATTGTCTTCCAGGAGTAAAACTACATTTCCACTGGTCCTTGGACAATCATATCTCTTTTGCCTCCAACTCTCAATTTTCTTCACTTGGGGAGCAATTTCAGTGTGTTTGGCCTCCTTGTCTCTTTTAGACCTGGGAGATCCATTTTTCAACCATTTCCCGGTCTTTTGTCCCTCCCCAGTGTTCATCTTCATTTTCACTAGATCCCCTATCACAGCACTGGTGAACCATTTCAGAAGCTAGCTACATCTGTCTTCCTCCAGGATCACAGAGCAGTGGCTCTAAAGAATCTAGCCTGTTTCTTTGGTATGAAGAACTTGGATATTGAGATTTTATTCTGACCTTCTCCTCTTTGGAGCTCTTGACTTTTCCAAACCACATGTCCCACAAGGGCTACAGAATCGTCCTCTTTCCCTAATTTCTGCAATCTTCATAGCAATCCAAGCTCTGCAGTGTGATGTAAAAAGTGCCAGTTAAAGATCTCATCCCATAAGTGAGATCACCCTTTCAAGGAACATGTTCAGGAGCATGTTATCAAGACCAAATAACCAGGAGTTTTTGATTTAAAAGGATAAGTGATCCATAGCATGAACTGATCCAATTTCACCATGATCACCTTAGTACTTTGAGACCTCAAACTTTTCGCATGATAATCTTGTTGACCTGGTAAGGAGAGAGAACACGGCTGCCAAAATAGTGTAGAGTTTCACTTATCCATCATAAACAGGCTGAAATGAAAATGTTAGATAATAAGGAGGGAATAAGGAAAAGCCCATTAAATGTCAAATTATGTTATGATTTTACAAATTAAGCACCAAAATATCATGTTTTACAACAAATGTACAGAAAAAGCAATTTCTGTACACAGTAACGTTATGTAGTAATTACTGTATTCACGAATGTAGCACCAACAGACAAGGGTTTTTCCCCCCACCCTAGACATTATTCTGGGTGGGAGGCAGACAGTGTTAGATAATACAGAACGTTGGATGAGTGAAGGTTTGATAAGCGAGACCCTCCTGTAAGTGTAAACAGACAGGACAAACCAGGTCTATAGGCTCTTTATAGTATATGTGTTATGTAAAATTTAGCATGTTATGCTAAATGTCCTGACTTCGATAGAGATTTTCTACATCTATGCAGTCTGGCCAACCTAGGCACATAAGCTGTCTTGGCACAAACTAGGTGTCACAGAGGTGCCCAGAACCTATGTAGGAAACTGGTTTTTTTTTTCCAGACAATTAACTCATTTGCATTCTTTCATCTTTTCTCCTTGAAGTGTTGCAGTTCTCTCTTCCCTGCGTAGTGGCTTACTCTGTAGAGCGGACTGTCACATTACTATGATATATACAAGTACATCCAGAACTGATTTTCTGGGTGACCTCATAGAACTCCACAACCATTTTCAAAAGGCATCATAAAATAAACATGTTTGCACAGTTAGCCTTTGGATGGAATCTGCTACAACACATCCTTTGTCAATGGTTGGCAGTCACCTGGCTCTCCCAGCATCATCAGCATTGCCAAGATGTTGCTATTATTAGCCTGCTTTTCACCGATCACATAGTATTTGCATATCCCACAGTTGGATTCCTCCTATGCTGAAAGAAGAATGGAATATTTTCACTCACTGTTTATTTGTATTAATATTTATATTGACAAAACACCGTTGCCAAGATGACTCAGTTCACTTCATACTGCCAAAATGCTCAGTTTTCATCTCCATCTTTCTTCCTACTACAACTGAGGCTATTAAATGGAACTTACGGCATGCCCATGGTGGGAAAAAAGTAATAGAGGAAAAGTGATTGTTTGGTTCCAGTATCCTGAACACTAGAAAGAGATAGTTCATAGGTAGATGCTCTTTTATGTCAGTAAAAAGGGAATTCCATGGTCAGTATCAATCTTCCTTTGTGCTTTTGCTTAAAAGTCTTTTCATCTTACTTTTATTTTAAACCTAGGAATTGGAAGGTGAAGAAGAAGGAGAAGAGGAGGAAGATGCAGAAAGTGAACCTAAGGTTAGCTTCATTGTAAAGCGCATGTGCAATTGTTAGCATACTAATTTTCTCACAAGGCATGTTTTATTTTTGTATGCTATAGCTTGCACTTGGATGGAAAAATGTGTTGATTGTTTCTAGTAACAAAGTTAATGTTTATTCATTTCATTTTCTTTAACAATATGCATGAATGTTTTTTCATTAAGGCATAGATGTAACTAATACCCCGTCTATCTTCACACAAATGTTTATATTCTTTTGTTTTCAAAATGTGTGTACATAATTTACAAACTTGGAAGTCCTGCTGCAGAATTAGTATTATGCTGTATCTGTCTGTTTTATGTGCATTGGCTTTTTTCATTTGTGTTTTTATTATTGATTATTGCTTCCTAATCATTGTTTCAGAAAATTCTATTTCTCATGCATGTGTAAGAAAAATATATTAACAAATTGCTTTGCACACATAATTGTAGCAAATCATATACAATATGATTTCCACATGACATTTGGACATGAGTTTTTCCTTGAACATTATAGCCATGTAGAAAAAATGTCATGAGTGAAGCACCCTTAGATATATTAGATAGTTTTTCTTTCCTGCTACCCTTTTACTCAAATAGGCCCATATTAAAACTTCTGCATGATCAAGACTCCCTCTTGTGACCAGTTCTCATACTGGATTTGATTATTCATAATTGGTAACGTAGAGCATGTATTTGATGAGGGCCTGTAGTAAAACCAAAAATTAAGTAATATCCCCAAAATAGTGACATGCAGAAATTGTACTTGGGTTAATGAACCCACGTCTGTTCATACCTGCATGTCATAATGTTTCCACTGCACAATATTTTATATGACTTCTTTATGGAGAGGGTGTTTCAGCTCACTGCTGTGAGATCACTGTAGTGATAGGGTTGTAGTTACTGAGTTGATGAATGAAATGTACCAGTGACTTTGTCAAAGATCTTGTGGATGGGGAAGGAAGAGTGTTGTGCAGATGATTTGAAAATGTGACCATTATTTTGGAGAGTGGTTGTGTCTGACAAATAATTTATTGTATCCTCTGGAACAGTAGTTATTGCTGCCTAATTTTTTTGTCCATTTCACTTTTCTTTCATGCTGACAGTTCCTTTCAATTTTTCCCCATTTAGGTGTAATTTAAGTCTGTTTATCATTCATTCATTTATAGGTAAGGTTTAATTCCATTAATACATAACTTCAAGGCTTCCCATTTTTACAACCCATGCAATGTGGTTCATTTAAATGCCTATCTGGTTTCTTCTGCGTAGTTTATAGAAAAATGGGGGTCTAATCTGGATACACCCTTAAGGATCTTGTTCTTGAGAAAAATGTAGAACATGAGGAGTGCTGCTTTTTATAGGAACACTCCTTCTTTCATTGTGCACATTATGCTACCTTTGTTGTAGCTATGTACTTTTAACACAGGGATATTTCTCTTGTGTTTACGTTGTGTTTGTTTAGATGTCAATGGATGAACTTGTTCATTACAGTTCTGTGTGCCCTCAAAGTATTGTGATATGTTTCAGGATGAGTGTTTTTCCAAACTGTGTGTCCTACTTAGTCCTATTTTATTTGAACTTAAATTCCCTGATTCCTTCCCTATTCCGTTGTATGTGGCCATTATTTTTGGTCATGAACATGTTGGTACATTTCTTCTGTTTGGTCAAGGTTTGTTGTTTGTTCTGTGTAGCATGTTGGATTGCTGACCTTCCTTATGTTTCATTTGAGACAGTGGCATACGTATTGGGCCACTTTGAACTGCATTTAGTGGGACTTTGGTAAATAATGTAATTTGTTCTTAAACATACGAACCTTTGCTTTGATAACAGTAAATTATAAATTCTGCAAGCTCCTCTCTTAAAATCTAATTTAACATCCCATCTGTTCATTTTGCCTTCACAGAGTTTGTTTATGTCTTGAAATTACCTTTCATCCCTCTTTGGCTTTTAGCTCTATATAGCATCTTGGTAACTAGAATTTACAGAGGTTACCAAGAGTTTCAGAAAAACCTAGGGAGTTAATTTAGTTGAATCATGGTCACTCACTGCCGAAATATTCAATATACAAGGTAGTGAGGAGAACCCTTAGGAAAGGAAATGTTTGAAAATCTGTAAACCACTGATTGTTGTTTTAGCCATTTCCCATAGTTATTGTAACCTGAGGTAGGTGGACTGCAGTGCAGTTTAATTGTGTGTGTAGGTGTGCAGACGTTTCATGAAGTTACTTGTTTATCGTACAGCAGTCCCATTAATTTCATGAGTTTTCTTAAGGTGTATTCAGAAGGGATTTGCATAACTTTCCTCTGAAATATAGTCTGTGCCACCGTTCTTTAAGCTGGCACAAAGTGGGGTCTTCTTAGCTCAATGTTGGGGTCATGAAAAATTTGGCAACCATAAAAGGTCGCCACCAAGTTACACAAATCTATTAGCAACAACATGCGGTATTTACAGTGGATTCTGCATAAAATGTGTCAGCTGTACTTCATAAAAAAGGAAAATCAGTCTGTTTAGCAAGCCCTGCAAATGCTGATTATTATCAGTAAATGTGTGGGTTTTATACCTATTTTATATATATATAGGGTCATGTAAAAATTTCTTGGGTGGAAAGAGGTTGCTAGTAAAAAACAAATAGCACCTGCTGTCCATTGACAGTTCCTCATCCAAGTACTAAGCAGTCTTGGCCTCACATTAAATAACCTATCACTGATGGAACTTGCCTTAAAGTTTTCAATACAGTACAGCTGCTGTATCCATAGGGAGTCTATTCCAGGACAACATGTACATAAGGTAATAGTGGATCCTATAAAATTTCCCACCCCCTTATTCACACACTGGTTACAGCTTATTCTCCTCAAGCAGCATGTCCAGCTAGAGGATGAAAAGCCACTGACAAATACTGTGGTTCCAGCAATGTGGTGAACACCGTCAATTGGGATCCTTCCTCCAGGCTGCTAGTTCCCACAGTCTATTTGAGCTCTAGATATTAGCAGTTACCTATTTTGTTTGTTGTTTGCCACAACATGTTATAGATAACTTCTATCTAACATCTATCCAACAGTAATAAATGAAATACTCAGGATGTTTCACTTGGCTCTGTAAATATTTTCATACAGAATGTCATACTTGTAAAAGTGACTAAGTTTTCAGACCATATTGAGCCAGTTGTAACAACTTTAAAAACATTCAAGCAAAAAGATACATGCAACTTTATGCACACATTAGGTACTTATTTTTAAATTTATGTCAGTATCTCATGTGAGTGCTTTGTTTCAATATGATTAGTTTTTTTTCCCCGGAGTCAGGAGGAGGTACAGAATGGGATTCCCCACTTGCACCTAATAGAGTTATTTGAGATAGCTTGTTTTAACATCGCCGCCATTGGGCATATTTTTTTCAGACTTGAATAGTGTATGTAATTCATTATATTTACAATTCCATGTATCAAAAATAGGTTTGAGATTAAAAGACATAAGAGATAAACATTGTAGAAGCCTGTAGTATCAAGTTAGAATTTGTGCACTGCAGGTTGATATGATGTTACCTGAATTAATTTACTGTGTTAAATTCTGCTTGAATGTTCCAAACAAGTGTAACTAGGGGTTTTTGATTTTGTCAGGATCAAATTCATTCTACCTCCCTTCTTAACTGATGACCACAGGAAAAGTGAGGAGAAAGATGGAATGATAATCTACAGCCTAACCCTTCACCATCTTGAAAACTGCTTCCTCTTTTTTCTGTTCTAGGGTTGTGATTTGCCTTTTTGGCTGAACCTCCTGCATGTCATTTCTTCACATGATTTGTAACTTTTCAGTTACGCTCAGTAGCTACTTGACTCTCTTCTTTTTATGTCTCTTAAGCAGCCTCTTCTGACTGTTTTTCATCTAGCAGTCTCCTTGTCTTATTGCATTCTGTCCATGCCTAGCCAATTACTGCTATCTTCTTTTGCACATTGGATTCTTCCCATTTGCCTTCACCATTTTCTGCAGCCTATATGGCTGTAAAGAACAAGGATTGCCCATTTCAGTTTCTTGGAAAGATGTTGGTAGCATCAAGAATAAAACTGTCAAAAGGGGTGCATGTAGCTTGGCCAACCCTAACATATTCTATAGGTAGTTTTTGATTCCCCTGATGAGTCATGTATCTTGCAATCTCTTCTTGAAGAGTAGTGCTTGCTTCCCTTTTATCCAAGACTTGACTTATTGCTTAGTGAACATATATTGGAAGTTACTAAAGCTAATGTCAGGTGAGTTCATCATGGGTCAGTGACTTAGTGTAAGCCTACCTCATAAAGGAGTGCTTTGACTAGGGTATAAATTACAGCTCCAGATCTGTGATGGCTACCATAATGACAGTAATATACTAATGTTAGACCTTAAGATGTCTTATGCAGATTTTAAAAAAGCATTTTGTATGAGACATACAATGCCTTGCAAAACTATTGCTCCTCACCTTCTTAGACTTTTCCCACAATTTGTTATGCAGAACTGAACATGGATTTAACTAGTATAGTTGTCTGATGGTAAGACATGACCTACAGTTTACCATGTCATCTAACAGTGCTGCCCAAAGCCTTGCCTGTGTTTTTGCAGACTATAAGCTTTCCCAACCCAACCCATCACTGGCATGCTGAGAGTAATTCCACATCATGATTGTTTGAGCAAAAAGGGCCACCTTTAGTCTTTTTCAGTTGGGTCTCCATATTTGCTTAGGATGACAAACCTGATGTTATTGTGTCAGGCAACTATCTCTTCAGCATGTATGTCTTGAAATGTTTTGAATGTGATGTTTTTGGCCTGGTACTGTCGAACCTAGTGGGGGGTCTATGACAAAAACCTGATGTTTGGGGAAGGATTGGTGTTCCGAACTTGTTCATCTGCATAGTCCATAAGTGTGAAATTTCTTTATTGGATCCATTGCTGTCCCCAGATATGAGATATAAAGCTTCTTGAAATAAATCTATTGTGCTTAAAATTGCTTTAAGTCAGCTATTCCAGTACAAGTTTAAGATTGTTTTGTGGCTCTTGAGATGAAGTGTTATAATAGGAAAATCTGTTTGTAGGATGCCATATCTGCTGTTGAGTTAAGTCTGCATAAGAGTTCAGGTTTTACAGGGATGAAAAAAAGCACTTACCTTCAAATGTTGAGCTGTTGCTTATTTTGCTCCATCTGCTTACACAACAATTGCAGGATTCCTGGCTATTGAGTAAGCTGGATCGCTTTGATAGGAGCTGCAATTGAACATCTGGGTGGCCTCAATTTACAACGTTTAGAAAATAGTACATTCTGTTTAGCTTAGAAGATTATGAATCTTCTAAGATACCTAGTCTTCTAAGTTATTATGCTTATTTGTACTAGATCTCGGGGGGGGGGGTGGTGTATTATATTGCGGAAAATATAATTTGAAACAAGTTGAAAATTATATTTTATTGACTCATCAAACTCAATGTTGTGCATCATCACTGGTTGCACTTAATATTAGAGACCAGACCTTTTCAGTATTTTTATTTTTTCACAGAGCATCCTGTATTATTTTCCTTCTTTATATTACTTATAATTTCACATTAAGACAGACAGCATTCCACAAATTTTGGAAATGCATTACCTTGTTAGAAATCATAACCTTTTGGAAAAATGATGCCATAACCTTTTGGGAAATGGAAATCTCCATAACCTTTTGGATAATAGCATCCATAACCATTTTGGGAAAATCAGGAATTGCCCTGAGAAGAGTTAAAAACTTGCTTGAGTCAACCCTCTCCTTAGTGGTAAATGTCCACTAGCATTCATGCAAGGCAATTAGGTTTCTCAGCCATTAAACTGATATACCTAGACATCTCTTTGAACTGTTAAGGACAAAGATATGCCAATGCACAAAAACATATAGTTTCAGAAGCATTATTTCAGTTGCCTAATAAACATCTACTCTCCTTTAAAATATATTGGTTTTCAATCATACTCTCAAGTGACAAAAAAATAAGTAGACTTCTTTAAAATAACATCGTTGGTTTACTCACAAACTTCATGTATTTGCCACACAGGTACATTTCTCATCAATCGAGCTACAGATAGGATTTTAAGTAGTTTCTCTGTGTAAATAAAACAGGGAATCTTTCTTAGAATCTTAACAGTCCAAAGTCCAAAGTATTTCTCTGTTCTGAGAGTCTGATAGAGTCTCTATAGTCTGTTTCAATTAACTCCTAAACTGTACTGTTTCTACTGAAGTCTCTACATTGAAAGTCTAATGGTTTCTGCCTTTCTAAAATGGAATCTGAATCCTGAATAGGCCCAGATCTAATCACATGGTCTGCAGCCACTTTGTGCATTTGGTGAAGTGTACATTTGTGATAATACAGAGGGGGAGGGGCAGCAAAGCCTTTTTCAGACTTATGTCCATTGACAGTTCTTGTAAAATACTTTGTAGAATTATGCTTAATTTACCAGCTAATTTGGAGCACCTCTGTGAATGAATGTGTTTTAAATGAATGATTGAGCTAGACACTGCTCTTCCAATGCATTCCCATTAGTGGCGCTGGGGAAGGGGAGAGACATGCACCCCAAGTGTGTGTGTGTGTGTGTGTGTGTGTGTGTGTGTGTGTTTTAAAAGTACTTTAGATACTTGCTGAAGAAACAAAATGATATAAAAGGACTGACCATCCAAGCTAGACATTTCCATAATACTCCAAATCAAATATCATTGCAACAACACGTCTGGTTGAGTGAAATCTTTTTCCATTGAATTCTTTACCCTATATCTGATTCTGATATATCTAATCATAACATGCTTTGAAGGAGTATTGAAAATTAGCATATTAGATATGCACTTGAGCATACTAAAAAGCTACTTTGCTTTCATAATCATTTTGGTTTTATTATGTTATTTTCTGATGCTTTGAAAATTGCTGGCCTTATATGTGCTGCTGCTATGGTTTGTGTGTATGTACTGATGGGTTATTGTGTTTACAGCAACAGTTTTCAAATGTAATCTCTTAAAATTAAATGATGGATTTCGGGAATGTAGATCCATATATTAAATATTTATTGTGCTGAGAAAAAATAAATGTTGAATGTTGTGCTCTTTTGTTAAATGCTTTAGATGAAACTGAAATTGAACTATCTGATACATGTGGGTCTGAAAAGTTAGGCGAGTATAATTTTTAGGAGAGATTTGGGCTGTTCCATCCATGAGGTTATTTCTTCCAAACATAATTGCGTGGTCTTTACCAGTAATCTGGTGGTAGAATCCTTCCACATTTTGGCAAGGTGTTGGACATACAACCCTTTCACGTGTTTTCTCTTCTTGAACTTACATTTAAATAAATATGTGATGTAGGCTGAGGTCACTTCAAACTGGGAGAATACATGCTACTATCTATTCTGTATTTTTTGGTTAAACTTTTAGTACAAGAACGGAAGGCTTGTGTGTCTTCAGATATTGTTGGCTTTCATCTCCCATAATCTCTCACCATCACAGCTACTGCTGAGAAGTTGTGAGAGTTGCTGTCCAGTAGCATCTTGAGATCCTTGTGTTTCTGGTTCCTACTCTAGCAGTTTCCTTGCATAGTTTTGCTAAGGGAAAGAGTGAGAAATTGGTTTGAAGCTGATGTAATAAACTGAGCAGCATTCTCTCCTTAATTCCCCCAAGTTATTATTTTCATCTCTTGAGTTGCTTAGTGCAGATGAATATATTGGAAATTTCAGTCGGTGTGCCAGGAATGGGTGCTGCCTACAATGATCTGAAGGAGTGTGATAAAGGTTACCTCTGAATGTTTCAAAATGACAAACCCAATTTCAAAGTAGTATATTTCATCATGGCAACATGTTACAATTACATAAAAAGTTACAGTTTAATGAATCATCAGGTTTTCCTAACCATTTTGAACCAGAAACAAATCTAAAAAATAACTCCACAAATGGAGAATATCTCATTTGGCTTTATGTTGCAGGGTCAGCATCTTGCGAATGACTGAGGCAAGGGGCTGTTTGTGAGCTGGGAAAGGCATCATTTTAAACTCTATAGCCTACCCTTTCAAGTGGTAAGAGTTTCATACATGGACAGTTCGTGGTTTCGGAAATATAGTAATTTCAAATAGGGCCAATCTTTTTGAAACACCCTGTACTTGGTCAGAACTGAATGACACAACACCATGGAGTAGGAACATACATGTACTCCCATGTTTCTTGAAATAACAGTGGAATAAAGCCATAAGACAATAATCAGTAAGTAACCTTTGACACAACTCCTCGTATCAGGTCGGTTAATAGTTGTAGATCCCCCCCCCCCCCCCCCAGAGTTTAGAAGGCAAATTTTATGCATGTCCCCAATGTCATAATGGTTTTGTCATGCACTTTCCTTGCAAGTGAGGGCTTTCCGCCGACATCTTTGTTGGCTGCTATGGGAAACAAGCTGCTGGGCTACATAGAACTTTTATCTAATCCAGCAGAGCTTGTGACATGATTAAGGAGTTTGTATGATGATTAAAACATAGAACAAGGATCATTGACCATTAGTTTTGATATTTATGCTCTATATGAAATGGCTTGATAAAACAATAGATCAAAAACCTTAGCATAATTGGAACCGTTTGATTACATGAGATCACTTGCAATGGTAATTTATGTAAGTAGAATTAAATTTGCTGTCCACTTGTGTATATCTTGCATAAACTTGCCTTTTTCTCCTTTTCTCTTTCAAACAGAAAGATGCCAGCCAGCCTGCTGAATGCAAACAACAATAAGGAAATACCACTTCAGAGTGATATTTGAACAACCTGTAACAAACATTTGGATACCTGGCCTGCAGTTCAGGATATTCCATTGCTGCAGCACAATCTTATTAACAATGCTTAAAACTAAATTGTTTTCAAATGCATGATTTTCACTAACTTTTTTCTTATTTTTGCTTAACTTGTACAGTGGCAACTTAATGCATTTGAGAAATGAGGTTTAATTAAAGCACACTCTACAGCCTTTGGTACACTGTAGCTCAATTGTCTCAATAGGCTTTCTGATTGAAATTTTTAAAATGCCCTTCTGAAAAAACTTGCCCTCAGTACAAAATAATTCTTGTCTAAATATTGTGGAATAGTTGACATAAAATATATATTAAATTAATGAAATACTTAACAGTAAAAACAAAGCAATATGATTTCTTCTCAATCTTTTCCCCCATTAAAATATGTTTTCAGCAGCTTTCCAGTCAAAATAGTGCTACAGAGCAGCTTAAAACATTGTCATCTCCAGTAAAGGTAATCTGAATTTGAAGTAACATTTCCTCTATCTACTTGCAAGGAGGTGATGGTGGTTGAGAGATCTTAGTTGTTCACCTTATTTATTCCTGTTTGTAAGTACTTTGATGATCTAGTGCTTTTAATAGTTTTAAATATACTTGAAAAATATTTTTCCTGTTTATAAAATATGGGTACTTGTACATGGAAAACTCATACTCTACTCACAGAATGATTGTGTGTCGAACACTTCAAAACAACAAACTGGGAAAGAAATAGGTCTCGTAATCTGGTGAAAGTGGGTTCTGGCACTAAAATGTATCACGGATCTAGTTTAGCCACAAGGCCTTGTTCAGATGATCCTCCAGATCTAGATTTGGAAAAGTGGAGAGCTGCAGGTTCATGCACTCCTCCCTCCCCCTTTTGTGTGCAGCTTGACTTTTCAGCTTCCTGTTTAGGGGGAGACATAGGTTTTGGTAGCTGAATTTGACACGTTCCAGTTCAGAGGCCAGTGGCTTACTAACTGACATCACTACATGTCTGGTTTGACCTAAACAGGAAAGAGAATGATGATACACTGCACTGAAAAAGCATGGAAAGATGGAACGGTTGGAATAGTTTATAGAATTGTCTGAGCTGGGTCCATGGGAGTAATTTAATTGGGGAAATATAAATTAAATCCTAAGTAAATGTGTAGTTCTGATACTTTATTTGCAATACTCAAATCACTCAGTACCACATTTCCATGGTTTTTAAAGCGCCAAAACCCTTCAAAAGATCTATTCAGGATTACATTTAACATTTCTTAACATAATAAAGCCAGTCTCTGGCAACAGTTCATTAGCAACTGTGTGAATGCTGTTACCAGGCATGTAGAGAGTGCTCCAGCCTTACCTTATACATTTGTAACTTAATACAGTGTTTTCAATTTGTACAGAATAGTTAGAATATTCTATTAAAGTTGTGAAACATGAAACATTTTGTACTGGCAGTTTTTTCTGACACCATACATGGCACCTTTTCTTTGTACAAGGTGTATATATATGCACTCAGCTCATGTGTACATGTAAAGGGGAAGGAGGGAGGCGGACCATATTAATGCAATTGAGATTTTGTAATGTGCCATTCAGTTATTCTTTGTAAATAGTACAGCAGACAGCTTACTCTTATTTCACGCATCAAGTGCTCAGTGGTTGGAGATTCCCACTGGAGAAAAACAATCAGCTGAACATAAATTGTGCAGTGTGACAGAATTTAACCAGCTCTTTTGGTCCATTAGGAAAAAACAAAAATCCACAACAGGGTGATACATTTATTGAAATAAATCCAATGTCATAAAACTCTGTGAGCTCCTTACGAAATGACTTGAGAGGTTGATGTCAGACTGTGCGAGCTAGGCAGGTACCTTCATGTATGGAAAACATTTGCATCAGGTTATATTGATGATGCAAAGAGAAATGGAAATTAAGCATGTCTAACATTCTAGTTAGTTTTGCAGCACCTGGTTTGCTGACCTATTTGGAAGCAGCAGTGCCTTAGATTATCACATGTGATTTGTTTTGTAATACTATTTATTTAATATATTCATTTTCTGCCTTTGTGGATAGCAATTTTTCCAAGGCAACTTGCAAATATCATAGATTACTGTAAACAGTTGTGACATGCCAAAAGTAATCAGAATCCTTCCCAGACAACTACCATTTAGGATTAACGATATCTGTCCTTTTAATCATATTAGCATGCTGAATGAAGTCTTTCCAGTAAGTGCTCAGACTCTTTAACCAAAGTAGCCAAACATATAACTGCTCTATTCAGCATAAGTATAACTATTATGGAGATTATGTTAGGATCTAATGACAGATTTTCTTTGCCAGAACAGCATAATTATAATCTGAACCAGTGGTTCCTAATCTGTGGTCCATGGACCACTAGTCGTCTGCAAGAACTGAAATATAGTCCGCTGCCTTACCGTTACTACACCATTGCAACAAGAGCAACTGGCCTCATGAAACCCTCTTATAGTGCCGAGGCTTATTAAATATGGTTTTCTGTGGGTGAGCAGATGGTGACTATTGGATGGCATATGTTCTGTATCAGAAACTAGAGCTGATGTGGTCTATCCAATGCAATTTTCTGAATCAGTACCTCAAATAACCAAACTGAATGTAAAGTTGCCCAAAAACTGATTTATAACCCTTTTGGTACTAATGTTGGAAAGTGGTCCCTGGTTAAGTGATCCCTGGCCAAAGGTGTCCTTCTTCAAAAAAAAAAAAAGGTCGGGAACCACTGATATGAACCAAGAGCAGACATTGGCTCTCCTCACTGTTACTTCCTATGAGATACCCAAACTGTCAGGAGCCCCCGGTGGTGCAATAGGTTAAACCCTTGGGCTGACAGGACTGCTGATCAAAAGGTTGGTTTGAATCTGGGGAGTGGGGTGAGCTCCTGTCTGTCAGCTCCAGCTTCTCATGCGGGAAAATGAAGGAAGCCTCCCTCAGAATGGTAAAACATCTGGGCGTCCCCTGGGCAATTTTCATACCAGAAGCAACTTGCAGTTTCTCAAGTCGCTCCAGACACCCAAAAAAACCAACAACACCAAATTGTCTTTGGAAGTCTTAGAAGCTGGGTTTTAGGTGGTGTAGAGAACTGTACTGGGGACGGGCGGAACATTCTGTTGTCCCTGCCAGTTCATTGTTGGATTTGGATGTTTATTCCTTATATTGCAGTGGTAGAGGTAGCTTTTTGTGCTTATGGAGTTGTAAATACTGAGTGCCACTCAACAATCAGTGTATTTGTACCACATGCCTAAATTATATATAAACCAAAGTGCTTTCCCGGTCAGTCACTGAGTTTGCTGATCTGAATGACCATGGTGGTGAAAATCCCTCTTAATAAAAGAAGTTGGAGGAGTGGTACCGGCCTATGTTTAAATGTTGAATAGCACAGTGATCTAGGACATTTGTCCAGTGGGCATTTTCTCTGGCAATTTATTATTAATTTATAATTTTTAGTGTCATAATGTAGTTTATTTTCCCACATAACCATATTCTGTCCTCAATGTGAGCTTTAGCCTTTTGGTCACACTTAAACAGCTGTATGGAGAATACTTGTAAAAAAATTCCCTACCATTGCCACAGTGTTACATCAGTTCATCTTTAAGTGGAGAATCATCAATGCCTTTCCTTTAGGTGGGCACTGCCTATCATAGTTTCAAGATTGTACCTTTTGAACACCATCCTGTCGCTTCTGGTTGTAACCAAGATGTGAGTGTCTCTGTTTGGAGACTATATTATTTTTTAACAACTTAGAGCAGGAAAATCCACTCCTGTGAAGCACAAAGCTCTTGGTGTCTGCTGATCATCTCCAGTAAAGATAATCTAAATACACATGCACACACTCACATCCTACTCCACATGTTGGCAAAGAATAACAAGATACGTTTGCCTAATTTCCTGCTCAAAGGTATATGATATGTAACAGCATGGTGAATTAATACATAGAGCTTTCCACTAATCTGCCAGAGTCCCCCCCCCCCCCCCGGGGTGAGAAGGGCGGGGTATAAGTAGAGATGAAATAAAGAGTGCTCAAGCGCTTAAAAACAGGATTTTGTCAAAACAAGTAAAGCAGGGCACACAAAGCTGTCATCTCAAAACATCCATATAGTTCCATTATGTGATTAAAACAAAAAGATTGTTTAAAACCATAAGGTTAAAATCTATAGCTTTGGAAAAGGTACCTTTTGGGACTGCAACCTCCAGAATCTCTCCAGCCAGCCTTCTGACTAGAAGCGTAATCCAAAAAACGAGCTTCCCTAAAGTCAGGTTTAGTATTGGATAGTCAGGGTAGTATGATGTTTATAGAATGATACAAGTTCAAGTTTCCACTGGACTATGAAATTCACAGGGTGACCTTGGGCCAGGGGTACTCTCCTGTCTGACTTCACACGATTGTTGAAATAGTGCATTTTGGAAGAAAGCCATGTCTCTCAGCTTGAGCTCATTGAAGGAAATGTGGGTTGCAATTGTAGCCAATGAATTAAAATTCAGTTTAGCAATTTCTTTTTAAGGTGCAAGAGACACTGCAGCCTCTTTTAGTAATATCTGTGGTTTATAAATTAACAAGCTGTCAATTCTGCCTTCAAAGTTTTCAGATGAGCACCAGCCTCTAAGGCGTATTTGTTTCCATTATCCCTGATGTCATCACTTGGTTTTTTTTTAAGGTCAGGAGCAACTGGAGAAACTGCAAGTCACTTCTGGTGTGAGAAAATTGGCCATCTGCAAGGACATTGCTAAGGGGATGCCCATATGTTTTGATGTTTTACCATCCTTGTGGGAGGCTTCTCTCATGTCTCCGCAAGGGGAGCTGGAGCTGACAGAGGGAGCTCAACTTGGTGATTAAATGCCAGTCCCATAGAAGGAACTTTGACATTTTCTCTTTATCTTGGAGAATTTTTTTAAATTGCTCATCATGTCTATATCCTAACTTGAGATACTAGAGGGAAAAGTTACTTCAGGTAGATTTGTAGTTTCTGATTTGTAGTTTCCCTCATCCATCATGACTACTGGGAGTAGTCATCCTTGCCCTCATCCCAGGCATTTTTGAAACAGCGGGGACAAAGTCCACCTTGTTGAAGCTTTTCCATTATTGTTGGGTCATTTCCAAGTTGTAAACATTATTCAGTGAGTAGATGGCATTTAAAACAAAATGGGTAAATAAGCCAGATTGATAAATTAGGCAAGCAGATAGAAAAGCATTGTGTTTTAAATGTTCTCTTGCTACGACAGTGTGCCTGCTGGCAACTGACTTTCCTCATTAGTGCTGCTGGGTTACATAGGTGAAATGTAGAAATCCACCCACATTTTGTGTTCAAGCGTAACTGATATGCATCTCTTCCTGTAATTAAACCCCAGTTCCTTGGAAAATTGCTGCTTTTTGAGTCCAGACGCAGGCAACGTCATGCTGCTCTCAGCTGCCTTGGGAAACAGCCGGTTCTTCAGACCAAGCCAAAGAGATCTCATTCATTCGTGTCATTCATCAGCAGGGGATGTGTTGTCCTTGGGCTGCTATTACGAAAAAGGAAATTAGGTTGAATTGCCTCTAATTGTTTTGGCTTCCCCTCTGGCAAAGTGAAATAGAATTCCTTCCACAAGGATCCTAGTAAAGTCCTTGGACAGTCTGCTCGTTCATATGGATTGCTAGAATTTGATGCTGTGAATTTCAAAATGCTGCACAAGAGGCTGTTTGCTTCTTGATTAGTTAGTTTAATAAACAGATCTTTGAGTCTGAATTTTCAGGGAAATTACAGTGGTGCCCTTCTTTGACCACCTAACTGGATAATAATTACTTGCAATAATTACTTGTAATTATTCTCATTTTTCTTCTCTGCTTACCTAGGTACCTTGACCTACATGTTTGTACTCTATTTATTGTACCCTATCTACCAGTCTGTTTGCCTATCTGGCTATCATCTATCCAATTTATCTAATCTATCTGTCTAACCCATCTAAACATTTACACCTCTGGGTAGGATACAATTTTCCTGCTCAAGATGGCCTATGTGGCTCTTCATTATCCTCTCAACAACCCTTTATAAAGTAGGTCTGGTTGAGAAGAGAGTGACTGATCCAAGGCTGGCTCAGTAGCAATCTGAACCTGTTTTCACAAATTCCAGTTTAATACCCCAACCAATGCTCTTTTCATATTTTAATTCTAAGTAGCCTCAAGAGCTTATGAATGGACAGTTGGTTTAAAAATATCGCTGGAATCCTGTTGGTGTCAAATATGCATGCTCATAATTTGAGATTGAGTGTGTTGGTTTGAACTTTGTGCAAAGAGGACTGAACTTAGCACTTTGCTAGGAAAGGGCAGAAGGGGTCATTATGGAAAAGGGTTGTTAACATGCAAGGGGTCTCAGTGACAGTTCCCAGCAGAAAGGGAACAAGGGAGAAAAACTGGTATCCTGTGAAAGATCACTATAGCCCAGGCGTAAGAAAAGTGATAAAGTAGAGGGCAAGAGTAGAAGTCAACCCACAATGCATCAATGTATTGTCAATTTTTGTAGGTTTTTCAGGCTATATGGCCATGTTCTAGAAGCATTCTTTCCTGACGTTTCACCTGCATCTATGGCAGGCATCCTCAAAGGTTGTAAGGTCTGTTGGAAACTAGGAAAATTGGATGTATATCTCTACTAGCAGTGCCCTGCCACGTGTTGCTGTGGCCTATAGTAAGAATTTTCAAAGTAGAGGTAGATATCTGGACTATTATGAAAGAGAGGTACCTACCTATTCCTTTCCCCCTTTTCTCTTCCCCTTCTCCTTCTCCTTCCTCTCCTTTCTTCCTTCTCTACCTCTTTCTTTCATTCCTTCTTTCGCTCTTTCGTTTCATCCTTCTCTCTTTCCTTCCTTCCCTCCTCCTTTCTCTACTTCTTCTTTTGTCTCCTTTCTTTCCCCCCTGTTTCCTTCCTTCCTTCACTTTTTATTTCCTTTTCTCCTTCCTTCTTTACCTCTTTCCTGCATTTCCCTCCCTTTTTCTTTCCTTTCTATGGCATGGCAGGTGACATGTATATATATAAAATGCTCTGTCCGTAATTAGTACCTAAAAAACAAAAAAAAACTACAGGACCAATAGTATATATATAAAATGCTCTGTCCGTAATTAGTACCTAAAAAACAAACAAAAAAAACTACAGGACCAAATAACCCCAAATTTGGTAACAAAACTCCTGTGGCCCTGTCAGGTGATCTGGAAAATAAAGTAATGAGAAAGTGTTGGTTTCTAATATATGTAATGTCTTTATGCTTTTGGGTAAACAGTATTTCTTGCTGTTTCTTTGTCAGTGTTGATGTGGAGTGTGTGGTTTGCCCATCCTGGAACATGCAACGTATCATTGTCCTTCTTTAACAGTCCCTTTCAAATCTATGATACTATATCTATGAGTGTGTGATTCAAATCTATATCTATCTATCTATCTATCTATCTATCTATCTATCTATCTAATAATCTATCTGTTTATAGCTGGGTGGCTCTTTGTCAGGACTTTGATTACGTTTTCTTGCCCTGATGAAGGAAGTTGGACTGGATGGCCTCAAGTATTTTCTGTTGGTCATGGGGGTTCTGTGTAAGAAGTTTGCTCCGATTCTGTCATTTGTGCGTTCAGAATGCTTTTTGATTGTAGGTGAACTATGAATCCCAGTGACTACAACTCCCAAATGTCAAGGTCTATTTTCCCCAAACCCCATCTTTGTTCATATTTGGGCATATTGAGTGCTTGTGCCAAGTTCGATCCAGATCCATCATTGTTTGAGTCCACACTGCTCTCTGGATGTAGGTGAACTACAACTCCCAAACTCAAGTTCAATGCTGTTGGTCATGGGAGTTCTGTGTGCCAAGTTTGGTTCAATTCCATCGTTGATGGAGTTCAGAATGCTCTTTGATTGTAGATGAACTATAAATCCCAGCAACTACAACTCCCAAATAATCATAATTTTTTGAGTGATGGTCACTCCTTGTGTTGTGAGGCATTTTGTTGCCAAATTTGGTGTGATTTCATTCATTGGTTCTTTTGTTTTTAAGGTACTCATTATACACAGAGCATTTTTATATATCTGGAAGATGGCATGTCCAGGGTGGGAGAAACAACTCTTTTCTGTTCTTTCTCCCACCCTTGATTAGCATTTGATAGCCTTACCGTTTTTAGGTGTGCCTTGTTACTGCCTGGGAGAATCATGGAATTATAGAATCATAGATTTGTTGCGGTGTGATTAGCTGTCCCTGATTGTTTCTTGTCTGGAATTCCCCTGTGTTTGAGTGTTGTTCTTTATTTGCTGTTATAATTTTAGAGTTTTGTAATACTGGTAGCCAGATTTTGTTCATTTTCATGGTTTCCTCCTTTCTGTTGAATTTGTCCACATGCTTGTGGATTTCAATGGCTTCTCTGTGTAGTCTGACATGGTGGTTGTTAGAGTGGTCCAGCATTTCTGTGTCCTTAAATAATATGCTGTGCCCAGGTTGGTTCATCAGGTGCTCTGCTATGGCTGACTTCTCTAGTTGAAGTAGCCTGTAGTGCCTTTCATGTTCCTTGATATGTGTTTGGGCAATGCTGCATTTGGTAGTCCCTATGTAGACTTGTCCACAGCTGCATGGTATACGGTAGACTCCTGCAGAGGTGAGAGGTGGCCAATTGATATATTCACACCTACCTCCAACAGTCAAGAGTTCTTTCTCCCACTCTGGACATGCCATAGATATATAAATCCAATTTTCCTAGTTTTCAACAGATCTCACAACCTCTGAGGGTGCCTGCCATAGATGCAGGTGAAACGTCAGGAGAGAATGCTTCTAGAACATGGCCATATAGCCCAAAAAAATCTACAACAACCCAACAATACGTCAATTTGGAATGAACAAGACCAAGGGAGACATGGTATCAAACAGCTGGTAACAAACATACAGGTATAGAGCCTTAAAAACATCAGTTAAAAGGCATATTGGAGATACCGCCTTTAAAAAAAAATTCACCTCTCAAGTGCAAGTACTGCATAGAAACTGTAGGATTCTGGGTGTTGACATCCAAATATGAATGTATGCATGTATTTCATAGCCTACTTTTTCCCAAATGATATTCACAATGGCTTATATACCATAAATTAAAACTGAGTAGTGAGAACAGTATGGCATACCAAAAAGCATTAAATAGTGCATTCAATTAAATGTATTTTCAAACATTAAAATAAAACACTGGCAGAGTAAGACAGAAAACCCAGTTACACATCACCCTGGTGGGCCAAAGCTAAAGACCTGTTTAATTCATAATTGCAATACTGTCATTCTCTTCCCCTGAAGGTGATCTCAAGGCTTAAGGCCAAAAGAATAATAATAATGGTGGGTGGGAAAATATAAGTATCAGGAATGAATCCTGCTAAGACTCTGAAATATTTGCACTAAAACCCTATAGAGTTGAGAAACAGGCAGTTTATGACTTTACTTGCAGTCCCTCACAAAAAGTCAATCGACACAACATGTGCCTTTTATCTATGCTATCTCAATACCACATTTGTTGTATTCGGTAATAATTTATGCTTATTTTCTCTGTCAATGATGCTAGCACTGAATTACAAGAATATTTTATTCCCCCCCCCCAACATACATACTTTACCAAGCATTACCATAACTTCTAATGAGTCATGTTGTCTTATGATATGTCAAAAATATTATAGCATCACTTTGGTTATCTTGACTTCATATTGCCAGTTAATGAAAGGATCCTACTCAATGCTATGCCTCTGTCCCCAGAGGGAGAGGGAACAGCCAGATACAGCTCCGTGGTGGTGTGTTGGTTGCAGCGGCCAGTCAGAGTCCCTCCCTCCAAGGATCCAACTGCCATTGCTCTGGCCTCTGAGGCAAAACAAGAATAACCAGAATCTGCAGGACTTAATTCCAGACTCACTTTGCCATTCACTCTTCCTTGTGAGTCATACCTTATTTATATTACAAGCCTGAGAGCAGAGAACTGTCAAATATATGAATTGCAAGCTCCCCCTGGAGCCTTTTTGGTGGAAGGATGGCATAAACGCTCTACGTTCATTCATATAGCCATTAATTATAGAGTGAGCTTGGGCTAAATTTGCTCGCATCCCTTTGTTTGTCCTTTCAGCAAGCCACAGTAGCTCATCAGAACCTTTCTCCATCACATTTCAAATTAGTTGATTTTCTTCTAACCTTTCTTCATTGTCCAGCTTACACAATCACACATGGAATTGGGATATACTATAACATGATCTTATCCACAGTCCATGGTGGCACTACATTTCCATAATGGTAGGATTGCATGCTTCTCTGAGGGGAGCGCTATTAGGGCCTCCCCTACTAGATGGACTTCAGCTGAGGAGCCAAAGTGAATGTTCCTAACAGCTCTCTAAGAGGTGACAACAGTGACACTTCAGCAGAAGGAGGCATTGGTAAACTGTTTCTCAATGCCCTTTACAAAAAAATATAAAAAATCCCATAATGGAACAATGCACACACATAATGGAAAACAATTCTATGAAGGAAAGGCTAGGATCAGATTTTTTCTGTGTCCGTGCATCATTTTTCAAAGAGTCATGTCAGTGTGTTTCAATATTTTTTAAAAGATGGGAAAAAGTCGTTCCAAGGCACCTTTCAAACTGACCCATTTATTTCAGTCTAAGCATCCATGGGCTTGAACCCATAGTTTCAGACACAATACATTAGCATGACAGCTTGTGCTGAAATAAATGGGTTAGTCTCAAAGATGCAACATAACTCCTTTCCCTGTCTATTTCGTATGCTTTCCTTTATAATGTATTTAATTTTGCCTTCCTTGATCCAAATCAAGTTTGTTAGAATACTCGGGGGTAAACATAGATAATTGCCTGTCATCTTGGGTTGGGAGGGAACTACAGAACAGTAAAGTCTGCATCTCTTACATATCTGAGGAGCCGGAATTGTTTATTCTGAGAACTCTAGGCTTCTGCACAGCAACAGTGGACTTTACCAAAACCTGCTGGAATTGTGAGATGCAATTGCAATCTAAGGTATTTGACTGTAGTTTGATAATTCATGCTACAATATGTAATTCCTGCTTCACTTGGCAGCTGCCATATGTTTATATTGCTAATGGATGTAGATGTTTGTAATTAACACTTACATTGCAGTGTTTTAAAGCAATGCCTTTGGGTTGCTTTTGAATATTCCCTGTGCCCCCGATGTGCAATGGGAAGTTGCTGCCAATTGTGAGAGAAATAAGGTTGAATGCTGTGAAAGCCACGCACTGCATGGCTATCGGCCTCCTCCCAGTAGACTCAATTCAAGGAAAAGATCCATGAGAACCACCACTCCTCTTAAGGTTCCCCCAGCAACAGCAAGAGCATCCCTCTGGGCAGCTAAAAAGGAAATCCCAAATGGATGGCCCCCAGCAGGGTCTGCCTTGAGAGGCAAACCAAGAATGGGCAACTTGGCAGTCCCTGAACTGAAATTGAGTGGGCAGAACAAAAAACAACCTGGCAAAATGACACTACCTAAAAGAATCCTCTACCTTGTGTGACTGTGAAGCAGAACAAACAACTCAGCACCTGTATGCTTGCCCACAATGCCCTGCTTCGTGTACAGAGGAAGAACTGTTTAAAGCTGCAGACAATGCGGTCGCTCTTGCCTGGTTTTGATCAAAATTATTTAGCCACTTGCGCTCCTTCTATTTTTATCAGTTTTATACTTTTGTATACAATACTTTTGACACAAAATAAATAAAATTGCAATGTCGCCATTATCAATTTTATAAGTAAGCTTGCCTGGATAGAACCCTTTGCAGAAAGGTATCTGAAACTTATTTTTTTGCACCAGCCCCCAAATTTCTAGCATTGCATAACTTAAAACTTCAGCTAAGCATTTAGAAAAGCAAATTATACATCCAAAGAAAAGCAGAAGGAAAAAGTAAGCAAGAAAATGCACCTAGGGCATATTTACACTGAACTAAACTGCTTAGTATAGATAAGCCCCTAAATACCAGAACACAGAAGAATGCCTTTTAAAACAGGGTTATTTTCATTTTAGCCTGAGTCTGCCCCATCACCATTCCTACACAGACCTGGCACTATGTTATTTTATTTTACTTTGTTATTTTCCCTGATGTTATTCATATGTCCCCTTTCTTGGTCTGGAGCCTAGTCAGCATATAACAAAGTGAAAAATATATAGCTAAAATCTATTTAATATAAAGTTAAAACATTAATTAAACTATTCTGTTACAAAGTATAACATTAAAACAGTGAAAATGATACATGTGTGACACAACTCATTAAAAGATGCCACTACCACAATACATTAAGAGCCAAAGTCTTGCCTAAGTGTAAGAGAGCAGGGAAGGGGCTGGCCAAGCCTTCTGTGGGAAGGAGGTCCACTGCTAAAATGTTTCCCTCCTGCATCCTCACCAAATGCAACTGTGATGGGACAAGATGGAGGAAAAGCCTATCATGACTGTGTCAGCCCTGGCCATCACACAAGAAGAGCCTCTGGTGGCGCAATGGGTTAAACCATTGTGCCAGCAGGACTGGTGACTGACAGGTCAGTGGTTTGAATCTGGGGAGAGCAGGTTGAGCTCCCTCTGTCAGCTCCAGCTTCCCATAGGGGGACATGAGAGAAGCCTCCCACAAAAATTGTAAAACATCAAACATCCAGGCGTCCCCTAGGCAATGTTCTTGCAGACAACCAATTATCTCAGACCAGAAGTGACTTGCAGTTTCTCAAGTTGCTCCTGACACACACACTCACACAAAAAGATCACACTAGAAATGCAAAGAATTAAGACTGTTTTCAGGCTATAGAACTGTCTTATAATAGAAAGTAGGCTAGCACTTTCTCTGTTGTCCTTCCACTGCCAGGCAAATTCTGTGATAGGGATGAATGAAAGAGCCAAGGTCCAAGAGATTGTGACAAGGAAATGCAAGTTAAAACATTGCAGCCTTGCTTTGTGATGTCCCAGTCTTGCCTTGTAAGAACTGTAACAAAATACCTTGCCTTTCCATAGGACAATACTGGATAATAACAATTCAGAATGTGGCTGTAATTATGCCAAGGTTTGCTCACACCATGGTGGCACCATCAGTTTTTATTCAGTTGGAACTCCTTAAGCATAAACGGTGGAGAGGTGGAACCGGGTTTTAAATGATCAAACACTTTTTCAAAAGCGAGCAATCAGGAGTGTGTCACCAAATTAATCCTAGCTGCTTCAGCAAGAATGAACGTCTGTGAAGCGTGATCTTTCGTGGCTTGGCCTCCAACTCTCACCTGACTCATGCTTACTTACCCAACTGGTCCTAGGCCTTCTATGAGTTCAGCATCACTGACTCAACTGTGCTGCACATTTTATATGGGAATATGGGGTTCTGAATTGTGCATCTGGTGCCTTCAAGGGAAAGAGCTGGTTTGAACATGTATGGACTTAAACATATATTTTCTTCACCAATGCACATTTAGCACATTTGCTGATTCAGATCTCGGTCTACAATATATACCTTTTGTTATATTCTCAGAGAAACTGGTTTCATGGATTAAAAGCCAAAGAACAAAGAAATGCTGAAATATACACATGGAGAATAAAGTTCTGAATTTATGGAAATAATATTTAAGGAAATAACAAGAACATAAGACAAATCCATCTTCACTGCAACATTGCTATAGCACACAAACTTTCTGAACCAGAGGACCTTCATAAACATTGATCTGCAATTCCTACGATCCATAGTATTGCCAAGCATTCTGGCAGGGAATGGTGGGGTTCACAAGTTTAACATGCAAGTCTTCTTCTGCAAGGACGTTGATCAAGGAACGACTGGATGTTCTGATGCTTTACCATCCTTGTGGGAAGCTTCTCTCATGTCCCCTAATAAGAAGCTGGAGCTGACAAAGGTAGCTCATCCACACTCTCTCCGGATTCGAACCTTCGACCTGTTGGTTTCAGTCCTGCCGGTACAAGGGTTTAATCTACTGCGCCACCAGGGGATCCTTTCCTGGGAGATGTAGTTTGACAAGGCGCCAGCATTCTTTGGCAGGGAAGGCTGAAGGCTGTAAAACTGCAATTCTCATGATTCCATAACATTGGGATATGGCCGTTAAAGTAATGTCAAATTGCATTAATTTTTGTCTAGATGCATTTTAAGGGTATTTTATTGCTCAGTGGAGACTTGTACCACATTTCTACCTACCCTGGAACAACTATAGCACATTGTCTCTCAACAGGATTAGAAGTGAGGAAAAGGATTAGAAATCTTTTGAGATCATTTTATTTCCAAGAAAATGAGTAATCCAGCCCAACTTAGCCTGGAGAGCACTCTGTCTCTCCCTGCTGCTCTTTTCAAAAGACCATTGTTTAAGATGTGAAGGAGACATCTGTTTCTGCAAGTGTTTTTACAACACAGAACTTCCTCCTGGGTAAAGTTATCTTGAGGCAGATTGGCCTGAACATTAGGAAAGGTTGTGACTGCATGAGCCAAGTATACAGATTACAGATGGCATGATATGATTTTGCTACATCTGACATTTTTCATGAGGTCTTCTTGCATGTTATTGTGTTACTTCCCTCCTCTCCATTCCTAATAACATCTTTATGCAGCCTTGTAAAAATAAAAAGCACGTGCAAACTTAATCTTGTTTTGTTCATTTCCCAAGAATACAAATGAACCAAGAAGTCCATTAAGTACAAAATGTGCTCAGCAAAGTAAGTACAGACGGCCCTGGGTTTTGGTTCCAGGACCACCCATTGACACCAGAATCCGTGGAGGCTCAAGTTCCATTATATACAACAGCATAGTAAAAAGGTGTCTGTGAACCCCACCTCCTTCAAGACAAACTGAAACACCTAAACTGGACTTTGCAGGCCAATAGATATTCCACCTCAGACATCAAAGGAGCTGCAAGACCGAGAACAAGCCGCGAGAGTAAAGACAAGATCCGCCCAGAGGAAAAGTGTTCTTGCCATACATCAAGGGAACCACTGACTGTGTTAGGAAGCTGAACAATCTACAGACCCACTAAGAAAATCCAACAAATGTGACGTTCAGCAAAGGACAAGAGGGATCCTCTTACCTCCGCAGGAGTCTACCGTATACCATGCAGCTGTGGACAAATCTACATAGGGACCACCAAATGCAGCATTGCCCAAACATGAATCAGGATCATGAAAGGCACTGCAGACTACTTCAATCAGAGAAGTCAGCCATAGCAGAGCACCTGATGAACCAGCCTGGACACAGCATATTATTTGAGAACACAGAAATGCTGGACCACTCTAACAACCACCATGTCAGGTTACACAGAGAAGCCATTGAAATCCACAAGGATGTGGACAATTTCAACAGAAAAGAAGAAACCATGAGCATGAACAAAATTTGGCTACCAGTATTAAAAAACTCTAAACTAATAACAGTAAAAAAAGAACAAAACTCAAACACAGAGGAACTCCAGACAAGAAACAATCAATCAGGTATGAATGGGTTCCTGAATTAGTAAGCTCAACAAATATCCCACTTATAAAAAATATAGAAAATAATAGAATTCAACGTATAATTGTATAAACTTGTTATACTGTTCAATTTCACCGTAATCACAAACAATATTATATGAGTTTTTGTACAGTCACTCTAAAATGTGTCTTTATGTTGAGTTGCATATGAATCAGAGGTCTACAGCCGGTTTTGGCCTTACTCCAGGCCTTCCTCTGGTGGAGTAAAATTGTTATATACATCAAAATTTGCTGCAAATGTATATATTGGACATCATACACTGAAACATATTTGAAGATACTTGCAAAGTTATAAATTTAGCACTTATTATATACATCAACATTTGTTGCAAATGTATCCATTAAACATCATATGTTAAAACACATGTAAAGGTACTTACAAAGTTATAAACTTAATACTTGTTCTCCTTAGAGATACAAGCTTTTTACTTAGTGGGATCTAAATCAAAGGAACAAAATGTGCCTGTAAATATTTGAAAGTTACATATACTAAGAATGAATGTTTTGTCAAAATATGAATGTATTTTACAAAGCAATGGTGTTCTGGAACAGCTGTTCCAGGAGCTCCAGATGTATTTGCTGTGTTTAAATGTTTGTGTGCAATCCCATGCTTGGGATTTTGCAGCAGGGTGGCTTCCTGTTATAGGCTGCATTTATAGGGTAAGCCACCTGCCAGTTATAGTTAGGTTCCCTGATCCCGCCCCTTTTTGAGTTTTGGAGGGAAAAAAGCCATTTTGAGTTAGTTCTCACAGAGAAGCCTTTCGCACAGGACATAGAACGAAGTGGCTCCTGTAGAAAAGCTTCGTCTTTTACAGCTTGGCCGGGGTTATACAGCCCTACGGCTTGGCCAGGAGACATACAGCCACAGCTTGGCTGAGGGACTCCAGCCGGCCATCACAGCAACCTGAACTCCTTCTTTTTCCCTGGAGGTCTACAAAGCTCTGTTGAGGCAAGTCACTCGCGGAAGCCAGACGCAGTTGGTACCGGGTGCAGGGGCTCCACGTCAACAGAGGCAAGTACAGACTGCCCAGATTAGAAGCTAGGATTTCCCCATCGGTTAGTTACAGTTAAGAAGACAGTGCCTGTTCCTAGTGGACAAGATTGAAAGAGCCTATAGACTGTAAAGAAAACCGTTAAAGTACCTGTTTGTTCCTGTTTGTTCCTGTTTAATAAAAGAACTTTGTTGGACTTACTTTAAGCATTCTAAAGACTCTGTTTGGGGGAATCTAAGGGCCTTTATTCTGAGGCAGCCCCGGCGTCCCGTTGGGCACAGAGAATTTATGTCCTGTGTACGGTCTAATGTACAGGCCCAGCGTGCGACAGCACAAATGGAGTAAATCATGAGAGCTATAGTATGATAAGCCACAAGCATTATTTGGCAGTGAAAGCTAAAGACCTTGTAAAATTGCAACCCTCATGATTTCGCAGCATTGACGCTAGACAGTGAAAGTGTTCTCAAACCGCATTAATTCCACAGTGTAGATGCATCCCTACTCTAATTGAGGATTATTTGGTTAATCCTTCCTTTTTCAGGATTGTTGATGTTTGCTGGATGTTTCAATAACATAATTATAATGCCTCAAAAACAATTTGGAAAAACTAGGTAAAAAGGTAAAGGTAAAGGTTTTCCCCTGACATTAAGTCCAGTCGTGGTTGACTCTGGGGGTTGGTGCTCATCTCCATTTCTAAGCCGAAGAGTCGGTGTTGTCCATAGACACCTCCAAGGTCACATTGCTAGCATGACTGCATGAAGCACTGTTACCTTCCCGCTGGAGTGGTACCTATTGATCTATTCACATTTGCATTTTTTCGAACTGCTAGGTTAGCAGAAGCTGGGGCTGACAGCGGAAGCTGAAGAAGCAGGGGTCTGGCAACAAGTATTATTTTTCCTAACATGCCAGGATTGCTACCATACATGCAGTTGCATCTTTCCTAGAAATTCCCTGCAATGGCTCAGGGATTGGGATTGGTTCATGGGCCACCACTTTGAGTAACACGGCTTACAACAGATTTTCTCATCTCATCCCTGTTGGACTACAACTCGCATTGTCCTCAGGCAGCGCAGTGAGTGTGCATAATGCGACCGAAGGCTTCTGGAAGGCACTGTCTTGGGGAAGGATGTTGTAGAATAATGAGTCGCTTGGATGCTGCAATTAAAGACAGACCTTTCATTCAAAGAGAGGAAGAAAAGCAAGGAAATTGGTGATTAGGGCAGAGAGGCTGTCAGCCCCAAGCACTTTCTTTTCCATTATTATCTCTTCTGTGACAGGTGTTCAAGCAAAAAGCAGCTGTTGGGCTTACTCTCAACGTCTGTTGCTGGTCATAAGTGAGACTGAACATCAAGCATGATTTCATCTTACCCATATTTTATTAACTCAGTCGAAGTCATCAAAGCAATACACAAAGAAACCCAGTAAATGGGATGTCTTGAATTTATTAGCAGTGATTGTAATGAACGGTTTTCAAGTGCAGGCCCATAGTTACATTCCCAGGAAGAGTCTAAAAATACAGGCATCTCGGCTCAGGGAGCCCCCGGTGGTGCAGTGGGTTAAACCCCTATGCAGGCAGGACTGAAGACCGATAGCTCGCAGGTTCAAATCCGGGGAGATTTGAATTATCAACTCCAGCTCCTCATGCGGGGACATGAGAGAAGCCTCCCACAAGGATGATAAAAACATCAGATTATCCGAGCATCCCCTGGGCAACGTCCTTGCAGACGGCCAATTCTCTCACACCAGAAGCGACTTGCAGTTTCTCAAGTTGCTCCTGACACGACCAAAAAAAAAAATAGCTCAGGGAAAACAAGAGAAATATGGTGCTTGGCAGTGACAGACATCATTGCCTTTCCTTCAGAAAAAAGACACATAGGGTACATCTACATCAGGCATGGGCAAACTTGGGCCCTCCAGGTGTTTTGGAGTTCAGCTCCCACAATTCCTGGGAGTTGCAGTCCAAAACACCTGGAGGGACTGTTTGCCCATGCCTGATCTACACTGTAGAATGAATGCCATTTCACAACCCTGTAACTGACATGATTCAATGCTATAGTATCCTGGGAATGGTAGCTTGCAGAGCTATTTGGCAGAGAAGGCTAAAGACTTTGAAAAATTACAGCCAGAATCTCATAGCATTGAGCCATGGCAGTTAAAATGGTATCAAACTGCATTAATTCTACAGTCATTGTCGTCATCAGCGATCCTTCGTGGTTACCATTGTCTTTCAGAAGTAGAGTCTTGGTGGTAGGTCCATAGAGACCTATTCTGGTCCCGCATATTCTATCACAAAGAAGACATCAATTTCCAGATGGAGGCATTCATAGACCCTGCTAACCTTGATTCTAATACAACATTTAGCTTTCATAAAAGCTGCCTTCCCAATAGTCAATATTACTTGATGATTCCTTTCTCAAATGGTTATGAAAACCTCTCTAAAAGGAATGACTCAATTATTCGCTACATTGTCACTGATTGATTACTGTTCTCTGTGTCTTCCTCCTCAAGAACCACACAGGTGACATGATACAGGTGAAATGTCAGGAGAAAATGATGTTAAAACATACAGCCCAGAAACCACATGACACTTTAGTGATTACGGCGTTTGGCAATGCATTGAAAAAAATTCAGTTCTTACAACAGTTGTGTGCTGAGATCAACTTTTGTTTCCCGAATAAAGTTATATGAACCTGCCAAACGCTTGTGTTTCTGAACTGGTTAGCCAGTATGTGTGTTACTTTGCTGGGCCTATGCAGTTTCTTCCTCTCTTTGCATTGCTAAATTAAGCAGGATGAGAGGAGATACATACAGGAAATATATACAGGTTTTCCCAATGTTTGTGTCTATTGTTGCTATGCAGCAGAATGTGGAGTAAGAGCCTGTGGTCGGGAAGTTAACCCTGTGAACTACAACTTTTAGAATCTTTCAGCACAACCATTGGCTACAGGGCTCTGGGAACTGAGGTCCTACTAAAAAGTAACTTCCCGATGTCTTGAATAAATTTATGTTGGAAGTTAGGGTAGGTGTATAGAAAGAATAAAGCACTCTGCTCACTGTTCTTCTCTGCAACACCCCCCCCCCCCCCCACACACACACACACACTGTTATGGTCCACCAAATTGGTAAATTTGAGTGAGGGAAGAGGAAGAAAACTGGGGAGGAGTGTCCAAGGTAAAATAAAAGGGAAAGGTGGGCTTTTGTTGTGGCCACCCCCAGCTCCTTCAAAGTCAAGCCAGTCACTTCAAGGATACCATCTATCCATCTTGCCCTTCGGCCCCTCTTCCTTTTTACTTCCATTTTCCCCAGTATCATTATCTTCTCCAAACTTTTCTGCCTTCTCATTATGTGGTCTTCAGCTCCTCTTCCTGGCTTGTCCTGCCGTGACAATGTTCAGGAACATTCTCTACCTCCATCTTTGTTGGACTTTAATTCTCATCATCCTCTGACCATGCTTTGGCTGTGAACAATGAGAGTTGTGGACATTTGAGACATCATCATTAGCTCATGTTGGGTGGAACAGTACTTTCCAGCTTCTATTTCCACCCCTGCCTTTTCTGTTTCCATCTTCTGAACACACCAAAAGTTCTTGATGGTGGACTAGTTCCTTTAGAAACCACACTTCTAAACTTAACTGTTTCTCAAAGAAACAGAGATAAATGGACCATGAACAACAAAATTGCCGTGTAGCTACTCAAAGCTAAGAAACATTTTTCTTTCATACAGCACTTGGAGTGTTTATAGAACTTCACCTACATTATTTTAGCTACCCTTATGATATAATCATTGCGAGCCTGAGTGATGCCATGGTTTGAGGCTTGGGCCAGGATTCTGGAAGATGACAATTTAGATTAGTGGCTCTCAACCTGTGGGTCCCCAGGTGTTTTGGCCTACAACTCCCAGAAGTCCCAGTCAGTTTACCAGCTGTTAGGATTTCTGGGAGTTGAAGCCCAAAACATCTGGGAACCCAAAGGTTGAGAACCGCTGATTTAGGTCCTCACTCAGCCACAGAAATCCACTGGGTGGCCTTCAGAAAGGAACATTTTTACAGCCTCGGAGGCTGAGAATGAATGAATCTTGCCATATGGTGGAGTTGCCATAAGTATGGAGTTGACTTGAAGGCATATAACAATCTTCATATAGCAGATGCAAGATACCAGGGCTTGGCCCAAGGTATTATGCTACCTGAGGCAAAGCCCAAGATGTATCTTCCACACCCAGCATAATGACACTGAACAGACTACCAATTGACTCTTTCTTCCGCAGTAATGGCAGGACAAGGATTCCCACCAACACCCGGGTGCAGCATAGTGCCTCCCATTATATGCTGCTTGAGGCAAACACCTGTCTATCTGATTATATGGTTGGGATTCAGGACCAAAATTGGGATTTGCCAAAAGCATATCTAAAATTGTATATTTTCTTTACTCAGAATACTGGAACCTAGGTCATCTTATGAAGCTGAGTGGTGAGAGTCTGAAGAGCGGCAAAAAGAAGCATTTCTTCCCAATTTGCTAAAAGCAAGTATTGACACAGGATCAGGATTTCAATCCTACTAGTCCTCATAGATACTCCCCTGCAATAGCCTTTGCATATCACCTCTTGGGGAACAGGAGGGTGCAAGACTTGATCTAAATTTATCAAAATACCCCTAGAATGGAATTAAGTCTCTGTATGTGTATACATGTGCACATACAAGTTGCCTGTTGACTGCGGTGACCCTATTTTGCTGGCCAAAAAATGTGATTTGAGAGATTCTTCCTCTGAAATACAGTCTACAACACCTGCTATTCCTTGGCAGTACTGCACCTAAGTACTAAACAGACTCTGCTCAGCTTCCAAAATGAGAGAAGATCTGGTGCATTCATGGTATTTGAGATATTGAGACTTTACCTCTAATCCCAAATTTGCAAGTGCTTTACATTAATTATACACATGAAAGTGCACAGCATGTAATTCACATAAATGGGATGCTGGGATTTCCCTCTAGTAAGCTTTTAGAATGAGGATAACAGGGACAAAGGCTTGATCTAAATCAGCGTTTCTCAACCTGGGGGTCGGGAGCCCTGGGGGATCGCACGTGGGTGTCAGATGGGGTTGCCAAAGACCATCAGAAAACACAGTATTTTCTGTTGGTCATGGGGGTTCTGTGTGGGAAGTTTGGCCCAATTCTATCATTGGTGGGGTTCAGAATGCTCTTTGATTGTAGGTGAACTATAAATCCCAACAACTGCAACTCCCAAATGTCAAGGTCTGTTTTCCCCAAACTCCACTAGTGTTTACATTTGGCCATATTGAGTATCAGTGCCACGTTTGGTCCAGATCCATCACTGTTTGAGTCCACAGTGCTCTCTGGATGTAGGTGAACTACAACTCTAAAACTCTGTTGGTCATGGGACTTGTGTGCCAAGTTTGGTTCAATTCCATCATTGGTGGACTTCTGAATGTTCTTTGATTGTAGGTGAACCATAAATCCAGGCAATTACAACTCCTAAAGGACAAAATCAATCCACCAGTATTCAAACTGGGGTATATTGGGTATTTGTGCCAAATTTTGTCCAGGGAACGAAAATACATCCTGCATATCAGATATTTACATGACAACTCATAACATTAGCAAAGTTATAAAGTAGCAACGAAAACAATGTTATGGTTGGGGGTCACCACAACATGAGGAACTGTATTAAGGGATCGTGACATAAGGAAGGTTGAGAACCACTGATCTAAATGCTCATTTCCCTTTGAGCATTTAGATCAAGCCAGCCTACTGTGGAAAGTTTGGATTAGTGCAAGCTAGCAAATTTTCCTGTTAATAGATTGTCCAGATGAGCACATCTCACTGCTGTGTCAGATTTCTGAGAGTGCGATTCAGCATTTCATTACAATTGTGGAGAGATTCACATCAGACATTTGGTAAAATAAAGTGAACATTTCACATAATTTATTTGGAATGGCCACATCAAAGGAAAAAAAGCAACATAAAGACAGGTGCTCCTTTGAAAAGCAGTAATCAAAAATAAATACAAAAGACAGATCCTACAAATAATATAAATTATGTTCTTTTCCCCATCTGGAGAAGTTGAGCAGTCTTTGCATTTTATAAATAGAAAATGAAACAGTAGTTTGCAAGCTGGTCTCCTTTTCTGTTCGCCAGACGGTGTGTTTTCTAAGTCTCTTTGGTCAGTAAATGCCTTTCAGTAAAGACTTGACTATTCTGCTCAGCAGCATCAAATCTGATGAAATCTAGGCAGCTTTTGGCACCCGGCTTTGCTTTCCTTCATTGGTACCTTCTTCCAGTGCAAATGAATCCCAGTCCAAGGCACTTGGTCTTGTTTGCCATCCAAAGCTAAGTTCTAGAGGAAGAGAAAAGTAGAAAACCATCAAGGAAATGAAAGTGAATACATTTTGTTATGGAAGGCTTTCATAGCTGGAATCACTTGGTTGCTGTGAGTTTTCCGGGCTGTATGGCCATGTTTGAGAAGCATTCTCTATTGACATTTCACCCACATCTATGGCAGGCATTCTCAGAAGTTGTGAGGTCTTTTGAAAACTAGGCAAGTGAAGTTTATATTTCCGTGGAATGACCAGGGTGGGAGAAAGAACTCTTGTCTGCTTGAGGCAGGTGTGAATGTTGCAATTGGCCGCCTTTATTAGCATTGAATGACCTTGCAGCTTCAAAGACTGGCTGATTCCTGCCTGAGTTGTTAGCTGGTCCCGATATACATTCACACCTTCCTCAAGCAGACAAGAGTTCTGCCTCTTACACTGGATAGTCCACAGACTGCCTAGTTTCCATCAGACCTCACCACCTGTCACGGATGTGGGTGAAACATCAGGAGAGAATGCTTCTGGAACATGGTCCTACAGTCCAGAAAACTCATAGCAACCCAGTGAATACATTTTCCTCAAAGAAAACTATTGACTGTGCCCCCATTTTCTGATCAAATGAAGTTTTCACTAGCCACAGTCCTTTACCATCATGCTTTCCTCCAAAGCCTTGTATGTGTAACAAACAGCAGGGAACTTGTGCCCCTCAAGAAGTTGTTGACATCGGAGTCCCCGCATCATCCCATTATGAGCAACGTAAATCGGGAGTGATGTGAGTTGCAGTCTAACATTATCCAGAGGATCACAAGTTGCTTACCCTGCACTAAATTATCACAAAAATGACATGCAAGGCAATGCTGATTTTTGATTCAAGGTCCATTGAGCTCAGTGAGATTTCCTCCTTCGTAAGCCAGTGGTCTGAGCACTGGGCTATGACTCTGGAGATCAGGGTTCAAATCTCCACATGGCCATGTAAACCCACTAGGGCAGGCATGGGCAAACTTTGGCCCTCCATGTGTTTTGGACTTCAACTCCCACATTTCCTAATGGCCTTAGGCCCCTTCCTTTTCCCCCCTCAGCTGCTTCAGCTTGCTGAACTCGAAACCCCCCCCCCTTTGTTCCTTAAGTGCTTAGAAGAGTCCCTTTGTTCTCTCTCCACATCCAGTGTAAGTTTCTTTTAACATTGCAGAGAAAGGATTTCCACTATGTTGGAACAAAAGCACGCACCACATGGCTAGTCTAGTTCAGGCTATGTGGCAGGAAGAGGATGTCTGAATCATCTTGTTTTCTCCATAAAAGGAGTCTGTTTGTACCAGTACAGCTCTGTAAGCCACTTGCACCAAGGAACACTGGCTTCGGGAACATCTACGTGTGGGTCCTAGCTCCCCCCCCCCCCCCCCCCGGCAAGGATCAACCTTTCTCTGTACAGTCTCTCTTTCACCAGTCATCCCCATCCAACTGCAACAAGGTGGGTTTTCCAGGCTGTATGGCCATGTTCCAGAAGCATTCTCTCTTGACGTTTCACCCACATCTATGGTAGGCATCCTCAGAGGTTATGAGTGTTGGAAACTAGGCAAGTGGAGTTTATATCTCTGTGGAATGTCCAGAGTGGGAGAAAGAACTCTTGTCTGCTTGAGGCAAGTGTGAATGTTGCAACTGGCCATTTTTATTAGCACTGAATGGCCTTGCAGCTTCAAAGACTGGCTGCTTCCTGCCTGGAGGAATTCTTTGTCAGGAGGTGTTAGCTGTCTGGAATTCCCCTATTTTTTCCTGTAAGGTTATTTCCTGTCTGGATTTCCCCTATTGTTGAGTCTTGCTATTTATTTACTGATTTTAGGGTTTTTAAAATACTGGTAGCCAGATTTTGTTCATTTTCATGGTTTCCTCCTGTCTGTTGAAATTGCCCACATGCTTGTGGATTTCAGTGGCTTCTCTGTGTAGTCTGACATGGTAGCCGTTAAGAGTGCTGGGCCACTCCAGTTGTGCTCTCAAGTCAATGGAAAGCGGCAACCTGTATTGGCCTAACTGGGGGTGTGTGTTTGTGTGCAAGATCCCTCCATGCACAATCTACTCCCTCTGGGTTATTATCACAACCAAGAACATTTGCAGCTGAGCACCACAAGCACATCCATGAATAGTAAGGTGAGCAAGTCCTGGAACACACTTCTGCTTTAGTTTGTAATTGCAAACACCTCACACCCAATGAGTTAGGAAACACCACTGTATCTGCATACATTGATTATTCATTTCATATCCATCAGTGCAGAGCAACAGTCCAAGATCTTGCAGGAAACCGCCCAACGAAGGATTCCCCCACGCAGGAAGCAGCCAGACCTTGGAACTGCAAGGCCATTAAATACTAATCAAGGTGGCCAATTGCAGCATTCACATCTGCCTCAAAAAGATAAAGAATTCTTTCTCCCACCTTGGACATTCCACAGACATATAAACCCCATTTTCCTAGTTTCCAACAGACCTCACAACCTCTGAGGAGGCACGCCACAAATGCAGGCAAAACGTCAGGAGATAATGCTTCTGGAACATGGGCATACAGCCTTGAAAACTTACAACAATCTTGGAGTTGTTTCTTTGGATGACAACTCCCAATGCCGCTTGTGCTATGATGGGATTCTGGCTCTAGCTAGACCAGGCAGGGACAAACTTCGGCCCACCAGGTGTTTTGGACTTCAACTCCCAGAATTCCTAACAGACTGTTAGGAATTCTGGGGAGTTGAAGTCCAAAACACCTGGAGGGCTGAAGTTTGCTATTCTATGGAACTGTGGCTGTTTCAGGTCAACAGGTCTTTAGCCTTCCCTACTGGAGTCCATCCTGGTGCCTTCCCACCCTCCCAGGGCGCCTTGTCTTGAGCCATGGCAGGTGGTCCAGGGGCACCAGCAGACTGCAGGCACTGTACAGAGACACTTTCTGGAACACCTCAGCAAGTGAGAGTCCAAAAGCGGCAGGCTCAAACCCAGAACCTCAATCAATGGCTGATACCAAATGAGAGACTCCATCCTGGGCACACAGGAAACTGGGGAACTTGGAAGACGCTAAACAGACTGTGCCCTGGCACCACGAGATGCAGAGCCAACCTTAAAAGATGGGGCCACAAAGTGGAATCCATGACATGTGAGTGTGGAGATGAGCAAACCGCAAACCACCTCCTACAATGCAACCTGAGCTCTCCCACATGCACAATGAAGGACCGGTGATGATATGATAGCTGGGTCCGGAAGCTCTGAGCGTTACAGAGATGCCTCAAAGGCGGCTGTGAATAAGGGAAGAGAGGGGGCAGAGTGAGAGCGGGGAGAGCGAAGGAAGGATAGAAAGGAGGAGATGGTAAGGGTTAGGACAAGGGGCTATGGTTGGGGTTACAGTAAGGGCTTGGCTTACAATACGGTTCAGGGCTAGGGTTTCACTGTTAAAGAACTCTTCCATTCCTTCTATGTTCTCTGTCTCCGGCCTGGCTTACATTAGCTAAGTCTCTCTTGCGCAAACAGTGCTCCAGAAGGAGCGATGCGGCATCTCTGTAGCGGACCCAGCTATCATACTATTGTATTGTCGAAGGCTTTCATGGCTGGAATCACTGGGTTTTCGGTCAGACCTCACAACCTCTGAGGATGCTTGCCATAGATGCAGGATTAACGTCAGGAGAGAATGCTTCTAGAACATGGCCATATAGCCCGAAAAAACCTACAACCTATCGTACTATTACCGGTGCACCTTCTTATAGTATCATCAGAAGCACTCCAAGTGGCCAGCTACTGGTCAAAGGAATGGAATGCCAAGTTTGGAAACTTTGTGTGTGTGTGCGTGTGTGTGTTTTAATGCGATGCAACTGTTTGGTTCGCTCCTGACACGATAAATAAATAACCGGGCGGAGCAGCTCACCTTGGTCATGAAGAGGCGCGGGCGAGCCTGGGCCGGCGCGTGGGGGCCTGGGCGTAGGGCGCGCGCTCGGGCTCCCTCCTCTGCGGGGCCTTCCGGGCCTTCCCTCCTTCCTCCTCCTCCTCCTCTCCCTCTTCCCCTTCTTCTTCTCCCTCTTTCTGCCGCCGGCTCCTGAAGTCCCGGAGGGCGCGCTTGTTCTGGAAGTCGATGAGGGCGAGGGTGATGGAGGCGTTCCAGCAGCTCTCCCCGGGGCAGCGGAAGTCGATCTCCCTCCGGTCTTTGGTGACGATGGTGAAGTAGATGTACTTGCCGGTCCGCTCCACGCAGTCCACCTTCTGGATGGCGCCGAAGCGCAGCTCCTTCCCGCCGCTGCCCTCCGGCGAGAAGAGGCTCAGCCCGTCCGCCCGCAGCTCCGCCCGCTTCTTCTTCCACAGCTGCAGCAGGCTGGCGCTCCGCTTCTCCAGCTCCCCCGCCCGCAGCACGCCCGCCGAGCCAGGAAGAGGAGGAGCGGCCCCCGAGGGAGGCAGCACGGGGCCCTTCATGCTCACCGAGGCGTCTCCCGCTGCGCAGCCACGGAACAACCCACTCCGCTCTCCCTCTGGGACTGGCAGACCTGGCACGCGGGGAGAAGCCTTTATAGCCTTCTGAGCGCTCTCCAAGCCCCGCCCCCGGCCAGGCACACAAACCACGCCCCTCTAAACTGGCCCCGCCGCCCACCGCCCCCGCGAAGTGCCCCCTCCCCCGGAATGATTCTGCCCTTCTCCCTCGCGCCGGATGTTTCCGCCTGGGTGGGGCCGGGTTCATCCAGGCTGGGTGTGCGCAGTCGCTGCCAAGACATCAACGCAGCCTTTGGATTCCCTTATATTATCACCATGACCCAGCCGTGGGTTCTTTGGACGGCTACGAAGACTGAAAAGGCCGCCCTTTGTTTCACTCGGCACAAGCGACAGGAGAGAACAAAGCGCTGTCCTTGGTGGCCTTTTTGCCCTGACTGCCCCCACTGGGTCCCGACTTCCCAACGCCACATCATCATAGAGTTGGAAGAGAGCGCGTGGCCCATCCAGTCCAACCCCATTCGGCCAAGAGGCAGGATAATCGCATTCAAAGCACCCCCGACAGATGGCCGTCCAGTCTCTGTTTAAAAGCTCCAAAGAAAGAGCCTCCACTGAACTATACATCCCAGAAACTACAACTCGCATATCTCAAGGTCTATTTTCCCCCAAGAGCGCCTCAAGAGCGCCCCTGGGCAAAATCAACTATACTGCAAATGCTTACTTTGCGTAATGGGTTGAGCTGCCCCTGCCTCCACCACACTCTGAAAGTTCCACTCCTGAACACCTCTCACAGGAAGTTCTTCTTAATGTTCAGGTGGAATCTTCTTTCCTGAAGTTTGAAGCCATCGTCCTAGTCTCCAGGGCAGCAGAAAACAGGCTTGCTCCCTCCTCCCTATGACTTCCCCTCACATATTTATACATGGCCATCATGTTTCCTCTCAGCCTTCTCTTCTGCAGGCTAAACATGCCCACCTCTTTAAGCCACTCCTCATAGGCCTTGTTCTCCAGACCCTTGATCATTCTAGTCATTCTCCTTTGGACACATTCCAGCTTGGCAACATCTCCCTTCAATTGTGGTGCCCAGAATTGGACACAGTATGCCAGGTGTGGTCTAACCAAGGTGGAATATTGGTAGCTGAATGTCGGAATAGACTTGGCTGGAAGGCTTTGCATTTATATTTGTGACAACTCCATCTGCGCTGCCATACAATGCAGATTGAACTGCATTGGAGTGGACTATAACAGGCATGGGCAAACTTTGGCCCATCAGGTGTTTTGGACTCCCAACTCCCACAATCCTAACATCCAGTAGACTGCTAGGAATTGTGGGAGTTAAAGTCCAAAATGCCTGGAGTGCCATAGTTTGCCCATGCCTGATCTACACGGCTATATAATCCAGTTCAATCTGCATTTTCATGGATGGGGCCCCAGTCATGCATGCCTGGCATCACCCCAGTCATTTTCTTCTTTTCTTCTCTTCCCCAGTTTTTAAATCTAACTTTTAACAGAAAATACACAAGTAAAAAAAAGCCAATGCCCATACAAACATAAACATACTTGAACAACATTTTCTAGCATTTACATAATTACACAATTTGTCTCATACAACCTATGTTATATTATTATATTTGCCACTTTTTCTTTTAACAGAGACTCAAAGTGGCAAACATTGCTAATAAACTTTATTATAAAACTTAAAAGACTATAAACATTAAACTAGAATTAAACCAAACACTAAAAACAGTTCAAACCATTAAAAACCTACACCTCTAAACACAAATTTGAAATACATACAGTAGAGTCTCATGATCCGACCTTTGCTTATCCGATAGACAGTCTTATCTGACGCACCCTTTTTCCTCAGCATTTCCCCTTCAATTAAAGGAACGCTCTCCAACTCTCCATTTCCAATAAGCGAAAAAGGCAAGAGGAGGAAGAGAAGGAGGAGGGAAGAAAGGGGAAAAGAGGCAGGACCAGAAGTGGAAGCATCCTCCCTTCTTCCCTCTGTGATTTCCACACTCCTCTTCCGCATCCGGGCACTTCCTGCTGGTCTGCTCTAGCCCCAAGGCATTGCCTTGCCTTACCCCTTTGAGTCTATGTTGTTAGTATTCTAGGTGTCTAGCATTGCGTTGGATGTGTAAAAGTAGGAGGCTTCGTATTATCTGACATTTTTGTTTGTTTGATGTTCTGCTTCCCATTTATGTTGGATAAGCGAGACTCTACTGTATATACATAAATTAATTTTTACAAAGGATTTCCTGCTTCGCTTTTTTCTGCCACCTTATATGTTTCATCATCAGTTTTCTGGCTCAGACAACAAGGGTAGCTTGCTTGGCAGTCCTTTCCCACAAGGGCTATCGAAATATTTATGAGAATCCCCAACCAGAATAGGAATCAGGCAACCAATGTGCAGAGATACACATATTTTAATATTGGAGCTCAAAGAAAGTTATTATGAGTTGTGTATCATTGATAGTTGTATCAGACATAGCTATACTTAATCTCCCTTTTAAAACCATCGGAGTTGGGGAGGGGAAAGTGGATGACAATTTATGCACAGTCCTTGTAAGGCGGGGTAGCATTTGCATGAGTACAAGCTTAGGTGTGTGGCCTTGTTGGCTTGGGAGTTGTTAGTATATGCAAATGAAATTGTAGTTGGAAAGGGTTGCAAGAGCCATCTAGTATAACTCCCTGCCAACATAAAAAACTCCCAAAAGATACTCATTCAGCCTTAATTTAAAAATTAGGAGGGGCCACCATCTTCTCAGGCAGTCCATTCAATTGTTGAGTAGGTCTTACAGTCAAGAGGTTTCCCCTAATGTTTAGGTGGATTTTCTTTTCTTTAATTACAATCGGTTGGTTCATGTTCTTGTTTCCAGAGCAAGTATAGGCAAACTTGGGCCCACCAGGTGTTTTGGACTCCAACTCCCACCATTCAGGCCTCTTCCTTTTCCTGACTGAAGGGGGAAATTAAGGGGCCTGAGGTCCCTTAGGAATGGTGGGAGTTGAAATCCAAAACACCTGAAGGGCCCATGTTTGCCATGCCTGTTCTAGAGAGACAGAAAACAAACTCACTTCATCTTCTACATGACATCCCTTCAAATATCTAAGCTGGCTGTTGTTATCACCTCTCAATCTTTTCTTCTTCAAGGTAAAAATACTCAACTCCTGAAGGTGCTTCTCATAGGCTTTGGTGTACAGACTTTTTATCATCTTCTCATCTGGACATGTGTCACTTCACAAATATCACAAATATCCACAGTACTCAGAATGGTCACAGAATTCTATACATATTTACAAGTTGATGTAATGGTTTTACAGAACTATTTTGCACTTGCAAACGGATATAACCACTGGCCAGCAAAGATCTATTTCATTTTAGTCTGTGTGATGCGTTTCTATTTCATTTTAGTTTGTGTTATAAGTTATCCATGTGTGCTGAAAGAAATGTATAGCTGAATCACACATGACAGGAATAAACTGACTATGTATGTCAATGCTATCATTTCTAAATTTTTTTCACTTTTGTGAGAGAGGTTGCAGAAATTGCCACCCCAGATCATACTGAAATTATGATGATCTTTGGTATTCTCCTTGTGATGTCTATGGCATTGCCACCCTGATGCATGACAGGAAGTTGCTGCTAACTGTGAGAGAAATAAGGTTCAACACTGTGAAAGCCATGCACTGCATGGCTATCAGCCTCCTCCCAATAGACTCAAATAAAGGAAAAGCTTCATAAGAACCACCACTTCTTTTAATGTTTTCCCATCAACAGCAAGTGCATCTCTCTGGGCAGCTAAACAGGAAATCCCAAATGGATGGCCCCCAGCAGGGTCTGCCTTGAGAGGCAAACCAAGAATGGGTAACCTGGGAGTCCCTGAATAGACTCAGAAGTGGAGTAGGCAGATCAAAAGACAACCTGGCAAAATGGTACTACCGAGAAGAATCCTCCACCTTGTGTGACTGTGGAGCAGAACAAGCAACCCTGTATGTCTATCCACAATGCCCTGCCTCATGCACAGAGGAAGACAATGCGGACAAAGACAAAGCTACAGACAATGCCGTCGCCGTTTTTGGTCTAAAATTATTTTGCTGCTTGTGCTTCCTCTATTTTATCAGTTTTATGCTTATTTATGCAATACTTTTGACACAAAATAAATAAATAAATAAATTCTAAATATTACAAATGCAAATTTTTCATATGGGTCTGGAAAGAAATCTTTTTCAAATTAAGATTTGACGTCTACTTAGCAATGACATTAGTAAGGGGAGAACCATGTCTTCCAACTCACAGATTGCAAATAGGAAATGCTAAAAACCACAAAATCTAAGGCCAGGTTGTTTTAAAGGATTAAGTGTCCTCTCTGGAATTTGTTACGAATTTGTGTTGCTTTCCTCATCCCTCTTTTCCTCACAGTTCCCTGCTGGCTCCTGCTCTCTTTCAGCAAAGATTTCCGGTTTCCCTCCCTTGTGCCTTGAAAGTCCATTATCTCTGCGACAACAAGGCTGCTCTCTATCAGTCGGTCGCAGCCTTGGACTCTTCCCAAGTTTTGCTCAACAGCTGGGCTGGGAGACAGAGGAGGCCTCTTTTAATGTAAAGGCCATTAGTAAGAATTCCTTTCTTACAGGAAACCTGACATGATTTCACTTTGATTTAGTAACATCTATCTGATGAAAGACAGACATTCTGTTCTCTGAGGACACTCCATGGGGACAGTATCACCTTGCTGGGAACTAAAAAAAGGGAAAATCAGGGGGGAGGGGGAGGTAGAAGAGTCTAGCAGGACTCTTGTTTATTTTTGCACAAGCATTCATGGATATTGGATGGGTGACACTTGGCTTGACAGCAGTACAAGTGACAGGGATCAAGGAGTCTTAGTGGACCAAAAGCTGAACATAATTCAACAGTGTGATGCAACAGGTAAAAAAAAATCAATGCTTTGCTTTTGTGTTCCTGCATGACAGTGAGTTGGACTGGATGGCCCTTTTAAACCCCTTCTAAACTGTCCTTATATCCCAGAATCTGATCCCAGATTATTTGCTTATCCCACATTATATGGCAGTGAAGACTCTTATAATCCAGTTCAAAGCAGATAATCTGGGATCAGATCCTGGGATATAAGGACAGTGTGGAAAGGACCTTGGTCTCTTCCAACTTTATGAGTCTATGATTTCAATCCACATCTTCAGATGCATAGATGGAGGTAATATAAAACTTTGGGTATATTACCAGTTTCACAGTTTTGCGGGTGCAATCAGAATTTATTATTTAATAGGATACAGAGACCAAGATCCTACATTACAGAGTACTTCCACCCGCCTGGTTCTGACCATGAAGCAGCAACTAGATTCAGCTCTGGTGAGGAGGGTGAGAAGTGAAAGTACACACTTAGCAGGTCTTGAAACAGAGGTGAGATGGACATATTTCAGGAGTGCTTTAACTCCTACATGGTAAGGGGTTGGATTAGATGGCCCTGGTGGTCCCTTCCAGCTTTAAGTTACTATGATTTTATGTTTTAGGTGTTAAGCTGGTGCCCTGCTGATACTGGTGGATTCTAGGGGCCGCAGTGGGGCAATGGGTTAAACCCTTGTGCCGCTGAACTGCTGACCTGAAGGTTGGCTGAACTGATCAGAAGGTTGGCAGTTCGAATCCCTGAGATGGGGTGAGCTCCTGTCTGTAAGCTCCAGCTCCTGTTGGCCTAGCAGTTAAAAAACATGCAAATGTGAGTTGATAAATAGGTACCGCTTCAGTGGGAAAGGGCAAAGAGATGCTCCAAGCCATCTTGCCAGTCACACAACCAGGAAGTAACAATGCAGGCTTCTTGGCTTGAAAATGGAGAATAAAGCACCTCCCCAGAGCCAGAGATGTGTACCGCCTCCAGAAGCCAGAAATGACAGAAGAAGCCTCTGCTTTTGTTTGTGTTTGTCTGTCCCATTATATATGATTGTAAAGGCACTGAATGGTTGCCTATGTATGTAAATGTTGTAATCTGTACCGAGTTCTCAAGGGGAGAACAGCGGAATATAATAAAGTCTATTATTATTATTATTATTATTATTATTATTATTATTATTATTATTATTATTACAACAAGATGAGTCCACAGCAGACACTCTGCTGGTTGTTGTATTGGATCACACATCGGACACTTCCCAAGTGTCTAGGACTGTGTGATGTACCGGCAAATAATGCGTGCAGATCCCAGAAAGGTGGCCTTCTGCAGCTGGCAGATGGTAATTTTAGGCACTGCACCCAGTGTGCCGATCACCTCTGGGACCACTTTTACTGGCTTGTGCCAGAGTCTTTGCAATTATGATGATGATGATGATGATGATGATGATGATTGCTCCCATCAGGCCCAGTTGGCATAATCAATGGTTACATATGAGTAGTTCAACAACTTATGAAAGGCTGCAGGTTTTCCACTCTTGTTTTTCACTGGATTGTTATATTATTCATTGAAGAAGAAATGAATGCTCTTTCAGAACTTTTGAGAACTTGTCTTTCGGACTACATACTTCCAAATCCTCCAGACTGGGAACTCTATGATACATAGTCCAAAAATATAGTAAAATTCCCCAAAACATTTAAGATATATTCCAAGACCTCTTGTGAATGCCTGAAACCACAAACCCTATATTTCAGACTATGATTGATTACATAAACTTAACCCACACAGTTAATGGGAGCTTGGAAATACTACAGTACTTTCCTTGGCCAGGAAGTTATTCCCTACCTTCCTTCTCTACCAATTCATGTTGTTACCACACGGATAGGGGAACCAAGCCACTTACAAGAAGTGAAAGGTCAACTTCTGATCCAAGCATACCAGAGAATCACGCTGAGAAGGACTGAAAGATGCCCACTATCATTTCTAGTTTTTTGACAATTGTGACTACAGATAACTGAGACTGCAGAAGGCAAACCTGCAAATGAGGAAGTCTTGCCATATAGTTTTTCCAAAGTTCTGTTCATTAGTGCCATTTTATTTGCGGACTCTGCTTACTTGAAGTTGACAACGCAAGCTACTGCTGCTTCAAGAGCAGCCCACCAGAAGTCTCTTTTGGATCAGTTAAAACTCAGCTGATTTTAGTACCAAAGTTATAAGAATGATTGCTACCTTAAGCACTGCTATTCCAGGCGGATTATTTTATGAATGGGCATAAGAGAAGAGAAAAAAAGGTTTTGTCTGTAGAAAGAGAATTGCACCATTATGACAATAAAGAAACAATGACAAAAAGCAGTGCAAATGACAAGAAGGGAGTCTAAACAAACACCGGGCTTGCAAGAATATGCCTGTTTGTTTGCTTATACCTTGTCCTAGCTGGAAGGGGGAAATTATATCGCAGTTGTCTCAGCTGACATACATACTTGTTTCTGAATGTGTACGTTCAAGATTATTGTTTCCCAGGATCTCACTCAACTGGCCCTTTTATAACTCCTGTCATTTTTGTTGATGCTTCTCAGACTTTAAAATGGCTTTGATGCTAGATGAATCAGCAATGGAAATATTTCTAAGACATCGGCAAGGAAATAACTACCATATTTACTGCTTTCCCACATTCTGTGTGTCTCACTGTGGGAGGGAAAATCAACATGATACTTGTTCTCTTGGGGTGCATCTACACTGTAGCATTAATGCCGTTTGACATCACTTTAGCTGCCATGGCTCAATGCGATGTGATCATGAGAGTTGTAGTTTTACAATGTCTTTAGCCTTCTCAGCCAAGACTACTGATGCTTATCAAACTACAAATCCTAGGATTCCATAGTATTGAGCCATGGCAGTTAAAGTGGTGTCAAACTGCATTGATGCCACAGTTTGGATGCACCTTAAATTTCTAATTCTGTTTGGGGAGACTGTGAGTGTTAATCTACCTAGTGTAATACTTAAAACTACATAAAATTAACATAGAAAGCTGATAGAAATTGAGAGGAAATGTGGCTTTGATGGAATTAAAACATCATCACTGACTACCCAGTCAATGAAATCATACTGGAAAGTTTGAATCTGTTATGGGCATTGCAAATAGTTCCTTTGTCATTATTCTGATTCATGCTCTTACAAAAGAGTGTTCGGATCCTCAGATGAAAATTTAAGGTAGTTCATAGGAAGAGAGTTTGCTGTCCCCTTTTGTCACTTGTAATCACTGGGACCTCCGCAAAAGCCTCTGAGTATTTGAGGGCGTTTCAGGGCAATCTGTGATACAGAGGGGAAATGACAACGTTTATCTCAGAGCTCTCACTTGGAGCCAGAGCCTGTGGAATCCAGAGCCCTGCCATGTTTTTTAAAAGTATAATTAATCTCCTTTTACAGAAACTGGCGCCCCCTGCATTCATGGTACAACATATATGGTTTCACTTAACCATGGTTTCAATTATTCACGTAAAACCTCCAGTAGAAGATATACACACTTCTTTGTTGGAGCATGCAAGGAATCAGTGACTGTGTGTGTGTCAACTGTAAAATAAGATGCAATGGAACTGATTGGTTGGACAATGCCTGGGGAGCAGGCTGAGCCTGGGACTTTTGGTTACTGTTACATTTTTGTTCAGGCTTTAGCTATACAGGTACAGAGAGAAGCACTGAGAGAAGCAGAGAGAGACAGAGTTTGGAGTGTGCAGAGTTTGGAGTGAGCTGCTGAAGGAATTTATCCACATGGACAAAGAAAGACCATTTTGGATCTCTCATAAAAGGACATTATGTGAGTTGGTGCAACTGATCACATTATACATATGTTGTTTTCAACTACGAAAAGTAAATTACTTGTTCTTGACTGTTCACCTGCATGGCATATTTTCTTTCTCTGACAAGATAGTGTGTGGGCTGATTCAACGTTAAATACATGTGGTTTATTTTATATTATGCCACATTCTAGATATCTCCATGGTTTATTTCATTGAAAATAATATTGTACACGACAATTATTTGCCCTTTCATATATCCATATGACATCTGGGAACATACCGTATCTTCCATGCATATGATCATGCCATAATTTAAACCAGTTCTGGTGTTGGTTTGAAAGATGCATCTAAAAAGTTAGAGCGTGCCATTCAACATTTCACAGATGAACACAGGGTCACGAGAGGCCAAGCAACATTGAAGTGTGATCAAGATGGCAAAAAGTAATGCTGGAGAACACACAAGTAGGAGAGGCTGCAGCACTTTGCTTTTGCCCAGACCCATGTGGAAGAAGAACATTTTACTCTTTTCTCTCCTCTGTTGAGTTATTAGAATACTTTGAACATAGCTTGCAGCAATTGAAGTAAGCAGAGGAGGAAGGGAGGAAATTGGAAGAAAAGAGAGAAATTTGTGCACCATGGTTCAAAACTGCATCATCCCAAAGCAATTCCCTCACTCACACTGCAGATCTCCCATCGCTTGGAGCATCTCCTCCAAGTTTGATGTGGCTCCTGGAGGCTATTTGCAATTGTAGCAATGGTGCCACATTTATGAATACCTAGCATATCTGAATATGGAGCAGTTACAGATCTGTTACTGCAGACTATGAATCTGTATCTGCAGTGCAGGGAAGCAACCTTCTTATCTTACTTTTTATTAATAAGAAATGATTTTAAAACAGCTTATCCACCAGTTTCAGCACCCTACTATTGGACTCTTGTATTATAAACAAGGAGACTTAAAGATTTCATAGTTGATGTGGAAATCAGCCTTGCATTGTATGTTAATGAGTGGGTGGCAAAAATTAAGTTATCATTTCCCAAGTAATCTCTCTCTCTCTCTGATTACTTAATGAAGATAGTATATAGATGAGTGATTGTGTGCATATTTGTTTGGTGAATCCAGTAAAGAGAGTAGCGTCACCATGAGTCCACATGGGAAAAGTTGGATATTTGTTAAGACTTAAAGGAAATGGTGAAGGTTTATTTGCCTAGACTGTGGGAAATTTCCTCACTACTTAAGCAGAATACGCATTAAGCAGAACCATTAAATAATTTAGACTACCATTACACTAATATTTATCTGACAGACATGTGTTTCCTCTAAGCAGTCTTTAAATGTTTTTACGTTATTGTTACATCACCGTGTCCTATGCAAGTCTTTTAGTGGGAAGAAACAAAGCATTTCCAGTAAGATTTTATAGTAAAAGCACATATTTATGCATTGATTAAACATTAGGAACATTAAGATCCTTACACAAAGGCATCTAAGAACACTTAGGATCTCTAAATATGGAAGAATAATCCTTGTTACAGCTTTTTTCACTACAGGAATGGCTCTCCAGAGCTTGTTGGCCTTCACCTCCAAGCAGTCCTGGCCAGCCATGATCTATGTCAAATGCTGGAAGTTGTAGCTCAACATTTGCTTGATTCTCAGCATAACACATATAAATCAATGTGTAAGTATGAAGCTATGTAAGGGCTGAGATATGGAATTATTAGACATAACTATGATGGGGAAATGAAATTTCAAATGAAATTTAATAAATATATAATGGATATCAACATGGTAACTTCTGTCAATGCAACTCCTCAAAACCTGATTTTAAAACCAGTTAGTGCCCCCACCAAAGGGTTTCCATGAACCCACACTTGTATAAAGACTCCAAGGAGAAGGTCCCTCGGACTGCCTGTTTTCCACATATCTCATAACCAGAAAGGCACCTGAGATGCTCTTTCCCAGTGGCCTGATCTACAGCACCTTGGAAACTCTTTAGTTGGGGCATTTTCATCCTGAAAATGTATTTTTTTGGGTGGGGGGAGAATGCCATTGTGATGCGTAGCTATTGATAAAGCTTCATCAGTGTAGTTAATGATGCAGGACTTTGTCCACAGTGTTTACCAATTTAGTAATTTAAAAGATGCATCCGGTAAACGACTGTAATTCACTTAATTTTGACCAAGCAAGTCTTAAGTCTAATATTTATATTAGCTTCTGCCAATGAAAGTCACTCCACTTTGCATGTTTCCATTTATGTATACTATACATGTAATATACTTTGCATATTTAAGATTAACTATGTTTCAGATTAAATTAAATTATTGTCAATAGATATTTTTGCATGTTATTTTTTACCTTGGTTTGTTTTGTATCTGTTGATTTCAAATGAAATTTAATAAATATATAATTATGAAAATGAAATAAATATTTAGGCAACACCTTCTCTTAAACTATATTCAATTTCAACCAGTGATCAGACTTCTCTATTCTAGACAGTGTTTTAAATGCAGCCAGCTCTCCACATTTGCACACAACTTCAAGCACAGCTTTATGGTCAACTTTCGCTGCAAACTGAGCATAGAGTCACAATGGAGGGCCTAGAGATTCCTAGTGAGAATATTTTAATCAAATCCCCGAATAATAAAATCTGCAAAAAGTCAAACCTACAAATGTGGTGGGCCAGCTGTTTATTAGAAGCCAACTTTGCGGCTGCCCCACAAAGTTGGATTACTGGTTCTTCTCACTGAGTTTGACAACTGAAACTACAAAATCAATGCATCCCCAATTTTAAGAGGTTATAAAGTGTGGGTGGTTTTAACATAGGTGGATAAATTCAGCAGACAGACTCTACAGAAATTAATACAGAAGCCTCACACTTATGCGTGGTCTTCTGTTTGAAGAGTGTGACTGACAAATTATAATACTTAATACTTCCCTTCTCCAAGGACCCACATGATAATGTGAAAGTGGACTGTATTGTCCTGCCAAATGGTCGTACCATAGCATGGCAAGGGGGAGGGACTACCAGGGCCATCTAGTCCAACTCGTGACAAGTCACAATGCACAATGAGATACTCCCAGAAGATGGACAGCCAACCTGTGTTTAAAGATCTCCAAAGAATGAGAATCCACCATCTTCCAAGGCAGTCTGTTCAACCACCAAACAGCAGTTATAGTCAGAAAGTCAGAATACTTCGGTGAAATTTCTTTTCTTATAATTTCAATCCATTGAGCTGTGTTCTAGACTTTGGAGTGGAGAGACTCCTGTCACTCACCACCCCCGTTTCTCGAGATAATTGGTCATGTAAACTGGCTACTTATCATTTCTCTATTCACTCTTTGTTACTTGGAAAAGCAACTTTATTATTGATGTAGCTGTCAAAATCCTGTCCGTCTTTTGCATAATTTCAATAATCTTCTTTCTTTTCTTTTTGAATAAGTGTATTTCCCTTCCCTTGGGAACTTGCGTGTTTATATTTAAACCTAGGAATGTTCCCTATCTCTCTGAAAGCAGGGCTCCTCTGCAACATTCATTTGGGGTAGGGAAGCTGTTTCCCACCAAATGTTGTTGAACTATAACTCACATGAGCTCCAGCAGCATAGCCACTGGTGGGTTGTGATGATAAATGCAGCCCTGTTTTGTAGAAAATGTAATTGTAGAATTGAGAAGATCCCAAGAATCACCTAGTCTCTAAGGTAGGACATCTTCAACTGAAGCATACCTTGGAAATATCCATCCAACCTCTATTTTAGAACATCCTTGGAGAGGCCATCAATTCCTTGAGGCAAGTTGCTCCACTGTTGAACAGCTCATGCCATCAGGAGTTATTTTCCCCCCTAGTATTCAGTCAAAACCTTCCTTTTAGCAATTGGAAGCTATTGCTCTGTGTCATGTCTTCTATCTTGTTTCATCTCTGTGACAACCTTTTGTGAATTTCAAGTTGGCTATCATCAGTCAGATTACTGTAGAGATGTCTGCAAACTTTTGCTACTATAAGGGCAGTACAAAAGTCTTACACCATGACATTTACATTATCTTACTCTATTTACTTTATTTTGAAATTTACCAGTAGCTTCTGCATTTCCCACCCTTGGCTTATACTTGAGTAAGTTTTCCAAGTTTTTTGTGGTATATGCCTGTACCTTGGGAAGTCTGATCTGGCCATAGTGGTCCATGCTCTGGTTACATCCTGAATAGACTACTGCAATGCAATCTATGTGGGGTTGCCTTTGAAGATTGTTCAGAAATTTCAATTAGTCCAAAGGGCGGCAGACAGGTTACTTACTGGAGCGACATACAGGGAGCATACCACCCCCCTGCTGTGTCAGCTCCACTGGCTGCCAGTCCACTTCTGAGCACAATTCAAAGTGATGGTCTTGACCTATAAAGCCCTATACGCTTCCGGCCCAGCTTACTTGTCCGAATGTATAGCCCTCTACGAACTGCCTCACAGTTTAAGAGCATCCAGGAAGGCCCTGCTCTCAGTCTCGCCAACCTCGCAAATACGCTTGGTGGGGATGAGGGATAGGGCCTTCTTGGTGGTGACCCCACACCTGCAGAACTCGCTCCCCAGCAAGATCAGGTTGGCGTTTTCCCTCTTTTCTTTCAGAAAGAAGGTTAAGTCATGGTTCTGGGACCAGACCTTTGGACAGCAAGCATGACAGCACTTATTGGACTGAAATTGGCTATATGGATTGATGACAAATGTTTTTAATGTGTTTTTAACTCAATGTTCTATTTACTGTTTTAAACTGTTGTTATATTTGTTTATATTTGTATTATCTTGTGGCATCGAATTGTAAGCCGCCCTGAGTTGTCCCTTGGGGGGTGAGAAGGGTGGGAAAAATGTATGAAATAAATAAATAAATAAAATAAGGTGCCTTGGCTTATATTTGGGTTGGCTTATACTTGAGTATATATGGGGTATATCTGAGTAGGCATGGGCTTCAATCATATAGGTTAGTCTTAACTAAAATTGCCCATCTGAAGCAATTACTGAACACTGAATAAACTGCTAGGTCAATCATATTAATTTAATAGGTAAGCTCAAGTTGGATTTCCTAGGGAGATTCAAGTGGGGCATTTATCCATTTCAAAAGATACACTTTATCTTTCTAGGCAAGGATATCAAGCAGTGGCCTCTAGTTGAGGTTAGTTTGGGATTGTGTTCTCAGAAACTTGCCCGAGTAATTAAAAAAGGAAAGGAGAAAAAACCCACCCACAAGATTACATGTGCTGAAAATGAGAATGCAACATCCTGGTCTGACCTGAAAAACACCAAGCTCAGCTACAGGAGTTGCAGCCTGACCACTGCTCTTTGGATGCCCAACAGACTGTCACTTTAGAGCGGGTGCCAACAGCAGGGGCGTGTGTGGCAAAACTGCCCATGGCAACATGGTGGCTGGATTAGTGTGCAGGGTAGCAGTTGAGCCCAGAATTGCCTACGCCTAGGAGAGCAGACAGCCCCACCTCCCTTTTCCCACACTTGGTAGAACAACTTCCCATAGCCAGGAGGGTGGAGAGAGAGTTGTGAGAAGCTCTGCTTTTGTCTTCAGTCTGGTTCATCCAGTAAACTGTGTTTTTGCAAAGTGACAGCACCTCCAAACCGGATTTAAATTGGTTGTCCAATGCCAAAAGCCTGTTTGGGATAAAGGGCAAAGTGAAGGAGGCATTTTTAATTAGTAGGAGTGTTTCTCATCTCCGCTCACGTGCTGCCTCCCTCCCTTCTTTGGCTAATTTCAGCTTGTCTTGTCAGAAGCATCTAAATCATTTTGGTTTGCTGCTGTGTTTCAATGAAAAGTTTGGATCTGTAGGAAGAGCCTGAACCTATAGAACAGGGGTCCTCAAACTAAGGCCTGAGGGCCAGATACGACCCTCCAAGGTCATTTACCCGGCCCTCACTCAACAACAACAATTCTATCTCATCAGCCAAAAGCACGCCCACACTTCCCATTGAAATACTAATCAGTTTATATTTGTTAACATTGTTCTTCATTTTAATTATTGTATTGTTTTAAAGTGTTTTTTGGACTACAAATAAGATATGTGCACTGTGCATAGGAATTCATTCATGCTTTTTTCAAATTATAATCCGGCCCTCCAACAGTTTGAGGGACTGTGACTTGGCCCTATTTTAAAAAGTTTAAGGACCCCTGCTATAGAAACAGCAGCACTTGAATCTGTGATTGGCATCCTGCTGGGATCTTAAACATGTGTAGATTACCCTAAGAAAGCTGATGGACACTTTTATCTGATGCTGAATATCTAGATTCAGTTCATGTTTGTGAAAACATAATTGCACATGGAATGTCACTGTGTATGCATTTTGTGCATATGGGCACACATTTCACAATATACATACAGCTGGGCACTGCACATTGGAGGCACATTTCGTTGGACAACATTGGAATTTATGAATAATGCAGTGTAGCAGAACCACCACATGTTCCATCTCCTCAATGCAGGATCTGGGCCATTTTCTGGAGGAGGCCATATTGTCTGAGGGAAAACTTGGATCACACAGGAAGATGGTGGGCTATGCATTTCTTCCAGGTTCTACAGCAGACGCAGGTAACATGTGACTCAACTGCCACCTGACCTATCCAATGGTGAAAGACCATTGGATTTTCTTGAAAAACAAAATTCAACAGCAATTTGCTGTGGTTAACATCTACGCTGTTTTAAAATGCCAGCTACGTGCACATTTTCTTTCTCCGCCTGTTTATAATTTTTCTCAGCCCAACAGTTTTTCATTTAATTTAAAACATTTCAGTTGTGATGCCACATTCCTTGCCACCAACATGCATAGCATTAGGCATGGTAGACCTATTTCATCTGCAGGACTTTTTATGAATCCAGTTAATTTTATCTCTGTCCAGATTAGTATCTTATCTTAGTTGTCTTGGCATCCTGAGCATGCTTATTGCATTCTTACACAATCGTTATTGCCAGTGCTTAATGTCAGGTTCTTAGCTTATTTATTTATTTATGGTTTTGCGAGCTATTGTGATTCTAATGTGGGAAGAAAGGTAGCATAAATACATATAAAATGTAAAAAAATAAAATAAAAATAAAAATACATATAAAATTTATATGTAAATAAATACATATAAAATGATGTTCATATATAGTCACTGAAGGAGAAGGTGGGAAAACTATTAAGAGTATATTTTCCAACACAGATAAATACAAAATGTGCTCCAGGGTGGTACAGTAGTAAATAATACATTTTTGCAGGTGAGAGGTGCTCATCATTTGCCACAGCAGTCTTCCTCTACCAAAGCAGGTCTTTCTAATGGGTCTCACTTGCCTAGGCTTTGTGTTAGAATGGGTACTGCTCACAATAATACTGTATGTTATTGCTGGGGGGGAAAACAAACCCCTGAGCATTCCAGCTAAGAGCCGCCGCAAACTAGGCTCCTGCGGGAGCAAACCTTGCCAGCACGTCCCTGACGTCATGAGGCTGCGCCTCTCGCCCCGCCCCTTTCTCCACCTCTTTCTCCGTGCCAGAGTGGTTTTTCCTTTGCTAGGGCAGCATTGCCAGCGTACTCTCTCAGTTGGCAGAATTCAACTGAGAGAATATGCTGGCAATGCTGCCCTAGCAAAGGAAAAACCACTCTGGCACAGAGAAAGAGGCGGAGAAAGGGGCAGGGCGAGAGGCGGAGTCTCATGACGTCAGGGACGTGCTGGCAAGGTTTGCTCCTGCAGGAGCCTAGTTTGCGACGGGTCTAAGATCAGAAAGCATAGGAAAGCCTGATGCAGTGGTAGATGAAAACAGCATCCCCACTAGCCCAAGGTCTGGAACGTCAGCCCTATAAGACCTGGCTACACTACACCACTAGCTGTATACAATCCATCCTGAAAATGGGATACTTCTACATCTATTGAGTAAACATGTGACATGAAGTCTACACTGGACCAAAAGTGTAATTCTTCTTGTGCCTTACAGGTGCCTATATGGAATGGAAACAGTAGGCTATTTTTATCTGATATGCAAGACTGACATTCAGTTTAACTTCATGGAACCAGAGTTAGAACTGTCAAGGAGCAGCTACCCCACTCTACCCAACGATCGAGCTATCCTCAGATTGCATGTTCATTTCCTTTTCCCATCATGGTGAACAGAAAAACCGGCTGAAAATCATACAGCTTTCTCTTCCACTATTATTGTCGCATATCTTCAGGACAAGTTCAGTTTATGACAATCCAATCCTAGGGTTTTAGTACGATTTATTCAGAGAAAGTTTGCCATGGCCTGCACCTTAGTTTGAGAGAGTATGATTAGGCCAAAGTCACCTAGTAGGTTTCCATTGCTGAGTGGGAATTTGAACTCTGGCCTCCTTTTCTCATCCAGTATTCACAGCACAACATCATGCTAGTCCATTCAAAGGCACACTCAGTAAGAACATAAGGGGGAGTCTGGTTGAAAAAGTGATTTAAGCATGATGCCTTCCATTGAGGGAATAAGAAATTGAGAACGTTGCTGTGCTTTTAAGGAGTGAGGCTTTTGAAGGGGCAGGAATGCAAGTGCTTTGAAACTGTGACATCAACACTGCTGACAATCTAAGTTATGTAAGGTTTATGTAAGGCCATTGTTTAGTGGCAGACATAATATATTACATAAACTTTCTTATGTTACATTACATTATGTTTAAGAGTTTCTCTTTATGCATAAGATACTATAAGAAGGAGGTAGAATGAATGCATATCATTCAATATCAGGACTTGCAAACATTCCATTTTGGACTATAACTTCCAGCATCTCCCCAAAATGTTCTCAGGTTCTGTTCAATGGAGGAAGAACAGGAGCAAAGGAAGAGTCAATTGAAGCCTTTCATCTGAGCTCCAAACAGAAAGAGGGACCACTGCAGGTGCTTGAGATGAAATGGTCGAAAGGATTTGCTGGTATGCATCTTCAGACCCTCCCTTTCTCTTTGGACATGAGAACCCATCTGGGACAACAATTTCCATTGTGCTATCTGGCAGAACCAAGCATTTGCATAATCCTGTCAGATCAGCTTTGGACTTTTCCTTTGTTCACCACATTCCTGGACTACACACCCAGGGGCTGGCATGGCCCACAGGACTCCCTCTCTCAGACTGCTTTCGCCAGCTAATTGGAGGCTTCTGGGCTTCCCTGCCCAGCTGAGAGGAGATCCCCAGCTACGTCACTGGCGCCTCCACCAATCAGAGCAAGCGCCGGCATAGACCCACCTCCCAACCAATCAGAGGCCAGGAAAGGCACCTGCTGGTTTTGCCGAACCGGCCAATCGGGGAAGAGGGAGGGAGATTTTGAAATGGGAAAATGTTGGTGAATGAAAACTTCTGTGTATAAAGTTGGCTGCTTGTGAATACATTTTTACATTTATACCCTTCAAGCACGCGTGCTGTACAAGTGTCCCTTTTGTGCAAAGTCTCTGTCATTTGCCTTCATCCTGGTGAAGTCTTCAGTTCCTGATTTGGCATCGACATTAGCAAGCTCGCCAGGCATCCCACTGGGCATAGGAGAATTGCAAATTCCAGCGTCATCACTAGAAAAGACAAAAATGCTTAGTAAGTTCAAACATGGTAAGAAAAGAGGAAGACCACAATCCAGATGGACAGACTCAATTAGGGAAGCCATGGCCCTGGTGTCTGCAAAACCAAAAAGGGCTTTTTGAAGATAGGGTGACTTGGAGTTCTTTCGTTTATAGGATCACCATAAGTGAAGTTGACTTCAAGGTAGTTAACAACAAGAAACAACAAATAACATTCCTGAACTCCTGAGCAATTTCACTGTTATTTCACCTTATGGCAATCCTGCCCCCACCTTAATCTGGTTACTCATATATGGGAGAGGCAATTTCCAAAGAAGAATGTTACCAGATGATATTACTCTATTGTGTAATACATAATTCTAGCTTTTCATTTCAAGGTATATTTCTGATGTGGTCCTCAGTAGGGAACGGGCTATCCGGCTCCTGATATACAGTAGGCCATTCCTAAAGGATGTATATGTCTAATCACACAAAGTATTTGAGCAAGAGATTACCTTGAGCTGAGTCACTCTCCCAGACTGACTGAAAGCTTTGTGGGATATCTCACAAAACATGACCAGCTCAGCTCACCTTGTACTTTAGAACAGAACAATAGAGACACTCCTTCTTTTAAAGCTCATTAACATTGGTAAGCCAAAAAGCCACAATCACTGCTTTCAAACACTTTTATATTTCAGTGTGTGTAGTGCATTTTCTCTCCAGCAAAGGATCACCGCCTTGTCGGGGCGCTGGAGCTTGAGCACCTCAATGATGTCATGAGCGAAACCGTGAAGGGCCACCCAAGACGGGACGGTTGCGGCAGAGAGGTCAGACCAAGCGTGATCCCTGGGGAAGGCAATGGCAAACCACTCCAGTATCCTTGCCAAGAAAACTAAATGGACCAGTACAACCAGAGATATGTCGGTATGCCATTGGAAGATGGGACTCCCAGGTCGGAAGATGGCCAAAATGCTACTGGGGAGGAGCAGAGGATAAGTTCAACTAGCCCCAGATGTGATGACGCAGCTAGCTCAAAGCCGAAAGGAAGGCTAGCGGCCGACGGTACTGGAGGCGAACGACGAATCCGATGCTCTAAAGATCAACACACCATAGGAACCTGGAATGTAAGATCTATGAGCCAGGGCAAATTGGATGTTGTTATTGGTGAGATGTCAAGACTAAAGATAGACATTCTGGGGGTCAGCGAACTGAAATGGACTGGAATGGGCCACTTCACATCAGATGACCACCAGATCTACTACTGTGGACAAGAGGAACATCGAAGAAATGGAGTAGCCTTCATAATTAATAAGAAATTCGTTAAAGCGGTGCTTGGATACAACCCAAAAAATGACAGAATGATCTCAATTCGAGTGCAAGGAAAGCCTTTCAACATCACAGTGATCCAAATATACGCCCCAACCACAGCTGCTGAAGAAGCAGAAGTAGATCAGTTCTATGAGGATCTGCAGGACCTACTGGATAATACACCAAAAAGAGACATTATTTTCATTACAGGAGACTGGAATGCCAAGGTGGGAAGTCAAATGACAACTGGGATCACAGGCAAGCATGGTCTGGGAGAACAAAATGAAGCGGGACGCAGGCTGATAGAATTCTGCCAGGAAAACTCGCTGTGTATAACGAATACTCTCTTCCAACAACCTAAAAGACGGCTTTATACATGGACCTCACCAGATGGTCAACACCGAAATCAGATTGACTACATCCTTTGCAGCCAAAGGTGGCGGACATCCATCCAGTCGGTGAAAACAAGACCTGGGGCTGACTGTAGCTCAGATCACGAACTTCTTATTGCCCAATTTAGAATAAAACTAAAGAGATCAGGGAAAATACACAGACCAGTTAGATATGATCTCACTAACATTCCTAGCGAATATACAGTGGAAGTGAAGAACAGATTTGAAGGACTAGATTTAGTAAACAGAGTCCCAGAAGAACTATGGACAGAAGTCCGCGACATTGTTCAGGAGGCGGCAACAAAGTACGTTCCAAAGAAAAAGAAAACCAAGAAGGCAAAATGGTTGTCTGCTGAGACACTGGAAGTAGCCCAAGAAAGGAGGAAAGCAAAAGGAAACAGTGAAAAGGGGAGATATGCCCAGTTAAATGCGCAATTCCAGAGGTTAGCCAGAAGAGATAAGGAACTATTTTTAATTAAGCAATGCATGGAAGTGGAAGAAGACAACAGAATAGGAAGGACAAGAGACCTCTTCCAGAAAATTAGAAACATTGGAGGTAAATTTCAGGCAAAAATTGGTATGATAAGAAACAAAGATGGCAGGGACCTAACAGAAGCTGAAGAGATCAAGACAAGGTGGCGAGACTATACAGAAGATCTGTATAGGAAGGATAACAATATTGAGGATAGCTTTGACGGTGTGGTGAATGAATTAGAACCAGACATCCTGGGGAGTGAGGTTGAATGGGCCTTAAGAAGCATTGCTAACAACAAGGCAGCAGGAGATGATGGGATCCCAGCTGAACTGTTTAAAATCTTAAAAGATGATGCTGTCAAGGTGATGCATGCCATTTGCCAGCAAATATGGAAAACACAAGAATGGCCATCAGACTGGAAAAAATCAACTTATATCCCCATACCAAAAAAGGGAAATGCGAAAGACTGCTCAAACTTCCGTACAGTGGCCCTTATTTCTCATGCCAGTAAGGTAATGCTCAAGATCCTGCAAGGAAGATTCCAGCAATACATGGAGCGAGAGCTGCCAGATGTTCAAGCTGGGTTTAGAAAAGGCAGAGGAACGAGAGACCAGATTGCCAATATCCGCTGGATAATGGAGAAAGGCAGGGAGTTTCAGAAAAACATCTACTTCTGCTTCATTGACTATTCTAAAGCCTTTGACTGTGTGGATCATATTAAATTGTGGCAAGTTCTTAGTGAGATGGGCATCCCAAGCCACCTTGTCTCTCTCCTGAGGAATCTGTACATGGACCAAGTAGCAACAGTCAGAACTGACCACGGAACAACAGACTGGTTCAAGATTGGGAAAGGCGTATGGCAAGGCTGCATACTCTCACCCAACCTTTTTAACTTGTATGCAGAACACATCATGCGATGTGCGGGGCTGGATGAATGCAAAGCTGGGGTGAAAATTGCTGGAAGAAACATTAACAACCTCAGATATGCAGATGACACCACTCTGATGGCTGAAAGCGAGGAGGAGCTGAGGAGCCTTCTAATCAAGGTGAAAGAAGAAAGCGCAAAAGCCGGGTTGCAGCTAAACGTCAAAAAAACCAAGATTATGGCAACAAGAATGATTGACAACTGGAAAATAGAGGGAGAAACCGTGGAGGCCGTGACAGACTTTGTATTTCTAGGTGCAAAGATTACTGCAGATGCAGACTGTAGCCAGGAAATCAGAAGACGCTTACTTCTTGGGAGGAGAGCAATGTCCAGTCTCGATAAAATAGTGAAGAGTAGAGACATCAGACTGGCAACAAAGATCCGCCTAGTCAAAGCCATGGTATTCCCTGTAGTAACCTACGGATGTGAGAGCTGGACCTTAGGGAAGGCTGAGCGAAGGAAGATCGATGCTTTTGAGCTGTGGTGTTGGAGGAAAGTGCTGAGAGTGCCTTGGACTGCGAGAAGATCCAACCAGTCCATCCTCCAGGAAATAAAGCCCAAATGCTCACTGGAGGGAAAGATACTAGAGACAAAGTTGAAGTACTTTGGCCACATCATGAGGAGACAGGAAAGGCTAGAGAAGACAATTATGCTGGGGAAAGTGGAAGGCAAAAGGAAGAGGGGCCAACCAAGGGCAAGATGGATGGATGGCATCCTTGAAGTGACTGGACTGACCTTGAGGGAGCTGGGGGTGGTAACGGCCGACAGGGAGCTCTGGCGTGGGCTGGTCCATGAGGTCACGAAGAGTCGGAGACGACTGAACGAATGAACAACAACAGTGCATTTTCTAGACATTACCTCGACTTCTGAGTCAGGTTTAAGATCTGCCTTCTGAAGACAGAAAGCACTTGGGCCTTCTTAAGAAGCACTTCCTTTTCTCATCCCCACCTTGCTGTGTGCCTTCAAGACATTTCCAATTTAGGGTGACCCTAAGGCAACAGCATCATGGGCTGAGGGTCTGTGACTCACCCAAGGTGAGTGGGTTTCCATGGCCAAACAGTAATTGAACTCTGGTCCCCAGAGTCATAAGTCCAACACTCAACTCTACACCATACTGGCTCTCTCCATGTCAGTTTTCTCTACTCCATTCAGCAAGGGTCTCTTACGGTCCCACGTGAAGCATTTTCAGGGTGCTGAAAATCTTCTGTGGAGAGAGAGAAAGGAAATTCCAGCCAGTGCAGTTGCCCAGACCTAAATCTGGATTCAACTCATCTGCTTTAAAGCAGATCCTATTCATAGCCATGAGACTTGCTTCTTAGGAAATATCTTGTGCTATATATCCTTATGTATAAGCATGCACCAGGGAGTTCCAGCATATTTCCCCTTAAATATCTTCAGTTTTAAATACAACTGTTTGGGTGTGAGGAGTAAGGGACTGCTCAGTATTTAACTCACTGACATTTTTTCCTGTTCAGCTTATCTCTCCTCCTACTTCATATGTATCTTGGTTACATATAATGAAATATAATGGCCATAGTCACAATACTAACCATACCAGCTCACTTTCCCTAGATGGAACTGAAATGCACGGGCAGGTCTAGCCTTGTGAGTATAACATCAGCGGGAGAAAGGTGAGAAGAATACTTTGTAAAGTTTTAACAAACATTTCCTTCTTGAGTTTGGTACCAGGACCCCATGCAGATTCTCAAATTCCATTATATACAATGCCATAGTAAAATGGTGTCCCTTATATGAATGGGTTTGCTTTTCAGTATTTATTTTGGAACATTTTCAAGCCTTGGATGGTTGACTCTGTGGATACAGAATCTGTGGAAAGAAATGGCCATCTCTACACTAATGACTAAGTAGCTACACATATGGATCTAAAAGCTATATGATTATTAATAATTATATTGCATTTTGGTGCTGGCTTGAGATTATCCAGTCATGCAACTAAGTATGTCATCATTTTATGGCTTCCTTGTAAAGGAAATGAGGTACAGTTTCAGTGCTCCACATTTACCAAGTGCATTTCCTCCATGTGGTGGCACAGACTGAGTGGGTGGGCTGGGAAAGAACCCTGGTGTAATCATGGGTTCTCATGTTCAGTCCAGTGAACACAGGTGGGCAGAAGCTGGATCCAGCTCTTCTAGTGGAATTCCAGTGATTTGCAAGGCCAACCATTAGTACATGGATGGGAGATCACCAATGAATACCAAGTGCTGTAGACTATATTTCAGAAGAAAGAATTGGCAAAACCACCTCTGAGTATTTCTTGCCCAAGAAAACCAAATTAAATTTGTGTGGTTGTAAGTTGATAGGCAACTTAGAGACATACATACAAATGGCAAGGGTGTTGGAGTTCCAGTTGTTGACAAAAGAAAGAAAATGTGATCACAACCTCTGAGGATGCCTGCAGGTGAAATGTCAGGAGAGAATGTTTTGGAAACATGGCCATAGAGCCCAAAAAACTTACAACAACCCACTGAACTTTTTTACATAAATAGGTCTTCTGAAATAAAAGAAAACCCTCATATGTATTTTCCCTCCATCCAGGTCCCATTCAGAATACATAACATTTTCCTAATACAGAACTGGAGTTGGTAACCTTTAGCCTTCAGTGTTTTTAACAGTTTTTACTTATTTTTAACATGATCTTACCTGACTTGTTT